>NC_139032.1:24870221-25481957 GCF_964662115.1 Mustela nivalis
GGGCTTAGTTCTCTAGACTTGAATAAAAGAACTGTTTCCAGAAGGTGAGTGAACACTAGGTATCAAAAGAAAAATAGATGTCTACTCCAGACCTCTTTCTCTCTGCCCCATTTCTGCTTTCTTGTCCAAAATTATGCCATGACTAAAACTTGGAGTTGCAGGAAACACTGATTCTGAGGAGACTTAGGGATAAGAAAGAGGTGGGATGAGGAAAGGAACTTGAAGTAGGAGGAATCAGTCAGAGTCCCCAACATCCATGTGGATAGACCATCCAATAACCTGGTCTCACTGTTCACCCCTTCTCATCCTTGAGCCCTTATCTTCCATTCCAGTTTAGTTATGGCCATATCCTAGAACTTATCACCAGGAATACTTCTGCCATCTGAACAGACAGTCTGATATTCCACCTGAGTTCATCCTTTCAGCTTATGCCCTCAGTTGCCAATTCTTTTTTTTTTTTAAGATTTTATTTATTTATTTGACAGCGAGAGATCACAAGTAGACAGAGAGGCAGGCAGAGAGAGAGGAAGGGAAGGAAGCAGGCTCCCTGCCGAGCAGAGAGCCCGACGTGGGACTCGATCCCAGGACCCTGAGATCATGACCTGAGCCGAAGGCAGCGGCTTAACCCACCAAGCCACCCAGGCGCCCCTCAGTTGCCAATTCTTCAACTTATTCTGGAACTACAAGACACTTTATACATCTCCCTGTCCATCTGAGAATGGTTTGTGTCATTTCCTCCCTCTCCAAGGAAAACTTTATTGTTCGTCACTTAATTCCAAACCTAAAGAGCTCACTTTTGACATCTTTTTATTTGCCTTTCTTCTGTCATGCTGGGGACAAGTGAGTGTGTCTTTTTAAGACCCATATTCTAATAAAGGGGTGATTCATCTAGGATAAAATCAACACAAGTAATTACGTTGATGCCACCATAAATGTTCTATAATAATAGTCAGCTTCAACAATCCCTGAAAACATTCCATTAGTTCCTTCATCATTTAGTGTGTACTAGGCATTCTTCAAAGCATTAGGGGCACATCAATGAAGGAAACAAAGATCCCTGTCTTCGCCGACTTCATCTGATTGTTCTTTAGTCAATTCTCTTGCCTAAGCACTCAAAACAATTTAACTTTTCTACAATTTCTCCACTCTCCTCACTCGTTGAGCATGTGTGCTAGATCACAACAGGGGAATTAAAAGTCACCAGAACTTTTCATCATTAAAAAACTTCAAAAGAATAACAAAATCAAAATGTGAACGCCCATCACTTCTTTCTTCTTTCTTCTTTCCTTCCTATTATACTGGACGGACTTCCTTGGGGATCTGTCCTTGCTTTCCAACTTACAACACTTTTTTGCACTACCCATCTACTCCTGATTTTTTGGAAGAAGATGATAGAAGAAGATAGATAGGTAGATAGATAGATAGATAGATTGATTGATTGATTTGATAGTACCATGGGCAGTTGGCTGCTTATTGATCTTGCCTCCAGGAATACCATGTACTCCTAGTTATTTCTAAAGATCATTTTAAGTCAGACCCCTCTTGGCTGCCATTCATACTTTGCTAACCATGCTATTCCAAGATCCTGTCATCCCCATCGCTTCTAGGGAACTCAGCTCTATAATAGTTACTAACTCAACCCACAGAAGACAGGCATTACTGTGCATTGCATTGCTGATGTGTTCCTCCCCTGTTCATTCCTTATTACTTTAATTAATGGAGTGCTCTCCAGGCCTCTTAAGGAAAATGACCAGCTGGTAAGTTTTCCAGTTGTATATGATTGATCCATTCTAGCAGCCTCAGCTCTATAATCCTATTTCTCACAAAGTTCCATGGCCTCTCTAATTTAATGCCAGCTATTGTTTTCTTTTTTCCTAAGTCTTTTAGAAGCATTACTTGGGGTTCTTGTCAGGTAGTTAAACCCTGTATCATTAGAAAGTTTTCTTATAATGTAAATCCTCCTTTATCTACCTTTACACCCCACCTTCTTGATCTAGCACCTTCAGGATTCAATCCCAGACCCATTTTCCTGGCTCCTGCCAGTGCATTCTACCCATGTCCTATAGCAACTTTGATGTATAATCCCTCCTCATCCCTCACAGGTCCAGCACTTCTCCAGGCTAGCTCTGCTGAGATTTGATTATATTAAAGGGCCTGGTGTATGGGTGGAGATGAGAAGGAAGATTCTAAAGAGGTTATTCATTGTTTTGTCTGGCACCTATCTCATTGAAGACCTCGGCAGTCTTAAACGAGGTGACTGATCTCTCCTCCAAAAGAAGTAGGCCACTTCTTCTGACTTGGTAGGCTCAGAGAAATTAAGGATACAAGATCACAAGTTCATCTACCTACAGATCCTCATCTCAAATCTCAGAGTTCCACTATTTCCCTCTCTAGGTCCTGTAATGTCATGGGAGATTTGCTGAGCCCAAGAATTCTTCAAAGCTCTGCCAATATCACACTTAAGTTCTCTGTCTACAGCCGTTTCCACCCGCTGGCTTCGGGTGATGAGAATCTTTTCAAAAGCTACCAAGGAGGCCTCTGACACCCACACTTTGAATTATTAAGAGGTCTGAACCTGTCATTTTCTTTCTTCACTAAGTCAATGGTACTTAGCAACAGCCACTCAATTTCACAGTGTTTAGAGTTGCTACTTCCCCATATATCTCCAGTGCCTAAGAAATTGTGCTGGTTACTGCATCCCCTCCACCTGCATCTCATCCCATTCCCCTCAAGTGAAAGTCTTAGTAGTTGTCTGTTACAGGGTCCCAAAGACTATCAGTACATCACCTACCACTCGTGATCCACCTGGCAAGTTAGATCTACAAAATTCTATTCTTAGTATCTGCTTCTCAGATCTATTTCTAGGACAAACCAACTTAGGTAGAGTTTCTTAAAAGTGGAGCGTGAGATGGGGGTTCTTATTCAAGTCACTAGAGGAGTATTCTTAGGAGAAAAGGAGTGAACAGTGCCTGACAGAGCAGGCCATAAAAGCTAATCATGAATATGGTCTCGATCAAAGATGAGCTTTAGTCTGAATCCAGGAGGAAGTTTTGGAATACATCCTGCACTAAGTAATCTCACCCTAAGATGAGGAACCAGGCTTTCATCCCTTGGTACCAGCCAATTGTTAAATGAAGTTTGTTGGGTGGGTACTGTGTAGCTTTCCAAGCGAAGAAGCTCCTGTTTGGCCAGGAGTAACTCTCTAGAGAAAGGGCCAGCTGTGAGTTGTTAGCAGCAAGGGCTTGTGGCAGCTTAAGTGTGGGCACATTGGCAGATGAAAAGGATCCATGCACCAATACCATCCCTACAACAGATCAGCGGGATGTCTGAGATTCTGTACTCTAGAACAGTTCTTGGGTGATTCCAGTGTGACTAGGCCAAGGACCACACTTTGAGTGGTATGAAATAGATTGTTTTGTTTTCAGGTTTTTCTACCTTTTTTACCTACATCTCCTTTTTAAGTCAGTTAAGTTATATTTTCTGTCATTTACATCCAAATACTTCCTCACAGTATAAGGGGGCTCTCTATCCCTGGCTCCCACTTTCATGCTAAACCACTAAATATATATTACCTTCTCTGTCCTTCAGGTTACCCATCTATGAGAGGGGACTAAGAAGTAGGCATTGAGATTGCAGTCCAAGATAGCAAAGAAGTTAGAGACCTTAGTTTTGTCTGCAGAAATTCAGCTAGACAGCTATCAAATCATTCTGAAATGAGCTTGATCCCAGGACCCTGAGATCATGACCTGAGCTGAGGGTGATTACTTAACTGACTGAGCCACCAGGTGTCCCAGGCAAACACATTGTATATGAAAGCTGGATCTAAGGACCTCTGTGATTCTGAGTGTAAATGTCAGTGTACAAGCAAAAATTCCACGTAGCCATGCAGATGATCAAGGCATGGAACTAGTAAGACCCAAGTCAAGTTCCCAAACATTAAAGGGGGACCCAGGTAGTATATGGATTATATATGAAACAAACAGAAAGTTTCATAAATTTCATAAATGATGTAAAGGAGTAGGAGAATAGGATGAAAAGAAAACCTGAGGGACCTAGGAGGGGTGGGGCTCTTCTGAGCTAGTGGGTGGAGGAGGGGCTGTGGACACACTTTGTTCAGTTGTCCCCTATCTTTGTGACAGTGCTCTGTGATGTAAGCCTGGGGAGGATATATATTCAGCGTGTGCACAGTATAGGCTGTCTTGTGATTCAGACAATGGAGTTCAAACACTGGAATGTTCTCTCATTTTTGAATAGTGATACTAAGCCATGTCTGAGCTCTGGCTCAACATGCTTAGAGACTGATCCCAACTTCACCTTCCTGTGTGGGTTGGGATTGCTCCTTCTGTTCCTGTGCTACCTGGTGGGGATTCCATTTCAACTTGGAAAACCAAAACCACCCAAAAGGTAAGAAATCCTCGGGGGAGGGGTGTGTGTGTCTCAACATCAATTAGTATGGTTTCCATTTCTAATCCGAAATTAATCTACTTTTAAGATTTATTTAAGAGAAAGCAAGTGAGCGGGGGGGGGGGGTGAGCACAGGGAGAGCTAAGCAGGGAATGCAATGTGGGGCTAGATTCCAAGATCCTGGAATCCTGACCTGAGCCCAAGGCAGACATTTAACCAACTGAGCTATCCAGGTACCCTCAATCCCAAATTTTAAAATGAGTTTGGTAGAGCCAGAGAAACACCTAAAACAGGACAGACATTCGTTCCTCTAGGAAAAGAGGCCTGGCAGGGCTAAGGGTTAAGGAAGGACTAAGATTTCTACTTGTAACTCACAATCTATCTGGATATGGTGGTGGATGGTGGTGGGTCTTGGGTAAAATCCCAAACACAGGGAATCCATACTCGTGGAGTGGGTTATTTTGAGAAAATGGGATCTGTGTAAAAGAACAGTTTCCCAGCACTTGATCATGAGTCACTTTCCCAGGTTAAGCATCACTCGATCAAGCCTTACTTCATGCTGGGCTAATCAGGAGAATAGTGCTGAGCCATTGAGAAGAGAGTGGGGTCTGAGCTATGGCGTAGGATACAGGGTCCTACCTAAGGGAGCACAGATGTGACTGTCAGGGTTCATTTTCTATGTCCACATTGAACAAAGGACTTCTGAGAATACCAGGTGTAGACCTCCCAGACAAACTCCTCAGTTTTTCAAAGAAGCAAAAAACTGAAAAAAGCGGAACACAAAGTTCTTTTTAATAAAGTCCTAGTATTCTTGGATAAAGAATGTCTTCATTTCTGAGAGAAAGCTAAGACATAGTTTCCAACCTCCCTCATTCTTACTTTTCTTCTAGCATCAGAGCAGAGCCAAGAGAAGGAGGAAAGGCAGGACTCTGGAAGGTAAGGTTCTGCCTATTCCACCTGAGCTTTCCAAGGCTTATCCTTGCTGTCCTCTCCATGAGGGCCCAGTCCATGATCTCTGAGGATGCGAGGCACTAGGTACATTCCCTCTCAGGAAACAGAGGCCTCAGAGGAGAGGCTCATGGAAATGCAGCCAGAGTGCAAAACCCTTCTCAGATTCCCCGCTCTGACCATTACTGAGCATGAAGCAGTGATTGATCTGGACAATGAGTGCTGCCCAATAGGTGGCTGTGTGAGATGACAAGAGTCAGAACTTCTGTCTCCTCACTTTGTGAAAGCTCTGTGACATCATGGATACTCAGGAGTCTTCCCTGAGGTAACCACTGATCTCTCTGCTTCACAGAGATGGTCTGATCATCACATGGATAATTTACATGAAAGTATAAGTGAAGCAAGATTACTAACCAGCTTCACATCATTGGCCATTTGCCCTCACCTATTGATTATAAGGGCATTCAGAGTCCAACATCCCAAGGATGTCCCATAAGAGGACTCCTGTATTATTATATGTCTTTCTACTTGACTACATAACTCATTCTCCTGGTTTCCCAGACAACAGATGCCACCGAAGAAAAGTGGAGGAGACCCGGAAGCTGATCTCTGTTTTAAGAAGGTGACCATTCTTTCCCCTTCGGTCCTGATGCCTCTTAGAACACATTTTATACAATTTCAGAATTCACTGCAGTGTGTCATGCCATGGGAGGGGGTTGCCATAGGAACAGGTATTGGAGGTGAAAGCTACTGAGTACTCTGTGAAGTCATAAAAGTGGGCACTGTGAAGGTACATGAGTCATCAGGTGGCCCCTCCCTTGTTCTGGTCCTGGCTGCAGTTTTGTACCTCCTGTCTCCTGCAGCGCCCTCAGCCAGCATCATGATACCATCCACTTCCATCAACTGTTATGTCCAGACCCCTCCTGTGAGGTATGTAACAGCACAACTGCTGAGATCGATCGGCTGCTGTTCCTGCAGGCTCTGGAAGAATCTACTTCCTTGGCTTCCACAGCTCCTGTGACTTCTTCATCGTTCACTCTCTCCACTGACTTCTCAGCAGTCCCTCCAGGAGAGCTAATACCAGCTTCGCTGCCTGAGTCTTCCCCACCACCTGCCTCCATCTTCTCACCTAACCCAGTGATCCCTGTGGCTGATTTCTTTCCACCCTCACCACCAGGTGATTCTTTGCCACCAGAGCCCTTTCCTCCCTTGGATTCCAAATTCCCAATGGACCATTTCCCAGCCCAGCGCCCTGCCTTTCCACCTCCTGTCCCACCCCATCATGCCCATTCAGTGGACTGTAGTGTCCAAACAGAGACAGTGTCTATAAATACCATCTTCTCTCTGGACCCAACCCTTTCCCACAATGTCAGCACCTTACTGGATAGCACCTTACCAGAGGGTGAATCCCACTGAGACCTTTGCTCTTAATCACACACCAAGAACCCAGTCTGCTTCGCCAGACTACAGTTTAACTGTGACTCAATCTAAAGCGATTTCCATCTCAAGGACGCCTGTTCCAGACAGCTCACCCCCAGAGAGCTCTGGTGGGTTCTGTACTTATGTCCCAACAATCACAGGCATTGACCCCTCCAGCTTGTCAATTGTAGACCTCCCTTGGTGGCAAACTCATGCCAAAGAGTCTTCCCTTCGACCCTGGCTCCACGGGCTTTCCAACAAGAGTTACTGGCCCTCCATTCTTCAGAGGCTTCTTCCCGGGGAGACCCTGCAGCCAACCTTGTAGAGCCTGGTAACCTCTCACTTCTCAGCCCTGATGCCCTGGCACTCCCTAGAGAAACAAGTCCAAAAGAGGTGTGACTTCCTCAGATGGAAGGAAACAAAGGGTTCTTTTCCAAAGCAAAGAGTTGCTGATAAGCATGGTTTGGCATCCTCCCTTCCCCCATCCAGCTCTTTTGGGGTCTCCAAAAGTTTGCAGAGGATGTTCCGAAAACTAAGGACGGCAGCCAAACTCTTAACACCTGTCACACATGACACCATAGGCAACAGGTGGGTCCCCAAGGCTATCTACAAGGCGAGGTGCATTCAGACATGAGACAAAGGGTAAGAGTGCAAATTACGGTGGTAGAAGAGGAGGGCAACAAGGCATAAAGATGAAGACTCCAGACTGGTTGTTATGTCCACAGAGTCCAGGGAGATATTCAGGATCAAGGAATTTCATAAACATCAGCCACAACCTAACCAACGAGCCAGTTAGCTCCCAAATTATACAGGGGAATGAGCATCAAGTCAAAACCACCATCCCACCAAACATACGAATTCCACAAGATCCTAAATCATTGAATCTCAAAGAACAACTCTTGCATGAGTTAAAGCTTATGCTGAAGGACAGGGAGCTTAGCCAGGTCCAAGCCCAATGCACTGGCCTTCCCCCTGTCTCAGATCATTTGACTTATAAGGCCTCACTGACTCATGCCCAGGGGGTCTGCAGTGGGGACACGAGAGCTTCCCAGGTGCTGTGTGTCCATCCAGAGGACACAGGAATTACTATGGAACAACAGCAGGAGCCCTGGGTCCCTAAGCATGTCTTAAGGAAGTACCAGAATAAGAATCCCCCACCGGCTGCAAAGACCATGAGTCCTCTGTGTTCCAAGGCACAAGAGCGTGGTGGAGGGGATACAGGACTGGGAACATCCTAACCGAGAACAGACAGTTTCCCTACTAAAGATGTGGCATTGAAGAAGAGGGCGCGGTATTGAGGGTAAACCTGGGATGAGAGCCTTCCCAGACCCTATCACAGAAGGGTCAGCCTCCTTCTGAAAGCCTTTTCAGGAAAAAAAAAAAAAAAAAAAAGGATTTTAATGCAATGGATTACTCCTGGGATAAAATGTAAAAGGGGAGAAAACTCCCAGGAGAGGCATAGTCCCCTAGCATCGGGGGAAAGCAGAGGCCTACTTAAAGGCAGAGCTGCCTTTACCGGGACGCCCGAAGCTCAGAAAATCATGACAGCCGTTGGGAAGTTCCAAGAGGAGAAATGGGGTGTTGGCATGCAATAGGCAGCACCTGCCCTCAGCAGCCCATTTCGTCCTCCACCAAGTTGGAGAAAATTCAGCAGAAAGCACAAGTGCAGACCCAGGCACAGCCTGTCCTGGGGTATCTGTTCACCTACAGGGTTTCTGCCCGTAAGGAGACCAGTACCAGGTCCTGCCAGCAAGAAGCTGTCCAATGCCTTACTGGAAGTAACAGACAGCTCAGAAACAAGGACAGACAGCCTCAGAAAGTTGTGGCATTTCAGGACCAGCTACCGCATCAGAGGTATCCCCTCTCCATGCCCCAAGGGAGCCTGCATCCCACCCAAAGGCCAACTGCGGGCATCAGGCTGCCACACTCACGACTCCCGATGGCACTGTGTGCAGAAATGTGTTTCCTACAATTTACACAGAAAACGTCTCCAGCATTTCCAGTGAGAGGGTATTGGGGGACACATCCTACCCCAAAATAATGCCTTGTGAGGACTAAATATTTCTCTTATAACGTGATGTCTGTTCTGTGTACTGTCTTGAGAGCATGGGTTTTGAGTGACTCGGTTCAGCCGTCTGTCCAAACAAACAGTGTCTCTAAATAGCATCTTCTCTCTGGACCCTACCCTTTCCCAAGAAGTCAGCCCCTTAATGGAGTTGTCCCAGACGGTGAATCCCACTGAGGCCTTTGCTCATCATCACGCACCACCAACCCGGTCTGCTTCACCACGGCCAGACTGCAATTTAACTGTGACTCCATCTAAACCGATTCCCATCTCAAGGACGCCTGTTCCAGACAGCTCACCCTCAGAGAGCTCTGGTGGGTTCTGTACTTATGTCCCAACAATCACAGGCATTGACCCCTCCAGCTTGTCAATTTTAGGCCTCCCTTGGTGGCAAACTCATGCCAAAGAGTCTTCCCTTCGACCCTGGCTCCATGGGCTTTCCAACAAGAGTTTCTGGCCCTCCATTCTTCAGAGGCTTCTTCCCGGGGAGACCCTGCAGCCAACCTTGTAGAGCCTGGTAACCTCTCACTTCTCAGCCCTGATGCCCTGGCACTCCCTAGAGAAACAAGTCCAAAAGAGGTGTGACTTCCTCAGATGGAAGGAAACAAAGGGTTCTTTTCCAAAGCAAAGAGTTGCTGATAAGCATGGTTTGGCATCCTCCCTTCCTTTCTGCAGCAGCAAAGACCAAACAAAGGAGCTGCCTATGCAGCAGCAGCAGCGCCCATATTCTGCAACCTTGGAGGAGGGCCATTTACAACAAACCCCCATCCAGCTCTTTTGGGGTCTCCAAAACTCTGCATAGTGAGTCCTTCTTCCCTGCTGCCGATGCCTCAGATAAAATCCCAAGTGCCTCCACAGAGCAGGAATGCCCAGTACTTCCCCATCCACTTCCTCCATCCTTGCCTGAGACCCCGCCTCAACTCCTGCCTCAAACCCAGCCCCAACCCCTCCCTCATGTCCAGCCCCAGGCCCACCTTCCATCCCCACTCCCAATTCTGCCATCCGGTCCTCTACCTGACATCAAGATCTGTGCAGTGTGTTTTCACAGACCTCAGAATGAATCTGAGAGTCATGTCAACTGAAATGCAACATCTCGAATGGAACGGGTTGGTTAGGGGCAGGACCGTGTGTGGGGTTTACCCACTGTGGTCCAAAGATCCCAAGACTATTACCGTCCTTCAGCTCATAACCATTCTCCCAACCCCTGTGCCACCAAAGCCCAAGTTGTAATCTCTGCCCTTCCCAGGCCCATGCTGCTATCTCTATCCCTCATGCACAGTCTCCCCTCAGTTATGAGATTCGGGGGGGAAAAAAAAACTAGAGAGGCATCTTCGAAAGAGGCTCATCCAACACTGGTGGGCCTGCCCTGTAGGTTCTATGAATCTCTCGCAGTGATGAGTGGTACAAGTACTCTTCCACAGCTACCTGAGTCTTGGGGCCATCGTGGAAGCTCTAATTTTAAAGAATGAAATCAAATTGAGTGTCTCTAAAAGTGTGTACGTGGAGGACCCAGAAATGCTTCAGCTAGAGTACAGTGACCTGGCAAAGTACAATGACCTGGAGAAGGATCACAATGATTTGGAGAAGGACAAAAATCTGGAGAAGGAAAATGATGACTGGAAGAAGAATCAGGGACACATCCCAGAGAATGGCCCAGAAGATTATCTGTTGAGGGACCTAGTTAGCTCTTCAGATAATGAAACAGGGTAGGATTCTGAGAAAGAAATTAGAGGAGCCCATCAGTGAAGAACTCCATGGTGTCTGCGGAGACTGTGGGTGAGGGACAACAGGAAAATGCCCTGAAGATACATTTAAGCAAAAGTCTGAGGAAATCAATGAGGGCCAGTTTCCTGGGACTGTGCATAATTCATAGTATGCTATGAAGCAGACATCACCTCTTTCTGAGAAGTTCGCCAGACTGAAATAAAACAGAGAAGATTGCTACCATCAGAGGTTGAGGTCTACTCCCTGAATACCTTCCTGGAGCTTGTCTTTGTTGAACCTAATGCAGTGACCTGGCAAAGTACAAAGATGGAATACCATGTTTAAAGATTTCATAAGAGGGGGACATGGAGCCATCCCTCTAGGGTCCATGAAATCATAGAGCTCTTCTAATTGAAAGAGTCCACATTCCATTCTAGCCTTTCCTCCTCAACCAATGTGATTTCTGGGGCAAATTGTAAACCTGGGAGCTTCAGCTCCCTTGAAAGAAGCTTGAAATGGCTCCATGGAGACAAAGCAGGAACAGCAAATTCAGCCCCCATCCCGGATCATCGTCTCCCTGCTACCTCAACTGTGGGCAAGGAAGAACAGAGAATTCTGAGACCATCACCCTGTAATATCAACCATCAGTTTGCAGAGGATGTTCCGAAAACTAAGGACGGCAGCCAAACTCTTAACACCTGTCACACATGACACCATAGGCAACAGGTGGGTCCCCAAGGCTATCTACAAGGCGAGGTGCATTCAGACATGAGACAAAGGGTAAGAGTGCAAATTACGGTGGTAGAAGAGGAGGGCAACAAGGCATAAAGATGAAGACTCCAGACTGGTTGTTATGTCCACAGAGTCCAGGGAGATATTCAGGATCAAGGAATTTCATAAACATCAGCCACAACCTAACCAACGAGCCAGTTAGCTCCCAAATTATACAGGGGAATGAGCATCAAGTCAAAACCACCATCCCACCAAACATACGAATTCCACAAGATCCTAAATCATTGAATCTCAAAGAACAACTCTTGCATGAGTTAAAGCTTATGCTGAAGGACAGGGAGCTTAGCCAGGTCCAAGCCCAATGCACTGGCCTTCCCCCTGTCTCAGATCATTTGACTTATAAGGCCTCACTGACTCATGCCCAGGGGGTCTGCAGTGGGGACACGAGAGCTTCCCAGGTGCTGTGTGTCCATCCAGAGGACACAGGAATTACTATGGAACAACAGCAGGAGCCCTGGGTCCCTAAGCATGTCTTAAGGAAGTACCAGAATAAGAATCCCCCACCGGCTGCAAAGACCATGAGTCCTCTGTGTTCCAAGGCACAAGAGCGTGGTGGAGGGGATACAGGACTGGGAACATCCTAACCGAGAACAGTTTCCCTACTAAAGATGTGGCATCGAAGAAGAGGTTCCCTACTCAGGATTCGGTATGGAAGTTAAAGCTGGGAAACCAGCCTTCCCAGACCATTCAAAGAGTGTCTGCTGCCTCCTGAAAGCCTTTCACAGAAGGGTCAGCCTCCTTCTGAAAGCCTTTTCAGTTAAAAAAAAAAAAAAAAAAAAGGAAAAAAGAAAAAAAAGACTTCTTGCATTGGCTTACTCCTGGGATAAAATGCAAAAGTCAAGAAAACTCCTAGGGGAAGCCCAGTCCCTTGTCATCTGTGGAAAGTAGAGGCCTGCTTAAAGGGAGGGCTGCTTTTACCAGGATGCCTGAAGCTCAGAAAATCATAACAGCTGTTGGGAAGTTCCAAGACGAGAGAATGGGGCGTCGCGTGCAATAGGCAGCACCGCACCTGCCCACAACAGCCCTTTCCCTCCCCAACCAAGTTGGGGAAAACTCAGCAGAAAGCACAAGTGCAGGCCCAGGCACAGCCTGTCCCATTGTACCCTTTCAACTACAGGGTTTCCGCCCATAAGGAGACAAATACCAGGTCCTGCCAGCAAGAAGCTGTCCAAGCTGGCCAAGGCCTTACTGGAAGTAACAGACAGCTCAGAAACAAGGACAGACAGCCCCAGGAAGTTGTGGCATTTCAGGACCAGCTACTGCGTCAGAGGTATCCCCTCTCCATGCCCCCAGGGAGCCTGCGCCCCACCCAAAGGCCATATGCGGGCGGCAAGCTGCCCAGTGGCCTCCGGCCACTCTCACAACTCCTGAAGGCACTGTGTGCAGAGATGTGTCTCTACTAGTTAGACAGAAAACTTCTCCAGAATTTCCAGTCAGGGGGTTTTGGGGGCATTTCCTACCCCAAAATAATCCCTTGTGAGGAATAAATGTTTCTCTAATAAAGTGAGGTCTGTTCTGTGTACTGTCTTGGGAGCATAGGTTTTGGGTAACTCAGTTCAGCTGTTACTGATTTTTTCCTTCAGCTTCTAAAAGGTGACCAATCTCCTGGATCTCTTGGGAAATATATATCATGTGCCCCCAAAAGCCCCCCAAAGCCCATTCCCTCTCTGATGAAGTTTGAGGAATTGGGCTCTCTCTCCTGTCCCATGGCTGAAAATATATAGTAGCTCACACCTCTCCCCTCATTGAATGTTTTACACCCTTTACAAGTCTTCTATATCTGAGGATGATCAAAGACAGGTATAGTTTTCATAAAATGATTAAGACACTGTAGTTTCTTCACTGTTATTGTGTTACAGTAGCTTAATCATTACTTAGAATTCAGTGATCAGAGGGTCCCACAGGTGGATGAACTCTGAATGGGAGTGTTTTCAGGGGGTGGTGTTGTTCGGGTTGATCTTGGGCTGGTTGGGGTAGCATAAAAGAATACCCTAGATGATGCTGAAGAATCTCCTGTGAGTCACGTTAAACTTGACATTGAGGTTTCCCACTGGAAGTGTTTCCCCTCCCTGGGTGTTTCTTCAGGCTGCTGGACTGAAGATGGTTTTTGCAGAACCAAAGCATCACTTAGCTGTTAGTGGTAGGAATGTTTACAAGGCAACAACCACCTACCAGGATAAGACACCTTTGAAGAAATGAAAAAGTGAAAGAGGGACCTTGCTGGTAAAACAAAAGTTTATGTCTAATCATCCCCTTCTCAGGACCCTGTCCCTCTCCCCTCCTTCCTCAGTCTGATCCAGGCACCACCACTTTGAGGCAGACTGGAATCTGGCACAGCCTACCCTTGCCTTATACCAAAAAGCCATGGTTCTGTTCCTTGAGTATGCAAGCAATACCTGCAGGCTGTCAGGCATGGCATCCCCTTTGGGGGAAGGTGATCTTGGTGCCTGCCTTCCATCCACACTCGATGACAATATATAAGATACGGCCTTTACTATGGCTAGGGTGGCAGTATGCCACCTTCAATATTCACGGCCTTAGTGGAGCCATGGTAGCTCTTCCCCAGAACATGTGCAACTTATGAACCAGAGGTGAGTTCTAGACTGTGTACCAGGATACAGATGTTTGGGGGCTTACCATGGAACTCCATGGAATGCTTTTTTTTAGGGGGAGGCAAGACGGCACACATTCCCACACTTCCAACAGGGCTCTGGAGGGAGGGCAACTCCACCTCAGACTGGGACTCAAAATGGGGTGAGTGTGCTAGAGAACACCTGAGGTAGTCTTCTGGACAGTCTCAGGACTGCTCAGGACAGTCTCAGGACTGCTCAGGGCTAAAACAAAAAACCAGATGCCCATCACCTCTCTCACTACCACACTTGTAGCTTCTTGTCCAGGTTATAATTGACCCTACACTAATTCAATGTTGGGGTCACGGAAGGAATGCAGATTTGATGCTGTGGAGGCCCTGAGGGGGACAAAAGGTGGGAAAGAGCCCTGGGCAGGGAGCCTGAAGAGGTGAGGAGGGGGTACAGGAGGCTCTAACATCTATGCGGACAGACCAGCTAGTAACCCAGCCTGCTGGTTCCCAAGTAATCTCATTTTAGGGTCCATTATGTCCAATCCAGTGCACTTTGTGCCACCCTGTAGAGCTTATTACCAGGAATATTTCTGCCATGGGAAGACTATAGTCTGACATTCTGTCCCTCTCCTTCATGCCCCTGTCCTCCCAGCTTATACGTCCCTGTTAA
This sequence comes from Mustela nivalis, assembly GCF_964662115.1. Classification (NCBI taxonomy): domain Eukaryota; kingdom Metazoa; phylum Chordata; class Mammalia; order Carnivora; family Mustelidae; genus Mustela; species Mustela nivalis. The sequence goes on from NC_139032.1 coordinate 24,884,805, forward strand.
TTTTTAAATCCACATCATTCACCTTCCACTTCTTGCCTATCCAGCTAATTTATTCCTTTCCTCACTGACGGGTTGTCGGGTAACCAACGTGTAATAAGCACCAATCTAGCATAGAAAATAGAGTCCATGGTACTGGAACAGCGTTATCTGGTGACATGTGGTAGCTGCAGTTGTGGTGAGCACAGCACAGCATAGAGTTGCATACCTAACACTAATGTGATATTGCATCAGCCATTCTTCAGGTAAAAAACAAAACAAAACAAAACAGGCTCTAGTACAAGTGGACGACACCATCTAATCCCCTTCAGTCCTTCCTATCTGGCAAAATTTTGTCTCTCTGCCTCTTTTAGAAATGCCTTTCTGTATGTAACTGATTATTGTTGGATTAAATCTCTCATGTTAAAACTGAGTCTAATCACAACTGAGTCTACTGATGCCACATGAAATTCAGCCCTAGCACTACCTGGAAATCATTCATTCTCCACAAATACTTATCCAAGACTTATTAACTTGAACAAAATAAATGGAGTTAGGTCCCTGTTTCCTTAGTACATTCTCTCCTCAGTGTACCCAGATCTAATTTATTTTATTTCAAATTTTATTTGACAGAGAGCAGGAGCACAATCAGAGTGAGTGACAGAGGTAGAGGGAGAAGCAGACTTCCTACCAAGCAGGGAGCAGGACTCAATCCCAGGGCACCAGGGTCCTCACCTGAACCAAAGGCAGATTCTTAACTGACTGAGATACCCAGGTGGCCCTCATATCTATTTCAAATTTCCTTTACTTTCCTCAAACTTATGCCATCTTCGCTTGTCCAGCAGATGTGCTGGACCACAGCTCACAGAGGAGCAACAAAGCAGTGACCGAGCTTCTCACAAAACAAAACAAACCCAAATCCTTCAAAAAACAACAACAACAAAAAAAAAACCTCCCCATTCTTCTTTTTCCTCTTCCTTCCTGTTATATGGAAAGAGATTTCCTTCCCAATCTCAAAGGAAATATACTTTCTGAAATGCTGTTATTGAGAGTGAGCTAACTTCTAGTCTTGATGGACTGATCCACCCTTGCCAGGTCTCCTGAACCCTCCTCCCTGTCCTTATGAGGCACCCAACATCTTTTTCTTATGGTTTTACTACATCTTTTTTTTTTTTATTTTTACTACATAAATGTTTAAATATGTCCAAGAGCTCATAGACAATATAACTTCCCATATATCCGGCATCCAACTTGCACTGTTATCATTGGGCAGGTGTGATACACTGTGATTAAAGTGCAAAAGCCCCTTTAAAACATCTTGCCAAATAAATAAATAAATAAATCACCTTGCCATCCATCTCTGAGACATATGCTATGTGCTCACGTCAAAGCTCTCAGATTTCTAATGTATTTATCACCTGTGCTACACACTTATTCACAACAGGTGTATGCAGCATTGGTGTCAAAAAGGCACCAGGTTTTAGAGGCTGTTGGAAACCAGTTCTGCTCTGCCTTATAGTCAACCCTGAGGAGCCATTTGAGTGAATTCTCTCTTACGGAGAAAATTCAGGGCAGAATTTCACTGTCCCTTAATCACTCAGTAAGTGTAATATGCAAAAAGTATAGTACATTGTATATGTTGTTAAAGACTTGACACTATGTGTTTTCAAATATTTAGAAGAAAAAATATGGCCTGTTACTTTTCAAATAAACTACTGTGTTTCACCTTAAATTAAGTAGACCAAACACTCCCCTCTTTCCAAAATGCCATTAAAAGTAAAAGATTAGATGAAAACTGCTCAATATCATTAACCATTAGAAAAATGCAAATCAAAATATTTGCCAAAATTTCACACCCACAAGGATGGCTAAAATTAAAAAAAAAAAAATACAAATATTATTGGAAATGTGGAGAAATTAGAACCCCCATGCAATGTTGGTGAGAATGAAAAATGGTACAGCTATTTTAGAAAACAGTGTGGCAGTTGCTCAAAATGTTAGACATAGGGTGAACATAGGACCCAGCAGTTCCACTTCCTGGTATATATACTCATGAGACATGAAAACATAGGTCTACACAAAAACTTGTAAAGAAATGTTCATAGCTATCTTATTAAAAGGTCAAAAGAAGGAAACAATTCAAACATCTGTCAACTGATAAATGGGTAAATAAAATATAACATATCCCTATGATATAATGTTGTTTGGAATAAAAAAGACCAATCCAGGGGCACCTGGGTGGCTCAGTGGGTTAAAGCCTCTGCCTTCGGCTCAGGTCATGATCCCAGGGTCCTGGGATCGAGCCCCACATCAGGCCCTCTGCTCAGTGGGGAGCCTGCTTCCTCCCCCCTTCTCTCTCTGCCTGCCTCTTTGCCTACTTGTGATATCTGTCTGTCAAATAAATAAATGAAATCTTAAAAAAAAAAAAAAGACCAATCCATGCCACAACACGGATGAACCTTGAAAAAAAATGTTAAATGAAAGAAGCCAGTCACTAATAGTCACATATGATTCCACTCACATGAAATGTCCAGAATAGGGAAATCTAGAGAGAGAAATTGGTTCATTTTAGAGCTGGAGGGAGGAGGGGAGAGGAGAATAATAGCAAAAAGTTGCAGATTTGTTTCTCTTAAGTCATGACAATGTTTTAAAATTGACTGTGGTGATGCTGAAAATCAAGGAATTATACATGTTAAATAGGTGAATTTTATGGTATGTGAGCCGTATTTCAATAAAGCTGTTAAAACACGTAAAGGATTTAAAAATAAATGCTTAAGGATGACAAGAAGGAACATAAAGGACAAAAGTTGTCAACATTTTTGGAAGACGGAAATCTGGTGGAGGACTGCTAACTGACTAGCAGAGCAAACAAAGTGCTGGCAAATCATTCACACTGCAAAACCGAGAAGATGAGCAACCTGGTGGCACTAGAGAAAAAAGAAATTAGGGATTCCATGTTAGTAAACATGTTGAATTATTGTTCTTTGTTATTTGTTTTATATTGCATACAATTTCTAAAATCTTTTTTTTTAAGTGGGGGTGCTCTTTGCCAGTTTTGTAAAACCTTGTTGAAATGTTAGCATGTTTCAAATGTGCAGAGAGGATCCCAGGTTTCTTGCATTGGACAGAACTTGTGACAACTATTTTAAAGTTAGCATTGCACACATCTGGGGTCAGAGTATGGTGGAGGCAGTACCTTCTGGAATCAAAGTCAGAAATCTCAAAGGCTGGGTTAAATTTTTTAAAATGTATTTGAAAATAAAGTTGTGGAAAAGTTGCATAGATGGTAAAGCCATATACCCTTTATCCAGGTATTCCTATTAAGGTTTTGACCTGTTTACCTTCTCACTCTCCTTTCCTCCTTCCCCTTTTCTCTATATAGGAAAACACATATACATACAGGAAAATTATGCATACATTCTTGAATAATTGAGAATACATTTCATGCATCACACACTTTCTCCCTGAATATTTCATAGTGCTTTTTTTTTAAAGATTTTATTTATTTGACAGAGAGAGACACAATGAGAGAGGGAGTGGGAGGGGAGGAAGCAGGCTTCCCGCTGAGCAGAGAGCCCAATGCGGGGCTTGATCCCAGGACCCTGGAATCTTGACCTGAGCTAAAGGCAGATGCTTAATGACTGAGCCACCTAGGTGCTCCCATAGTGCATTTCTTAGAAAAGAATATTATCTGACACCAGAGTTATCTCCTTCAGTAAATTTCACACTGATGCAAAACTTTTCACTAATCTCCCACTCAATTCCATTTTTATCAATTTATCAAGTAATGTCCTGTGTGTGTGCATGTATTTGTGTGTGTGTGTAAACCTCCTTACAGGAATTAGTATAGGATGACATACTACATCTAGTTGCTCTGTACCTTTAGTTTCCTTTAATTGGGATCAGTTTCTCAGCCTCTTTTAGAACAAGGCCAGGTTTAAAAAATCAATTTGATACGCCATATTTACAACTCCTTCTCACCTGGAAATTTTGGGGGGTGGAGCTTATCTTGCAAAGATGTCAAAGGATGTTTTTATGGTTGTGAGTCCTAGGGGCCATAGGGACAGTTAAGACCATATTTTCTATTTAAAACCAATTCCAGAAATTCAAAGATATGTGGGGGGATTTTTATTAACAGACATACTTCCTGCAAGTGAGAGAGTGTGTGAAGTGGGGCAGGATAGAAATGTGCTTTCCTTTTGGAGAGATAATGGTGAAGCTGTAGATGCAGGATGAGAGAGGAATAGAAGGCTATCATTACTGGCAAACCGTCCTCATATGGGAGGGAAAGGATTGAGTGTCTAGGGCCAGAGAGTGATTCATCAGTGAGGGAATGCAGGTGAGTCAAGTAAGGAAATGATACAGAGCTTAATTTCAACAGTTTATAATCTAAATAATGAAGCCATAAGGGTTCCAACTATTAAATGACTAGGCAGCATGGGGAGAAGAAATAAATACATATAACCATCAACAAAAATGACATTATTATTTAAAATTGGTAGAGATGATGATAAGATTTTTTAATTTATTTTATATTTATTTGCAGCATAACAATATTTATTATTTTTGCACCACACCCAGTGCTTCATGCAATCCATGCCCTCTATAATATGATAAGGTATTTTGGTGAAAATTCTATGATGGTCTGAAAACATACTTTGTGTGGTTTCTATTTTATATTTGTTAAGGTGTGTTTTGTGGTCCTAAATATGGTCCATCTTAGTGAATGTTTCATGTGAGCTTGAGAAATATGTCTATTCTGTGGTTGGATGAAGAATTCTATAAATGTCAGTTACAGCAAGTTGATTGAAGATGTTGTTTGGGGAAACTATATCTTTACTGGTTTTCTGCCACTGAATCTGCCCATTTCTGAGAGAGAGCTATGGAAATCTCATTTTTTCTTGGAATGGATTCATTGCAAGTGTATTCATCCATTTTTTCTTGCAATTATACCAGTGTTTGCCTCATATATTTTGACACTGTGTTTTACATGTGTACCTGTTAAGGAGTGTTCTGTCTTCTTGGAGAATTGACCTCTTTGTTGTTATGTAATGCTCTTCTTTACCACTGATAATTTTCCTGTTGTGAAGTTTGCTTTGTCCAAAATAATAGAGATACTCCTATTTTCTTTTCATTGGTGCTAGCATGGTACATTTTTCTCTTTCTTTGTTTTTAATCTATCTGCATCTTTATATTAAAAGTGAGTATTTCATAGACAATATATAATTGGGTCTTTGTTTTTATGTGCTCTGACAGTCTCCTCTTTTAATAAGTGAATTTAGACCACTTCCACTTAGTGATTTTTAAATGCAGTTGGATTAATATCTCTACCTTGTCTGTACTATTTGCTATTCATTATACCTATCCTTTTCCTCTTTTTCTGTTTTTTTCTTATTTTAAAAAAGCATTATATCTAATTCTATTTCTCACTTTTGTTAACTTATCAATTATTCTGATTAAAAATATTTTAGTGTTTGTCCTAGAGTTTGTAATATACATTTAGAAGTACTCTAAGTCCCCTTTCATATAATGTTAGATCACTTCATAGATAGTGCAGGAGTGTCCAGTTCCTCTTGTCCCTTGTACCACTGATGCCATTCATTTCACTTATCCATGTACTATAATCACTGAACACACTATCATTATTGTTATTATTAGGTCAATTGAGAATCAGATGAATGAAAGTTTTATTTGACCCTCATTTATTCCTTCTCTTCCTTTACTTTCTGTAGATCTGAGTTATTTTTCTTCTCACTAAAGAAGTTCTTTTAACATTTATGCAGGGCAGGTCTGTTGCTGATGAATTCCCTGTTTTCATTTGTCTAAGTTTTAATTTCTCTTTTACTTTTGCAGGATAATATCATTAGATATAAAATTTTGGATTGGTGTTTTTTTCTTTCAACACTAAACATTTCACTCCAATCTCTTACTTTCATGGTTTATGATAATAGGTCATAATTCTTGTGTTTTTTTCCTCTAGAGGTAGAGTTTCTATTTCCTTCTGGATTCCTTCAAAACTTTATCTTTTGTTTTCCTATCATTTGAATATGATATGTCCAGGTATAGACTTTTGTAGTATTTCTCTGCTTGGTGTACTCTGAACTTCCACAATGTATCATGAACCTGTTATTAATTTTGGAAACTCCTTGGCCATTATTACTTCAAAGAATTTTTTCTCTTCTTTCTTCTTCTGGTATTCTAATTATGTATCTGTTATACAGTTTGAAACACAGCTTTGTAGTAAAGCTTGAAATCAGGTAACGTGCTGCTGCCAGTTTTATTTTTGTTTTTCAACATTTCCTTAGTGATTCGGGGTCTCTTCTGATTCCATACAAATTTTAGGATTATTTGCCCCAGCTCTTTGAAAAATACCGGTGGAATTTTGATCAGAATGGCATTAAAAGTATAGATTGCTCTAGGCAGTATAGACATTTTAACAATGTTTATTCTTCCATCCAAGACCATGGAATGGTCTTCCATCTTTTTGTGTCTTCTTCAATTGCTTTCATGAGTGTTCTGTAGTTCCTCGAGTACAGATCCTTTACCCCTTTGGTTAGGTTTATTCCCAAGTATCTTATGGTTCTTGGTGCTATAGTAAATGGAATCAATTCTCTAATTTCCCTTTCTGTATTTTCATTGTTAGTGTATAAGAAAGCCACTGATTTCTGTACATTGACTTTTTATCCTGCCACATTACTGAATTGCTGTATGACACAGTTCTTGGGTATTCTAGACTTTAGCATTAAGAAAATTCTTTTTCTCTTTGTATTTCAGTTTGGAATGTTTCTACTGACATATATGCAAAATCACATATTTTTTCCTTGCCTTTATGGACTCACATGAGTCAATCAAAGTCAGTGTTCATTTGTCATACTGCTTTTGTTTTCTGATGTTTCCTTTTGATTTTTTCATAGAATTTCCCTCTCTTGGCTTACATGCATCATCTGTTTTTATATGTTGTCTATCTTTTCCATTAGAGCCCTTAACATAATAATCATGGTTATTTTAGATTCCATGTATGAGAATTCTGAAATTTTTCATATCTGAATGTGCACCTGATGCTTGGTTTGTCTGACAAGTTTGCTTTTTCTTGCCTTTAGCATGCCTTGCAAGGTTTCTTTGAAAGCCAAATGTGATGTATTGGGTAATCGGAACTGAAATAAAGAGACCTTTAATGTGAAGTCTTATGTTAGTCTGGTTAATTGTTGGGATATGTTTAATATTTACTGTAGCTATGCATATCAGGCTGCAGTTTCCTCTAGAGTCCTTGTTTTTGTCTCTCCTAGTTTTTGTCCTTGTTTTGTCTCTCTTTAGTTTTCCCTAAATCTGCTCTGGCAGGATATCTAAGCTGAAATGTGTGCATGCTAGGATAGAGTGGGGAGTGGGCCTCATGGCTCTCCACACAAAGTGTGCCCTAGCAAGACAACTGAAGCTGAAGTGTGTGCAAGCTGGAGTGTTCCAGGGATTTCCATGCAGGGGGCATCATGACAGGTGGCTGAAGCTGAAATGAGTACAAGCTGGGGTTTCTCCAGTATACTCCATACAAGAAGTTCCCTGGTGAGTCTTCTGGAGCTGAGGCAAGTAGAGCTGGGATGCCCTACTTGCACAGGGTGCCCTGGGAGCATCTAAGAGTCAAAGTTGTACAGGCATGAAATGTTCTGGGGTCTTTGTTCCTGTGTCACCTTGGTGAAACAGCTAGAACTGCAGTGAACACTCACTAGGTGTGTCCCAGTGTACGCTGTGCTGGGGCTGCTTTGTTGGGACAGCTGGGGCAATGTGGTCTAGGGACCTGGGGCTCTTAGGCATGGTAGTAGGTCAGCAATTGACTCAGACTCTGCTCCTGTCTATGCTCCTGTCTAGAGGGTGTAAGTCAACTCTGGTGCTTACTAGCCCCTCTGACCTGGAAAGATTTTCAGCAACTCCCCTGCCATTTGGTGCCTGGATCCTTTATATTCTAGTTGTTATTTTAAACCATGGCTTTTGATCTAAGCTGCAGGTACCTGGGTCTAGTATGGACTAGGTTCCTGGGGCTTACTGAGTTGGCAGGATGGCCATGGCATCTGGACCTCACTCCTGTTTGCACTATGAAGCTGGAGGGGGAATGTAAAGAGTGGTACTGGCCAGCCCATCTGACGCAGACAGAATTGCAGCAGCTCTCCTAATGTTTGGCAGGATTATTGGGCTGGTTTCTTTATATTTTAGTTGCCCTTTTAAGCCATGGCATTTTTTTCTGCGCCTAAGGGTTGAGAAAAATCAGCATTAATTCTTCAAATGTTTCATGTCATTCTTTCATGTCATTCACGAGTGAGACCCTTTGGTCCTTGGCTTTTCTGTTGGGAGATTTTTGATTACTGATTCGATCTGCTTGTTCATTATTGCTCTGTTCACATTTCTTCATGATTCAGTCTTGGTAAGTTATATATTTCTAGGAAATTATCCATTTCTTTTAGATTATCCAATTTTTAGTGTATAGTTGTTCATAGTAGCCTCTTATGATCTTTGTATTTTTATGGCACCAGTTGTAATGTCTCTTTTTTCATTTTCTGTTTCTATTTTTAAATTTTCTACATTTCAATTCAATTAGCCAACATATAGTTCATCATTAGTTTTTGTTGTAGTGTTCAGTGTTTCATTAGTTGCATATAACACCCAGTGCTCATCATATCATATGCCCTCCTTGATATCCATTACCCAGTTACCCCATCTCCCCACCCATCTCCCCTCCAGCCACCCTCAATTTGTTTCCTGGAGTCAAGAGCTTCTCATGGTTTGGCTCCCTGATTTCTTCCCATTCCGTTTTTCCTCCCTTCTCCTATGATCCTCTGCACTATATTTTATATTCTACATAGGAATGAAACCATATGATAATTGTCTTTCTCTGCTTGACTTATTTCACTCAGCATAATCCCCTTCAGTTCCATCCATTTCAGTGGAAATGGTAGGTATTCATCCTTTCTGATGGCTGAGTAATATTTTATTGTATATATGAAACATATCTTCTTTATCCATTTATCTGTTGAAGAAGATGTCATCTCCTTCCAGTGTTTGGCTATTGTGGACATCGTTGTATGAACATTGGGGTGAAGGTGCCCCTTCTTTTCATTACATTTGTTTCTTTGGGGTTACAGAAGTGCAATTGCTGGGTCTTAGGGTAGGTCTGTTTTTAACTTCCTGAGGAACGTCCATACTGTTTTCCAGAGTGGCTACATCAGCTTGCATTTCTGTTTTTATTTATTTGAGTCTTTCTTAGTCTAGCAAAAGCTTTGTCAATTTATCTTTTAGTTTTATTTATCTTTTCTGATACCTTTCTGATCTCTATTTCATTTGTCTCTGCTTTGATCTTTGTTACTACTTTCTTTCTGCTAACTTTAGGGGTAATTTCTTTTTCTTAACATAGATGCCGATTTCTATAAAAATCCCTCTTAGCACTGCTTTTGCAGAATCCCAGAAGCTTTGGTATGTTGTATTTTCATTTTCATTTAAGTTTTTTTTTCTATTTCTGTTGATTTCTTCTCCAGTGCAATGGCTGTTCAGGAATGTATTTAATTTCTACATGCTTATAATTTGTCCTTTTATCCTCCTCTTATTGATTTCTAGTTTCATACAGTTGTCATTAGAAAAGATACTTGGTATGATTTCAGTCTTCTTAAACTTGCAAAGCCATTTGTGTGACCTGTTGTATGATCTTTTCTGGAAAATATTCCATATGTACTTGAGAAGAATATTCTGAGGAGAAGGGAGTTGGGGGAAATTGGAAGGGGAGGTGAACCATGAGAGACTATGGACTCTGAAAAACAATCTGAAGGTTTGAAGTGGCAGGGGGGTGGGAGGTTGGGGGAACCAGGTGGTGGGTATTAGAGAGGGCACAGATTGCATGGAGCACTGGGTGTGATGCAAAAATAATGAATACTGTTATGCAGAAAATAAATAAAAAATTAATTTAAAAAAAACAATGCAGACACGTGAAGTCCCCTCCCCCCAAAAAAAGAATATTCTGCTGTTGGGTGACATATATTCTATATATGTCTCTTAGGACCATTTGGTTTAAAGTATGGTTCTTGGTTGGGTGCCTGGGTGGCTCAGTCAGTTAAGTGTCTGCCTTCAGCTCAGTTCATGATCCCAGGGTCCTGGGATTGAGTCCCATAGATCACATAGGCTTTCTTCACTCTTTTAATTCTTTTTTCTTTCTCTCTTCAGACTGGATACTTTCAAAATTCCTGTCTTCAATATCACATATTCCCTGCTCAGTAGGAGCCTGCTTCTCCCTCTCCCTACACCTGTTGCTCTCTCTGCTTCTGCTCTCTCTGTCAAATAAATAAAATCTTTTTTTTTTTTTTTTTAAAGTACGGTTCTTGGTTGATTTTTTCTCTCTGGATGATTTATCTATTGTTGAAAGTGAGGTATTGATAGTCCTACTGTTGCACTGTTGTTTGTTTGTTTGTTTGTTTTTTTAAGATAGATTTATTTGTTTGTTTCTTTGTTTCTTTGTTGTTTGTTTTTATGAACGAGGTAGACAGAGAGCATGAGCCAGGATTGGGGAGGTGTGGGGAGAAGTCAGAGGGAGAAGCAGACTCCCCACTGAGCAGGGAGCCTGATGGGCCACTGGATCCCAGGACCCTGGGATCATGATCTGAGCCAAAGCCAGACACTTCCCAACTGAGCCATATAGGTGCCCCCCCCCTTTTTTGCATTGTTTTCTATTTTTCTCCTCTGATCTCAGTATTTGTTAATATTTTAGATGCTCTGATGTTGACTGCATATATGTTTACAACAGTTATTTCTTCTTGATGAATTGACCCATTTATCATCATATAATGACCTCCTTTGCCTCCTGATACCATTTTTGACTGAAGTTGTATTTTGTCTAAATATAGTGAGCTCTACTTTCTTTTGGTTTTCACTGGCCAGGAATGTTTTTTTTTCATCCATTTACTTTATGCCTATGTGTTTCCTCAAAGCTGAAGCAGTTTGTTGTAGACAGCATATAATTGGGTCATCTTCGACTCCCCCTCCCTATCCCCCTCTGTCCCTTTCCAAGTGTCTTCTTCTGGAATTCCAAATATTCTGATTGTTTCCCTTGATGGCATCCCATAGATCACATAGGCTTTCTTCACTCTTAATTCTTTTTTCTTTCTCTCTTCAGACTGGATACTTTCAAAATTCCTGTCTTCAATATCACATATTCTTTCTTCTGCTTGATCAAATCTCCTATTGATGTTTTCTATTGCAGTTTTTGTGTCATTCATTATATTATTCAGCTCCAGAATTTATTTATATTTAAAAATAATTTTTATCTCTTCATTGAAGTTCTGGCATTGTTTATATAACATTTTCTGGTTTTGTTGAATTGTCTTTTTGTTTTCTGGTAGTGGATTGAGTTTCCTTAAAATACCTGTTTTGGATTATTTATTTGGTAAATCCCAAATCTCCATATTTTGGGGTTTGGTTACCAGATTATCATGACTCTAAATTGTGTGATGTTACCTTGACTGTTCATGCTCTTTGAAGCTTTGCTTTGTTACTGTCTTTGCTTGTGAATTCTCAGTTCTATCCTCTAGACTTCAGTTACTATTTTCAAAATATACCTTCTGTTAGTCCTGGTAGAGTTTCAGACACTATCTCAGATCTTCTGTAGTTATACTTGCTCTATGTTTCTTTCTTCCTCTTTTGGCAGAATTCTAAAGCTTGTATATCTTCTCTGGATCCTAAATACACAGACCAAGTACTGACAACCTCCTTTTTCCCCTTTGGTGGCACTAATGTCTGTAATCTTCCCTGGCCTGCAGAGTGGCTGACTTTCCGCATGTTGACTGGCCATCTGACAAAGCCCACTCACAGAGCTATCTGGAGCACATAAAGGGAGCTGGCCAGTGTTGTGGGTGTGGGTGGGCACATGGAGTACTGGCATGCTCGTGGACCAGTTGGGGGAATCTATAGGTAAGTTCTTCCCTGTGGCTCATGAGTGGACTTCTTAACACAATCTGGGAAAGAGTTAGGATCAGCATCCCTTTAATGTCTTCTGATATAATTGTATCTGCTTCTGTCCCCACCTCTTCTTTGCACTCCAGTCATATAGCTCATGATTCAGTACTCTGGATGGGGTGAGACTGAAATGAATCCCTTTAGCAGTGTCCACCACACCTGGGGAAGCCAGCTTCTTGCTTTCACAATCTCCCTTTCCCTTGTAGGATGAATCACAGGTCAAGGAATATATTTCTTGGCCGTCAGCTGTGCCACTTAGGAGGAGTGATGTAGGGAAAGTAAAATCGTTCTTACTCCAGTGTATCCAAAATCATGGTTTTCCTTCCCCAGAGTGCTGCAATTTCTTTTCTATAATTCTGGACTTTCATAAAAGCTCTCTTGTCTGTGAATGATTTCCTAAGTCAGTGTTCTGCAGGGACTGATGAACCATGGCCATGGGTCTGGAGCTGACCCATGGGCCACTGCAGGCTCCACAGATAGGACCAAGGTCTGTCTGCCTTTTACCTGACAAATGGATGAGCCCCTCCCAGATGTTTTGGCATATGCTTCTAAATCTCACAGCTCCCTCCTTCCACTTTATGTCTGTTCTAAAATTTGCTCTTTTTGGTTACCATTGCAATTATATAAAACATCCTAAAGTTGCAATAGTCTATTTAAAACTGATTGCTACTTAATTGTAATCCTATTTAAAAACTCCTTAACATCTGTGTCTCACTCATTTTATGTTGTTTGACACAAATTACTGTTTTATCTTGTATGTCCCTTAACATAGAATTATAATTCCTTTTTTTATGCTTTTAAAACCTATATGCTAGGTTCTTAAATTATTTATGTACCTACATTATGATACTTCAGGATTCTGTACTTGCTTTAATAATTCCCTTTATCAGGGATTTTTATATTTTTATATGGTTTTGTGTTGCTTTTTATCATCCTTTCACTTCAATTTAAAGGACTCCCTTCAGTACTCCTTCTAGGGCCGGCCTAGTGGTGATGAACTTCCTCAGTTTTTGTTTATCTAGAAAGTCTTCATTTCTCCTTTGTTTTTGAAGGACAGTTTATCCAGATATAGTATATTTGGTTAATAGTTGTTTTTCCCCCAGCATTTCAAATATATTATCACACTCTCTTTTAATCTGTAAGTTTTCTGATGACAAGTTGCTGATAACCTAATAGGAGCTCCTTTGTATGTGGTTAGTCACTTCTCTTGCTACTTTCATGATTCTTTGTGAATTTTGACAGTTTGATTATTATATGGTGTAGTATAGATCTCTTTAGATTATCCTAGAGTTCTTTGAGCTTCTTGAATGTGTATGACTATTTCCATCCTCACATTTGGCAATTTTTTATCCATTATTTTTCAAAGAGACTCTGTCCTTTCTTCCTCTGTTGGGACTTCCATAATGTTTATGTTTTTCTGCTTAATGAAATTCTCTAAATCTCTTAGCTTACCTTTACTTTTCTTCATTCTTTTTACCTTTGCTCCTAGCCTCGGTAATTCTGAATGTTCTTTGAGCTCACAGATTCTTTCTCATGTCTGATCAAGTCTTCTGTTGAGTCCCTCATGTTAATTTTTCAAATCAGTTATCAAATCTTTAGTTCCAAAATTCCTTTTTGGTCCTTTTTTATAATTCTTTTTTTAAATCTCCTTTTGTTTATGCATCTTTTTCCTGATTTTATTAGGTTGTCTGTGATTTCTTTTCATCGTTGCTTATAATTATGATGAATATTTTGAAAACACTTTGATTTGTAATTTATATACATCTCTGCTTCCTTAGCATTGCTGTCTGGAGAATTTATTTGTCTTTTGGGCTGTGTTTCTCTGTTTCCTTATATGCCTTTTTATCTTACATTGGGTTTTAGATTTATAAAATCTGCCACCTTTTCCCCTCTTTGCAGTTTGATTTTTTTTTTTAACTTTTTATTTTTTATAAACATATATTTTTATCCCCAGGGGTACAGGTCTGTGAATCACCAGGTTTACACTTTTGTACAGAGAGGACTTTCTCCAGTCACACTGGTTAGAGATTCTGGAGACCTCTGAATCCCTTTCTGAAATGTGTCCTCTCTGGGCTTTTTGGTGTAATCTCCTAATTAAAGAAGTTTGCTAGTTTCTACTGAGGAGCTTCCGCTCATGTCTTTGTCTTGTACTGCAGGTGCTCTTGTGTTAACGAAAGCTGTGGTACTGGATCTCTACCCAGTGTATGTCTGTGGTATTGTGCTCTGGTGCACATCAATGTCTTTGTTTTCAACTGCCCCCTACCCGGTGCCCTGTTCCTATCAGTTTTTAGATTCAAGCAACACAGACATAAACACCTTTGATAATTCCACAAAAAGTCAGAACATTAGATTTTTGTTCTACTCTCCTCTTTCCCTCCTCAGAGGGAGGGAAAGTTGGGAGTTTTCTCCCAATTATGTCACAGTACTAGAGGGAGGGCCTCTAGCAAGTGAGCGCCATAAATTCTCCCATAGAGCTTCATTGCAGTTGGCATCTTTCTCACCTGAAATGCAGAAACTTCTTAAGTGGTTATTTGATTTCTCACAGAGGTGACTGGTTTGTGAATTATTGTTAAGTGAGTGCCTCCATGACAGAAGGAGGGTCTGGGTTTCTCATTTCACCATCTTATTCTGTCACTCTTCTCTGTTGAGCTCTTTTTAGACTCGGATCATCCCCTCAGGCAGCTGCTAAGTTAACCATAGACACTAGTTGGTTTTTGAGAAGGGCCATAGGAGAGCAAGGAGCACAGATGGAGCTCTGAATAAGGTCAAATAAAGAGAAGTCAGAATGGATCCTTTCAGGGAACTGCCATCCAGATCATGTCTTTCGGGCTATTAGGGAACTCCAAATCCATTCTATCCCCTTCCAGTGGCGACAATGCCGCTATTTTCACAACTACCATAGTAGTGAGGCTGTTGGTTTTCAATGATATTTCAGGGCTGGCAAGAGAGAGATGTGAATAGGGCAAGATAAAATGCCACAAAGCTCACTGATCTAACAGCTGGTTTTCCCTGAATAAATTGTATTAATTATTTTCAAGCCTTTGGTTAATTTCCAGAGTTCTGAAAAGTAGACTTTCACAATTTTTGCCAGTGTTCTCATTGCTGTTATGGAGGAATGGATTTTCATAAGGCTATTCTAGCACTCTAGGAGAACTTTTCCATAAAATGTAATTTTAATGACCTATCACTTAACTATTCAACTAGCTGTTCTTTTCATTTTGTTGAAAGCAAAGAATTGATAATGAACTGATCTGCAGAAGGACCTGTCACACTCATTAGGATCGTTCACTCCCTCAGTTCACAAGATTATGCCAGAAAAGCTTTACCAAATCCTAGATACTGACCTCAATTTGTATCCATCTTTTTACTTATAAGCACCTCGTTTAACCCAATGTAATTACCAGAGTTTGAGAAAATCGAATTGAGAAAATCAAATTATACTATCGTTTGATAGCTCCCTCACTTAATTTCATAAAGAAAGGGAAATCTTTTTTTTTTTTAAGATTTTATTTATTTGTCATAGGGCACAAGCAAGGAGAGCAGCAGGCAGAGAGAGAAGCAGACTACGGGCTGAGCAGGGAGCCTGATACGGAACTCGATCCCATGACTCTGGGACCATGACCTGAGCAAAAGGCAGATGTTTTAACTGACTGAGCCACCCAGGTGTCCCAGGAAATGTATTCTACAATATAGACTCCTTATCATTTTTAGATCATTTTAAATTCTTCAAACAAAAATTAGCTATATGCATTTGGATTTTACACTCTGATCTTCAATTCTGACCATTAAAACATTCACTTCCAGTGCTTCCACTCTCTATTCTTTTAAACCAGTCAGGGTCAGTGACATATGTCAGTGACATAATTTGCACGGCCCATGAAAATGAAAATGTGGAGCTTTTTGTTCAAAATATAGTTGAAAAGTGCAGGTAAAGGTATAAAAGGTTTTCTTTTTGAAAATACTTTATTACTTATAAAATATAAAATGGTGATAGTGATAGATGAGTAACATTTATGTTACCACATGGGATGCTACACAATATTTTAATCCCATAATTTTGTATAATACAGTAAATAATGACATGTCAATATATAAATATATAAATATCTTGATAACATTTTTAGGGTTCATTTTTCTGCAAATTCATTTATTAAGCCATCAAAGCATTATTTTAACAACTGCCTTTTTCAAATAAGTAACATCAATCACTTGATAAATGTAAGATCACAAATAATTTTTGATAATTTTTAGTTTTAGGAAGGGTCTGCTGATACAGTTGTTAGGTGCCATTAAGAATATCTTCTAGATCTTAACAACATTCAGATAAAGTACTGGTAAATTATTCTTTAAGAAGATTTTATTTATTTGTTAGAGAGAGCACAAGCAGGGGGAGCAGCAGGTAGAAGGAGAGACAGGCTCCCCACTGACCCTGGCATCATGACCTGAGACAAAGGTAGATGCTTCACCAACTGAGCCACCCAGGCGCCCCTGATAAAATATTTTGAAATATAAATTTTAGTACATCCAGAGCTGGTTCTTCTTGTAGAATAATTTTTTTAAAAAAAATATCCTTACAATTCAATTTTTTGTAAATTAGGCTTAAATGTTACTCTGTATAATGGCATTTTAATATTTCCTCTGATCCTTCCTGTAACTTGTAGAGGTTGTACAAGATACTGAAAGCTGCTTTCCTGATTCGCATATAATTCAAAATGTCTATTTAAGATTTCTAATGCTGTATCTTCAATCACAAGGGAAATCTATTTTATAATTGTCTACTTGTTCATAATCGACCCATGAAAGTTTTTCTATGACAATAGTGGGGGGGAGGTGTTTCCTTGTGAGGATCTTTACATTCAATCTCTATGTCCAAGCCTGTAGATATTTATTTTGCAATGTTGCAATGATTTTCAAAAACCAGAAATGCTAAGCTCTTTGAAGAATTCTAATGACTGTCTGGTATAGTTTAATGTCTAGGTGTACACTCTTATGTTGTGCTGAGTTACTAACAGAGCTGACTGCCTAAGTGGGGGCAGTTATCGTTCCAGTGCTCAGGCCAGAGTTGATATCTGTGCACATATTTCAGGATGGCTCCAGAGATTGATGGGCAAGCTGGCCTCTCACCATGGGGTCCAGTGCCACCCCGTGTCTGGAACACCCCCTTTTTCCAGGGCTGGCTTCTGCTGCAGCTGCCTCCTTTGCCATTAATCTGGGATGGATCAGGTTCTGGTGCAGGAAGTCCCCTCAGGGGCCCCTGGTACCTTAGACTGCCCCATGAATGCATGTGTGCATGCCTGGTGTCCAGGCCAACTGCACAGTATGGCAGTGCCCACAGTTTCCTGACTGTCCCATGGGACTTTGTTGTCCCATTGGAGACACTTCATTGTCCCATTGGACTTCACTTACAAAATACAACTTCAAATATAAAAATTATTAAGAATTTCAAGGCAGTGATAGCAGAGCATTAAATCAGACCTTTGAG
The DNA here is from genome assembly GCF_964662115.1 of Mustela nivalis. Lineage (NCBI taxonomy): Eukaryota > Metazoa > Chordata > Mammalia > Carnivora > Mustelidae > Mustela > Mustela nivalis. The sequence goes on from NC_139032.1 coordinate 24,902,245, forward strand.
AGCAGGGCCCTATACAAGTTCACAGGTTACATGTCCATGAAACCACTCCTGAACCCAGTAGTTCTCAACCAGGAGTGATTTTGCCCATCACAGATGATGGCCTTAGGTTCAAATAATGGACAGTTCCATTTGGGCCCCTGAAAGTAAGAGTGACAAGACACATTAGCACCCAAAGTAGGGTCCCACCCAGGTTTGGCACTCTTAAGTACAGAGAGCTACCTCCTCTCCTCTCTAGAGTGGTTTTCTAGTAGAATCTCCTTGGAGACACCAGTGCTGGGCTGTTCCTATGCCTGCTTTCAGCTGTGCTTTCCTTCACTGGGAAAGACAGCCAACTTGAATCATAGGAGGAGTATTAACAGCAATGGACTTGGAAACTGTCCACCAGTTGGGACTTTGTTGCCCAAGTACTCCAAGATGGGTTTGGTTTAGGGGGAAATGGGAGGTGCACTGCTGTACACAGTTTTTCAGGCATCCAAGTCGTTTGGTAGCTCTAATATCCTCAACTGGTGGCCTCAAGGTCACTGCAGGTGCTAACATCCAGTGGCAAAAGGGACAACTACACTTAGTCCAGGGCTTGGAAGGGCTACAGATTATATATCCAAATTCTTATCTAAACTCCATTAGCCAGAGTCTACCCAAGTATGCAAGGGCTGGGAAGTATAGTCTAAGTCTGTGCACAAGATGAAGAAGAAATTGTTTTGGTATTCAGCTGCCAGTCTCTGCCACAAGAAATTCACAAAATGGGAGACTTGCAGCAAAATGTGTATAATGTGTCCCCAGGCCTTCTAAGATAGCCACGGCAACACCTGGTCTGTTGAGGTAGACTCCTGAAGGGCCACTTTCTAGCTGTGATTCCTTGTGCTTGATAATATTTGGTTCACATTACATCTTATGTTCTGGGAAGAGCACACATGGAGCATCTAACATCAAACAAGGGCCAAGCTGGCCGACATTTCTCAGTACAAATGATCAAGTTGGCTTGTACGTACTTGGTATGAACAGTTGCTCGCACTTAAACTCATCGCCAGTGTTCTGTATGTGCAGATTAGAAATGGTGAATTCAGAACTGTGGAGGTAATGGGAACATTGAGATCATTCTATCTAACTTTCTGCCTGCTTCACATTAGACAAAAATTTTAACATTATAAATGGTGAATAAATCAAGTGTGTAGCATTAAATATTCAGTGCAAGTGGCTCATTTAAAATAGTGGCCTGTGTAATTTATAGCCTTACACCAAACCACATGATAGGGCAAATTTTGGTAAATTTCAATCTGATTTTTCACAGCAAGAAGGAGAATATGAGTATCAGGATTATTATCCTTCCCCATCTTTGTCAATATTTTAGAGAAAGAATCTGGAGCGGTTGGTGAAACCTAGCTGAGCCAAGCCTTACAGGTAGAGTGTCTAGAGTAGTCCTAGCTTGTACCTGATGTTGTGACATAATCATTAAAATTACGTCCTTTCACCGTCAAGAGTTCTGGTTTGGATGATAAATTGCCCAGGAACCCTGTGACCAGGGAGCGGAATGTTTATGTGGCCACCACTGTTCAAGGTCCAGTTTATAATTTTGCAGAACCAACAGGTCAGAGTTGTCAGGACACTTGGGCTCATCCGGAATGGGAGGAAGCTGATTCTCACCAAGGAAATTGCAGGAAATTGATTCTTCAAAAAGAACGCTGAATTTTTTAACTTATTATGAAGACTGCCAAGCAGAGTAGAAACGAGTGTGGGTTTGTTCGTGTGTTTTCTCCCTTGAAGAATGGTCTCCTCAGAAAGCCAATTTTCATGATCATTATTCTTGTGGATGAGGAGTTTCAAGGTGACCAGTATGAGTTGGATGGGCTACTGTAATTGGCAAGACATGTTTCAGAACTTTATACCACAGAAAGTATATCCTTGCTCCTCCTAAGAGTTTTTGCTTTACAACCAGGAAAGTGTCCTTGGTTCTCTTTCCAAGGAGATATTTGGAGTGAGCATCAGCTATGGGTAAAGAATAGGGATGTGTGGTGCCAACTAACCTCTTGTTCTTTACTAATATTAAGTCTCAAGGTCCCTCTCCCACTTGCAAAGCTGGTCAGGGCCAGTGGCAGTAGTAGATATCCCCTGATGCCTGAGGTTCAGCCAGAAGCAGCCTTCTACTTTCTTCCCTTACTGGCAAAACTGGAGGTTGCAAAGACCCTAAATATTCTTGAGTGCTCTTAGTGTGAATCTTGCCCCCCAGCCACCACCCTAATTCCCAGTAGACGATAGACACCAGGGCCAGGAGAGGATTAAAATCAGTTTTATTAATGGATTGGAGAACACAGCTGGGATCTGAGACCCAAGTGAGGGCTTCTTCTGTCCTCTCTGAAGTGACGACGGCTGAGCCCACTGCATGGGGCTCACCAAACTTACCCACCCATCACAGACCGAGGCTGGAAGGTGGAGAGCCGAGTCCTGGCTGGGCCCACCACGGGCAGGTCCTGCTGGGTCTGTTTACTGCATGTAGACTGGAAGCCCAAAACAGGTCCAAGAGAAAGAGAGAGAGAGAGAAAGAAGCAGGAGGAAAAGTAAGCAGGGACCTTTAGTACATGATCTCCACCCAGTACTTTCCTTCTAGGCTGGAGTTTAGTTAGGAGAGCTTTTCCCTATTTGGCTAAGCAAGGAATGGAGGAATAAGGACAAGGGTTTCTCCCACGAGGTGAGATTGGGTCAGGAGCCCAGACTGCTCAAGGAATAAATAACCAAGGGCCACTTTGTGTGAACCTTCCAGTCTGCAGACACTAAGGCAGACAAAGGTGTTGGCTACAGCTGCTGGAGCTGGGACTTTAGGTCCCTAAGTCACCTCATACCTGATTAATAACCACAGAATTCTTTTTCTTGCCTGTAGTCTACAGTGTGGACCTCTGACGACCTCTGAGTGAGAACTCGACAGAGCTCCCCTGCCACAGCCTACCCAAGGTGGATGAAATGGATGAAGGTGATCAAAAGGTACAAAGTTCTAGTTATAAGTAAGTTCTGGCTGACAGACAACATGGGGACTCTAGTTAACAATCCTGTACTGCACTGCAAGTTGCTAAGAGAGCAGATCTTAAAAGTAGTCATCACAAGAAAAAATTTTGTGCTTCTGTGAGGTGATGGATATTGACTAAACTTCCTGTGCGATCATTTCACAACATGTACCTATATCTAACCTTATTGTATACCTGAAACTAATACAATTTTGTCAATTATAGCTCAGTAGAACAGAGATTGACAGACTTAAGAGGCCACAACAGCTGACGTACAAATTGGCTTGACATCCATGGTGTTCCTACTGTACAGAGAGCCCCTTTTGCTTCATTCACAGTAACACCTTCTGATTTAGCAGTCAGGGATGGAGTTGTTAGCTTTGTGATAAACCAGAGCAGTGGGCCTTTCAGGCCATGCTGTATGGAGGAGAAGACAAGAGTAGAAGAATAAAATTCTTCCGGGGTCCACGAACAGATCAAAGTTTCATGGCAAGTGCTGGAGAGTTGAGTCTGATGTAGCTCTCTCTGGCCCCAAAAAGCACCCTTTTCTGCCAGAACTGATGACCTACTAATTTTTAACATTCTGAAATCCTTCCTCTTATCTATAATGAAGAACACCTCTCATCTACTTTTTCCATGCTTTGCTATTTTCTAGTTATCTTAATGCTGTAGCTATCTTTTACATTCAGGTCCATTTTCAGTACACTCAATATTCCTGATTTTAGCCTGAATGATTTCTGTAAAGGATTAATTCCCTCCATTACCTGTGATTTTTTTTATTTCATTCTATCACCATTCAAGGGTGACCTCATTCACGGTCCTACATGGTACCTTCCTGTAGTTCCAACAAAGTAAAGTTGCATAAATAGCCTGAATAAAACTAAATGATTGCAGAAACATTTTTCCCCAGAGTATTTTTATTAGGGATTCCTGCCACCATATTAACATATAAAACAATCTGGATGTTGACATAGAAATGCAGATCCGACTATACAAAGATAAGGCTCCAATCACAGGTAACATGGCCCCCATTTCTCTAGTATTTCAATGAAATCACCTTTTGAATTCTTCCCAGAGTTGTCTTTATAAATATTAGACAAACCACAAAATATATTCCAAATACATAACATTTTACAGTATGTTCCAAGCACAGACAGAAATACACGATACTTTACCTACATTTTTTTTCAAGATCCAACTTGCATTAGCACTAAAGACAAGATTGTGTGTGTATATGTATTTGCCATATATGTGTGTATTTAAACCACAAATGTACACATGGTTGCTTTCATGGAAAATTGAAACCTTTGAGACTGTGGGTTTTATCCCATGATATCTGAGAGGGAACAGGAATAGTAACATGTCACAAACTCCTCAAACTGGGGAAAAATAAACACAATTATGTATGAAGGGCATATCAGTTGTGTGTATACAAATACACACATATATACAGATTCATATATAAACACAGCTATAGTGATAATATGGTATATACATATACTCACACACTTGCTTTGAATTCTGTATCTCACTATATTATATACTCTCCATCTTTGGAAGCACTTTTCTCCGCTTTTGATCTAGGCAGCTGGAGACTCTCTCCTAACAAAATTAAGTGGGTATTTCTAAAATGCTGATTCTATTCTAAATGCCACAAAATGGCATTTCAGGATCCCAGCTTTATGTTTGGTGGCAATTGCTTAAATTCAGTAGACCCTATTCTTTTAACTCCTTCGCTTACAAATATTTCTATTCAGTTTCTGCCTAAAACAGATGTTAGCTGGAAATGTTAAAATATATTGATTACTCCCCAATATACATCTGCAGGGTTGGATTATGGGTAGTATTTATCCTGTCAGTATTTTTCAGGGTTTTATGATGGGCAATATATTACATACTTCCATAATTTTAAAAAATACTACTTTAAACAGGTAGGTGCTAGGTTTGTTATGGTTAGAACTTTAAAGGAAATGATATAAAGCATGATTACAAGAGGGGGGTAATTTGGGGCAGACTACACTGCTGTGCCCTTTTGTCAGAAAGTGAGTTGGAAGTCATGACAAAGGGGTAAAAAAAAAAAAACCTTCAATTTCAAAGCTGGCCATTTGAAACTTCCAAAATAAGCTATAGAAAATATATTCTATGTTGGTATCAAATTTCAGGTATTAAATATTCAATAAAAAGCAAAATAAATCACTGAAAGCACATGGGAGAGAACACCTTACAAACCTAACAGCAATGTATATTCTAGTTAGTTCAACTGAAGGCTTTACTTTTAAAATTTATTTTCAAACTTATATGTCAAATAGAGCACCCAGAGTTCCATGAATGGTCAATTTAGAAATGATGCTAATGGTGGAGTTGGAGCATCTATTATGGTTAAGGAGAGAATACAAGTGCCCAATCTCTTTGTAAATGAAGGCAACAGAATATTCTCAATCCATGGAGAAATCCCAATGCACTATGCCCTAAACGCCACACTCTTTTCTTGCTCAATTATACCACAGTATTGGTAAGTACTCTGCCCAGGGAAGCATCAGAACCTTTCTTTCTATTGTGGATCTTATGGTATGAAGGAAGGTACTAGAACATTTGCTTCCTCTGCTATCGGGTTAGGGAGTCATTTTACTATTTCACCCAAGCTGAATGAGAGATCCTCTAATGAGTCCCTTCTACTTTCTTAATGGAAGCCCCAATTAGGAATGAATTAAGATCTTAAGAAAACCAGGGAAGGAAAACAGGGTAACAGCCACCAAAAAGGAAGATCACCAGCATTTATCAAAAAGCCACACTTCATTCTTTCCATATCTTCTCTCCCTCTTTCTCTCTTACACACACTTCTTTTGAAATTTTTCCCATTGAATCAGTAAAAGGCATGAGGGACCTGAAAAATACGCCTTACAGTTTCTCCTCTTTGACTTAGATCCACTTAAACATATACCCATCAACTTGGACAGCAAGTGCACATTCTTTACATCATCCAATACCCATGCATCACTACCACTTTGGTAAAAGATGGTTTGCCTACCACCCCTGCACAGCAGCAGCCTCACCAAACTCCTATTTTGCTACTTGCCCAGTTCCTATCTGTGTCTACTCTTGGGTTAATATACAATAATAAGCAATTACCTAGCATAACTTTTAACTGTTTTCCCTTTAAAAAATGTTCTTTCCAAACCAAAATATATGGATGGAATGCAAATGAAGGGAGTAAATCATCTTGTCCAAATACTTTGAAAAAATGGACCGCCCTGTGTCCACTTGAGTCTTCCCAGTTTCTACATCCTCCAGTTCCATCATCCATTTCAAGAGCTTACTTACTACAGTGTCTGCCTACCTCATACGCAGGTAACAACAAATTATGCAATTGGTTCAGCCAAAAATATTGTAAAAAACAAACCAGTGCCAAAACATTAAAAAATTCCTGACATACCCTTTGTGCATTAGTCTTAAACAATCTGTACACTTAAATAACTCCAGGAGGCTTCTTTTTTTGCTAAAAATTTACCAAAATATTTTGAACACATAAAAATATTTTTAAAAAAACAGAAAACAAAAGCCCAGCATAAATTTAGTTGTATAGGCATCGGTTAGAGGACATTGTTTTCACTAAGGATTATATTCAAAAACTTTCTCTTGGGTTGTTATTAAAATTCTGATCCAGAACCTTACAATGGTGCTAACTATTAAAAAAGGGGGAAATCGAATTCAGCTCAATGTATTATGTATTATGATATAATAAAGAGTATGTCTGTAGTATAATAAAAAATAAACATGTTTTTGGTTACTTAAAGGCCATCTTCCTGACCTATAACTAAAATAACTGTATTTGACTTGAACTTATTTAACTGCAGTGAATTATGGAAAGCTAACTGAAAGTTTTCAATAATCCGTTATGAGTGAGGAACACCTGTTCATGGCCCCATGACCACGCAGAACCAGGCATTTTCAGAAAAAGACAGAAACAAAAACAAAAAAAGCAAAGTCACTAGTATTGAATATAGCCCTTAGTCATAGGAGATACGAACTTTACGAGCAGCCCAGCATGTAGAGAATGAGGTTGACTTTGCCAGCCAACCACTCCTTTAAAGGGCAGTAGTATTCATAGTGAAACTGCTCAAACTCTGGTGTCTGGCGGATTTCACATAAGAAGGAGAGATCAATACCTGACTCCAAAAGGAGGAGGAGCAGGGGGAATACAAAGAGCAGGAGCCCCAGGCCCACCACCAGGAGCCTGGAAAAACTCTTGACCAGTGGGTTCACCCGAATATGGCCTCTCAGAATGTCATAGCTCCACGACAAAGCTTGGTGAGCCTCCTTCAGCTCTTCCTCTTCGGCCATCAAAAAGGCATGTTCATCCGCTTCCAGTTCCTCAAAGGAATCTGTGTCTTCTCTTTCCAACTCTAGCCTCGAAGGACAGTCAAAGAGCATGTCAATCTCATCATCATCCACGGGGGTGGGGAGCAGGCTGGCACTTGGGTTGTACGCCAGTTCCGAGATGGTCAGGGGCTCTTCTTTGATTTTATCTTCCTCTTCATTTGGGGGGTTTTCATACTCCCGGGCTTCCTTCACTGGCGAGCTAGAGATCAGAGGGGCAGAAACATCTTCTTTGGGTAATGGCACACCTGTAAAAAGAGACATTTGGTCCCTTAATTTTATATTTCAGGTTGTTTTTTTTTTTTCTTTCTTTGTCCTTCCCACAAAGATCTAGAGATGGAAACTAACAAAGAAAAAAGAAAGAGAAAGAAAAAAGGGGGAAGAAAAGGAATTCAAGGAATCCATGAAATCACTGTGTGGAATGCTGACTTTTAACAAGGTACTTTTAGTAAAAGACCCCTAAGTTCAACATGCTAAACCCCAAATAAGCAACACATCTCAAATGGTTGGCAATATTTGCAATATTGATGCATACAGATAGGGTCTGCAAGCCTCCAACTTTGGTCATTTCTACAAGAATAAGAGGACAATAAACCATTATTGTAATTTTGAATGGTGTCTTTTAGAAGTCAACAGTTACTGTACTACCTTAGATAACAAATTATAGAATCTCCTATTCAATGACAGCCTAATTTTTATGTATCCTAGTCTTCATCCAGGCACAAATGAGTGGTTTCTAGTTTTATAGAACTGCACTTACATACATACTGTAATCATGTGTGCACAAACTTGCATCTTGCTCTTTTCATTTAACATTTTAACTTAGACATTCTCCATGTTGAAATGAACTCCCATAGTATTATTCTTAGGCGGCCAAATTCTCTACTAATGCAGTAAATTTGTTGCTTATTGACAAACATTTAAATTGCTTTGCAGTTGTAAAAAAAAAAAAATGCTAACAGACACCTTTACATATAAAAGCTTTTTTACCCTTTTGTTTGCGTTCATTTGCCACAAATAGATACCTGAAAGGAAAATCGCTTGGCCAAAGGGTAGGCATGTTATTTCTTAAAGTTTATCAGGGGAGAGCGGTTTCTTAGCTCGTCATGTCAACAGAGGGCAAATGGAGTTGCCTAAGGCTGCTCATTTTGAGTCTTGGGTTCTTAGTGGGAATTAAAAACTGGCTTTATCAAAGCCATGTTCCTCAAGGTGGATCTACAGGGTGATACAGCGGTAGCTGGGTGCATTAAGTATTAACTACTACATTTCAGGATTTCTAAGACGTGCAAGAAGTGATAGACTGGACTTAGCTGTTGTTCCTGTGAAGGGAAGCACACAACCATCCTGGACCAGGTACCAAGGAGAGAATCCTGGAGTGTGGGAGCAAGGCTAACGCAGCCCACTACACCAAACAGAGCAAGACCGAGCACTCTGGAAAGGTAGGTAGAGGTGTGGTTCTATGCTGGCCCTCGGGCCCCTTCCTGGCCAGTGACCTGCACCATGCTGCACCAAGAGCCCAGGGGTGATATGATATCCAGCACTGTGGGTTGCTTCAAGGGAGCTGGCTTTGCTTCATAGGGATTATAGGGGAATCTGTGGGGCTCAAAAACTGGGAATCTGATTGGGACAGAGCACCAGGGAGGGCGCTTCTGCCCTTGGATCTGGGCAGAGCAAGTGCACACCTGCAGGGCCCAAGTCGTAATCCCAAGTGGTGGTTCTGGTTCATTTGTAGAACTGAGTCAGCAGAATAGTCTGACCCCCTGGGAAAACAACAGGGTTCAGGTCTGCTTACTTGGGTCCTCAGAGGAGTTTTATCAGCCTGAAGACTGGGCTGTCCCTTCCCTGGGCAGAAAAACTGAGTCCTAGCCCTACCCTCTGTAGAGCCTGGCTCCTGGTCCTTCTCAACCAGAAAGCCTGATGGAGGAAACTCAAAGTTGCCTGAAGGGGGCTCTCCTAGGTAAAAGGGTTGAGTCACGGTTCGAGGCTGTGGAGATTAGTTCCCAGACCCCGTGTGGCAGGAAAGGCTGGTGAGAACAATTGTGAGGTACGTGACTTGGCAACACTCAGGCTGAGGGATAGGTGGGTAGAGCTGACTGCCTTCAGAACAAAGCAAGGGTTACTGTTCAGCCAGAAAAACTGTGGCATGAGTTAGCCTGGGTAAGGACAGCAAAGAGCCTTACTAGCCTTGTAGCTGCTTCTCCTGCTATGTCCAGGCAGGGAAACTAATTCATAGCCCCCTCATGGGTGAATAAGTTTCAGCCCCCTGCCAACCAAGGAACCTCCCTAGAACGCTTCATATATTAAGAGCCCTGTTCACAGAGAGCACAGCCTGTGGCTTTCCTTGTCTGCAGAGCAAAACTGGTAGCCTCACCCACCCAGAACATCCAGTACACACTCTTGCTTGATTCAGGTCCCCAGACAACAAACTATGCAGGCCCTGGGTCCTGTCTTACTGCCCTGGCAAGTCAGGGAAGCTAATTCAGAACCCCACTTTAACTGCTGAGTGTAGGACCCGGTCCTGACCATCTAGTAAGACTACCCGGGGAATCCAGGCAACTGCGGTGCCCATCTTACCACCTCGCAGGGGCAGGGAACCAAGCCAGCAGTCCTATCCAGTCAGTGGCCCACCCACCCACCCATGACCTCAAAGCCTGAACACCTGTCATGCCCCAAAATAACCCCTAACAGTAGATCACCTGCCCAAGGATGGTACCAGTGTACACATTCAGAAACCCAAACCGAGCTGCTAAAGAGCTCTCTGCCCAAATGAACCTGCAAAGACTCAGAGATCACTTATCATTTTCAGATAGGAAAATAGTTCACTGGTGATCAATCATTACAATAAATCAGGTAAATATGACCACATCAAAGCAAATTAAGGCACTAATTACTAACCCTAAAGAAACAGAGATCTCTGATCTGTCAAAGATTTCAAAATAATCCTCTTAAAGAAGTTTACTGAAACACAAGAACACATAGGTGGCTAAACAAAATTAGGAAAATGAAAAATGAACAAAATGAGAAGTTCAACAAAGAAATAAAAACCATAAAAAATATCCTAGAAAATAACCTGGAAAATACAGTAACTGAACTGAAGAATTCAGCAGAGTGCTTCAAAAGCACACTCGACTATGCAGAAGAAAAAAATCAGCAACCTGGATGATTGAACAAATTATCTAGTCAGAGAATCAAAAAGAAAAAAAAGAAAAAGAACAGAACTTATGGGATACAATGAAAGAAACAATCTTGGCATTATGCTAAATCAAGAAGGAAAAAAAAGATGGAAAGTACATTTAAAGCAACAATGGCTGGCCTTCTGGTCTGAGATAACCATAGAGGGAAATACTGAACTCACTTCCTCCGCATATACACCAAATATACAGGTAGTGATAGAGCAGTGCCGATGACCTGAGGGCTGAATGAACAGCTTCTGTACAAAGTGATCGAACACCGAGAACGGCAAGAGCAGTGGAGATGCTGTAATGCAAACTGCACAGGGAAGGGACAGGACTGGGGGACTGTGTCCAGATTCATTGCTCTGGAGCACAGAAAGTAAACTGTGGTTAAGAGAGCTTCTAGAACTCTGTCAGAGGGCAGCAGAACTGCTGGAACTCTCTTTGGATCAGAAGGTCTGGCAAACGCCATGGTTTACATTCCCCCTCCACCTTGACAGCAGAGATCCAAGCAGGGTCTGGATAGACTAGCCAGCCTGCTACCCCAGCCAGCCCTAGGCACCTAGCCCAGACCAGTCTTTCATGCCTTGGGGTACACAAAAAGAGGTGTGATTTAAAAGTGCAGCAAGGATATAAAGACCCAGCCCTAGAACTCTGCCAAATGTCAGGAGAGCTGCTGGAACTCTTTCCAGATGAAAGGGGCTGCTGACCACCAGAGTTGACAATTCCCTCCATCTTGGAGTAGAGGCTGGGAGTCCTGGCTTACTGCCTCATTGGATCCTGGGATTAGCCTACACCACCTCCAGTTGTCCAACCAAAGTGGCCCCAGCACAGCACATTTGAGATATGCCTAATCAGTACTCACTACAGCTCCACCTGTCCCACCAAGGTATCACAGGAGCAAAGCACCCTGGACCTATACCATTCAGCTCCAGATGACGTGTTAGGACAATTGTCTCACACTTGCTTCAGGTCCAGCCACCCTAGCCCAGGGCACACCCTGCACAAAACACCCTGGGAACACCCAGCGAACACCCAGCAAGGACCTGCCTCAGTTCCAGCCACCTACCAGGGTGCACCCTGGGTGAGCATCCTAGGACCTGGCTTGTACCCACTTCAGCTTCAGCTGAAGTGTTTTGTCAGGGTGCCCTCAGCAGAGAGAGCCCTGGAACCCTAGCCCACACCAGCCACTGCCTGAGCCAGCCAAAGGAACCAGGAACAAACAGTTTATACAGGGGATGACCATACACAAGACCATGCCTTTGTGTTTGGAAGAAGCAGTTGTTGCACCTAATTCATGGAAACAAACACAGAAAGTCAAAATAAGGAGAAAGAGGAATATACTCCAAACGGAATAACGAGACAAAACCACAAAAAAAGAACTAAATGAAATGGAGATAAGCAATTTACCTGATGAGTTTAATGGTCATAAAGATGCTCACTGGCCTGGAGAAAAAAGTTGGTGAGCTCAGAACTAAATCCAAGAAATGAAAAATATAAAAAAGGACTAATCAGAGTTGAAGAATACAATAATTAAAATGAAAAAATACACTAGAGAAAATCAACAAACTAGTAGATGCAGAAGAATGGACATATCAGTGATCTGGAAGACAGGATTAGAAAGAATTTTTTAAAGTGAGGACAGGTAAAGGGATCTCTTGGTCAATAGCAAGCAAACACACAATCATATCTTAAGGGTTCCAGTAGGAAGGGAGAGAAGGGATAAGAAAATTTACTGTAAAAAATTAGACCTGAAAACTTCCTTAACCTGTGGAGCAAAACAGACATCCAGGTTCAGGAAGCAGAGAGAGTTCCAAACAAGATGAACCCCAAGGAGGTCCACACAAAAACGTAAAATAATTAAAATTTCAAATTATGAGCCAGAATTTTAAAAGCCATGAGAGAGAGAGAAAGAGAAGTAACTAGTTACAACTAGTACAAGGAAAAACCCCATAAGGCCATCTGCTGATTTTTCAGCAGAAACTGTGACTATATCATGCCACTTTCTCCTGGCCTGCAAAGTATTGAAAGGAAAAAACCTATAACCATGAATATTCTACCTGGCAAAGTTATCATTCAGAAATGAAGGAAAATTAATGGGGCTCCTGGGTGGAGTGGTTAAATGCCCAACTCTTGGTTTCTGCTCAGGTCATGACTTCACAGTTGTGAGATTGAGCCCTGCATCAGGCTCCATGCTTTCCCTCTTCCTCTGTCCCTCCCCTGTTCTCGCTCTCTTTCAAGTTAAAACAAAACAACTGAAGGAAAAATAAAGAGATTCTTGGAGAAGCAAAAGTTAAAGAAGGTCATCACCACTAAGCTGGCCTTAAAGAAATGCTAAAGGCCTTTAAGTAGAAAAGAAAAGGCCATAATTGAAAGTAAGAAAATTGTGAAAGAAAAACAATTTTCTAACTAAAAGCAAAAATCCAGTAAAGCAGGTAGAACAAATACTTACTCACCAAAAAAAAGAAAAAAAAAAAAGGAAGAAGTAAAATCAATTTTATCTTAAAAGTTAAGGGGACTCACAAAATAAAAGGGTATAAAATATGACAACATATACATAAAAAAGTGGAGGAGGGAGTAAAAATGAAGTTCTTTTAGACTGTGTTCCAAACAAGTGACATCAACTTAATATAGACTGCTATATACATAGGATGTTATATATGAGCCTAATGGTAACCACAAATAAAAAAACCTGATATAGGGGCAACTGGGTGGCTCAGTCATTAAGCAGCTGCCTTCAGTTCAAGTCATGATCCCAAGGTCATGGGATTGGGCCCTGAATCAGGCTCCATGGTCACTAGGAAGCTGCTTCTCCTTCTCCTACTCCCCCTACTTGTGTTTCTTCTCTTGCTTTGTCTCTCTCTGTCAAATAAATAAAACCTTAAAAAAAAAAACCTGATATACACAAAAAATAAAGAGAAAGGTAGTGAAACTCTAGAACAAAAGAAAATCATCAATCACAAGGGGCAAGAACAAGAGATAAAAGGGAGAACTAGAAAAACAATCAGGGGGCGCCTGGATGGCTCAGTGGGTTAAGCCTCTGCCTTCGGCTCAGGGTCTTGGGATCGGGCCCCACATCGGGCTCTCTCGGGGAGCCTGTATCTCCCCCTCTCTCTGCTTGCCTCTCTGCCTACTTGTGATCTCTGTCTGTCAAACAAATAAATAAAGTCTTAAAAAAAAAATAAAAAAACAAAAAACAATCAGAAGTCAATTAGCAAAATGTCAATAGGTATGTACTTAAATGTACATGGTATAGTAATTAAATGTACATGGTCGAATGCTCTGATCAAAAGACAGGGTGGGGCGCACCTGGGTGGCTCAGTGGGTTAAGCCTCTGCCTTCGGCTCAGGTCATGATTCCAGGGTCCTGGGATCGAGCCCCGCCTCAGGCTCTCTGCTCAATAGGGAGCCTGCTTCCCCCCTCTCTCTCTGCCTGCCTCTCTGCCTACTTGTGATCTCTCTCTCTGTCAAATAAATAAATAAAATCTTAAAAAAAAAAAGAAAAGAAAAAAGAAGACATAGGGTGGCAAGATGGATAATAAAAACAACAACAAAAACCCAACCCATTTATATGCTGCCTAAAAGAGCTGCTCTTCAGACCTGAAGATACATATAGACTGAAAGTGAAAGATGGAAAAAACTTCCATGCAAATGAAAGTTAAAAAACACTAAAGTATTTTAGTGGCAATACAAAAAAGTATTGCCACTCTGGCTATTTTTTTTTTTTTTAAATCAGACAAGAGAGACATTAAAACAAAGACTATAATGAGACAAGGGCATTATAAAGGATAAAGGGCTCAATCCAACAAGAAGATATAACAATTGTAAATATGTGTGCAACCAATGTTGGGGCACCTAATATATAAAGCGAAGATGAACAGACACAAAGGAGTAATTGACAATAATAATAGTACAGAACTTTGACATCATATTTACATCAATGGAGAGATCATCCAGGCAGAATATCAGTAAGGAAACTGTATCTTTGAACAACACATAAGTCCATGTGGTCTAAATAAATATATACGTAAGAGAATATACATTTCCTTCAAGTACACATGAAACATTATATGAAATAGATCACATTAAGCCACCAAATCTCAATAAACTTAAGACTGAAGTTGTCATGCATTTTTTTCTAACCATAGAGGTATGAAACTAAAAAGTCACAAGGGAAAAATACTGGGGAAAACAAACAAACAAACATGTGGAGGCTGATCAATGTGCTACTAAACCACTGAGTCAATAGAAATTTAGAAGCACATAGGAACAAATTAAAATGTTCAAATCTTTGGGACACAGCAAAAGCAGCTGGAAGGGGGAAATTTATATCAATATAAGCCTACCTTAAGAAACAAGAGAAATTTCAAACACTCTAACCTCATCCCAAAAGAACTAGAAAAAAACAAAGTTAGTTGAGGGAATAAAATAATAAAAACCACACATAAGTGAAATAAAGACAAAACAACAGCAACAACAAAAACACAACAGAAAAAAATCAAACTAAGAGTTGGTACCTCAAAAAGATAGACAAAATTGATAAACCTTTAGCCAAACTCACTAAGAAAAAAGAGAGGAACCAAATAAAATTCAGAAATGGTAGATGAGAAGTAACAACTGACAACACAGGAATACAAAGGATTATAAGAGACAACCACAAAAATTATATGCTCACCAATTAGATAATATAGGAGAAATAGAAAATCTCCTAGAAACCTATAATCTTCCAAATATGAATCAGAAATAGAAAATCTGAACAGACCAATAAAAATAATGAAATGGAATTGATGGCCATAAAACTCCTGGCAAACAAAAGCCCAGGACCAAATGGATTCACAGGTGAATTCTACCAAATATTTGAAGAAGAGTTTATAGGCATTCTCTTCAAATTATTCCAAAAAAAAAAAATGGGAGAGGAGGAAAGCTTCTAAATACTATTATGCAAGGCCAATATGATCTTGAACAGACAGACAGTACAAAAAAAACAAAACAAAGCAAGCAAACAACACCAACAGAACCATAGGCCAATTTCCCTGAAGAATA
The DNA here is from genome assembly GCF_964662115.1 of Mustela nivalis. Lineage (NCBI taxonomy): Eukaryota > Metazoa > Chordata > Mammalia > Carnivora > Mustelidae > Mustela > Mustela nivalis. The sequence goes on from NC_139032.1 coordinate 24,917,830, forward strand.
CAGACCCAAAAATCCTCAACAAAATATTAGTAAACCATATTTAATAATACATTAAAAAGATCATTCACAACAACCAAGTGGGATTTATTATGAAGATTTATTCAGTATTCACAAATCAATATGAAATACCACTTTAAGAAAATGAAGGATAAAAATCATATCTCAATAGATGCAGAAAAATCATTTGACAATGTACAATACCACTCATGATTAAAAACTCTCAACGAAGTAGGATTTGAAGGACCATACCTTAACATAGTAAAAGCCATATATGAATACCCACAGCTAACATTATACTCACAATGATGAAAAAAAGAGCATTTACTCTAAAATCAGGAACTAGAGAAAGATGTCCACTCTCAACACTTTTATTCAATATAATGCTGGAAATCCTAACTATAGCAATCAGACAAGAAAAAGAAATAAAATGCAAGGAAGAAGAAAAACTTTCACTACTTACAGATGACATGACATGATCCACAGAAAACCCTAAAGCCTCTACCAAAAACAGCATATATTAATTTAGTAAAGTTGCAGGGTACAACATTAATACATAGGTATTGCTTTTGTTCACTAAAAATGAAATAGCAGTTGTTGCTATTCACTAATAATGAAACAGCAGAAAGAACACAATTCCATTTACTAAGTGTACTAAATACCATTTTCAGTTGCACCAAAATGAATAAAATACCTATAAGTAAACTTAACCAAGGAGGTGAAAGACCTGTACTCTGAAAATTATAAAACACTGATTCAAGAAATTGAACACAACACAAACAAATGGAAATACAACACAAACAAATGGAAAGATATTACATGCTCATGGATTGGAAGAATATTGTTAAAATTTCCATGCTACTATAAAGCAATCTACAGATTCAGGGAAATCTCTATCAAAATACAAATAGTATTTTTCACAGAACTAGAATAATCCTCAAATTGGTATCAAACCACAAAAGACCCTAAATAGCAAAAGCAATCTTAAGAAAAAAAGAAGAGGGTGCCTGAGAGGCTCAGTTGGTTAAGTGACTGCCTTCAGCTATGTTCGTGATCTGGAATCCCAGCATCGAGTCCCACATCAGGCTCCCAGCTCAGTGGGGAGTCTGCTTCTCCCTCTGACCCTGCCCCTTCTAATGCTCTCTGTCAGTCTTTCTCTCTCAAATAAATAAAATCTTTAAAAAAAAAAAAAGAACAAAGCTGGAGATACCACAATTCCAGATTTCAAGATACACTATACAGCTGTAGTAATCTGGCACAAAAAGAGACACATAAACCAACGGAATAGAATAAAGAGCCCAGAAATAAGCCCACAATTATACAGTCAATTAATCAATGACAAAAGAGGCAATATACACAATGGGGGAAGAGGGAGAAACAGTCTCTTCCCAGTGCTGGGAAAACTGGAGACATGCAAAAGAGAAACTGGACCACTTTCTTACATCATACACAGATATAAACTCAAAATTGAGTAACAAACTAAATGTGAGACCTGAAAGCATAAAAATCCTATGCCTTAGCATTTTAGTAGGTATGTCTTCTGAGGCAAGGGAAACAAAAGCAAAAAGAAACCATTAGATGTAGATCAAAATGAAAAGCTTTTGTACAACAAAGGAAAACATCAACAGAAGGAAAAGGTAACCTACTGGAATGGGAGAAGATGTCTGCAAATGATACATCTGGTAAGAGGTTAATGTACAAAATATATAAAGAATTTGTACAATGCATCACCTAAAAAATAATTTGACAAAAACTAGACAGAAGATATGACTAGACATTTTTTCAAAGACGACATACAGTGAAGAGACACATAACAATATGTTCAACATTAATCACCAGGGAAATGGATATCAAACCTTACCACAGAGGTTATCACCTGTCAGAGCTATCACCGCACACCTGTCAAAGGGCTAGACTCAAAAAGACAAGAAGTAACAAGTGATGATGAGGATGTAAAGAAAAAGGAAACTTGTGCACTGTCGGTGGGAATGTAAATTGGTGCAGCCACTGCGGTTCCTCAGAAAATGAAATAGAGAAATACCGTATGATCCTATAATTCCACTACTGAGTATTTACCCAAAGAAAATACAAACACTCATTTGCAAAGATACATGCATCCCCTTCATGTACTGCAGCATTATTTACAATAGCCAAGATAGTGAAGCAACTCAAGTGTTCCCTGACAGAGGAGTGTATAAAGCAGATATGGTATATATACACCACAGAAAATTAATGAGCCATAAAAAAGAATGAGGTCTTGCAACAACAAAGATGGATTTGGAGGGCATTATGCTAAGTGAAATAAGTCAGAGGAAGACAAGTACAAAATGATTTCACTTATATATGGAATATAAATAAACAAACCAAAAAGCAGGAAGAGACCCATAAATACAGAGTACAAATTGATAGCTATAGGGATAGGTTGTATAAAATGTGTGAAGGGGAGTGGGAGATACAATCTTCCAATTATGGAATAAGTCACAGAGATTAAAAGGAGCATATAGGATAGGGATTATAGTTAATAATGTTGTAATAGTGTTGTATGGTGATAAATGACAACTACACTTGTGGTCACCATAGCATAATGTAAAGAGATGTCAATTGTATACCTGTGACTAATGTCACATTGTGTGTCAACTATAATTAATTTTTTAAAAAAGTAACAATGGTGGAAAACTTCCCCAACCTGGAGAGAAATAGAGATCCAGTCCCAGGAGACCCTGAGGACCCCCAAATAGGCTGAGCTGATCTGACCCCCAAATAGGACCCCCTGAATAGGCCAACACCCACTTACATAACTGAATTGCCAGATGTGAAACACAAACAATTTTAACAGCAGCAAGAGACAAGAGAGAAGTTATATACAAGGGAAATCCAATGACACTATTGGTGGATTTTCAACAGCTACCCTTCAGGACAGAAGAGAATGGGATGACATATTCACGCTACCTAAAACAAATAAACAAACCTGTTAATCAAAAATGCTATATCCAGTGAAGCTGTCCTTCAGAAATGAAGAAGTTATAAAAACTTTCCCAAACGAACAAAAGCTGAGGAAATTCATCACCACTAGAGCTACCTTAAAAGAAATGCTAATGGGAACTCTTGCTGGAAATAAAAGAATACTAATTAACATAAAAATTTAAAAGGCAGTGTAAAACTTACCGGTAATGATAAAACACAGTCAAAGTTGGATTATGTGGTATAGTACAGTTGGATCATGATTCACTTACAACTTTAGTTTAAAAGTTAAAAAACAGGGCGCCTGGGTGGCTCAGTGGGTTAAGCCCTACCTTTGGCTCAGGTCATGATCTCAGAGTCCTGAGATTGAGTCCCTGCTCTCTCTCTCTGCCTGCCTCTCTGCCTACTGGTGATTTCTCTCTGCCAAATAAATAAATAAATAAATAAATAGTTTAAAAACAGTGAAACTAGCCATAACTAAAATAATCTGTTCTTACACAATATAAAAATATGTAAATTATAACAATAATCTAAAATGTGAGGGAGAGCAGAAGTCAAAGTGTAAAGTTTAGGAATTCTATTAAAATTGTTATTATTTTCAAATAGGGTGTTATAATTTTAAGATATATTTATTTAAGTGTGGCACCTGGGTGGCTCAGTCAGTTAAGTGGCCAACTCTTGGTTTCAGCTCAGGTTATGATCTCGGTCCTGGGATCCAGCCCCACACTGGGATCTGTGTTCAGCGGGGAGTCTCCTTCAGGATTCTCTCTCTCTGCTCCTCCCCCTACTCACATACACACACATAATATTCCTCTAAAATAAATACATCTTTAAAAAAAATAAGATATTTTACATAAGCTTCATGGAAACCACAAGGGAAAAACGTGTAGTAATCACACAAAAGAACATGATAAAGAAGTCAAAGCCTCCTGATACCACAAGACACCAAAACATTAAAAAAAAAAAAAAGCAGGATAAGAAACAAGGAACAATGAACAAAATGGCAATAGTAAGCCCTCACTTAACAAATATAATTACTTTAAACATAAACAGATTATCCAATCAAAAGACATAGAATGGCTAAGTGGATTAAAAAAATCAACAATATACTACTGATAGGAGGCTCATGTTATCATTAATGACACAAACAGACTGAGAGTGAAAGGAAAGAAAAAGATATTTCAAGCAAACAGTCACAAAAAGAAAGCAAACTGCCTCAGTCAGTTACACAGCTACCTTTGGCTCAGGTCATGATCCCAGAGTCCTGGGATAGATTCCTGCGGCAGGCTCCTTGCTCAGCAGGGAGCCTGCTTCTCCCCCTTCCTGCTGCCCATCCCCCTGCTTGTGCTCTGTCAAATAAATAAAATCTTAAAAACCATAAAAACCTTAGCCAGTAAAAGATCTCTATTCTGAAAATTAATCTCTATTCTTACATGAGACACAAAAGTCTCATATGATCCCTTGTATTTCTGTGGTATGAGCTGTAATGTTTCCTTTTATAAAGCTGGCATTCCCCTGATAATAAAGTCAGAAAAGGACACTACCAACAAACTACAGACTAACATCCCTGACCAAAAATTCTTAGTAAAATAATAGCAAACCAAATCCAGCAGCACATTAAAAGGATCATTCACCCTGATCAACTGGGAGCTACACTTGGGATTTAAAGGTGGTTCAACCTGGGATGCAAATCAATCAGTGATACATTACATTAATTGAATGAAAAAAGAAATCCTATGATCACTTTAATAACTGCCAAAAAGCATTTGACAGAAATTCAACATTCATTTATGATAAAAGACTCTTAACAAATTAAGTATTGAAGGAATGTACCTCAACACAATAAAGTTCATGTATGATAACCCTACAGCTAACATCATCCTCAATGATGAAAGGTTGAATGCTTTTCCTCTAAGATCAGGAACAGACAAATGTACCCACTCTCACCACTCCTATTTAATATAATACTGGAAGTTCTTGCCAAAGCAGTCAAGAAAAATAAAAGGCATCAGAATTGGAAAGGAAGAAATAAACCTGTCTCTATTTATAGATAACATGATTTTATAAACAGAAAATCCTAAAGACCCAACTAGAAAACTTAGGTTCAATCAAAGAATTCAGTAAAGTTGCAGGATATAAAATTAAAAACACAAAAATCAGTAGCATTTCTATACACTCAGTTACCTGAAAAAGAAATAAAATAATCCCATATATAAAAGCATCAAAAACAATAAGATACTGGGGTGCCTGGGTGCCTCAGTCAGTTACACAGCTACCTTTGGCTCAGGTCATGATCCCAGAGTCCTGGGATAGATTCCTTCGGCAGGCTCCTTGCTCAGCAGGGAGCCTGCTTCTCCCCCTTCCTGCTGCCCATCCCCCTGCTTGTGCTCTGTCAAATAAATAAAATCTTAAAAACCATAAAAACCTTAGCCAGTAAAAGATCTCTATTCTGAAAATTAAGATACTGATCAAAGAAATTGAGAGGACATAAATAAATGGAAAGATATCCCAAGTTAATGGATCAGAAGAATTAATAGTGTTAAAATGTCAATACTACCACCCCACATCGGGCTCTCTGCTCAGTGGGGAGCCTGCTTCCCCCAATCTTTCTGCCTGCCTCTCTGCCTACTTGTGATCTGTCAAATAAATAAAATTTAATAAAATAAAATGTCAATACTACCAAAAGCTTTCTACAGATTCAGTGCAATACCTATCAAGCTTCCAATGGCATTTTTTTTTTTAAGATCTTTATTTGAGGGAGAGAGTGAGAGCACCAGGGAGAAGCAGACTCCCCACTGAGCAGACAGCCTGACTCAGGGTTCAATCCCAGGACCCTGAGATCATGACCTGAGCTGAAGGCAGAGGCTTAAACAACTGAGCCACCTAAGAGCCCCTCCAATGGCATTTTTTTTTTAATGGAAGAAGAGAAAACAATCCTAAAATGAATATGAAACCAAAAAATGTGTCAAAGAGCTGAAACAATCCTGAGAGAGAAGAACAATCATACTTCCTGATTTTAGTAACATATAGTAATCAAAATAATCTGGTACTGGCATAAAATGAACAAAAGTACTGTGGAACACAACTGAGAGCCAAGAAATAAACCCAAGCATATCTGATCAAGTAATATTTGACAGTGGAGCCAAGAATACTCAATGGAGAAATGATAGTCTCTCCAATAAAATGGTGCTGGGGAAATTGGCTATTACATGAAAGAAGCTAGACACTGTTCTTATACCACTCACAAAAATTAACTCAAAATGGATTAAAGACAAACATGAGACATGAAACCACAAAACTCCTAGAAGAAAACATGGGAAATAAGCTCCTTAATATGGGTCTTGGCAATGATTTTCCAGACATGACACCTAGTTACAAGCAACAAAATAAAAGGTCAACAAGACTCTGTCACACTAAAAAGTTCTTCCCAGCAAAAAGCACAATCAACAAACTGAGAAGACAACCTACAGAATGGGAAAAAAATATTTGCCAACTGTGTATCTGATAAGGGGTTAATATATAAACATATAAAGAAATCCTACAACTAAATAGCAAAAAAACCCAAAAACTAATAATCCAATTATAAGTGGACTAAAACCCTGAACAAACGTTTTTCCAAGAAGATATACAAATGGCCAATAGGCACATGAAATGATGGTCACTTATATTCTCAGCAACTGAATTTAAAAACGAAACCTGGGGAAAAAATCAGATTTATGGTTACCAAAGTCAGTGGATGGGGGGAACTGGAAGAAAGGGATTAAAAGGTGCAAACTTCCAGTTACAGGATAAATAAGTACTAGGAATATAATGTAAAACATGATGACTATAGTTAACATTACTATATGATATACACAAAAGTTATTGAGATAATAGATCCTGAGAGCTCTCAACACAAGGACAATTGGTTTTTTAAAAACTGCATTTATAAGAGACAATAGATGCTAACTAAACTTATTGTGGCAATCATTTCACAGTATATGTAAATCAAGGCATTATACTGTACACTTTAAGCTTATATAGAGATTTATTCTATATTTCAATTCTACCTCAATAAAACGAGAGGGGAAAAAGATGTGCAGAAGTGAATTACTGGTTTTATCTTTCAAAATTCAACATTTTCTTCATAGTTCTAGTATATACCATTGAGCAACATATATGAAAAATACCATAAAACACCTAAGCCATACACAAGTTCCAACAAGCACATGAAAAAATGCTCAACATCCTTAGTCATTAGGGAAATGCAACCCAAAATCAAATAAAGATAGCACTTTATACCCACTAGGATAGCAATTATTTACTTTTTAAACCTGAAAATGCAAGTGTTGATAAGGATGTGGAGAAATCAGAACTCTCATACTGATGGGGAGTTTACAAATGGTTCAGCCTCCGCGGAAATCAGTTCGGCAGTTCCTCAAAAAGTGAAACAGAATTACCAGCAATTCCACTCCCAAGCATATGCTCCAAAGAGTTGAAACCAAGTGTTCAGGCCAATACATGTAAACAGATGTGCCCAGCAGCACTATTCCAGTAATCAAAAGGTGGAAACAATCCAAATGTACCATCAGTGGTTGCATAGACAAAATATGGTTTATCCATACAATGGAATATCATTCAGCCATAAAAGGCAATGAAGTAGGAATACATGCTATGTGGACAAGTCTCAAAAAATGTATGCTAAGTGAAAGTAGACAGACACAAAAGGTCACATAATGTAGGATTCCATTTATCTGAAATATCCAGAACAGGTTAGTTCATAAAGACAGAAAGCACAGTGGTGGCTGCCAGGACCTGAGGGAAGAGTGGACTGGGGAGTGACTGCTTAAATAGGCTTCATTATCCTTTTGGGGTGATGCAAATCAAGAGTTGGATGCTTATCTGACTGTCTCTCACAGGTGCCCCAAGAATAAAACTTAAAATTTTTTTTTAATTTTATTAATTTTTTAATTTTTAATAAACATATAATGTATTATTAGCCCCAGGGGTACAGGCCTGTGAATCGCCAGGTTTACACACTTCACAGCACTCACCATAGCACATACCTTCCCCAATGACCATATCCCCACCACCCTCTCCCAACCCCCCCTCCCCTCAGCAACTCTCAGTCTGTTTTGTGAGATTGAGTCCTTTATGGTTTATTTCCCTCCTGATCCTATCTTCTTCCATTTTTTCTTTTCCTACCCACCAAACCCCCCACGCTGCATCTCTACTTCCTCGTATTAGGGAGATCAGACGATAGTTGTCTTTCTCCAACTGACTTATTTCGCTAAGCATAATACCTTCTAGTTCCATCCATGTCATCGCAAATGGCAAGATTTCACTTCTTTTGATGGCTGCATAGTAAGAATAAAACTTTTAAGTGAAGTTACTTAATAACTAAAGTTTTATAAGTAAGACTCTTAGTTTTGGCTTGGGTTGTGGTCACAGAGTCATGAGATTGGGCCCTACCCACATCAGGCTCTGCGCTTTGTGCAAGTCTGCTTGGAGAATCTCCCTCTCCTTCTGCTCCCCCTCCCCATGCTCACTCACATTTTTTTTATATATAAAATAATTTTTTTAAGAGCTAATATTCTTAGAACTCGGGTTGCTTCTCTAGAACACAAGAATAACCACATAAGGCTAGCAAAAGGATTAAATGAAGTTATGAATGTAAGTATTATCTATGGCAAAAATGCTATAGAAATTAGATGTTACTATCTTGCCAAAAATCATTAGGCTAATTTGATCTGCTATCAAGCAACATCATTTTATCAATAGATCAGTTTTCTAACAAGTCCACTATTATAGAGTACAAGGAGAATTTCATTACATTTGGTTATCCATACTTTCTCAGTTTTCTTTTTATGATAGATGCTTGAATTTTCCCATACACCTCTTCTGGTGAATTTTAACAAGAATATCTAAAGAGATCAGAAATGCTAAATTAGTAAAACTTACCTACACTGCTTTATTAAAATTATTTTTACTTCTTCCATATATGAGAAGATGCCTGGGAGTCAAGATGGCGGAGAAGTAGCAAGCTGATATGAGAAGATGCCTGAATATATTCACAAAGCTCAATGGCTGACAAAATTTTTTGAGGTGAAATGACAGTAATATAGGAAAAGGAAATAGCTTTCAAATTTATGTAATTATATAGCCCTAATTAAAATTAAGGAAAAGATGTAAACATATAGGAAACAGTCCATAAAAGTTAACTATTATAATTATATATTAGTATGATAACATAACTATGTTCTAATGCCATTATTGTCATTTTCAATTTGAAGAAATACTTAATGAAGTGAAATAGCAAGAATTCCAAGATGCTGATGGAAAGGACCAGCCACTGATGATAGGCAGATAATGTGCCTGCCATGTACAGCTGGTCAGGTTGCACACTGCCTATTCCATCTAACAATGATTCATACAATGCCAATGTGATGGCACTCCCTAAAGATAAGCCATGCACCACAAAAGAACCTACTCAGCAGGACTTTGACAATGAAGAACATTCTCAGTGACAGCATCTCAGTGCCGAAGGGAAAATACAGAGACCTTTTAAGTATACAGCAAAACTGGTGGCAGGTAAAAATGGAATAAGTATTGCACACATTTCCATTCAGAAATCAGCCCCTCTATTAACTGGACATAGGACAGAATCCAAGTACTACAGCCAAGAACACCAGCAGCTTGAGTGCGTACAAAACAGCAAAAGAGACTGGTTCATGGTCCTTATCTGGTTTGCCTGGGTGTGGTGATTTTTGTGGATGAACCAATGCATTATCAATTGTTACCAAACTAAACCTCCTTAAATGAAGATAACACTAAATCCTAAGTAAGTCATGAATTTGCACAAGGGCTCAAAAGTGTATAGAAAAGAAAAATGTTAGAAAGCACTGTAGAGTCAATATGGCAATAGGATAAAGTAACGGGTCATCTGTCATTTGCATTTATCTACACCAATGATTTTGGAGTTTGGAATACTTGGGGTAACTTTAAGCCCACTTGGGAACAAATCTATTTAGAGTCTCCCAATGTCATTGCTGTCATTGGCCGAAAGAACTGGTTTGCTTTGCAGGAGATACTCCCGCAGCCCCACTCCTCGCCCCCTTCTCCCCCGCTGCCACCACCGTTGGCTTCCTGACCCTCACCCTGTGAGAAACCTACCTTTCTCGGTGTGGGAAGCTTTGGGAAATGGCGCCACTGAGATCCACTATTCTTGTTCCCTGTGAGGCACCCCAGGTCACCCTGTGCTGATTCCCAACTACAGAATGCCTTGAAACTATGCAGAGCTAGGATACACAGAAAGTGGCACTGCCCTTTGTCAGGAAGGTGGGTGCTTAAACCATCGAGGCAGGGTGCCTGGGTGACTCAGTGGGCTAAAGCCTCTGCCTTCGGCTCAGGTCATGATCCCAGGGTTCTGGGATCGAGCCCCGCATTGGGCTCTCTGCTTGGCAGGCCTGCTTCCCTTCCTCTCTCTCTCTGCCTGTTTGTGATCACTGTCTATCAAATAAATAAATAAAATCTTTAAAAAAAAATCAAGGCTGTTTTTGGAAGTCCAATGATTAGAGGGGCCAGCATCATTTAGTAGGTGTGGGTCAGGGATGCCAGACATCCTACAGTATGCAAGATGGTCCCACAAAATGAATCACTTATTTTGCATCCCACATAACTTCAGATGTCTTATCAAATAATACCCATCTAGCAAAAACTTACTTAGATAATGATCTGAAAATATAACCTGTCTCTATTTTACACTTAAGCTTAAAGCATCCGGGTATGATAAACAAATTTTGAATTTTTTAGGCATACTAGCACTAGGTAAACTGAAGGGAGTTTTTTGCCAAGCATTGTTTATCTGTTCGGGATGTCACATCACTGCCATCCAGGATGCTGACATAGCAGCAAATACTCTCCGGTCTCTGAGTGGTGCCCTCGATGCCCACGTCTCACCACTGCTTTCACATAGGAACCAGCATTCCACTCCATTCTGCCTCCCATTGAGTTAGATTTCAGAAAAACCCTTAAAAAGACTTACTATTTTATTATAAATTACTTCTAATGTTTCCTAATATTACAGTGAAAGCGCTGATTTGACTTTTAAAGTTATGTGTAAATTGACTCTGTTTTCTCAGTTTCATCTCAGGATCGTTACATTACATCTTTGTGTAGGGAGAACATTACAAAATCTTTGTGATTCAGTGGGAGCACGAAATCTGAGAGGGCTGACCGCCACTGCTTACGCATACTCGAGACTGACAGGTCCTTATAGAGGTGGCAGATTTGTTGCCTAATAACCAGAATCATCCTCGTCCTAGAGGTGAGTTAACTTTCAATTAATCAACTTATGTTCATAGTACTGGCTCTGCGAGGTGTGCCTTATTTCTTCTTAAACTGAGGGCACGGACAAGAAACTTGAAGGAAGAGTGGGAGAGAAGAAGGGAAACAGCCATCACTCCACTTACGGGAACTAAGACAGAGTGAGAGGAACAATGGCCTGGAATTCTGGGGACCTGGATTCAGTTCCCAGCTGATCCAGACCTCTGTGTGTGCTTAGACATGTGACTTAGTTATCTAGGTCTTGGATCTGTTATGTACAAAATGGACCAAATCCTTTCTAGCTCTAGTGTTGCATGGCTGTTAGTCTATGTCAGTAAAATGGCCCATGAAAACTATACATATACTCTCCCTAAAAGCACCAATTACCTGTACATAATAAGCAAAGCCATTTCTCCATTAACTATTGAAAAATGTGGGAGGGGGGGGAAGACAAAAGCACCAAGAGTTTTACTACATTTTGACAGGGCTGGCCGTTCTAGGCACATGATCATGTGACATGCATAAAAGGAAGTGAGGAAACAGAGTCAGAGGGGTTGAGTATCTTGCACAAGGTCAGGAGGTCAGGAAGCAAGAGCGGGGGTTTGTACCCAAGCCTGTCTGACCGAAAGCTTGTTCCAAACTATGAGAAAAGGGGATCTGAGAGGCCCCAAGAGGCCCTTACTTTGTACCTGAGGAAGAGTCTTCTGTTATTGGCCCTGTTGCATTTGCTAAAACCAGTGTCATCATGTTTGGTGATTATTTGTCCCCATTTGCCCAGAACAGTCCCACTGTATGCAGTTGTCCTGGCAGTATTTTTAAAAAGATTAATTTATTTGAGAGAGAGAGAGAGAGTAGGGGAAGGGCAAAAGGAGAAGGAGAGAATCTTAAGCAGACTCCATGCTGAGTGCAGAGACTGACTTAGGGATCGGTCTCTCTAACCTGAGATCATGACCTAAGCCAAGATCAAGAGTAAGGTCATTAACCAACTAAGTCACACAGGTAACCCCTAGCAATGTTATTAAAGTTCCCTTTCACTCTGAAAAGTTTTGCCTAATAAAATTTACTGTCACCTAATTATATTTCAGATCTGTGATTGTATCATGGGCAGGATAGAAGCAAACAAACAAACAAAAACCTCACTTGCTGTTGTGAGGATTAACAGTTTGGGTTAGAGATAAAATAAACTTCAAAATTTACTACATTCTGCAAGTACGATCCATCCCTAAAATGTTTTCTGTTCATATTAAACAGCATGCAGTCTTCCAAAATGTAGTTAAGACAGTTTACCACTGACCTCCTATATGACTCTTTTACTTTCCTTTTTTGGGGATAAAGTTTAACCTTTCAAATGAAGTGCATGTCCCACTGGTTTAAAGAAAAGATCCTAAGAATGATATTTACTTTTTCAGATGAGGCATAGACATCGCAAAATATCTCACACTAGAAATGTACCTGATGCCCCTGAGTATTCTTGGGAAACTGCCCATTCATTCTATTTAAAACTCATGAAGAGTCCTCCCAGTGACTCAGGAAAGTATACATGACAAGAAACTTAGACATGTGCGTGCACACACACACACACACATACACACACACACAGAGAAAATCCTAATGTTTTTCCCATCTGTGCACATCAATCCCACTTCTTCTTACAGTCCTTATCTACCACCTTCCTGGTCATATCTCTCAGAGTAGCTCAACATTTTGACACACTTAATCGTACCATCATCTTGGGCAACTTCAATATCTAAAATTCAAGAAAATGATACACTCAATTCCTGTCCTTACATTGTAGCAGTCAGCTGCCCCTCGCAGCCCACTGAGACGCCTCTTACAAGAATCACCAACGACAAACATATTGCTAAAGATAATCACCAACAACAAACATATTGCTAAAGTTCTTTTTTGCCTTACTGACCACTTGATCTCTGAGACTCCACATTCTCTTGGTTTTCGTCCAGTGATTCTAAGCTACCTTTGTCTGCTTCAAAAATCGCATCTCTTTTGTGGTAGCAAGAACCCTCTGTTTTTCTCATTCTGTACTCTCTCTCTTACAGCCTCAGCCATATGCATGGCTCCAACATGCTCCTGCATTTCTATTCAACACAGATCTCTGGGTCACTAGTGTCCCTTAAAGTGCTGCTAGTTGTTCTTTGAAAAGAGTGCTATAAGGGCACCTGGGCGGTTCAGTCAGTTAAGCGCAGGCCTTCAGTTCAGCTCGTGTTCTCAGGGTCTTGGGATCAAGCCCATTGTCAGGCACCCTGCTGCTTGGCAGGGAGTCCGCTTCTCCCTCTCGTTCTGTTCCTCTCCCCTGGTTGTTCCCTCTCTCTGTCTCTCTCAAATAAAAAAGCTTAAAAAAAAAAAAAAAAAGAGTGTTCCATGGTGTGAGTTTGAGACCTGTGTTTGAGAAACTGTGCACACAACACTTTTAGATATTGCCATCAAGGCTAAGAGTAAAACCTCATATGGCTATCATCCAAACTAAAAGCTCTGGTAATGGAAGTAATCCAAGCAAAAAGAAAAGAGAATTTTAAAAAAGACCAGGGCACCTGGGTGGCTCAGTTGGTTAAGCATCCAGCTCTTAATTTCAGCTCAGGTCATGATCTCAGGGTCATGAGATCAAGTCCTGCATCAGGCTCCATAGTTGGCATGGAGCCTGCTTAAGATTCACTCCCCAACCCCTCTGAAGGCAGAGGCTTAACCCACTGAGCCACCCAGGTACCCCCCATATGTTTGCTTTTACCAAGTTAATTTTTTTCTTTCATAATTTTTGTCTTCTAGTTATGGATTTTTCTTTTCTGTTTAAAGAAGTCCCTTTGACATTTCTTGTGAGGCTGCTCACATTCTCTCTCACTCTAAAAAATAATAAATTTTTTAAAAAAGGACAGATTAAGGGACCTCTGGACAATATCAAGTATGCTAACATACATATTATAGGGGTCCCAGAAGGAGAAGAATGGGAGAAGGGGGCAGAAAACTTATTTGAAGAAATACTAGGTGAAAATTCTCCTAATCTGGGGAAGGAATCAGACATTCAAGTCCAGGAAACACAAAGATCCCCAAATAACACGAACCCAAAGAGGTCTACATCACAAAAATAGTTAAAATGTCAAAAAACAAAGATAAAGGGAGAATCTTAAAAGCAGAAGGAAAAAGAAAATAGTTATTTACAAGGGACACCCCATAAGATTATCCACCCATTTTTTAGCAGAAACTTTACAGGCTGGAAAAGAGCAACAAGATATATTCAAAGTGCTGAAAGGAAAAAACCTGTAACCAAGAATATCCTACCCAGCAAGGTTATCATTCAGAATTAAAGGAGATAGTTTCTCATACAAATAACAGTCAAAGAAGTTAATCACCACCAAACCAGCCTCACAAGAAATGTCAAAGGGACTTCTTTAAACAGAAAAGAAAAATCCATAACTAGAAGACAAAAATTATGAAAGAAAAAAATTAACTTGGTAAAAGCAAACATATGGGGGGTGCCTGGGTGGCTCAGTGGGTTAAGCCTCTGCCTTCAGCTCAGGTCAAGATCTCAGGGTCCTGGGATCGAGCTCCGCATCAGGCTCTCTGCCTGCTTCCCCCTCTCTCTCAGCCTGCCTCTCTGCCTACTTGTGATCTGTGTGTGTGTGTGTGTGTGTGTGTGTGTATGTCAAATAAATAAATAAAATCTTAAAAAAAATAAGGAAAACATATGGTAAAGCTAGTATGTTTAAAAGACAAGTGGCACAAAACCAACTATATATATAAACTTTAGTTAAGGATCCAAAAAATAAAAAGAGTAAAATAAGACATCATATGCATAAAACATGAAAGGAGTAGAATTTTAATGCTCTTCAATGTGTTCAAACTTAAGTGACCATCAACTTAAAATGGACTGTTTTATACATAAGGCATGAACTGCATAGTGACTAAAACCCTCTAATATGTACACAAAAAAATTAAAGAGAAAATGATACAAACATAACATTAAGGAAAGTCACCATTTTACAAGGAAAGAGAGCTAGTAAAAAAAGAAAGGAATAGAAAAGAACTACAGAAACAGAAAGCAATTAGAATATCAGTAAATACAGGGGTGCCTGGGTGGCTCATTCCATTGGGCAACTGACTCTTGGTTTGGGCTCTGGCAGTGATCTCAAGGTCATGTGATCCAGCCCCAAGCTCTCTCTAAATTAAGTTAATTAATTCAAAAACTTTTTAAAAGGCAGTTAATTATATACCTATCAATAATTACTTTAAACATAAATGGTATAAATGCTCCAATCAAAAGACACTGGGTGACTGAATGGGTAACAAAATAAGACCATCTAATATGCTGCCTATGAGGGACTCACGTCTGACCTAAAAACACATTCAGACCAAAAGTGAAGGGTTACAAAAAGATATTCCAAGCAAATGGAAACAAAGACATGCTGGTACTCTTTAACCCTAAGAGTAACGTGTAAATTCGAGTGAATGAAAACATATAACTTCCTATTTTACTAATTTCTCCTCACCTCCATAAACCTAGTACAACACTGGTCATTAAACAGGCAATTAAAAAAAAAAAAGCTTGGGTAGCAATACTTAGACAAAATAATCTTTAAAAAAAAGACTGTAAGAGAGACAAAGAAGCATGTTACATAGTGACAAAGTGATCAATCCAAGAAGAGGATATAACAATAATAAATATCTAAGTACCAACATAGGAGCATCTAATATGTAAAGCAAATATTAACAGAAAGAAATTGACAGTAATAGAGTAATAAAGGGGACTTTACTACCCAAGCTGGGTCAATTGACAGATCACACAGATAGAAAATCAATCCGAAAACAGTGGCTTTGAACACATTAGACTAGATGGACATAAGAGGCAAACACAGAATATTCCATCCCAAAACAGAACACACATTATTTTCAAGTGCAAATTCTCTAGCATAGATTACAATAAATTTTAAAAGACTGAAATCATATCAAGCATCTTTTTGGACCATAAACCTTGAAATTAGAAATCAATTATAAGGGGAAAAAACTGGAAAAAACACAAATATGAGCAGGCTAAACAACATGCTACTAAACAACTAATGGGTCAGTGAAGAAATCAAAGACAAAATAAAAAAATACATGCAGACAAATGAAAATGGAAACACAGTAGTCCAAAATTCATGGAATACAGCAAAAACAGTTCTAAGGAGGAAAATTTATAGTGATACAGGACTATCTCAACAAACAAGAAAATCGTAAACAATCAAGCCTTACACCTAAAGGAACTAGAAAAAGAACAAAGTCCAAAGTTAGAAAGAAGGAAATAATAAACAACAGAGCATAAATAAATGAAATAGAACCCTAAAAATAATTTAAAAAGATCGATGAAACCAAGAGCTGAGTGTTTTTAAAAAACAAAACAAAACTGATAAAGCTTTGGCCAGACTCATCAAGAAAAAAAAAGAGGACTCAATCAAATCAATAAAATCATAAATGAAAGGGAGTTACAACTGACAATACAAAAATACAAAGAATTATAAAATACTACTAAAGTATATACCAATTATAAAACACTACCAACATGTTGGACAACCTAGAAGAAATGGATAAATTCCTAGAAATCTAATCTCCCAAGACCAAATTAGGAGAAAGAGAAAATCTGAACAGACTGATTACTAATAACAAAATAAAATCAGTAATAATAATAATGATAATAAAACAATCTAACAAATGTCCAAGACCAAAAGGATTCACAGGTGAACTCTACCAAGCATTTAAAGAAGAGCTGATACATATTTTACTCAAACTATTTCAAAAAACAAGAAGGAAAGCTTCCAAATATATTCTATGAGACAAGCCTTACCCTGATACCAAAAGCCGGACAAAGACACTATAAACAACAACAATAACAACAACAAAATTATAGGCCAAGGTCCCTGATGAACAGAGATGCAAAAATCTTCAACAAAGTATTAGCAAACCAAATTCAATAATACATTAAGAAGGATCATTCACTATGTTAAGTGGGATTACTCCAAGAACACAAGGGTAAGTTCAATGTCAAGAAATCAATGAGATACATCCCATTAACAAAACAAAGGATACAAATTGTATGATCATCTTAATAGATGAAGAAAAAGCATTTGGCAAAATGCAACATCTGTTCATGATAAAAACTCCCCACAAAGTGAGTATGGAGAGAACATACCTCAACATAATAAAGGCCATATATGAAAAGCCCACAGTTAAACATCATACTCAATGGTGAAAATCTGAAGGCTTTTCCTCTAAGATCAGGAACAAGACAAGGATATCTGCCTACACCACTTTTATTCAATGCAATACTGGAAGTCCTATTTATAGCAATGAGACAAGGAAAGAAATAAAAGACATCCAAATTGGTAGGGAAGAAGTAAAACCATCACAATTGGAGGATGACATGGTATCACATATAGACAACCCTAAAGTCTCCCAACAAAAAAACTATGAGAACAAATAAACGAATTCAGTAAAATTGCAGGATACAAAATTAATATATAGTAATGTGTTGCATTTCCATACACTAATAATGAACAATTAGAAAGAGAAATTACTGGGGCACCTGGGTGGCTTAGTCAGTTAAGTGTCTACCTTCGGCTTAGGTCATGATCTTGGGGTCCTGGGACTGACCCCTACATCTGGGGGTCTGCTCTTGGGGAGCCTGCCTCTCCCTCTCCCTCTGCCCCTCCCCCTGCTAGTGCTTGGTCTCTTGTTTTCACTCTCTCAAATAAATTAAATCTTTAAAAAAGAGAAAAATTCTTTGGGTGTTGAGTTTGCTAAGTTCTTTATAGATTCTGGACACTAGTCCTTTATCTGATATGTCGTTTGCAAATATCTTCTCCCATTCTGTCAGTTGTCCTTTGATTTTGTTAACTGTTTCCTTTGCTGTGCAAAAGCTTTTGATCTTGATGAAATCCCAATAGTTCATTTTTTCCCTTGCTTCCCTTGCCTTTTGCGTTGTTCCTAGGAAGATGTTGCTGCGGCAGAGGTCGAAGAGGTTGCTGCCTGTGTTCTCCTCAAGGATTTTGATGGCATCCACAGATGAATGGATCAAGAAGATGTGGTATATATACACAATGGAATACTATGCAGCCATCAAAAGAAATGAAATCTTGCCATTTGCGACAACATGGATGGAACTAGAGCGTATCATGCTTAGCGAAATAAGTCAAGCAGAGAAAGACAACTATCATATGATCTCCCTGATATGAGGAAGTGGTGATGCAACATGGAGGCTTAAGTGGGTAGGAGAAGAATAAATGAAACAAGATGGGATTGGGAGGGAGACAAACCATAAGTGACTCTTAATCTCACAAAACAAACTGAGGGTTGCTGGGGGGAGGGGGTTTGGGAGAAGGGGGTGGGATTATGGACATTGGGGAGGGTATGTGCTTTGGTGAGTGCTGTGAAGTGTGTAAACCTGGCGATTCACAGACCTGTACCCCTGGGGATAAAAATATATGTTTATAAAAAATAAAAAGTTTAAAAAAAAAAAAAGAGAAAAATTAAGAAAGGAATCCTATATACAGCTACATCAAAAATAATAAAATACCTAGGAATAAATTTAACCAAGGAGGTTAAAAACCTGTACTCTGAAAACTATCACACATTAATGAAAGAAATTGAAGATGACACAAACAAATGGAAAGGTATACCATGCTTATGACTTGGAAGAATATTGTTAAAATGTCTATACTACTCAAAGCAATCTACAGATTCAATGCAACCCCTATCAAAATAACAACAGCAGTTTTCACAGAACTAGAACAAACAATCCTAAAATTTGCATGGAACCACAGAAGATTCCAAATAACTAAAACAATCTTGAGAAAGAACAAAGTTGGGGTTACCACAACTCTAAATTTCAAATTATACTGCAATTCTGGCCAAACGGCAAGAGCAGTGCAGAGAGATTAAATGAACCCGGGTCCTCAATCCAGGAATCCTCCCTGACTGTGGACTTGGGGATAATAAATCCCCTTATTATTTAAACCAGTGTTTGTTAGAGCTCTCTGTCCCTCGTCGCCAATGGCATCGTCACTGATGCAGCTGTCATACCATCTCTTTGGATCCCTCTGTCATCGCAATCAATCATCATGCCCAAGTCAAGAACGTGACAAAAAAAGTCTCACTACTCTTCAGTATTATTCTGGTAGCCCTCAATAACACAACATGACAAATATGAAAAATATCGTATTTTATTGTAAATATTGGAAAGGAAGACACAAGATCGTCACTCTTTTCACGTGACAATATTATCCACAAGAAAGGGGAAATGCTTCTAAAGAGAAACTATGGGAATTAATGAGACTTGAGTGAGGTGCTCAAATGCAAGATCAGTATATTAAATCAGGTGGTTTACTGTATATGAGCAAAGACAATATAAAAATATGATAAGGGAAAATTTCAGTCAGAATAGATAAATGCACAAATTAGAATAGCCATATGACATTCAGAAATATCAATAAGAAATACAGAACATTTGCATGAGAATAGTATTAAAACACAACTGAGTAACAAAATCTGAGGAAAGTGAAGAAACATAGGAATGCTTTTAAATAGAATTCCGTATTTTAAAGATCCATGTTTTCTAATTAAACTAAAATTCTCTGTAATTCCAGTATAAATCTCAACACGTTTTCATAAGTGACAAATGGAAAAAGTGCACACGAGCAGTCAAGAAATTTTGGATAAAAAATATGGATGAGGGGAACTTGACCTGATATTGAAACTATATTATAAAATCAGTAATGGAACAGGAATACTAAAATACTTAACTAGAAAACATAGCTTTGTAAATAATCAAAAGTTACAAAAAACTTTGAGAAAAACTGCTAACCAACTTGGGGGGGAAGGTTCTATCCCTGCCCGACGGCACACACAGGTGACAATTCCAAGGAAGTTAACAGGTTGAATAAAAACAAATTTTCCATCAAACTGCATAAAATCACCATTTTGTAGGTCAAAAGCAGCTGAATATTAGCAATTTCACAGCATTCAAGCTTCTACATTAACCATGAACAAGAAAACACTTTCATAAGCTCAGAATAAGAAAGCTGACATTAAAAAAGAAAGCAAACACTTGGACTATAGAACACTGAGGTAGCCTGCGCTTGTAGAAGCCCTCTGTGCACATGAACAGTGCTGGGCCTTAAAGTCAGCATTAAAGTAAGTTGAAAGCCAAGAATAGGGAGAAAAAGTGAGTATCTGTAAAAGGCCAAGAATTAATATGCAGATGACAGAAGAGCTCCTACAGTCTATACGGACAAAACAAAACAGAAATGTGCAAAGTAAACAAGCAATTCCCAGGAGATAATGCAAATGGAAAATCGTATTTGAAAAGATGCTCGCCCTCACTAATATAAAGGGACATGTAAATCAAAGCAATAAAAATCTCATTTTTCTTTCAACCTTTCTACAAAAGAAAGTGGTTACATGAGGGTTAGTGGTTATGCAAGGGAGTAAACATTCTCCTTACACACCATTAGTGAGTGTTAATTTAAGAAGATAATTTGCCCATTCCTGTCAAAATTTAAAATGTGTGTATCCTTCAACCCAACAGTTACACATTTCATAGCGAAATGCCTGTGTGTGCACCTTCATTGCAGTGCTTTTAATAAAACCAATAAATAGGAAATAACACTTCCCAATAATAATATGGAGATTAAATAATTATGGTTTCTCTATACTATGTAATATTCTTTAGCCATTTAAAAAAAGATATAGATTTTTTTAAAGACTTTATTTATTTATTTGACACAGAGAGATCACAAGTAGGCAGAGAGGCAGGCGGGGTGGTGGGGGGTGGGGGGGTGGGAAGCAGGCTCTCTGAGCCCCATGCAGGGCTCGATCCCAGGACCCCGAGGTCAAGACCTGAACTGAAGGCAGAGGCTTAACCCACTGAGCCACACAGGGGCCCCCCAAAAAAGATACAGATAAATACATATTGATATGGAAAGTCTCAAAACACGATCAAACACCCTGATTGGCTACTGGTCTTATTAGAGCCAAGGAAAACATTCTGTGTAACTGTACTTCTAAGACTTTTTTTTTTCGATAAGTACACATCACCTGTGTCATCACACAGGTTCAAATTAATTTCATTTCAATTCACTCAGAAGTCAGCTTCACATGTGTGTATGAGGCAAGGCCAGTTCTAGACATTGCTCAGGATTTCTTTCGTTTTAATTAATTGGTGAAAGCCACATCATCTCTATTAACAGGATCTTCTTTCCTACTGATTTAAGCTCTGATTTTTTAAATTTCTCATTCCCCCAAGGACCACAAAATAACACATAGGATAGGTTTTCAGTGACGAGGAAACTGACAGAACAGCCCTTAGTTCTTTAACTGATCTTGTATTTCAGTAACGCTCTGCTTTGGAAATAAAGGGGAGTTATGCCTCCCCCAGGAAAGTGCACCTAAGATTTTATCCTTTATTTTTAATTTAATTCAATATTTTTAATAGATTTTATCCTTTAAACAATGAAAGGAGTGGTGAGCATATTGGATCATCCAGTCTACCTTCTCGTAATCTCTCATTGTTCCTGAGCAGTCTGGGTGGGACACACTCCTCCCTGAGTCTGCCAACTGGAGGGTGAGTTATTAGCCTTTCTGACCTCATAGCACTTTGACATGACAGGCATCAGGACCCCCCTGCAGGCCCTCACATTTTCCCTTTGCTCCCGCTCGCTCTGTCTGCTTCCAATTTTTCCGGCTGCTTTTCTCCCTCCCTCCCTCTCCGCCGTCCTTATCACAAACCTCTAACACCAGGTTCACCCCTGGCTTCTCTCCCAGCTGCTGGTGGGAAGCTGGAAGCTGGAAACCCACCCCCTTCCCCAGGCACAGAATGACAGCCCAGGGCAGGGCACGTACCGGCATTTTTCGCTGTGATCTTGGAGCTATGTCTCAGCAGACGGACAAACACGTTGCTGCTACAGTGGTTCACCATTTGCAAGCGGAGGCCTCTCCGAGTCTGGATCTTGACCAAACATTTGGCCATAGTCGTTCTCGGGATTCCCTCCGTTCTCTGCCTGTCAGGGCCCGCGGCAGCTACCACCAACCATAGTGGCTCTGACCTTTCACTAACTCTCCATTCTGTTTTAAAGGACCGAGGCAGGGCCCACTCAATGAATCAAATGTCAGGTTCCTAATGCAGCCAACAGAAATAACTCAGAAGGGATCAGCAAGGGCCCCGAGGAGGGGGGAGGGGTGCTATTTTTAAACTCTTTACTCACTCCCCTAACAAACAATGAAATATTATGCACCATCCCTCCGCCAGCCTCTTTGAAACCAGTGGATGAGAGCCCCCCACCAAAGCCTTATAGTGTCTTTTCTTTTTAATTTCTTTTCAGTGTACCAGAATTCATTGTTTATGTACCACACCCAGTGCTCCCTGCCACACTGCCCTCCATAATACCCACCACCTGGCTCCCCCAACCTCCCACCTCCCCTACCCCCAACCCCTTCAAAACCGTCAGATTGTTTTTGCCTTATAGTATCTTAAGAGCCAAATGCCCCCAGGGGATAAAACAAGGAACCAACTCCACAAAGGAGAAACACAAATGCATGGATTTTTGTTTAAATAAATTTTTTTGAATCTAGCCTCTAATTTGTTTGGGAGCAGCGCTGCCTAATAAAAATATAATGCAAGCCATGTTTGAAAAGGAGGACATATTCAAACAGTAAAAATATATTAAAATTAATTATGAAGATGTGTTTTATCTGAAGCCAAGACAGGATCACCTCACTATATAATAATATAGAAATTCATAGAACAATTTTGGTTCCTTTTTTTATACTAGATCTGGGAAACTGGGGTGCATTTGCACAAAGAGCACACCTCCATTCAGACCAGCCACATGTCAAGTGCTTCCAAGAGCTCTGTCCATATGGGGCTTCCTTACCAGAAGCATAGCTATGGACCGAGTCCCGAACTCCTTCTAGCATTTTCTGCACCCTTCCAACAAGGCTAACATTTTTTTCAGCTGATAGAGAAGGAAACAAGAAAGTCACTGATCTGACAATACACAGGAAGTGACAAAGCCCTGGTTTGAACCTGGGCTACAATTAATACCAACTGACTACTGAAACAGTTCTGCCTGAGCTCTACTAGGCTGCCCTACCTCTCATAAAATGGGTTTTAAATGCAGCATCCAAAGCTACATTGTAACTCTCAGAATTATGAAAGTCCTCCACTTGTCCATCTGTGATATAAAATGTGCTTGCACTCCAGTGTACAGGCTCAGGGAGCAACTGATTTTTAAGTACGTGCTTTATTTGAACAAATCTCAGCTGATAATATTAACTGTGCCACACATACTCCTTCTGTTATAGTTCTTTGCTGGTACGTTTTTCTTTCATTTTTAGAGAAAAAAAATTTTTTCCCCTCACATACCTACAATTTCATCATGTGTACATGCATTTTTCTACTTTAAAATAGTGACTCTGGCCAAAAGAGAATTTTCTTATAAAAATATTTTTTTTTCTTTCCAGACAAAATGAAACATTACATTCAGGGCAGTCAGCTGAAATCCTGCATTGTTATACTTCACTGTGGGACTACAGATTGATAGTGCATTTCTGGAAAGAAATTTGGCAAAATATATTGAGTTTTATAGGTGGGATATTCTTTGATCCAGAGATGTCACCTTTAGGAATTTATTCTGACAAAATAATTAGAAATGTTGACAAAGGGTTTTGGACAAAGACGCTCATCAGAGTATCATTTATGATAGCCACAAAAAAAAAATCTAAAAAACTTCCCATGGGAAAATGATTAAATACATGTGATGGGATATGGTACATCCATTAAAATTTATGTGAAAAAAGAGTTTATGGAAACAATATGACCTCAACTATCCAAATTATACATTATAGGCCCAATTATAAATCTTGAAAGGGGAGAAAGGTGGCAGCCAGCTGTGCACAGTGAGCTGAGGTCACCTCCAGAGGCCCCCTCAGGGGTCTCTGGCAGCCCCCTCCCCAAGGTACCAGTTCCCAGCACATTAGGGGGCCAGTAAATTTCCCTGTTGGGGCGGGGGTAGTGATTAGTCAATTTCCAAACCTGTAACTTGAAATGAAAACACCCAAGAATGCACCCTTTTGAATCTTCCAACTGGTTACAGCTCCCCTCCTGATAGAATTCAGAGCAGAGTCCCCACGTATAAAACAGGCCACACAGAAGTGAGGCCCCAGGGTAGAACCTGCTTGGCCTTTGCTCACTAGGCACCAACAGTGGATCTTAAAGAATTGCTGAAAATCTTTTAAGATACTGCAGAACAAATCAGAAAATCCCTGTTCTCAATAAATCAATGATTTGACATAACACAGATGAAGGGTTTCAAAAATTCCTGTGGGTTCCTGCATGGCAATGGGCTAGGCTCAAATAACAACCAAAAAAAATTTTCCCTTTGCCTATTTGGAGAATATAGATAAATCCTGTGCCTATCATTCTGTTACTACGACATGTGACACCCTGAACAGACCTTCCCAGCACACCCCTCCCCCTGCACCTAGAAAGCAAGTAAAAAACCTGAAACAAAACCAGCACCATACTTTAGTTCTGTTCTTTTCCACCAAGAGTTAACTCTCCATTAATTCTCAAACTTCAAATCTCACCATAGTCTCCTCTTTTCAATAACTACAACTAGGCACAGTATTTGGCATTTCAGACATTTTTAATTTTTCCCTCTCCTGCATTTGTTCTTACTTTTGATGATACTTTTCAGAGAACCCAAGTAGATTCTTTAACCCTCTTTCTGCTGGAGAACTTTTGCTTTTATTTAGACAGAGAGAACCTAGCAGGACCAGCATTCAATATTGTCCCAGCATTTCTCTCGGCCCTGGCCGCTGCTAAGTCCTGCATAAGGAGGGTCGTTCTTGGCCAAGGAGCTGTGCTCAGAACAGTATCCACAGCATAACATTTGGACGCCCTTGAATACCCTTCCTTGGTTAGATTAATCTGTTTGAAGAAACAGGAGTGCGCTTCTGGGCAGTGACAAGAGGCTAAAGAAAGCGGAGGATGTGTGAAGAGGGGAATTGATTTTCCATAATGAGATGCCAGAAACACTGAAAAATCAAGCGGAAGCCAAAGTGGAGGGAGAAAGATTCAATGATAAGAGCTGTTCACGGCATGAATTCTGTGTCTACTTCCATGACAAACTTCCTGACACAGATTTGGCACAAGGCAACACACTCGCCTCTGTTTTGTTGGTGACTGGGAGCCAGGGTGCAAGCGTGAAATGGAGACAGTACTCCTCTCGTCGTGGTTGGGACCATGAGCTCAGGCATAGCAGCTGCCTAGTGTATAGTGCTGGTTCCTGGCCGATGAACTAGAACTAAGCACTTGTAAAAAGCAAGGCTTAAAGCACAGGCTCTGGGTTCTAATCCTGACTGAACTGTTTCTTATCTCTGAGCCTCAGTTTGCATGCAGTACCAACCTCCCAGTGTTGTTGAGAGGATTCAC
Organism: Mustela nivalis; assembly: GCF_964662115.1. Taxonomy (NCBI): domain Eukaryota; kingdom Metazoa; phylum Chordata; class Mammalia; order Carnivora; family Mustelidae; genus Mustela; species Mustela nivalis. The sequence continues at coordinate 24,943,565 of NC_139032.1, forward strand.
GAAGTGAATCTATGAATCTATGTAACAAGTGGCGATCAGTGCCAGACAGAACTATTCAGGAAATATTAGGAATCTTTCTTCCCCATGGGTGCTCGCTCATTCCTCTCTCCTCCAAGAGGAAGACAGTGAGGATTTTAAACAGTCTGGATTCTCTTCCTTCTGTCAACCATCTGTCTCTAGCATTGCTGGTTATTTCTCCCCTGACAGTAGGAACACAGTATTGTTAAGAGTTTACCTGACCATCCCTGTAACTGTTGGAAAGTCACACAAGCTTATTGAAATACATTCGTTTTCAGTCTTGTAGAACGGTAATGACATTGGCACTTACGTAACCGGGTCCCTGATATGCAGTAGGCACTTAATAAATGCTAACTATTCTACTCTAGCATCATCAATATCATGGACCTTAGCTGTTCTGGTAATAGATATCACTCTGTAGTGTTTGGCCACTAGTTAAAATAGTTGTGGAGATTCACTCAAATTTTAGCTGTTAACTCCAATTAAAAAGATCATTAAAAAAAATTTAAATGTACTTTGTAATAAATTTAGACTTTAAATATCCAGAGTTAAGGGTCCTTGGGACTATCACATACCATAGAGGACTTTTCTAATATTCTTATTGATATAATAACAATATAATAATAATGTAAAATATTTTAATAATATATTTGTGATAGGACGAGTATATTCTTGGGAACAGAGAAGAAATGGAGGCCCTTCCCAATACAGGAACAGGCTAGATAGTCATCTGCAGAATTCAGTTTCCTCGTTTGTAAAATAAGACAACAATGTCTATCCTATCCATTTGGAAGAAATACTCATGAGTCCCAAACTATGATAACAGACATGAAAAAAACTCTAAACATGTAGGGTTGCTGGGGGGAGGGGGTTTGGGAGAAGGGGTGGGATTATGGACATTGGGGAGGGTATGTGCTTTGGTGAGTGCTGAGAAGTGTGTAAACCTGGTGATTCACAGACCTGTACCCCTGGGGATAAAAATATATGTTTATAAAAAATAAAAAAATAATAAATAAATAAATAAATAAAATGGCAAAAAAAAAAAAAAAAGATGCTTTGGCATATTGGATACTCATACACTTATTATCCCCTTGTTAGACGAGGCATTTGCTGAGTGCTTCCTGCCTGTAAAATGAGAACACTGCTCAGTGGGGCCAGGCATCACCAGGCAGGGGCAGGAGAAGAGCCAAATAAAAACCCTCTGGAGAATTACAGTTGCAAACAGAAGAGAATCCAAACACCGCAGCTGGGCTCTCCGCAGCACCATGGCAGGGAAAGAGAATGCTCTTTGCAGGAACTCCATGGCTGCAGAGCATTGGAGCATAAGGGCTCATCCATCTGTTTTCCTGGCCTTCACGTACACTGAGAAGTGTGGCATCTCTAAATAGGCAGCTTATGCAGGCCATGCATGAGGGAGAGAGGCAGGGAGGCAGAGCCCTCTGTTGGGGCTGCCTGTGAGGATTTCTAAATAAAGGCCAAAAACCTGAGAGAGAGAGAGAGAGAGAGAGGGAGAGATGGATCAGGGAAGAGCCCCTCTGATACCTCTCTGCTCTCACTTTATCAATACGTAAGATACTTGCTACGTTCTGAGCAAGAGAAACGGGTCTTGCAGCACCGGGCTGAAGAGCTGGGGGCAAACACTGCAGTTCCTTCCACAGCGGAACGGAGGGGAGAGGGGGCAGGGAGGGGACGCACGGGGAGGTGTAATAAGGCAAGGCTGGCTTCCCGGTCTCCGGCTGCGCAACCATGAAGATGGTATGTCACTAACCAAGTCAGAGCAGGAGCAGTTGTGAGGCTGGAACTTGGGGAAGGAAGAGAGCATGTGCATAGTTGTAAATCCCTTAGGTTTGATGTGTTAGGTGTGCACTGTTGTGAGGTCCCCAGGCACAGGTGGCCAATAAGGAGCTGATGGTTCAGGGTGGCAGAGTGAGCTGAGTGCTCTGTGTAGAGGCTAACACAAGAGAGACAGAAAGGGGGTCAAGATCACCCTGGTCAGTGAAAACCCTGTACCCAGAATCCCAGTCTGGTTATTCGCAGTTCAGCAGTCTCTCCATGTCGCTGCCTTGTCTTTCTCTAAACACTAGCAAAATGCAAGCTTTACTGTCTCTAATCAGGGGAAGATAATATTCTGAAATGTTAATAGAATTCCTTCCACCCAGAATTCCTGGAAGCCTTTTCTTAATCCTCAGCCCAGAGATCACACCTAACCCATCCATCAATGAAGCAATGACCACAAATACTTGACCATTAATTTCACAAACTATAAATCCAAGGCAGAAAGACCTTCCCCACCTGCAGACTGGACAAAAGACTCCATACTCTGAGTGAAGGAGAATCAAAAGGGCCATGAGGAGAGGAGAAAGTGACATAAGGGACCCAAATCACCAATCAGTACCAGCTGCTGACAGTACCAACAAGCCTCATGGGAGTCATTACCCAGCAAGCCAACTATAGACAGTGCATCAACATAACTCTCCCTCCCCTGTCTAATTTACCTACTCTGAGATATCTACCACCCTTATGCACTGGCCCAAAGCACTCTTAGAACCCTATGAATAGGGATGCCTAGGTGGCTTAGTCAGTTAGGCATCCAATTATTGATTGCAGCTCAGGTCATAATCTTAGAGTCTTAGAGTGCTGAGCGTGGAGCCAACGTGAAATTCTCCCTTTCTTTCTGCCCCTCCCCCCACCCCCACTTGTGTACTCTCTCTCCCTATAAAAAAAAAAAAATTCATTCACAAAAGTTAGATTTAAAAACCAACAACCAACCAACCAAACAAACAAACAAAAACAAAAAAGGCCTGTGAATAAAGACAGGGCCTGGATACCTATAGTTTCCCAACTGTAGTGTGTTGGTAACTCAAAAGGGAACATTCCATAGATGTCCATAGATGAAACCAGCAGAAGTTTCCCACAGGTTGGATGGGGACTAGAAATTTCCCAACTTCATGGCACTCTTCAGAAGCAGACATGAGGATCCCTTGCAGAATTCAAACCATTTTGCTGACCAAGGCTACCTATAATTCAGATTCTTCCTTTCATGTAAACACAGTGCTTTCCCTCAATCCTGGTTGAACCTCAGGCTTAAGGTTCCCTGATATTCCATGACTTAGACCCAGCAAGGCAATCTATGGATAGTATACTTTGTCAGATGCCAGTTCAGCCCCCCAGATATTTCCCTGGAAGACGTGGGTCACAACACTGATCTTAAAGTCTCCAAAGAGAACAGCATCCCTTGTTCTGTGTTTAGTATTTTCTACCAAGAATCTAGTGCCTTTGTCTATGGACAGAATGAATTTGTTTTCTTACCACTTCGACTTTATTATTTCACTCCCTCCACACAAGTCACCATTACAGATAAGCCATTTTTCTTGGAGTAAAGGAAATGAAACTCAGCTGCATTAATAAATGGAACTCTAGGTTTTTTTTTCTCCATTTTTACTCAACAGCTATGCAGATGGTGTTCAGGAACAGGGCATCTGTATCTCTCTGTGGGGAGGGAAAAAATCCCCCAAAACAGGCTTTTCTGGACCCATGGGTTCCCTGAGTAGCTACTGTGTAACCAAGAAGCTGAAGGTAGCAGGACCCAACCCTTCTGCCCAATACACCTTGAGCCAAGAGCCTCTTTTGTATGCATTCTAGTTACGTACTTAAAAAAGGAAACATGTTAGGTCAGTAAATGCAAGAAAATGTCCAGCAGAGCACTCTAAGTTTTGCCTTTCACATTATCAAAGATTGTTTTTTAATTGTTACACTTGGTTTATAAGGCTACCATAAGACACATTCATATAGGGGTGCCTGGGTGGCTCAGTGGGTTAAAGCCTCTGCCTTCAGCTCAGGGTCATGATCCCAGGGTCCTAGGATCGGGCCCCACATTGGGCTCTCCTGCTCAGCGGGGAGCCTGCTTCCCCTCTCTCTCTGCCTGGCTCTCTGCCTACTTGTGATCTCTGTCTGTCAAATAAATAAATAAAATCTTTAAAAAAAAAAAAAAGACACATTCATATATAATTTGGTGGGAGATGGGGGAGTAAGAGATATTTTTATATATTTATGTGATTGAATGATGTATGTCAATTAAAATTATTGATACTCGTTGTCATAGGAATGTTCCTGTGATATTAATGAAAAAGCAGATTAAAAAATAATATCTCTGGTGTAAATCTATGTTTGTTTCTATGTTTGACTATAATAAGAGATGAGGAAGGACACTATATAATACTTAAAGGGTCACACCCTGTCATCTAGTAGTAAAACTTACAAATCTTAGTGACAAAGAGAAAATCCTGAAAACAGCTTGGGACAAGAAGTCTGTAACATACAATGGTAGAAATATTAGATTAGCAGTAGACTTATCCACAGAGACCTGGCAGGCCAGAAAGAACTAGCATGATATATTCAGAGCACTAGATGAGAAAAATATGCAGCCAAGAATACTAAATCCAGCTAGGCTATCATTGAAAATAGAAGGAGAGATTAAAAAGCTTCCAGGAAAACAAAAATTAAAAGAATTTGCAAACACCAACCAACCCTACAGGAAATACTGAAAGAGGTCCTCTAAGCAAAGAGAGAGCCTAAAAGTAACATCAGAAAGGAACAGAGACAATATACAGTAACAGTCACCTTACAGGCAATACAATGGCAAAAAATTCATATCTTTCAATAGTTACCTTGAAAGTAAATGGACTAAATGCCCTAATCAAAAGACACAGTGTATCAGCATGGATTTAAAAAAACAAGACCCACTGATATGCTGTCTGCAAGAAATTCATCCTAGACCCAAAGACATCTCCAGACTTAAAGTGAGGGGGTGGAAAACAATTTACCATGCTAATGGACATCAAAAGAAAACTGGGGTGGCAATCCTTATATTAGACAAATTAGATTTTAAGCCAAAGACTATAATAAGAGATAAAGAAGGGCACTACATCATATTTAAAGGGTCTGTCCAACAAGAAGATCTAAAAATTGTAAATATCTATGCCCCTAACATGGGAGCAGCCAACTACATAAACCAATTAATAACAAAATCAAAGAAACACATTGACATTAATACAATAATAGTAGGGAACTTTAACACCTCCTTCACTGAAATGGACAGATCATCCAAGCAAAAGATCAACAAGGAAATAAAGGCCTTAAATAACACACAGGACCAGATGGACACCAAAGATATATTCAGAACATTCCATTGCAGAGCAACAGAATACACAGTCTTCTCTAGTGCACATGGAACATTCTCCAGAATAGATCATATTCTGGGTCACATTCCAGGTCTTAACCAGGAACAAAAGATTAGAATCATTCCCTGTATCTTTTCAGACCACAGTACCTTGAAACTAGAACTCAACCACAAGAGGAAATTTGGAAAGAACTCAAATACATTCTCAAATAAAGAGAATTCTACTAAAGAATGAATCGGTCAACCAAGAAATTAAAGAAGAATTTTTAAAAATCATGGAAACAAATGAAAATGAAAACACAACAGTTCAAAATCTTTGGGATACAGCAAAGATGGTCCTAACTAGGAAAGTATACACCAATACAGGCCATTCTCAAGAAACAAGAAAAGTCTCAAGTATGCAACCTAACCCTACACCTAAAGGAGCTGGAGACAGAACAACAAAGAAAGCCTAAACCCAGCAGGAGAAGAGAAATAATAAAGATCAGAGCAGGAATCAATGAAATAGAAACCAAAAGAACAGTAGAACAAATCAACAAAGCTAGGAGCTGATTCTTTGAAGGAATTAATAACATTGATAAATCCCTGGCCAGACTTACCAAAAAGAAAAGAGAAAGGACCCAAATTAATAAAATCATGAATGAAAGAGGAGAGACCGCAACCAACAAAAAATCTCCCAACAAACAAGAACACAGGGCCAGATGGCTTCCCAGGGGAATTCTACTAAGCATTTAAAGAAGAATTAATTCCTATTCTCCTGAAACTGTTCCAAAAAATAGAAATGGAAGGAAAACTTCCAAGTTCATTTTATGAGGCCAGCATTACACCTTGATTGCCAAAGCAGATAAAGACCCCATCAAAAAGGAGAATTGCAGATCAATATCCCTGATGAACATGGACACAAATATTCTCACCAAAATACTAGCCAATAGGATCCAACAGTATATTAAAAGGATTATTCATGGCCAAGTGGGATTTATTCCAGGGCTGCAAGGTTGTTTCAACATCCACAAATCAGTGTAATACAATACATTAGTAAAAGAAAGAACAAGAACCATATGATACTCTCAATAGATGCTAAAAGATCATTTGACAAAGTACAGCATCCTTTCTTGATCAAAACTCTTCGTAGTGTAGGGATAGAGGTTATTCATCTCAATGTCATAAAAGCCATCTATGAAAAACCCACAGTGAATATCATTCTCAATGGGGAAAAGCTCTCAGCAAGGTCAGGAACACAGCAGGGATGTCCACTATCACCACTGCTATTCAACATAGTACTAGAAGTCCTAGCCTCAGCAGTCAGACAACAAAAAGAGATAAAAGGCATCCAAATCAGCAAAGAAGAAGTCAAAGTCTCACTCTTTGCAGATGATATTATATTTTATGTGGAAAACCCAAAGGACTTCACTCAAAATCTTCTAGAACTCATACAGGACTTCAGTAAAGTGTCAGGATATAAAAATCAATGCACAGAAATCAGTTATAGTTCTATACATCAACAACAAGACAGAAGAAAGAGAAATTAAGGAGTCAATCTCATTTATAACTGCACCCAAAACCATAAGATACCTAGGAATAAACCTAACCAAAGAAGGAAAGAATCTGTACTCAGAAAATTATAGAGTACTAATGAAAGAAATGAAGGAAGACACAAAGAAATGGAAAAACGTTCCTTGCTTATGGATTGGAAGAACAAATATTGTGATGTCTATACTACCTAGAGCAATATACACATTTAATGCAATCCCTATCAAAATACCATGAGCATTTTTCACAGAATTGGAACAAATAATCCTAAAATTAATATGGAACCAATAAAGACCCCAAAGAGCCAGAGGAATGTTGAATAAGAAAAGCAAAGCTGGAGGCATCAAAATTCCGGACTTCAAACTCTATAACAAAGTTCTAATCATCAAGACAGCATGGCACTCGCACAAAAACAGACATATACATCAATGGAACAGAATAGAGAGCCCAGAAATGGACCCTCAGCTCTATGGTCAACTAATCTTCGACAAAGCAGGAAAAAATGTCCAATGGAAAAAAGACAGTTTTCTTCAACAAATGGTGTTGGAAAAATTAGACAAATACGTGCAGAAGAATGAAACTGAACCATTTCCTACATCACACACAAAAATAGACTCATAATGGATGAAAGACCTCAATGTGAGACAGGAATCCATCAAAATCCTTGAGGAGAACACAGGAAGCAACCTCTTCAACCTCAGCAACAGCAACTTCTTCCTAGATGCATCACCAAAGGCAAGGGAAGCAAGGGCAAAAATAAACTACTGGAACTTCATCAAGATAAAAAGCTTTTGCATAACAAGGAAACAATCAACAAAACCAAAAGACAACTGACAGAATGGGAGAAGATATTTGCAAGTGACATATCAGATTATGGGCTAATATCCAAAATCTATAAAACCCAAAGAACAAATAATCCAATCAAAAAATGGGCAGAGGATATGAACAGACATTTCTGCAAAGAAGACATCATGAAAAAGTGCTCAACATCACTCAGCATCAGAAAAATACAAATCAAAACCTCAATGAGATAACCCCTCACACCAGTCCGAATGACTAAAATTAACAAGTCAAGAAATGACAGATGTTAGCAAGGATGTAGAGAAAGGGGAACCCTCCTACACTGTTGGTGGGAATGCAAGCTGGTGCAGCCACTCGGGAAAACAGTATGGAGGTTCCTCAAAAAGTTAAAATAGAGCTACCCTATGACAAAGCAATTGCACTACTGGGTATTTCCTATAACAATATAAATGTAGCAATCTGAAGGGGCACGTGCATCCTAATATTTATAGCAGCAATGTCCACAATAGCCAAACTATGGAAAGCGTCTTGACGTCCATCAACAGGTGAATGGATAAAGAAGATGTGGTATATATATACATACATCTATCTATCTATCTATCTATATATATATATACACACACACACATACACATACACATTTCTCTTTCTCTCTCTGTATATATAAATAAACACACACAATGGAATATTATGCAGCCATCAAAAATGAAATATTGCCATTTGCAACAACATGATGGAACGAGAAGGTATTATGCTAAGGGAATAAGTCAGAGAAAGACAATTATCATATGATCTCACTGGGGAAGAGAGGAAAAATGAAACAAGATGAAACCAGAGAGGGATACAAACCATAAGGGACTCTTAATCTCAGGAAAAAAACTGAGGGTTGCTGGAGGGGAGGGAGGTGGAAGGCATGGAATGGCTGGGTAATGGACATTGGGGAGGGTATGTGCCATGGTGAGTGCTGTGTATTGTGTAAGACTGAAGATTCACAGACCTGTACTCTTGAAACTAATAATACATTATATGTTAATAAAGAAAATACATAGGTAGATTATACACATTAAACCATGGTTTGATGGCAGATCATGGCAGATGATGGCAGATACTTCTTTTATTTATGGTTTCTTTTATTTATGGTTTCTATATTTCCAAATTTTGATTTCAGATTAAAGGCTTTTGATTTCAGATTAAAACAGAACAAAACAACACAGAACAGAACATGCTTGGCTTCTAGTAAAGTCGAATCCCAGGAGAATATTTTCTTTACATGCTTTCTCTTATAAAAAAAAGGCTGTCCTGGCTCCAGTTACAAATGGATTCATTTGCTAATTTGCCAAATATTAATTTAGCTCCACTATGCACCAGAACATCTTTAAGGTGCTGGTGATAATGTGGGGGACGAGGCAGACAAAGTCTGGTCTCATGCAAAAGACATTTCAGTCAAAGGAGACAGTCAATAAACAGGACAAATAATTAACAAGTGTTCAGTAGTGCTAACCACTGACAAAAATCAAACAGGATGATGGCATGAAAGAGAACAAATAAGTAGGCTGGGAAAACTAATAGAATTGGGTAGTTAAGGGGCGCCTGGGTGGCTCAGTGGGTTAAGCCTCTGCCTTCGGCTCAGGTCATGATCCCAGGGTCCTGGGATCGAGCCCCACATCGGGCTCTCTGCGCTGCAGGGAGCCTGCTTCCTCCTCTCTCTCTGCCTGCCTCTCTGCCTACTTGTGATCTCTGTCAGATAAATAAAGAAAAAAATCGTTAAAAAAAAAAAAAAGAATTGGGTAGTTAAGGAAGACTTTCCAAGGAGCTGAAATCTGAGATAAGACTTAAAAGCTAGCCTTGTGGAGACCAGAAAAAAAGCTCTTCTAGGTAGATGAAAAAGCTTATGCAAAGGTCCTGAGGTAACAATGAACTTATTGTTCTCCTCATACTGGAGGAGACTAGGAAGACCAGTACCAAAGGAACACATAGATTCAAGAAGAGAGCAGGAAATGGTCTAAGAGTAAGCAGGGGGCAAAGTGTAGACCAGAGCAAGGAACTTAGATTTTATCATAACTAGATTTAAGTTCCATTTATGAAATATCACCTGCCTGCTGTGTGGGAAATATGGGTGGGGGGAGAGGGATTAGCGTAGAAGCAGAGATCCTGTCTATCAAGGAGTCAGAAGAATGAATGCAACTGGAGTAGTACATGGGCCATGTTTCTAGGACATATATGAAAGGTTAAAGTGAATAGGATTTTGTGGATGGATTTGACAGTTTAGTATTTTATGACCACTGGGTAGAACATGAGCTTTTAAAATCAGACTCCTGGGGACACCTGTGTGGCTCAGTCAGTTAAGCATCTGTTAAGTGTCTGACTCAGTTTCAGTTCAGGTCACGATCTCCTGGATCATGGGTTGGAGCCCTGCATCAGGCTCTGCACTCAGCGGGGAGTCTGCTGGAAGACTCTCTCCCTCCGTCCCTCCTCCTATGCGCTCTAAAATATGTAAATCTTTTTAAAAAATAAAATAAAATCAGACTCCTCTATTCAGGATGGGGCAAGTGCTAGGAAAGAGTCTTGTCTGAGAAGGAATGGAACATGGCACTAACAGAAGACAGGAAGGGAGATTCATGCAAGCTGTTAATCCAAAGAACAGGGCAAGGTACCCCTGCCTCCAGGGTCAGGGTTGAGAGTATGGCCTAGTCCCAGGGAGAGGGGCCGTTAAGGTCCTGGAGGAATAGTGTACCCAGGGCAGCATGAGGGCAGAGACTCAGGAAAAGGAGCAAGGCTGGCATGAGGACCAGAAGGAGACAGGACAGAGCAACAGAGAAAGCCCTGGGCTTTGGCTTCTCAGTAACCACCCTTCGCCCCCCAGTCAGGTCAGAGCATGGTTGGCTCTAGAGTCAAGGCAAGGCTAAGCCTGTATTTAGGGGCAAAACTGTATGGCTCAGGCAGGGACTGACAAGCCCATAGGTCACAAGGGATGCTTTAAGTTTTGAATACAGATACTCCTTCCTTTAATCACAAAATCTAGTCTATGTTCAGATGATCAAGTGGGTCATCCTGAAATTCCTATTATTTTCCCTTTTGGTCAAAGCATCTGCCCATTTTCACATTTCCTATGCTGAAGTGGAGGTTTGTGGGTTAAAAAAAATTTCCAAATTGGACTCCTCTTCTAAAAGGAGATGTTAAAGGCTGGGAGAGCTCTTTCAGGTGGGGAAATACTCATTTTATATTCCCTTTTAAATGAGCTGCTATTAGTTTTCAATTTTATGCTGGAGATTTGCAACTCACAGAAAGAAAGGAGAAAAAAATGTAACCCGGCTTTTATAGATGGTCGTGCCCCAAGCTTACTATTTCTTTAGCCACATTTAAAAAGAGGTGTATACTTTTTGCTTCCCAAAATACCAATAGATTATCCAAAAGCATAGTTTTAAGAGCAGCAGCAATTTGGGGGGAGAATTATGAAAGAACAGAGTGGCAAGGAAACCCCAAAATCATCTCATCTTGTTTTATAAAAGAAGAAATATGATCCAAGTGACATCAGTGCCCAGCATGTACCCAATAAGAAGTAAATGTTTATTGAATGAAGGAAGGAACACACCAATGAATGAATGAACTGAACACAGTCTCTTTTTTTTTTTTTTTAAAGATTTTATTTATTTATTTGACAGAGAGAGATCACAAGCCAGCAGAGAGGCAGGCAGAGAGAGAGGAGGAAGCAGGCTCCCTGCTGAGCAGAGAGCCCAATGCGGGGCTTGATCCCAGGACCCTGGGATCATGACCTGAGCCGAAGGCAGCGGCTTAACCCACTGAGCCACCCAGGCGCCCCAGAACACAGTCTCTTTATCCAATACTCTGCCCCCCACCAGAGAGGCCCCACTCAGGTTATGTCCTGAGCCCACCCAGAGAGTGGAGTCTGGGGCCCTTGTAAGTTGGGGAGGCAGGGCTACCCCAGAGCATTTTAGTGGAAGTGACGTCCCCCCTGCCATGTAGCTCAGCAGAGGCCCAGCCTGTGCTTGGGTGACTCACCCGGGTTTGTCAGTGTGGAACACCAGAAGCACGCAGGATGGTGTGTCACCACCGTAACCAGAGCGCATAGATCTCACATCTATTTTAGGAATCTGTGGTTTGGGCATGAACAGGGATTTCAGTTTCAAAAACATGCCCTGCCTTTTCTTGTATGTCGACTCATCGGGAAGATCTACAACAGTTCTAACTGGACCTATTCTGGGGACGGGGGTCGGGGAGCAATGCTGGTGCATATTAGGAATAAATGCGTATTTGTTTATAAATTAAATACATATACAGATATGTTTATGTATTATGTCCATTATAAAAGTTACACAATAGAAACTTCCTAAGAAGGTGATAAAAGTAAAATGCCAATAAAAGTCTGCCTCGTTTCTTCCTCCACTCCAGTGGGCCATGGTGTGCACACACCACACATGCACCCCACTCTGAAAGCCATGGCTCTAGAATCCCCAACTCCCCATTAGCCAAACTGAGTAAGAGGCTGTACCCCACTCTAGATGGCATTGGACATGCACCCCAATGGACACCCCCAACATCTAGCCTATGCCAACTGACCAGAGACTTTTTTCTTTTGATTTATTACACATTTATTACAGCATCATAGAATCCAGAAACTTCTGAGATTATAAAATCAACTTAGAACATGTTATTCTTACCATTCCGTGAACATATTATAATTTCCTTATATGAGCTTCTTCCTCTCTTTACCTGTGGCAACATATACCACTCCTGCAGACACTAAAAACTTTAATACGCTCAAACTATTAAAAATGATTTAAAAATAAAACTGCCAGAATCTCTTTCCTGAACCCTGCCCATACTGCTTATATTGCGAGGAATCTACTATTACAGGTCTAGCTATAAGAGTGGATCTAGCCCAACACTTTTTTCCCACTTAATTCTGAGTCTTCACAGAAGAGCAGGGAGGGGGCAGATTCTGTGAGACCCTAACTCAAGCTAAGCCTGAGTATCACAAAGAACATTTAACACAACCGACCCACTAGCAAAAACACTAGAAAAGAGAACCCCATGCTGACTCTGGAAGGCATCTAGAATTCAGATAATTATAGCCTCTGCTTTCGAATGACAATGGCTTAGTACCGTTTTCACTTTTCCCCTCCTGTGGTTTCTTAGGGATGCGATGGGAGTGCTTACTTGTCTAAGTGCCAAGCAAAATCTCTTTCCACCGCAGACCACACTCTGGCTGTCACAACTACTCACACCTGCGCCCTCCCCTGGCTCACATTCCAGCCCTCGGGAGACCATGACTGGATTACTTCATAGGACGTTTGACTGACAGATTTTTTTTTCCCACCCCAGCTGAATTCTTTAAAGCAATTAATTATTACGACTTAGCCACAGCAGCAAAGCACCAACCTGAGCAAGAGCAGGGCTTTGGGATATTCTATACTGAATGGCTTTCACTAATGAGGCAGAGATCCTTAACACAGAGTAATGAGCAAATGAGTAATTAGAACTTGGCCCAAAGTGAACCATTCCTTATTTAACAAACTCGGCTTTAAAATCAGAAAGTGATTCCCAGAAGGCAACATGCTTCCTGCTCAAAGTCTGGGCTTTCCCCTTTGAGGAATTCTGCCTGGTGTGGCACACCTGTCCCTGTTCTGAGGCAAGGTGATGCTCTCCAGTGTGCAGGAGGTCTCCAATGAGTCACTAGATCCTGGCACTCTGTGATCGAAAACCTGAAGACTCAGCCCATGTGCCAAAACAAGCGGCAGCTCTTCTCACTGAATCAGACTCCCTATACTTACGGAAGTCCTCTCTTTTTCCATTATGCCAAATGAATTATGAAAATACATGCAGTTCGGGGCACCTGGGTGGCTCAGTGGGTTGAGCCTTCGGCTTGGGTCATGATCTCAGGGTCCTGGGATGGAGCCCTGCATTGAGCTCTCTGCTTGGCGGGGAGCCTGCTTTCCTCTCTCTCTCTGCCTCATTGTGACCCCTCTCTCTTTCTCTGCCAAGTAAATAAATAAAATGTTGGAAAGAAAGAAAGAAAGAAAAAGGAAGGAAGAAAGAGAAAGAAAAGAAAAAAAAAGAAATACAGTTCTTTGGGCACTGGTTCTGTTTTGTCCATTTTAGGTGTGTTTGACATCATCTAAGATACCCGGGCCAGGAATCTGACAGCCAAGACCCAGTTCCCACTCTGGTACTTATCCAGCTAGTGACTTTCTTCTCCTCTCAAGGCCCAGACAGCAAATTTGATGCTTTGCCAGCCAAGAGCTAAAATCAAGGATATTATGTAGGTACTTATATAATCATTTAAAATATAACCATTAGGTCTTGGGCTAGGAAAAAAAAGGGCATTAGGCCAGCCACAAGCGAAAGTTTGCAGATAACTGTGCCAGACCATCCTCAACATTCCCTCTAGCCACCAAAAGCTGCAAAAAATATTCCTGAGGCCAAGTTCCTGTTCTTGTTACAGAAGATCGAAGCCATGGCCTTGGAATTTGACATTGTTATTAAGCAAAAGAATCGAGTTTAGAGCTAGTAAGTAGCAAGAGGTATTCAAGTCTACTCTTCTTACCTTATAGCCAATAAAAATGAGTCTTGGAAAAGTGGAACTTCTGGTCTATGGTCACCTCGCTGCCTGGTGGGAGGGGCCAAGACCAGAGCACGTATTTCCCTGCTTGTCCAAGGCATCAAGGGCCAGACACAGAGAAGCTACACGAAGCAATGCTATGTTTATACTGAGGAATACAGTAATTCATAAAATGAACAGTTCAAGGGAATTAGCCAATGATAGAACTGAAATGGTTCACACTGTTGGTGTCTTATGATGTAAAATATAAAACCCTTGCAAGATATAATGTGCTTAAATGGCATCAGAACCAAGGCATTTAGCTTCCTTACAGCCCGGTAAATACTTAACATTTCAAAGATCTCCTTCAAGTGAACACACTTCTTAGTACTTGACTGGCCAGTAAATACCAGAAACCGAAGTTCCAAAGATGAAACCAACCCCAGAGAAAAGCACAAAAAGGGAAGTTGGCAAACTTTTGAAGAGCTCACAAACGTGAACTAGCAGAGCTCGCTCAGGCCTTTATCTTGGCCCCAAGTCGTTCCTTGCATCTCCTACCCTAGAGGAGGTGCCACCCCAAACTTCCAGAATTCAACAGATGTGATAACAAATTCCGAATTTTGACTTTGCCAATCTAATACAGCAATTATAAGTAAACCGAGATGTTTTTCTCTGCTCTGTGGCGGCTCCTAGCTCCCACAGAAGCAGGTTTGGCTGCTGACTATCTATCAGCAGTGAAAAAGTTCAGGAGAACCCAAACTTCTGCAATGCTAAAAAGATGCTTGAAAGAGCCTTTTTATTTTTATTTTTAAAGATTTTATATATTTATTAGACAGAGATCACAAGTAGGCAGAGAGTCAGGCAGAGAGAGATGAGGAAGCAGGCTACCCACAGTGCAGAGAGCCCAATGTGGGGCTCGATCCCAGGACCCTGAGACCAAGACTTAAGCTGAAGGCAGAGGCTTTAACCCACTGAGCCACCACCCAGGCACCCCTGAAAGAGCCTTTTTAGGAGTCTCTTCTTATTCAGGGTATTAATCCATTTATCTGCATCTGTGTTAAATGTGCTCCCAATTCACTGTTTGACCTAGAGTTCAATTTATGGTATATCTTTCTGCACTAATGCTTTCAACAGTAAACAAACAAAGCAGAAAATTTAAAAACTATACACAAGAGATGATTGCACGGCATTACAATGCACAGGGAAGGAAACTGCTAACACATTTACATTGATTACCTCTAAGAAGTGGGACAATCTAAGAGGTGATTTTTTTCTGTTTTAGTATTTTCTAAATTTTCTAGATCATAATCAGTTTTACAATAAGAAAATAAAAACAAATAGCCACACAAAGCCTGTGGCAGGGACAAGTGCAGTTAGAACTGGTGCTCATTGGTCTGCCATCACCAGGTAGCAGTAACCACGAGAGAAAATGTGGTTCCATATGAACAGCTCCTGCTGTTTGATGAAATACCACATAAAAGAAACTTCAAAAAGACCAGTGCATTATTCAAAATGCACATCCTGACCTACCCTAAGTCAAGGGAAGAAAATTACTTAGCACAAGGGGGGGAAATGGCAAGGAAGAAAGACACTGAAGCCAAGAGAAGCAGGTACATATGCCTGAGCCATAGCCATGGAACTCCACAAAGGAAGAAAAGAAGGAAGAGAATTGGCACATCAGACCAGCGGGAAGGGGACTAGATTTAGCAGAGAGTGGAAAGGAATTCAGAGGCAGTATAATCATAGCAGCCTCGGGCTGTTAGAGACCTCACCAGTGATGTGACTGGAGCAACTGTGTTAGTGTATGACTGGCTCTGCCTTGTATAACTTTGAAAGACTAACATATGGAGTGGAATGGGGAAAAAAAAAAAAAGATCCAGCTGTATGTTGTCTACAAGAGACTCACCTTGAATGTAATGACACATGCACTGAAAGTGAAGGGATGAAAAAACATTTACCATGTAAATGAAAGTGAAAAATATAAAAAAGCTGTGGTAGCAATGCTTATATCAACAAAATAGACTTTAAAACAAAGACCATGTAAGAGATAAGGGCATTACATAATGATAAAGCGATCAATCCAACAAGGGGATATGACAACTGTAAATACCTATGCACCCAATACTAGAGCACCTAAATATATAAAGCAAATAGTAACAGACATAAAGAAATTTATGGTAATACAATGATAGCAGGGGTCTTTTAATACCCCAGTTACATCAATGGATAGACCATCCAGGCAAAAAATCAGTAAGTGTCTTTGAATGACACATTACATCAAACGGACTTAACATATATACCATCCAAAAACAAAAGAATACACATTCTTTCCAAGTATACTTGAAACATCCTCCAGAAGAGATGATGTTAGGCCACTAAAAAAGGCTCAAAAAATTTAGAATATTGAAATCATACCACACATCCTTTCTGACCACAATGGTATGAAACTAGAAATCAGTAAGAAGAAGAAGAAAAAAAAAAAAACTGGAAAGAAACAAAAACACATGGAAACTAAACAACATGATACTAAACCACCAGTGGGTCAACAAAGCAATCAAAGAAGAAATTTAAAAATAGAGATAAATGAAAATGAAAACACAGTAGTCTAGCCTAAATTTTAGAAATGCAGTGAAAGCAACTCTAAGAGGGAAATAAAGTTATACAAGCCCACCTGGAGAAACAAGAAAATCCTCAAACAATCTAATCTTACAGCTAAAGCAACTAGAAAAAGGAGAGTAAACAAGCCTAAGATGAGTAGAAGGAAAGAAATAATAAAGATCAGAGAATGAACAAATGAAATAGAGACTGAAAAGCAGTAGAAAGGGTCAATGAAACCAAGAGCTGGTTCTTTGAAAAGATACACAAAACTGATAAACCTTTAGCCAGACCCATCGAGGGAAAAAGAAAAAGGACCCAAATTAATAAAATGAGAAACAACAGGAAAATAACAACTGACACCACAGAAATACAAAAGATTATAAGAGAATACTATAAAAAATTACATGTCAACAAACTGGACAACCTAGGAAAAAAATGGATAAATTCCTATAAAAACTCTTCCAAAATTGAATCAGAAAGAAATAGAAAATCTGGACAGATCACTAATAACAAAATTTAATTTGTTATTTAAAAAGACTACCCCTGGGGATAAAAATATATGTTTATAAAAAATAAAAAATTAATTAAAAAAAAAAAGAAAGAAAAAAAAAAGACTACCAAAAAATAAAAGTCTAGAACCACACGGATTCACAGGTGAATTCTATAAAACAGTGAAAGAGGAGTTGATACCTATTTTCTTGAAATTATTCAAAAAAAATAGAAGAGAAGGGGACACTTCCAAATATATTCTATAAGACCAGTATTACCCTGATACGAAAACCAACAATAAGACCAAAAAAAGAAAACTATAGGCCAATACCCATGATGAATATAGATACAAAAATCCTCAACATAGTATTAGCAAACCACATTTAACACTACATTAAAAGGGTTATTCACTATGATCATATGGGATTTATTCTGGGGTTGCAAGGATAATTCAAAAGCTGCCAATCAATCAGTGTGATACACCACATGAAGAAAATGAAGGATAAAAATCCTATGATCACCTCATAGGTGCCAGAGAAAGCATTTGATGAAACTGAACATCCATTCATGATAAAAAGTCTCAACAAAGTGGGCTTAGAGGGAACATACCTCAACATAAGGACCATGAATTACAAACCCACAAGCTACTCAGTGCAGAAAAACTAAGAGCTGTTCCTCTAAGATCAGCAACAAGACAAGGATGTCCACTCTTGCCACTTTTATTCAACATAGTACTGGAAGTCTTAGCCACAACAATCAGTCAAGAAATAAAATGCATCCATACTGGGGTGCCTGAATGACTCAGTTAAGCATCTGACTCTTGATTTCAGCTCAAGTCATGACCTCAGGGTCCTGGGATCAAGCCCGAAGTTGGGATCCTGTTCAGTGGGGAGTCTGCTTGAGAATTCCTTCTCTCTCAATCTCCCTCTGCCTCTCTCTCCATTCTCTCTCTAAAATAAAAAACAGATCTTTTGAAAAAAATACTTCCATATTGGTAAAGAAGTTAGATAGATTGTCACTATTTGCTGATGACATACTATATACAGAAAACCCTTAAACTCTACCAAAACACTGCTAAAAGTAATAAATGAATTCAAGAAAGTTGCAGGATACAAAATTAACACCCAGTTATTGGTATGAATCAGTACTAATTGGGTACTAATAACAAAGTAGAAGGAGAAATTAACAATTGCCCAGTTCCCTGTTATGTCCTGAGGGGTGACTCAGGACATAACAGAGTGAGTTTATTTCTGGGGTCTCTATTCTATTCCATATTCCCCATGGAATATTTGTTCCCATCTAGGTTTCTACCTTTGTAGACAAAACACAGTCATAGCTCCAGGCTTGGGTTGTTCCTTTTCCTTTTCTCTTCTCCATTCAACCTTGGGAGAATCATGACCTCCAGAGAAAGGGATTTCCATTATCCAAGAATGATAAAACACTTAGAAATAAACTCAACCAAACTGGTGAAAGACCTGTACCCTGAAAACTATAAAACATTCACGAAAAAAAAAAAAAAAAAAAAACTGAAGATGACACAAGCAAATGGAAAGATATCCCATATTCATGGATTGGAAGAATTACTATCGTTACAATGTCCATACTACCCAAAGCAATCTACAAATGCAATGTAATTCTTATCAAAATACCAACAGCATTTTTCACAGAACTAGAACAAATAATAATAAATAATAATGAATTGCTGAACCAATCTCGAGAAAGAGGAACAAAGCTGGAGTTATCAGAATCCCAGATTTTAAGATATACTATAAATCTGCAGTAATCAAAACTGCATGGTACGGACACAAAAAGTAGTCACAAAGATCAATAGAATAGAATAGAGACCCCAGAAATAAACTCACGATTATATGGTCAACTAATCTATGACAAAGGAGGCAAAAATATCCAATGGGAAAAAGACAATCTCTTCAACAACTGGTGCTGGGAAAACTGAACAGTGACATTGCAGAAAAATGAAATGAGACCACTTTCTTACAACATACATAAAAATAAACTCAAAATGGATTAAAGACCCAAATGTGAGACCTGAAACCATAAAAATGTGGGAAGAGAGCATGGGCAATAATTTCTCTGACATTGGCAATAATAACACTTTTCTAGACATGTCTCCCAAGACAAGCAAAAGCAAAACAAACACACACAAGCAGGGAAACACACACCAAAAAAGCAAAAATAAACTATTGGAACTACGTCAGAATAAAAAGCTTCTGCACAGTGAAGGAAACAATCAACAAAAAGAAAAGGCAATCTACTGAATGGGAGAAAATATTTGCAAATGATATATCTGGTAAAAGGTTAGTATCTAAAACATATAAAGAACTTACATAACTCAACATCAAAAAACCCAAAAATCTAATTAAAAAATGGGCAGAAGACTTGAATTGACATTTTTCCAAAGAACACATACAGATGGCCAACAGGCATATGAAAAGATACTCAAGGTTGCTAATCATCAGGAAAATGCAAATCAAAACCACAATGAGATATCAGCTCACACCTGTCAGAATAGCAAAAATCAAAAAGACAAGAAATAATAAAAATTGGGGAATATGTAGAGGGGGAAAAAAAAAAAAAACCTTGTAAACTGTTGATAAGAATGTAAATTGGTACAACCACTATGGAAAACAATATGGAGGCTCTTAAAAAATTAAAAATAGCATCAGGGAAATACAAATCAAAACCACAATGAGATATCACCTCACACCAGTCAGAATGGCTAAAATTAACAAGTCAGGAAATGACAGATGCTGGCGAGGATGTGGAGAAAGGGGAACCCTCCTACACTGTTGGTGGGAATGCAAGCTGGTGCAACCACTCTTGAAAACAGCATGGAGGTTCCTCAAAATGTTGAAAATAGAACTGCCCTATGACCCAGCAATTGCACTATTGGGTATTTACCCTAAAGATACAAACGTAGTGATCCAAAGGGGCACGTGCACCCGAATGTTTATAGTAGCAATGTCCACAATAGCCAAACTATGGAAAGAACCTAGATGTCCATCAACAGATGAATGGATCAAGAAGATGTGGTATATATACACAATGGAATACTATGCAGCCATCAAAAGAAATGAAATCTTGCCATTTGCGACAACGTGGATGGAAGTAGAGGGTATCATGCTTAGCGAAAGAAGTCAAGCGGAGAAAGACAACTATCATATGATCTCCCTGATATGAGGAAGTGGTGATGCAACATGGGGGCTTAAGTGGGTAGGAGAAGAATCAATGAAACAAGATGGGATTGGGAGGGAGACAAACCATAAGTGACTCTTAATCTCACAAAACAAACTGAGGGTTGCTGGGGGGAGGGGAATTGGGAGAAGGGGGGTGGGGTTATGGACATTGGGGAGGGTATGTGCTTTGGTGAGTGCTGTGAAGTGTGTAAACCTGGCGATTCACAGACCTGTACCCCTGGGGATAAAAATATATGTTTATAAAAAAATAAAAAATTAAAAAATTAAAAAAATAAAAATTAAAAATTAAAAAAAATTAAAAATAGAAATATTATATGATTAAGTAGCTTCACTACTGGGTATTTACCTAGTAGAAGCAAAAACATTCAAAAACAATTCAAAAAAATATATGCATCCCTATGTTTCTTGCAGAGTTATTTGTAATATTCAAGATATGGAAGCAAGCTAAGTGTCCACCAGTAGATGAACAGATAAGGAAGATGTGGTATATACATATAATATGCAGCCATTAAAAAGGATGAAATTGTGCCATCTGTGACAACATGGATGGACCTAGAGGGTATCATGTTAAGTGAAATAAGTCAGATGGAGAAAAACAAATACCATATGATTTCATTCATATATGGAATATTAAAAAAAAACATGAATTAACAGTCCAACATAAAGCAGAATCAGACATACAAATACAGAGAACAAACTGATGGTTCCCAGAGGGCTGGAGGGAAGGATGGGCAAAACAGATGAAGGATAGAGGGAGACACGGGCTTCCAGTTATGGAATGAACAAATTGGGGAATATAAGGCATGACATACAGTCAGTGATAATGTATTAGGGTTGTATGGTGACAGATGGCAGCTACACTTGTGGGGAGCTGAGCACAATGTGTAGACTTGTTAAATCACTAGGCTGCACACCTGAAATAATGTAACATCGTGTGTCAACTATACTCAGATAAAAATAAAAGAAAGACCCTAAGATGCGAAAATGCAGTAGACCCCACAGGTCACCTGTTATGTGTTGGCTTGGAAAAGAGGGGGTCGAGGATAGAGCATGGTTGATGATGAGGACAATACTCCTTTCATATGCTCAAAATACCTTCCACGGGTGAACACACAGACTTTCTGGAATTTCAATGACATCATCTTAAGAAATCTATGGCTAGGGCTAGACAGTGTAAACAACCCTTTAAACACACTCTTGCCTCTCCATACACAAAGCCCCATCTGTGACACATGCACACACTCAAACACCCATGCGCAAACACACACAAACACTTCCAGGGACACACACACACACACACACACACACACACACACACAGCTAAATGGTGGCATAGGAGAGCTAGTTTTACCACTCTCCTTAATTTCCATCTATTCTATTCCATCTTTTCCATCATCACTTTCATTTCCAACCTATTTCACAGGTGCAGGCACATTCTCAATCAAGTGCAAGAAGAAGCAAGTGCAAGAAGCAAATCAAGTTCTCAAGAAGCAAGTGCAGCTTCAAGCCACCTTCAGTCCAACCACATTGCCACCCTTGAAGACACTCCTTTATGGAAATTCGGGTGTCCCCACTGTGCTTTTGTTTGCTAGCAAGAGGGTGTCAAACACTTTCAACTCTTATGCAGTTTTTGCTATCAAGGGGAAGAAAGCATGGTTTCCTGCCTATTTATTTATGCATGCCTGCCCCACTGCTCTGGTAGACCAGAGTGATGTTCACTGGGTGTCACTAATTGCCAGCTACAAAGTCCCATGTGCTTACTGTTATTCACTTTCTTTACCATAGTCCAGCATTCTCCTGTAACAAAAATTACACTCCACCAAGCATATTGCTACCCACACTATGGAGACCGTACCTCCATATGGCATGTGATTTTATTCAGATTAATGACTCCTTAAAATACCATTTTTACCCTGAACAATTCCCATTTTCAATTTTTTTCTTCTCCTGAAATTTTCTTTTCTTATTTTTCCCCCAAAGATTTTATTTATTTATTTGACAGAGAGAGAGAGCACGCATGCACAAGCAGGGGGGGCAGCAGAGGGAGAGGGAGAAGCAGGCTGTCTGCTCAGCAGGGAGCCCAATGCAGGGCTCGATCCCAAGACCCTGAGATCATGACCTGAGCCAAAGGCAGATGCTTAATGACTGAGCCACCAAGGCGCCCCCTCTCGAAATTTTCATAAGTTCCTCATAACACTTTGCAAATGGACTGCCCATTCTCAGAGAAAGTTTTCCATAGCATTAATCTACTTGGATCCTGTAACTGAGCAACTCTGGGGCAGTACTGAACTTTCCTGTTGCCTAGTGGTGCCTAGGAGTGGATTTTGTTTTTTTTTCTCTACCCAGACACAGCCAATACTTCACAGCTAATCCTCCAGCTGTCCTGTCGTGTGAATGAATGGGGTCACACATTCTCCCAGAGTGCCACTGGGCTAATCTGGGCAATCATGCTCTCCACAGCTGTCTTTGAGAAGCATGAAGCTCTAGGCAGAATAGAAAAAGCTTGTCAGACAAATGAGTGGTTATAACCCCGGAGAGTCATGATGGCCGCACAAACGCCACCACCATGGCACCCATGTGAGACAAGGTGCCAGGATCTTCCCAGGACCTCACAAAGACTGTGCCTCCAAGGGTCACGGTTAGGACCTTCTTTCTTCTCCCAACCTTTTTTAAAAAATTCCTAAAAAGACAACTCTTTTAACTCAGACTGTCAGCCTTGACCTGTTCTTGGATCCAAAACGTGTGGTTTGAAATTCCCCAAAATAAGAATCTGAACCACAATACAGAGTTGGGGAATAGTGATGTCCCAGCATTCTCCACTCCACGCCTGAAGCTCAGCAAAGCAATGCACAGTGTGTAACTCTCTCAAGGGCTCCAATGTCACTTAAGCCTTCCTGTGCCTCAGCAGTCCCCTCCTTACAGATTCACTCTTAGAGCCTCAGAGACAAGGGCAGAGCCTGGACAGGAGTCCCCGGGCTGCCCACCTGCCGGGGGGAAGCAGTGAGCCTTTCTCAACAACTCTACCACTTTATTAGCTTAGACGCACTGCCTCCTCCTGAGTCCACTCCCTCTGTCTCATTTGGCCCTTGGTTACTTATTTTCTGGGTTTGTGCAAAGGTTCCTGTGTGGTCTCTCTGCCTCCAACCCAGATAGTCTCAGCCAGGGGGCAGTTTTGTTCCCCAGAGGACACCTGACAACACCTGGAGACATTTTGGTTATCAAGACAGGTGGGATACTACTGGTGTCTGCTGGGTAAAAGCCAAGGATGCCGCTCAACATCCTACAAAGCTCAGGACAGCCCCCAACAAAAAATGATCCAGCTTAAGATGTCAATAGTGCTGACACTGAAAAACTCTGCTCCTGCCACACCTGCCTCAAATCTGCCCCCTTTACCCCACAAATGATATAAACCATAATTCCAATCAGGTCATTGCCATGCCTGAAATCCTCCAGTACCTCCCAAGTACCCTCAGGTTCAAGTTTAAACTCTCCTTAGCAAGTCATGGAGACCCATCATGATCCGGTCCTTTCTTAAGTTTGCCTGCCCTTTTTCACTTTTCCCTGACCTTTCTTCCCCAAAGCCACACCAGCAACCAGTGCAGGCAGATCAGGCCACTCACAACTCCCTCTGCCTGTCAGTCAGTTTTATGTCAGACACTCTAATCCGACTAAAGGGGGACAAGACACTCTCCAGGTAGCTTGAAGCACTGAGATCTCATGAGGCACACAGAAAAGTGAACACACCTTCAATTGGCAAGGCCAGAACCTACTCATCACCTCTGTGATTTCACTGGTGTGTCGCCAACAGGCTGTGAGCCTTGAGGAAGACAGCATCTACATCTTTATAAGGCTACAGCAACCTGCACACGCTAAGTGTGGTCTACCAGTTATACTGATTGTATTTGTCATAGATGTTGCATTAAGGAATGAATGAATTCCTAGCTTCTTTCAATTTGGCTCTTGGTGAAGCATAAAAAGCACTATAATATCAAAATACAAAGATGAAACTCAATTCATTACACTGTATGTATTAAGAAAGACAGTCCATTCACAAAGGTGGAGATATCTTTGTTTAAAGCGGTGGTCTCTGCCTCTCTTCTCTTTATATACCAGAGAAATACAAATCTATAAAATATTCATCCCTATGGAATGTCTAAATCCCACTGCCTGATACTCAAAGACAAGACATGGAGCAGAATCAGACTCTAAATTAGTTAACAGAGATCTAATGGTATCAAGAACACAGAGCTTGGGGCACCTGGGAGGCTCAGTGGGTTAAGCCTCTGCCTTCAGCTCAGGTCATGATCTCAGGGTCCTGGGATAGAGCCCCACATGGGGCTCTCTGCTCGGCAGGGAGCCTGCTTCCCCCCTCTCTCTGCCTGCCTCTCTGCCTATTTGAACACAGAGCTAGTTTCACTGTGGGAATCATAACTCTGAATTTCAGATTTTGCTCTCTTTCTTCTGTTGACTGAGAAGGTCATTCAATTCACTAGACACTTACTTAATAGTAAAATATGGCCGCCTTTACTTCTTTCCCTTTTAAGTTGATTCTATATCCTGGAGATTGATAGGATTTGTCTGAGCTTCAAAACCCACAAGATGTCCCATAAGGGGACTTCCTAATTAAAAAAAAAAAAAAAGTTTTCTTAGATATTTATAGAGCCGTTTTGGACTTTTTAAGAGAGTAACCTATCAGTTTGACTTTATAGCTGGTGAAAGAATTTAAGATTCTTCTTTAAGTAACTGGAAAAACTGAAAAGGTTGTTTATGGATTCTTATCATATATCATGAAAATTTTTATTTTTATTGCAGTTCATTGTAATGCATGTGTCTCTTGTCCATAGCATTTGTGTTAAAGTTAAGATTAGGATTTAGCAGTGGAACCTCATTAGAGAAAATGGAGCAAAATGACTTTTAACTGAATGGGGGAAAGGGACCAGGGGAAAGCTTCCCAGTTCCCTGTTATATCCTGAGGGGTGACTCCTAGGGCCAGAGTGACCTGACTTCCATAATCCCCATGGAATATTTGTTCCCATCTAGGTTTCCACCTCTGTAGACAAAACACAGTCACAGCTCCAGGCTTGGGTTGTTCCTTTTCCTTTTCTCTTCTCCATTCAACCTTGGGAGAATCATGACTTCCAGAGAAAGTGGATTCCATTAAACCAAATATTCCAGGTACAGAAATATGTAAGGGTCAAGGGCAAGCCACTCAAAATGTATCACAGTTCATATTGATTATTTTGAATTGAAGCTACTTGGTAAGTGACCAGTGCAAGGTCACTTGGACTCTCCTCTGTCCCTCTGAGAGCAAGAAACAAATCTCCATTATGAAAAACACGTTCCCTCTAATGAGAAGCAAAAGGATATCCTTGTCAGGGCCCCTGGGTAGCTCAGCCAGTTAAGCATCGCCTTCGGCTCAGGTCATTACCCCAGGGTTCTGGGATCGGGTCCCGCATCAGGCTCCTTGCTCAGCAGAGAGCATGCTTCTCCCTCCCTCTGCTTACACTCTGTCTGTCTCTTTCTCTGATAAATAAATAAAACCTTAAAAAAAAAAAAAGACATCCTTGTCACCAGAGATAAGGACTTCAAAGCTAAGAGAGCTGTACAAACCTTGTTATTTTTTTCCAATCTACTAGATGCTAGCCTAATGTCTGCTTAGAATTCCCTAATAATTAAAGCTCCCAAACACCTTTTTTCTTTATCCTGTCAATTCCTACCAAATTTATTGTCTCTTTGTCTGAAACGTATATAAACTGCCTGCTTCAATCGCTTCTTTAGGTCTCAATTTCATTTGGGGGCCTCCATGTGCACATAATAAAACTTGAGGGTTTTCTCTCCTGTTAATTTGTTTTATGTAAATTAAATCTTGGTCCAGCTGAAAGACCTCAAAGAGGAAGAATTTTTCCTTCTCTACAAGAGGGAAGTCCAGAAAAATCTCTGGGGATCAGAAATGAAAGCTACTTTTATTACAGGTGAAAAACATATAAAATCAGACAGGGTGCTGGAAAATATACACAAGCAACATAGACCCAGAGACCCTTGGGAATTTAACAGAGTTAGTTGCTACGACCAAGGCACAGGCCAGGAGTAGACCAAGGCCATTCTCCTTGTCACCACCTTGTGGCTCAGCTGGGGATAAGGATGTCTCCTGAGGCCCCACACTTCCTATCTTGCAATGGTTTCTTTCCACTCAAGGAATTGGGGGCATCTAAGCTGTCCAGTTCTCCTCCTCGCCATTAAGCTTCCTCTCAGGAAAAGACTTACTAAAAATTATTTACACTTCAGCGTGAAATACCTGCTGCTCCTTCTCCCAAGGGTATTTGCATCCCAAGCCATACACTCATTGTAGGCTGCAGGGTTTTCCCCTGTGGATGGGATTCGAGAATCGAAGCTGCAGCTAAAGGAGGTCTTTGGGGACAGAGAGACCTGCCCTCTTGAAACTGCCCAGTATCCATATTTTAAGTGATGAAACCCAAGTCACTAAGGAAAATCAATGTTGTGTTTGTGTTCAGGGTTCTAATAACTTTATTTTGAGTGCATTTTAGAATATACCTTGATAATTCATGTGGGAGATTTGCCTCTGAAATGTCTCCAGCAAACAGTGTGGGGAGATTCGTCTCTGAAGGAAGTAAAGTCCTTAAAAGCCAAAAAGGCCTAGATGCACATATAGTAGGACCTTAAAAATACAACAACTTTTGGGTTGAGGTGGACTATATGTGTTTTAGTTTGTATCAAAACTATCAGAGTGGGGTGCCTGGATGGCTCAGTGGGTTAAGCCTCTGCCTTCGGCTTGGGTCATGATCTCAGGGTCCTGGGATCGAGCCCCACATCGAGCCCCGCATTGGGCTCTCTGCTCAGCAGGGAGCCTGCTTCTCCCTCTCTCTTTCTGCCTGCCTCTCTGCCTACTTGTGATCTCTGTCTGTCAAATAAATAAATAAAATCTTAAAAAAAAAACTATCAGAGAAAGGGCTAAGAAAATGGTATGTAAGTATGAAGAAATAGTGAGGTAGAACAGAATGACCAATATAAAGACTTACAGAGAATTCTTTACAACCACTAATTTAATTATAATAAAAACTTACCATTCAGTAGAACTTTCTACAGTGGTGGAAATGTTCTTGGTCTGACCTCCCCATGATGGCAGCCATTAGCCACATGTGGCTATCACTCATCGGAAATGCAGTTTATGTGACTAGAACTTAATTTTTAATTTTAATGAATTTAAACTTAGTTTTAAATAGCCATGCATTGCGAGTGGCTACCACAATGGTGGGGGGGGGGGAGAGGTGGCTAACAGCATTACTGCTTTAACACATAATTTTTAGGACTGCTTTGTATCCATGGGCTTTTTCCTGGAGAAACTGCTATAACTCTCAAAATAATAGTCTTCCAGAAGCAAACAGCCTACTTCTAAGAAATAGTTTATGATTCATTCCATCCCCAACCCCAAACATTACCTAGGTACCCAGGATTGGCGCCTCACTCGTCCGCCATGGTAAGCCTGCAATGCCAACTTCTGGAAGGAAGGGTACTTACCCTCACCCAATGTAAGTTCCTCTTCTTGCTCATTGGGGGAAGGCAGCAGGGGCTTCAGGGGCTCCATGTTAATGATGAGCTGTTTGTTCAAGGAGTAGGAACTGCGGCTCTGAGTCATACTGGTTCTGAAAACAGACACAAATCAGAGGGAATTGGTTTTCATTGCGAATGCCAGCCCCTCCATCTTGGTTAGCTATCCAAGTTGGGAACTGTCTCTAGACTCCACGTGGATGAGGCCAGTGGTAAAGACAACATAACACTTAGGAGAGACAGCCCTTTATATTTAAGTTCTGACAGAATGTCCAATGTGTTCTAATGCAACATAGTAAAAAAAAAAACTTATTTCCTCATATGTCACCAGACTGAGGCATTCTAGGTGACAACACGGACACTGAAAATGACATGAGAGGCAGGTGTCACTGAACTTGATACACAGAAAAGTAAATGAAGGGCATGACTCAAAGTAATTTAACAATCACCAAGAAACCAAAGGTGAAAACATAACCCAGACAGGCTTGAGCCACCTTGCTGTTGCTAGATGTCCAATATTTAATATCTATGTTTAATACTCCCATTCAGATTCACAGCCCTCTCACCAGCCAGCCCCGAAGCTCTGCTTCTGAAGGCAGCATACACCTGTT
Organism: Mustela nivalis; assembly: GCF_964662115.1. Taxonomy (NCBI): domain Eukaryota; kingdom Metazoa; phylum Chordata; class Mammalia; order Carnivora; family Mustelidae; genus Mustela; species Mustela nivalis. Next base: position 24,972,131 of record NC_139032.1, read on the forward strand.
GTTGGCTGCAAAGGGCAGCAGATGGCAAGGAAAATGTACGAGTATCTTGTCAAGACTATTGGCTGATAGCAGCAAACCCATCCACACCACCTGCTGCAGGGAGACCAGCTGTCTGCCCTGAAAGATAGGGAGGTGGGGTACCTCCAGTGGGTGTTTCAGCACCCTTCTCCTCCTCGTGTTTCCTGTCAAAACCCAAACCAACTCACTCTTCGAAGATGGCGTCCAGTGTCTCCTCTCAAAACCCAAACCAACCTACTCTTCAAATATGGTGTCCAGTGTCTCCTAAGCCTTTGATGCCCCCTTGGACGACCCTCGTGACACATTTTCATTTGTTCTCTTTCTCTCCCCTCACACTACTCTCCCTTCTTTCACATCTCGTGGCATTTGGCACTTCTGTCTCTCTGCCATTACTGCTGTACTAATCAGCTCCACCTTGGCAAAGCACCTGAAGGGCGCAGACTGATCTAGCCATTCTGGTGTGCCTTACAGAGCCTCCCTAGGTATCTTATTAAGGGCTGCTCACATTCGAAATTAAAGTAAATTGAATGCAGTCCTGGCTTCCCCAGGTTGGTTACAGGACTATCTTACAGCTTTGGCATATCTGTTTGGCACGAGACAGGGAAGGAGAAGAACCCAGTACCCCCCAGAACTGGCACTGGAGGGGAAAAAATTATGAAGACTTGCTTAACCATGGAGTCCCGTCCTTCATCATTTCACTCTACAACTACTTATTTTTAGCTGATACATATACATCAGATGATCTGCCTTGTTCCAGTGAGCCATGGTCCTTGCATGAAGTAACTCACTCTCTAGAGCTATGATTTTCAGACTTTTTGATGGACACTCCCATTAAGAAATTTTATGTCATTTCTCTGAACCCATACAGGAAGACACAAGTAAAGCAATGTTTCATGCAACCACAGTAACTCTTATTATGTGTGATTCACTTTCCCCCCTCATTCTACTTCATTTTGTTTGAATTGCTAGTCTATTTTCATGACTCATTAATGTGTTACAGCCACAGCTGGAAAAGCACACGTCCCATGGAGGATAATCATGGCCAAGGGTCCTCTGGCAAGCATGGCGGGGTTGACAAGGAAAGAAATGGAGACAGCGTTTCCTTGCAGACAGAAGGAAGGAAGGTAGGAAGGAAGGGAGGGAGCGAGGGTGGGTCCTCATTTTTTGAGCTTTCATGGGATTTCCTCTGGCCCTAAGGCCCTCATGACTGAGCTGTTTGTTCTAGCTCTGCAAAGCACATGCCGCCATGTTTGTGTGGACCATGGAGGTTCCTGACCTCAGAAAAGCCCATTTTCCATTGTTGCAGGAATCTCTCTGCCCCACCTCTGGCCACCCTGCCAACTGACTGGCTGCAGTTCCATCCCCCAGAAATTACTGCATTTCATCAAGGAGGGCCTGTAATGAACCTTTATGGGGGATCTTTTTCTCCACAGCAGTGCCCCATCCCAACACTTTTCACTTGGAGATATAAAGCATCCTGCCCCCTGCCCCCTGCCCTCTGCCCCCCTCCAGTGCCAACACTGCAACGTCTGGCTGCTTGCCTGGTATTGGGACAGGCTGAGCTCACCCATGTGAGCCTGCTGGGCACTGGGAGGTCAGGAGGATGCAAACTCAGCACCCATGCTTACAGGCTTCTACAGCCACACTGTAGTGGAGGCCTTTGGCCAGGGTCAACAGGGTTTAGGGTCTGCTGAGAGTTAGGCCACACAGTCGATTACAACCCTGAATCTCCAGTTCTATGACTCAGAGGTGAACACTGCCTCCCACTAAGTACAAGACTCAAATAAACCCAAAGGTGAACACAACGAGAGAGTTTTCCTGGAGCACAAAGGATCCAGGGCTCCAGACCTTGGTATTGGGTACTGCGACATCTAAAGGGCAAGATTAGCAAAACCAGAATCAAAATGCCTTTCTCTCAGACTTTCTCCACCCACTCCTGTAGACTACAGATTTCCTCTCTCCTTGCAACCTTCTTAAAGCTTACAGCTGATCCTGGTTTCATTTCGAGCCAGAGCCACCAGCAATTTATACTACCACTACCCATAAATGTAATAACAGAATGTGATGGCACCTTTTTTAGTTTACAGAGTGGCTTACATACTTGGCCATGTTTGTTTTCCTCAGTGGTCCTCTGAGACAGGCAAGGAGAATGCCATATCCATAGATGAGGACACTGAGACTCGGTGAAGTTATAGGACTTGCCTAGAGATACTTCAGATAAGCACACTCAGGTAAGCTGATTCTCAGCCAGCTCAGTTAAGCTGATTCTCTTGCTGTGCTCTCCACTGCCTTCCTGCATGATTTATCCTATAGTGTCCCAGAGAGGACTCTGGTCACTACCGCTACTGTCCTCCTTTCCGGCTATATGAAGCTCCACTGTGTCAGGAGGTCTTCTAGAAGATGTGCCAGCATCCCAGTTAGCTCCCACCCTGCCCTTCCAAGGTCCTGATATAACAGCCTCTCTGGCCGGAGTCTCTCCAAGCCAGCCAAGGGTCTGTGCCATATTTCCCATTCTCAGAATCCCCCCATCAATGGATTCTGCAAAATGCCTCACCCTCTTTGTATTCAGCACAGAACTTTTTTCCAATGAAATAGTGACTGGGAATTCTATTGAGGTAAAAAGGTTTTCTTCAGAAATTGTAAGGACATTCTAAGATTGCTTTCCAAAAAAATGTGGCATAGGAGCTCCTGGGTGGCTCAGTTGTTAAGCATCTGCCTTTGGCTCAAGACTGATCTCGAGGTCCTGGGATCGAGCCCCGCATCCAGCTGCCTGCTCAGTGGGAAGCCTGTTTCTCCCTCTCCCACTCCCCTAACTTGTGCTCCCTCTCTCACTGCCTCTCTCTCTGTCAAATACATAAAATCTTAAAAAAAAAAAAAAAAAGCAAAACTGATGGCATAATATAGAGCAACTAACACAAGGCTCGTGGAGTTCCTGCACCAGTCCTTGAGTGAAGCAAGTGCTGTTGGCCTGTCATCCAAACTCCAACTGAAGATGCTTTAATGAGGACATGTCTGTTAAATTCCAGCTTCCCATTTTTGGATGAGAGACAGGAATAATACATCACCTCACATTCATATGGCACTTTTTAACTTTTTAAAGCACATTGTTTTTATGCCCATAACAAAATCTAGAAGTTGGGCAAAGTAATATTTGGAATCTCATTTTATAGATGAGTAAATTAATGATCAGAGAGGTTAAGAGACTTACCCAAGACCACACAGCTTGAAAGCAACACAACCAAGATTAGACCACCCAGCCCATAAGCAACACAACCAAATTCATGACCCCTAGACTGGTGCTGTTTCAGGTCCAAATGCTGCCTTTGGGTGTCCTCCAGTGGTGGCTGTTGTGCCCAGATGGCTCACACAGCCAGCCCTGGGCTCATTGAGCAGCAACCTTTTGCCTCCCTGGACTGCTGGTGTGGATGAGCGATTCTCACCAAGTAGCCAACCCTGGGAGGGCTTTGCCCTCCCCCTAAGCAAAGATCACCCCTAAGCTGGTGATCTTTCCTGTCACCAGCAAAGATCAGTGAGCAATCATGAGAGTTAGTTTTTCTCTTTTTGAAAAAAAAAAGAAAAATCTCAAGACAGTGTCCTTGATCTGTGCTGTCTCTCTCTAAACACACAAACCTCAGGAAAAGTAGTAGCCCATGAACTTGCCATTCTTTGAAGAGTACACTCTCAACCGTGAGGAAAGACAACTGACTGAGACCTTACCATCGCCACTCTAAAGGAGCAATCTTCTATTAACAGAGCCAGAGAAAATAGTTCATTGCTATACTCTCACTTTTGACAGCCACATCAAAGAAGCCAAAAGAATTAAAAACTAATTAATTAAGAGAAAAACTGTCCTACCACGCAACTGGCCACTGGGAAGAAATGAGAAGTTGCAACTGGAAGTGGCACATCTCCTTGGCTCTGATTGCATTATTGCCTCGGGGTAGGGCAAGGTCCCCAGCTGGAGAGATCTCAGGTCCTGGAAAACGGCCCGCATTCTGCTGTCATCCCACACCCCTAGCACAGGTTCAGTCAACAACTATGTACTGACCTCTATTATGTGATAAGTGCTGTGTTAGGTGTTGAGTGATACTCAGATGACCAAACAGACACAAGCCTTTTCCTCCCACAGCTTGCTCTGCATCATTACTTTAAACAAATTCTTCCTTATATTGTCAGAGACTTGAGAAATACTGCCAAAAAGCTGAGGACCAGATGTTCAATGGATGTGGACCCGATAGACTTTCATATACACATAAAAGGGGTCAGGAGAAGGGAAAGAAAAGGCATATGAACCAGTGTCTCAAAGGCCTATAGGTCCTGGTTTGCAATAACATCCCTGGGGGATTTTAGAAGATTCCAGAAAAGGGAAACTCTGAATTGACTGATGCCTTCTTTCTCATCTGCTCTGGTGGTTCCGTCTATTCTGCGAAAAGATTCTCACTATGGCCACTCTGCTCCCTTCACTCCCACGGCCTGGCTACTCAAACTGTGGTCTCTAAACCAGCCACATGGCCACCACTGGGGAGCTCATTAGAAAGGTCAGATTCATGAATCAGAATCTGATTTTAACAAGATCCGTAGGCAACCCCTGTCTAAGTTAAAGTTTGAGAAGCCCTGATCTAGGAGAGAATCCTTGATTCCCATAAATTATGCATATCTCAATTGAAAAAAGAAATACTTTTATTATTTCATTAACCAAAGATGATTACAGGATTCTTAGAAAGTTTTCCATATTGGGAATATGAGTCTCTGAAAGCATATTGTTAAAAACAGTGTCCTTCTTTGTGTTTGACCTATCAAGAGAACTCCTCAGCATCAAGTATTTCTTCTTCTTCTTTTTTTTTTTTTTAAGATCAAACACTCACACTTTAAGTTAGAAGACTAAAGCTCAAGCAGAGCCCTTGGGGTGATTCTGCCTCCCAGCTTCTAAGAGAATGCCAGAGGTTTTCTGGGTGACAAATGCTACAAAGAAAAGAACACAGGCTTATGCCTGCCATAGAACAGAATTTATGTCTTTAGATAGATCTTTTCCCTTTAACTTTTAACTCTGAGACCCAAGTTCCCTAGACTACAGATACATCTAATTAGGTGATCCTTAAGGTCATTTCTGGCCGAGTCTAGGAAAGTTAAATGAGATTTTTTTTTTTAAATCATTTCCTCTTTTTCATTTCTGCCACACTTTGTAACCAGTGGTAGAAGAGGGACGGACTGTAAAGACTATCTTAAAGTTAAATAAATACAAAGAAAAGACTAGTGTTATCAAGGGATACGTTAGAAAACCTCCATGGTTTTGGACTAAGGTGCCCCCTGGCTATGGTGCTCCCTAACCCTACCACCATCTCCTGCTTCTCGAAGCAGGAAAGACTGCTTCCGCTTTCTGCAGATGTGCATGACCACTGCCCACTGGGTCACCTGAACCAGGAATGAATTCTTCTCTGGACACGTCTTCATGGGCTCCTGTGCCAACTCTAGTCCTGCTCCCTGGTGGGGGAGAGAAGTGCTATCTGGATGCCTGGCCAGGCTGGCTCAGCCACACTTCCGAGAGACCCAACAACCCAGGCAATCATGTAAGAGGCACCCGGCTCACTGCATCATGCCAGAAACAGAGGAGACTGCACAAAGGCAAGCATAGGGGAGACTCTTCCAAGTCCAAAGGGGAAGGAAGGAAGAGGTGCCAACCTGTGTGTGGGAACCTCCTAAAAAAACCTAACTTAGGGAGGTCTTGCCCTCAAAAAGGAGAACGTCGTGATGAGAATGTTCAGCCTTAAATATTTAGCAGTCTGAGGTTTAGGGCATGCAACAATCTGTGTCTCATGGTGATATAAAGTCCAACATGACCAAGAGAATATTTAACAAACAGCAACAGACTGCCACATTATGAAGATGCATGCTCTTAAACCACTAATGACTAAGTTTCTCATTTCTCTGAGAGACCTTTGGGAGTAAGTAGCCCCAGAAGCAAGGAGCACCCCCTGCCTTCCTCATGTGAAACTGTCTAAGAGAAGTTGGGGTCAATGGGTACTGGCCACATCTGATGAATAGAGGCAGAAAGAGAGAGCAGTTCTAAGAGGGCAGGATGACGGGCTTAGCTAGGAGAGGATACCACTGTGCCTCACATACACTTTTCACGTGACACTCCAGGCCCAGTCGAGCCAATGACTTCCCACAGAGCAAGCAACTCAGAATGGAGTCGGGCCACACTCACGCCATGGCCCTGTCACGACTGTCCCTGAGAGATTTCCAGGACAGCGAGGGTGCCATGCCTGGAAACAGATGTGCCCATACTGATACGTGTACAGGCAGCTGGTGACCTTGTGCCCCCTCCTGATATAGAGATATAGATATAGAGAACTTGGCAAAGCAAGCCTGAAATCCTTCTGTCCATCCCTGAAGCTTCCCAGAGCCCCAGAGATCACCCCACCTACCTGTGTACCTCCGGAGGCTCCCTCTGGATCTTGGAGCTGGCCTCCACCACCTCTTTGGCAACTTTACCACTGCAAAAAAAGAAACACAACGTCTGTGCACACTCAGAGCAGAAGGGGAGGGATGTGCGCGTGTATTTTTTTTTTTTAACTTCACAATGGCCTTATCTGCTCTAGAAATCCACACTTCTCTTCCTCCCTCAGAGAAGTTACAGTGGAATTTGAGGGGGGCCCATGAGTGTCACACATGTGTGGAATGGGAAGGGAGGACCAAAACCGGCTTACAAACCAAAGAGCACTGATTTAGTAAATGGAAGTAAATGGAAGCCCCCACCCCAACCCACCATCAAAATGGAACCACAGGTACCCACCTGTATCGAAACCTACTTCCTTTAAAAAATATCTTGCTGCTTGACACGGTCTTGATCTGACTGGATTTTGCATACCTTTAAGAAGAAGCAAAACAGAGGTGGTAGTGACATTGTCGAGTCCAAGTGAGACATGCAATAAAGTGTGATGATTGGGTATTTTTGACTATAAGAAATATATGTTATTGGAGGATTGCTTGCATGCACACACACCTAAAAGAGAAGTTTCACCAAAAAATACTTACTTTCACTACATATATTACAGACTGCTATCCCTTTCCAGCTTTTTTTTTTTTCTAAGTAGGCTTTATTGCCCAGCATGCAGCTTGAACACAAGACCTTGAAATCGAGACTCACATGCTTTACCAACTGAGCCAGCCAGGTGCCCCTCTGTCTGTTTTTTCTAAATACTGGTGATGGCTCACACATTTAGTTTCAGAATCCGTTACTGGGTCACAATCTGCAGAAAGGACCAAGCAACACTGACGATCAAAAGGGATACTTTCCCAATTTCCACTTGAAAGATACGGAGAAGACGGATTGTGTCACGTGGTGTCAAGGTCCCGGTAGCTGGGAGCCGGGTGGGAGGTTGGCTTTCACGCCTGTGCCTGAGACAACACTGCAGCAAAAGACAGCTTCCCAGAGACACAGGTCAGTCACCATGTCACCAAGAAGCCACCTACTGTGTACTGCCCTAAAGAAACCACAGGGCTCATGTCACCGGAGATGTGGTCACTCGCTGGAGCATTCTCCAGTGAGGTCACCATGACCCAGTGCCCTTTAAAGGAACCCAGGCTGGGAGATCACTAAGACACACGAGGAACCAGAAGCCAAGCCGAGCACTGATTCGGCAGCTCTGAGTGCACCTGTAACCACGAACAAGACCATAGCCCTCTGGGAAACAGAGCAAGCATGGGCTGCCCACAGGCCACACACACGGCACCAAACTGCTGTGACAGCTGAGGTTGCCTCTCGGCAATCACTTTAAGCCTCATGCATCTAAACCCAAGTCAGAAAGAATGGCCTCCAAGGCTTCGAGACCATTTAAAATATCAAGAGTCACAAAATCTTCATAGAAAAACCACACAGAACAATACGCTGTATAGAATTCTGAACAGAGATGTGCACACAGCCAGGACTCTGGTGAGAAGTTTCCACGTGGGCAGTGATCCCCAGCACTGGGCATCTCGCAAGCCTTGGCTCCTTTGTTCAGCAATTTTTAACCAAATGCCAAGCCTGGTCCACATCCTCCCCTGCCATGTTCAGGGAAGACACAGTCCTCTGCATTCATGGAGTGTAAGATCTAGAAGGGAAACGGATCTCAATCTAAAAACCGGACACATAAGTCAAGAACTATACATTGCAGTGGGGGCCATGAAGGAAAAGATGCAATGAGAGGGCGGGAGGGGGGACCAATCCAGCCTGGGGGCCAGGGGTCTGAGCTGAGATCCGGGGACGGGAAGGCGTTAACTGGGCAGGTGGTGGGCAGTGTTCTGGGCGGCAGGCTCAGTAGGCACAAAGCCCGGAGGAACTAAAAAGATCTGCTGTGCATCTCCCCATGTTGTTATTATTGTAATTACAAGCCCACACACATACATTTTCCCCCCTAATTTAGCAGGGCCTGACCTTAAGCTGTCCTAGTAAGGATTTTGGCCTTTGTCCTTAGAAGAATAGAAAGCCATAGGCACACTCTTTTGCAAAGATGCCCCTTCTCCCTTTCCACTTTCTCAAACGGCCTGAGCCAACAGAGAAGGGCACTGGGGACAAGTGAGGAGCAAGGAGATGAGACCAGAGCAGACGGGGTACAGACATGGGGGAGGCAGGATTCCATCTCAAGGCAGGGCCTGGAGATGAGGGCGTGGGAGCCCTCGAGGATGGGGTTTAGTGGGGGTGGGAGCATATGAGATCCAGACCTCGGAGGCCCCTGACACCTGGGACAGGCTGTGCCGCCTGCTGGCCAGAGCTGGGCTAGCAGATCACATGAGTCAAGAGGATAAAAGTCCCCAGCAAGCCACACTAACAAAGGACAGGAGTCCCATGGTGCCCTCCTCCTCCAGCAAGGACATGCCCACTCCAGACGCACCTGACCCCTGCCCCATCACGCACACAGGCACACACACACACCCCCCTAGGGAGCTGTGAACCTGACATGTTATCTACAGGAGCCTGAGAAAAGGGTGATCTTCAGCTCTGCCCCCATCTTCTTGGCAGGATTTTTGCTCTGAAGCCTCAGAGGTAGGAGGCAGAAAAACCTTTAAAGAAGTTTCTCTCCCTGCTTGTGCGTTGCATGCAAGCTCTCTCTGCCAAATAAAACCTTAAAAAAAAAAAGAAGAAGCTTCAGTCTTTAAGATGTTTATTATTATTGTTCTAGGTTCTAAAGATCCTTGGGGCAAAGCAGTCTGCAAAGTAGATAAAGAGCCTTAATTGCAGCTTTTAACCCAGGAAAGTAATGTAACATTGCGCCAACTACACCTCAGTAAAAACAGTAATTAATGAAAAAAGAAAAAGAGCCTTAATTGGAGTTTTCAAATGGAACTTGGTGCCCAGGTGATAGAAGATACCAGAAGCCCAAAGAGCTGTGACAAGCCCAGCTGTTCTAGGGAGCCTCTTGTGGTGAGAGGAGGCGGCTGGGCTTTTCACTGGTTTTGCCTCCCTGGGCTGGCTCCGCTCTCTTGGTCAGAGGCCCCAGGACACGCTGCCTCTGCCCAAACCCTCAGAAGATCCATCTCGCAGAGACAGTGAAGAGCCTCCCTGCTTGAGGCGTGAGGGTGCCAAGAGCACTGTCATCTTTCTGGAGGCTGATTGTCCTTGAGGAACATTTGTGTCATGTCATTTGCTCAGAGACACTCTCCTGAGAGCATGACCGCCAGCTCCCTGCCCTTCCGAACATGCAGGCACACGGCCGGCCCGTCGTGTCTGGGCTGCGAGCTTCAGTGCACTTTTCAAGGGGTGTTTATCTGGAGAGCTTGAACAACCCCGGGGAAGTGCACGAGGGAGGAGGGAGATGTGAGGGGAAAGGAAAGTGGTGGGGGGATAAGACACGCCTCTAGCTGTTCCCAAAGCTGGCCGCATGCCAGCGGCATCTGGAAGTAGGGTTACAATGCCAGCGCCCAGGCTCCGTCACTAGAGATTCTCCTCCAGCAGGCGTTGGTGTTTTTAATCAAACACCCCAACATCATTCCAAGGCAGCCCACTGGGAACCCCTATGTCCCCAAATTCTCCCTGAATGACCCAGAAGGTGGTGTTTTACCTGGAAGAGCAGAGGCCCGAGGCCCCTCCCTGCTCTTGGTCAGAGACCTTGATCAAGTCATGCAGCTTTCCCTAGTCTTAATTTTTCCATGACTTCTTTAAGGGGGGGGGGGGACTAAAATTCTTAATTCATAGTGTTCTGAGGAGGGTTCAATGAGATCAAGTTATCTGAAAGCACCAACTCATTATGTATATTTCCATCCCTCCCTAAAATCACTCTCAAAACCTCTCCATTGACTTCTCAGTCTTGAGCCACGGAGATTCTGAGGAACAATTTCAAACTCTCTGACAGCCCAAGAGAGACCCATTCTGCTCTAACCAGCTGATGCACGGCAGTACCCAGTTCCCCAGGCTCTAACATCAACAAGGAGCCTAGAGCAAACGTCTGCCCCCTGCAGGCAACGAATGCACAACCCAGCTAAACAGCAGTCCTATCTCCTCCCAGCCTCTTCCCCGCCTGCCCTCGTCCCGCTGCCACCTCTAGCTCCCCATCAAAATCCCAGAATGGGATTCCAAATGCTTCCAAAGCATCTCAAACATAGTAATTCAGATTAATTCATTTGACCCTCACAGCTCTCTCCTAGGAGGAAGCAATCCACCTTTTTAATTGAGGAAACTGAGGCACAGAGGAGTTACATCACGTAATCATGGTAACACGACAGAACTGGGGGAACTGTGCTGTAAATCCAGGTCTGTCTGCATTTTTAAAATACTGTGTTTAGCCATGAAGGTTCTCAGACTTCAAAGGGCATCAGATTCACCTGGCATGTGTCTTAAAACACAAGTTTCTGCTTCAGTTAAATCTGGCATGGAGCCCAAGAATCTGCATTTCCAGCAAGTTCCCAGGAGATGCTGATGCATCAAAGGACCCTACTTTGAGAATCACTGGATTAGAGCAAATAACCCTAGCCTACACATGAGCACCACCTGGGAAAGATTGATTTCTACCAATATCTATCTCCCTCCTCCCAGATTCTGATTTTTTTTAAAGATTTTATTTATTTTATTTATTTATTTGTCATAGAGAGAGAAGCGAGAGCAAGCACAGGCAGACAGAGTGGCAGGCAGAGGCAGAGAGAGAAGCAGGCTCCCCGCCAAGCAAGGAGCCCGATGTGGGACTTGATCCCAGGACGCTGGGATCATGACCTGAGCCGAAGGCAGCTGCTTAACCAACTGAGCCACCCAGGTGTCCCCAGATTCTGATTTTTTAAATGACAGTTATTGAGATATAATCCACATACCATAAAGTTTGCCCTTCTAGATTGCAGTGGTCTTGAATATAACTCAGCAATTTTTTTTTTAAATGAGAAAATGTTTTCATCAACCAGGAAGAACCAACCTCCCATTAACACCCCCATCTCCTCTACTGTCAATCCTAGGCAAGACCAAATCTACTCTCTGTCTCTCTAGATTTCTCTGTTCTGGACATTGCATACAAATAGAATCACACAGTATGTGGCCTTTTATGTTTGGCTTTTTTCCACTTAGCGTAATGTCCACAGCTTGGTATTTTTTGGAAAAGCTCCCGGTGGTTCTAGTGTGCAGTCAGTGCTGAGAACCACTGGTTTGGAACCTTGGTACTCAGAGTGTGGACCTCAGGCCTGCAATACAACCTCACCGGGGAGCTTATTAGGAATATGGACTCCAGGGGCACCTGGGTGGCTCAGTTGGCTAAGCATTAGGCTCTTGATTACAGCTCAGGTCACGATCCTGGGGTGGTGGCATCGAGACCTGCATTGCACTCAGCAGGGAGTCTGCTTGTATTTTCTCCCTTGCCCTCTGCTCCTCCCCCTGCTTGCTCTCTCTCTCAAATAAATAAATCTTAAAAAAAAAAAAAAAGGAAATATGAATTCCAATGCCCCACCCCAATCTACTGAATCATACTCCACATTCTCGCAGGATCTCTGGGTCATTCATGGGCTTACACAGGTGTGCGAGGCTCTCAGGTAGGGAGTTCTCGGGGTCCTTACCTACCAGACATAAGGGTGTTTCTCTGACAAAACACATACCAGATTCTGGGGAAGAAATTTCTTAGGGACTGCCTTTGTGTCCTGCAAACAATTCCATACAAAGTCAGGGACAAAAAGTGTCATTTGAGCCTCTGCAGTATCCCCAGGGCCCAGCACAGAATATGGCATAAAGCAGATGTGACAGATTCATTGAATGGAAACTTCCTGAGCCACTGAACCCTTCAGTGAATCCCTGTGCTTCCAGTGAACCCACCTTCTGAGGATGGCAGCACCTAGAAACCTAGAAATTATGACTGTCTGTGTTGGGGATCTCCTGGAGTTTGGAGCAGGAGCATCAGAGTTTCTGCACTGGGCTCCATTCCCAGGCAGCAGATCTCAGAGCCAAGGCTTTCAAACCTGATCATGGCCCTAGGCCAATGGACAACAAACCGCACATTCATGTCTTAAAAGCACACTAGGGAATCCCTGGGCATTGGCCACTGGGCCTCCCTGTTCCCATCACAGGTGAGGTAGAAAAAGGAACAAACCATCCCCAAACCAGGAAACAGAATCAGAACCTTGCTCTGCCAGCCAAAACCATTACAATGCAGCACCAATGACACAGAGCTGGAAGCAGGTACCCAGCCCTCAGTTTAACAGAAACAGAACCCTTCAGAGTCAAAAGGACAGGGTCCGGCAACCAACAGGCACTCAAAACCCTTTCATCATTAGTGGAGGTGGAGGAGTCATGGTCACTGCTGCACATCTAAGCACTCCACAGCAGTTATTACCAGTCATACTTTACAGATGAAAAACAAGGTTGGGGCTCAGTTCAAGTGCTTTGTTCCAGGCCACAATGCTAGGAAGTGACAGAGTCAAGACTCAAAGCCAAGCCTTTCACCTCCAAGGTCCATGCTTGTGAACACTGGCCACAGTGAGGCAAACGAATCACATCAGAGTCCCTGTCCCCCCTGTTCTATACATGAGAAGGCTGAGGCCAGACCTGTCCGAGGCCACACAGCCCAGTCCAAACAGGCGGTACTTTTCCTTCTCCATAAGGAACAGGGATGGTTATGGAAAAATGAAGGAACAAAAGGATCCAAGAAAACTCAGATCAGTATATATATTAGGGGTTGGAGGTCTTCATGAAAGAGATGGGGTAGCCTGGCCTAGCCCAACCAGAGGTGCTAGGACCCAGTCACCTCTGCATAGAGATCCCCACTGATGATGGGGATTTATAATGATGGTTCGATTTATGGTATGCTTAACTTAGAATGGGTTTATCAGGGTGTCATTCCATCATAAGTCAAGGAAGTCAAGGAAGATCTGTTCAGTGCCACTTGTGACCACTAAGCCCTCTAGGTCTTAGGAAGCATCCGCAGAAGACTGGGAGGGAGTCCTCTGATATGCCTAGTTGGCCCACCTCATGCCAGGATTTTCATACTGAGTTCTTTACCAGCTGTGTATCCTAAAATGTGCAAAATGCGTTCCCCAGTTGATAGGTTTTTCTCCTTGTTCCCCCTCCTTTCAATTCTTTTTTTGTCTTTATTTGACTCTAGCAATCAACGGACTCTGTCACACATGATAAAACAATGTGTGTGCAACAGAACAAATTAATGTCCTAAGTTATTCTTTGATGGAGAACCTGTAAGTTCACCTAAAGATCTTCAAAGCTGTGCTAAACTCCTCCCAAGAAGGGCTGACTGAGAAGCCTCCACAAGGTCTATCCGCTGGGTGTTCTCCTCTCCTACTCCCACCCCTCCCACTGTCTGTGGTCATCAGCCATCACCCATACCCTTCACTCCTCTGCTGCCTTTTTCACAATGGCTGAGCACTTTGTTTGGCTCCAAGAGCTCCTTGTCCCTTGTCTCCTTCCTGTCTACTTCATGCACCCTCCACTCCAGCCTTGCATGGCCACTCGTCTTCCCCAATGTCTCCCACTTTCCTGCCTTGGTCTCTTACTCAGAATATCCTTCCTCCATCAGAAAGGGACTTCCACCTCCTGTCTCCCCAGGCAGAAAGACTCATCCCTCCTCTGGGGTGCCCTCCAGCATTTTATTTGCATTTCCCTTTTGGTATCTCTGACGAAATACAAATCTCCTGAAGATAGGAACCATGCCTTATCAATTGATCCAGGAAATACTTTTTGAATAACTGGGGTCTTTGGCAAGTAAAAAGATGAATAGAACTTAGTTCCTAGCTTCAGAGAGATCTGATTTGTATAGATATGTACATAAAAATCTACAATAAGATAGGTCACGATCCATCTTGTTTTGCTTTGTTTCAAAATTCCATCTACCAGCTCCCTCATTTGTGAGAAAATGTTCATTCCAAATGACTAACTTAATGTCTCTACATGATCCCTTGACAAGAACCAGATGATTTCATTGAAGGAGGAACAGAAGACTTCCAAAAGCTTAGGCTCCAAAAATAGCTTGTCAGTTTCTCAAAAAATTAAGTATAGAGTTACCCAATGACCCAAAACCTCCACTCTTAGGTAGAAACCTAACGGAACTGTCCACACAAAAACTTTTATATGAATATTCATAGCAGCATTATTTATAATAGCTAAAAAGAGGGTACAATCCAAATGTCCATCAACTGATGAATGGATAAACAAAATGTGGTCTATCCAAACAATGGATTGTTATTCAGTCATGGAAAGAAATGCAGTACTGATGCCAGATACCCATGATAAACCTTGAAAACATGACCTTAAAGTGAAAGAAGCCAGGCACAAAAGGCCACATAGTTCATAATTCTGTTTATATAAAATGTCCAGAATGGGTGAACCCATAAACACAGAAAGTAAACCAATGGTTGCCAAGGTCTGGGGAGAGAGGGGGGAATGGGGAGTGACTGTTAATGGATGCAAGGTTTCTTTTGGAGGGGATAAAAATGTTCTGGAATTGGATAGGGGTGACGGTTGCGTGACTTTGTGAATTATACTAAAAACCACTGACTATATACTTTAAAGGGTGATTTTTATGGTATATGATCTCACTTTTTCAAATAATTAAAAACGAATCAAACCCTCTGCATCTCCCTCTCTCAGCTCTCATGGACATGGACAGGCCTGGACATAAGTTGAGAGCAATCACATGCCTTTATATGCCGGTTTCCAAACACCCCACAGGATGCACTGATGTCATGAGGTGAAGACGGTTGTGGAAAGGTCTTTTGATACATATCCTCACTCACAGGATTTTGGAGGTCATCTCACCCAAGGGCTTTCAAACTGTACTTCTGATAGTATCTTCCCAGGACAGAGAGTTCTCCCAAGGCACAAGACTCTCAATGCTAAGCCTGGGGTAGGCCAGGTAAATACAGACAACTGGTCACCCAGCTCCTGAGAAGCAGAGAGCAACAGGCAAAGGGTCTCCAGTCCTAATCCCAACTCTGGTCCTCACTAACCAGCTCCTCTACGTTATTTTTTTTACCTACTAGGCTTTGCCTACACTTCTGTTTGAGGAAAATAATTCTGTGACTAAAAAGGATTCAAGGAGGAGTAGGAGACTTCAATATCATTGGGTCCCAGGAGTTCAGCTAGATAGTTGTCAAACCATTCTCCCATCCAAGTACTAACCAGGCCCGACCCTGCTTAGCTTCCAAGATCAGACAAGATCGGGCGCGTTCAGGGTGGTATGGCCGTAGACTAGTTATCAAACCATTCTTAACACTTACAAGCTCAACAGGAGATCAAAGAGAAGAAGAGCAGCAATTCTAGGAACAGAAAAGTGACCACTTTCTGGAAGGTAGGACATGCAGAGAAGGGAATCTGAGGCGTTACATGGGAAGAGAGACCGCAGGAGGAAGGGCCAGGTCCTTGCAAGCAGGAGAGCAGCAGAGCACAAAATCACTACTTTTATAAGACTGCTCCACTGAGGCAAGTCACTCCAGAGGCTAAGCCTTTGCGGGGACACTGTGGTCTCAGGACCCACCTTGTCACAGAAAGACCGGGGGTGCCTCAGTGTAGCACATCTCTCAGGTATCGGAGTGGGGAAGCCAGCTGCAGATACGGAGCCGAGGAGTGGGCTCTCAGCCCGGGGTTACCTTAAACCATGATCCGAGGCTTAGTCAGGCCACTGCTCTTCCAGCAGGGACTTCCACAAAGGGCAGAACCAGGGAGACCCCCTCTTTCCTCCTCCAGAAGAAGTGGCACAGGAGTGCTCTGTAGGAATCTGCTGGGTTTGGGGACTTCAAATGGGGCCGTGCGTCAGAGACAGAAATGCTCAGTCACAGGCCGGGTGAGCTCAGAGTGCGGCCAGAGACCAGGGAGATGGGAGGGATTGACTGTTTTTCTATGAGGGCGCATTGAAGAGTGGAGCCCCGAGCTCTTTGCTCCTCTGAGCCAGAGATTGTGAGGCCACCATCTTCATTCCCGTGCTCCAAAGTGGTATGGAAAGCATACAAGGAGCAAAAGCTCCTGAGAGCAAACCTGAGCAGATTAGCTCTCTGAACCAGGCCACTGAACCTGGCCCCTGGCAAAAGCAGTACAATTCCACCTCTGGCAAAGACATTTGAGAATACAATAGGCCACTCTCCCAGAAGATCAATGAGAACATCCACCCAAGACCAATTCAATAATCAGTGAGAACTGCAGAACTTCAGAGCTACAGGAATACAGCACATAAAATTCATGTCTTTTCCCCCATGATTCTTTAGCCTCTCAAAGTTAAATTTTTTAAATTTTATTTTTTTCTTATTCAATGTTTAATTTTTCCTCTTTCCTATTTTAACATTTTAAAACTATTTTGCCAATACATTTTTTAAAAAATCTTCTTTAATTTTCATTGCTACACTCATATTCTATTCTTTCATCGAATTTGGCTGTATTTTTTGTATACATACAGGTTTTTCTTTCTTTGAAATTTTGGGATACAGTTTCTTCTAATAGATCAAAATATACCCTAAATCTAGCACATGGCTTTGTTCTAGTCTCCAGCCTGATCACATTCTTTTCTCTTTTTTTTTTCTTTTTTCAACCAACTTCTTATATTATCAATTCCTTTTTTTAGAATCTTTATTTCCACCTTTACAGTCATATTCCATCCCTTAATTGTGTTTACCCTTATTTTTGTATATATATGTTTTTCTTTCTTTAAAATTTTGGGAGGCAGTTTCTTCTAATAGACCAAAATACCCCCAAAATCAAATGTGTGACTCTGTTCTATTCACCAGTCTAATACATTAGATATTTTATATTAGATTATATTATAGGTATAATCTATACATAATAGATTATATTTGTATATAATATAATCTATATAATCGATTATATTATATTAGATAAATATTATATATATTTTTTTCTCCTTTCTTCTCCCCCCAGTTTCAGGTCTCTTCTGATTTGGTTAGTGGATATTTTTCTGGGGTCATTGCTACCCTTTTAGTATTTTGTTCTCTCATTCATCTATTCTTAGCTGGATAAAATGACAAGACAGAAAAACTCACCTTAAAAAAAAGAACAAGAGGCAGTACAGAAGGTTAGGGACCTAATCAATACAGACATTAGTAAGATGTCAGAACTAGAGCTCTGGGCTCAAAAACAGCATGGAGGATACTAGAGAATCCCATTATGGAGAAATAAAATCCCTTTCTGGAGAAGTGAAACAACTAAAATCTAACCAAGCTGAAATTAAAAAAAAAAAAACTATTAATGAGGTGCAAAAATAAATGGAGGCTCCTACTCCTAGGATAAATGAGGCAGAAGAGAGAATTAGTGATACAGAAGACCAAATGATGAAGAAGCTGAGCAAAATAGAGACAAACAGCTACTGGACCACAAGGGGAGAATTTGAGAGATATATGATACCATAAGATGAAACAATATTAGAATAATTGGGATCTCAAAAGAAGAAGAAAGAGAAGGGCGGAAGGTATATTGGAGCAAATTATAGTAGAGAATTTCCCTAATTTGGCGAAGGGAACAACAATCAAAATCCAGGAGGTACAGAGAACCCCCCTCAAAATCAATAAAAATAGATCCATACCCTGTCATCTAATAGTAAAACTTTCAAGTCTCAGTGATAAAGAGAAAATCCTGAAAGCAGCTCAGGACAAGAGGTTTGTAACATACAATGGTAGAAATATTAGTTTGGCAGCAGACCTATTCACAGAGACCAGGCAGGCCAGAAAGGACTGACATGATATATTGAGAACACTAAATGAGAAAAATATGCAGTCAAAAATACTATATCCAGCTAGGCTGTCACTGAAAATAGAAGGAGTGATGAAAAGCTTCCAGGACAAACAAAAACTAAAAGAATTTGCAAACACCAAACCAGCCCTACAGGAAATATTGAAAGAGGGTCCTCAAAGCAAAGAGAGGCTAAAAGTAACAGACTAGAAAGAAACAGAGACAGTAACAGTCATCTTACATGCAATACAATGGCACTAAATTCACATCTTTCAATAGTTACCTTGAATGTAAAGGGGCTATATGCCCCAATCAAAAGGCACAGGGTATCAGAATAGATAAAAAAACAAAAACAAAAACAAAAACAAAACAAAAAACAAGACCCATCAGTATGCTGTCTGCAAGAAACCCATTTTAGACTGAAAGACACCCCCAGATTTAAAATGAGGGGCTGGAAAACAATTTACCATGCTAATGGACATCAAAAGAAAGCTGGGGTGGCAATCCTCCTATCAGATAAATTAAATTTTAAGCCAAAGACTATAATAAGAGGAAGGACACTATATCATACATAAAGGGTCTGCCCAAAAAGAAGATATAACAATTGTAAATATCTGTGCCCCTAACATGGGAGCAGCCAATTATATAAACCAATTAATAACAAAATCAAAGAAATACATCAACAATACTGCAATAATAGTAGGGGACTTTAATATCCTCCTCACTGAAATGTACAGATCATCTAAGCAAAAGATCAGTAAGGAAATAAAGGCTTTTATTAAATGACACACTAGACCAGATAGTCATTACAGATATGTTTAGAACATTCCATCCCAAAGCAACAGAATACACATTCTTCTCTATTGTACATGGAACATTCTCCAGAATAGATCACATCCTGGGTCACAAATCAAGTCTCAACCAGTACCAAAAGATTAGGATCGTTCCCTGCATATTCTCAGACCACAATGCTTTGAAACTAGAATTCAACCACAGGAGGAAAGTTGGAAAGAACTCAAATACATGGAAGCTAAAGAGCATCCAACTAAAGAATGAAAGGGTCAACCAGAAAATTACATTAGAATTGAAAAAATTCATGGAAAGAATGAAAACACAACATCATTGTCTCAAAATCTTTGGGACACAGCAACGGCAGTCCTGAGAGGAAAGTAGATAGCAATACAAGTCTTTCTCAAGAAACAAGAAAGGTCTCACGTATGCAACCTAACCCTACACCTATAGGAGCTAGAGACAGAACAATAAAGAAAGCCTAAACCCAGTAGAAGAGAAATAATAAAGATCAGAGCAGGAATCAATGGAATAGAAACCAAAAGAACAGTAGAACGAATCAACAAAGCTGATTCTTTGAAAGAATTAATAACATTGATAAATCCCTGACCAGACTTACCAAAAAGAAAAGAGAAAGGACCCAAATTAATAAAATCATGAATGAAAGAGGAGAGACCACAACCAACACCAAAGAAATACAAACAATTATAAGGACATATTATGAGCTACTATAGCCAGCAAATCAGACAATCTGGAAGAAATGGATGTATTCCTAGAGACATATAAACTACCAAAACTGAACCAGGGAGAAACAGAAAACCTAAACAGACTCATAACCAGTAAGACAATTGAAGCGGTCATCAAAAATCTCCCAAAAAACAAGAGCCCAGGGCCAGATGTCTTCCCAGGAGAATTCTACCAAACATTTCAAGAATTATTACCTATTCTCCTGAAACTGTTCCAAAAAATAGAAATGGAAGGAAAACTGCCAAATTCATCTTATGAGGCCAGCGTCACCTTGATCCCAAAACCAGACAAAAAGGAGAATTACAGACCAATATCCTTGATGAACATGGATGTAAAAATTCTCACCAAAATACTAGCCAATAGGATCCAACAGTACATTAAAAGGATTATTCACCACGACCAAGTGGGCTTTATTCCTAGGCTGCAAGGTTGGTTCAACATCTGCAAATCAATGTGATACAATACATTAATAAAAGAAAGAACAAGAACCATATGATCACTCTCAGTAGATGCTGAAAAAGCATCTGACAATCCTTTCTTGATCAAAACTGCTCACAGTGTAGTGATAGAGGGTACATACCTCAATATCATGAAAGCCATCTATGAAAAACCCACAGTGAATATAATTCTCAATGGGGAAAAACTTTTTCCCATTGAGAGAGAGCTTTTCCCCTAAGGTCAGGAACATAGCGGGGCTGTCCACTATCACCAATGCTATTCTACATAGTATTAGAAGTCCTAGCCTCAGCAATCAGAAAACAAAAAGAAATAAAAGTCATCCAAATTAGCAAAAAAAGGTGTCAAACTCTCATTCTTTGCAGGTAATATTGTACTTTATGTGGAAAACCCAAAAGACTCCACTCCAAAACTGCCAGAACTCATATAGGAATTCAGTCAAGTGTCAGGATATAAGATCAATGCACAGAAATCAGTTGCATTTCTTTAAACCAACAACAAGACAGAAGAAAGAGAAATTAAGGAGTAGATCCCATTTACCATTGCGCCCAAAACCATAAGATGCCTAGGAATAAACATAACCAAAGAAGCAAAGAATCTGTACTCAGAGAACTATAGAGTACTCATGAAAGAAATGGAGGAAGACACGAAGAAATGGGAAAACGTTTCGTGCTTATGGATTGGAAGAACAAGTATTGTGAAATGTCTACTCTACCTAAAGCAATCTACACAGTCAATGCAATCCCTATCAAAATACCATCAATTTTTTTTTCAAAGAAATGGAACAAATAATCCTAAAATTTATATGGAATCAGAAAAGACCCCAAATAGCCAGAGGAATGTTGAAAAAGAAAACCAAAGTTAGCAGCATCACAATTCTAGACTTCAATCTCTATTTCAAAGCTGTCATCATCAAGACAGTATGGTACTGACACAAAACCAGAAATATTGATCAATGGAATAGAATAAAGAATCCAGAAATGGACCCACAACTCTATGGCCAACTAGTCTTTGAAAAATCAGGGAAGAATAACCAATGGAAAAAAGATAGTCCCTTCAACAAATAGTGTTGGACAGCCACATGTAAAACAATGAAAACAGACCATTTCCTTACATCACACACAAACAAAATGAATGAAAGATCACAGTGTGAGACAGGAATCCATCAAAATCCTTGAGGAGAACACAGGCAGCAACCTATTCAACCTCAGCCACAGCAACTTCATCCTAGAAACATCGCCAAAGCCACGGGAAGCAAGGGTGAAAATGAACTACTGGGACCTCATCAAGATCAAAAGCTTTTGCACATCAAAGGAAACAGCGAACAAAACCAAAAGACAGCTGGCAGAATGGGAGAAGATATTTGCAAATGATAAATCAGATAAAGGGCTAGTATCCAAAATCTATAAGGAACTTATCCAACTCAACACCCAAAGAACGAAGAATCCAATCAAGAAATGGGCAGAAGATATGAACAGATATTTCTGCAAAGAAAGACATCCAGATGGCCAAGAGACACATGAAAAAGTGCCAACAACACCCACCATCAGGGAAATACAAATCAAAACCACAGTGAGATACTCCCTAACGCCAGTCAGAACGACTAAAATTAACCAGTAAGGGAATAACAGATGTTGACGTGGATGTAGAGAAAGGGGAACCCTCCTACACTGTTGGTGGGAATGCAAGCTGGTGCAGACAATCTGGAAAACAGTTATGGAGGTTCCTCAAAAAGTTGAAAATAGAGCTACTCTACAACCTAGCAATCACACTACCAGGTATTTAGCCTAAAGATACAAATGTAGTGATCCCAAGGGGCACATGCACCCGAATGTTCATAGCAGCAATGTCCATAATAGCCAAACTAAGGAAAGAATCTAGATGTCCATCAACAGATGATTGGATAAAGATGTGTTGCATATAAATCTTGCCATTTGCAATGATGTGGATGGAACTAGAGAGTATCATGCTAAGCAAAGTAAGTCAGTCAGTGAAAGATGATTATCATATGATATCTCTGATATGAGGAATTTGAGAGACAGGGTGAGGGGTGGTGGGGGTTAGGGAGGGAGAAAATGAAACGATGAGATCAGGAAGGGGGTAAACCATAAGAGACTCTTTATCTCAGGAAACAAACTGAGGGTTGCTGGGAGTTGGAGGGGATGGATAGGGTGGTTGGGTTGGGGGAGGTATGTGCTATGGTGAGTGCTATGAATTGTGTAAGACTAATGATTCACAGACCTATATCCCTGGGGCACATAATACATTATATGATAACTTTTTTTAAAAAAGCGATTTGAAAAAGATTGTCCACACCATCATTCTCCTATCCTTGTCAGCCAAAGCCCAGGAGATTCAGAGACTCAGCCTTTTCAGAGACAAGAGTCTAATGAGTACAGAGGAATTCAGTGTGAGGGAAGACGAAGCAACGGCTGCCTGGATGAGCTCCAGAGGCCAGCTGATACCCTGGGCAGGGTTGGCCTGGGCTCCTGACTGTCACCACCACTCTTCTAATTAGTAAGTGTGTCTCAAAGAGTAGAACCTGGAACTCAGTGGGAAGATCCGAAATTTGAAGCTCTCTTGAAACCTGAGAGCTTTATGGCTGGTTTCTGAAGTCTTGTCCAGTACGGACTTTCCATGATCCTAGCCTCTGACCACATTCCATCCACAAGCCTTTGGCTCTCATCCCCGAATGCTGAAGCCTTCTTCCTACAAACACCTGTGAGTCTCTGCCAAAGCTTGCTTTCTTTGGTGGTAAGCACACAGTCACTCACACTCAGAATAAGCCAGAGAGTATTAACTCTTCCCTCTGAAGTGGCCTTCAACCAAAATGAATGGGGAGTTGGTAGACAAATAGCCCAGGCCCTTTGCTGGTCAGTGGGAGAACTCTGGGGCAAGTTACAGCCTGACAGAGTTCCCCAGCAGAGTTTAGCACAGCTACCCTGATGAGCAACCTGATGGATAACACGCTCTATATTGCTTGCTGCCCCAATCTCCCTTCCCTACCCTGCTACCGGTCTGTTCAGAAACCACATTCTGCTTCTTGCACTCAACTCTTCTCAAGATTCTGTTATATTGAATGAAAACAGCAATGCAAAATTTTAAAAACTTTAAAAAAAAAAAACACATAAAAGGGGCACCTGTGTAGCTCAGTGGGTTAAAGCCTCTGCCTTCAGCTCAGGTCATGAACCCAGGGTCCTGGGATGGAGCCTCGCATTGGGCTCTCTGCTCAGCAGGGAGCCTGCTTCCTCTCTCTCTCTCTCTCTCTCTCTGCCTGCCTCTCCACCTACTTGTGATCTCTTTCCGTGTCAAATAAATAAATAAATAAATCTTTTAAAAAATAGAAAGAAAGAAAGAAAGAAAGAAAGAAAGAAAGAAAGAAAATAGCAATGCCAAAAAAAAAGGGGAGGGGACACCCATTGCATTCTATGGGCATCACCCAACATGGAGCTCAGGCTTGGGTGGGAGTCGCCCTGCACAATGCACTGAATTTAGCATTCCCTTAAATATAATGAAAAGAACTGAATTAAAAGGAATATGCAGCTATTTGCAAAACATGAGTGATTCCATGGATGCTTTTACAACCTATGATTAAATGAATAAAAGCTACATACTTATAAAAGGCCTGGTTCTCCACCCCACACTTCCAAAGATGTTTGCAGGCAGCTGGTGTCGAAGTATGGAAGGCCAACATGGCTTTTTTCTAATAAAAAAGATAAAACAAGAAAGGGCATGTGAAACAAGTTTATCTTCTTTAGGTATTTACCAATTTGCATCCCCCCACCTGATGAACAGATTAAAAGTAACTTGGGCATTACTAGGGTCTTTAAAGTGCTGTTGAAACGGTGCCCCACCCCCACTCACCACCATCACCCTTTGCAGGCATCACGAATCTAGCTGGGCCCTGTTTCGAACAAAAAACAGCCTCACGATCCTTTTCAACCACCCAGGAATCACCCACCTCTCTATCAGACTTGGTTTCCTTGAAAAACTTATTTGCTGATGCTGAGTAACAGGTGCTTGACCTGAAAATTAGTCAAGAAAATCTGCAAACCTCCAGACCTAGCCTTGAACCTCAAAGCTTCTATGATGGCCTCCTCTCAGATGCATTTCCTAATAAACCCAACTTGCATCCACTAGTTTAAGACTCCCAGGATGTATAGACTCTAAATACACGAGAATTTGTAAAATTCTCACAAGTAGTGATTGAATATCTAGCCCTGGAAGTATTCTTCGCTTGTTTCCTAAATTTATATTTTGGCAGATTAGGGAGTAGGAGCAGGTTCCATTTCCTTTTTCATTTTTTAATTCAACTTCCAGTTAGTAAACACGCAGTATAATATTAGTTTCAAGAGAAGGTTCCATTTTCTATCCCAATATATTTTTTATAGAGCAGTATATGGTCAAGCATTGCTCACCGACTTCATTTAAAAAAAATTTATTTAGATTCAATTTAGTTAACATAGAGTACTATTAGTTTCAGAGGTAGAGTTTAGTGTTTCATCTGTTGTCTATACACCCAGTGCTCCTTATATCATGTGCCTCCTTAATGCCCATCACCCAGTTGCCCCATCCCCCAGCAATCCTCAGTTTGTTCCCTATAGTTAAGAGTCTGTTATGGTTTGCCTCTCTGTTTTCATTTTATTTTATTTTTCCTTCCCTTCCCCATGTGCATCTTTTTTGTTTCCTAAGTTTTCCACATATGAGTGAAATCATATGGTATTTGCCTTTCTCTGCCAGACCCATTTCCTTGACTTAGTTCTCAAATGGACAAGTCCACTATTTATCTCTAAAATGTTCAGCATACAGCTCCCATTATCATCATAAACTTTAAAGTCATGGTGTTCTTGGGGTACAATACTAAATGTACATTTTACGCCTGCATCCCTCTCGTGCATGCACAAGCACACACGCACACACTACAGGTTAGAAAAGCAGTCACTGACCTCCTTCTGGATGCCAATCACATAAAATGTCTTCCCTTCAAACTTCAATTTGCAGACATCTGGCCTAAGAAAAGAAAATCTTCTTGGGTGAGAAGAAAAAAAAAAAGTGGCAACTAACCAAGGTACCTTGGTTTCCCACAGGAATCTGGCTGACTCGCAAATACCAAGCTGACTGCAATGAAACAAAATATTATCTTATCATCAGTGAAGACCTAATGAGCAGTGAAAAGTCCCCAAGTGAATTATACAGCAATTTTCTTCCCAAGATAGGATCTGGAGGTAGCTCAGAATTATTTCTTCCATTTTTTACAGTCAAGCTGCATCTTTCCTCCAAGGAGCTCTGGAGGTGTTGTGAACATTAAGGGCCAAAACAATATTAATTGGCCAGCCCACTTTGCGAGTTAGGAAGAATGTGGTTATTTCAGGTCTGGGTAATGAAACGATATGGATTCACAGTATCTGTCTCCCTTTCCTTTTCACATCTATCTTCGAGAAACGCACACACTAGCCTGTAAAATTTTCATTTCTGCTCTTCCTGTTCATGAGAGAAGAGTTTCGTTAAATATTGAGATGCTCAAAATTGTGAGCTTGACACCACAGCTTGACATGTGGTAATTAAAGGAGGGACTTCGGGTTTCTATCTTAAGGAGCTGCTCAATTAAAATGTGCCTGAAATGGGGACCACAGGTCACCTCCTTGGTGAACAGATATGTGTAAAGAGAGGACACAATTCTATTTTTACTCCTTTGATCTAATTTCTAGGAGACTGATTTGTGTCCCTGTGTTTTTTCCTGCAGGAAAAAGAATAGCATGGCCGCATTAAGCTGTTTGAACTTAGGAGAGGATTTGCACGAGTAACACAGCTCAGTGGATGTTGAAAAACAAAAAACAAAACTAGGATTAATGTGGGAATAAAATTTGTTTTGGTAACATGTCCACAACTGTTCCAAATACACATGCCTAGGCAGAGACCGGAGAGGGGTGGGGATGACATCAGCATCCCACCAGGAACATCATGATGTAGAAACAGAAATAAATGGCCTGGGGATTGTCCATTTCAAACCTTCATTGGGCCCAGAAAGAAACAGAAACCCAAGGGACATAGACTTGCAAATAATCTGTACTTGAGACACGTCAGATTCTCCCCTACTTCAGAGCTCAAGCAGTTCAGAAACCTAAGGGTCTCCCTTGCAAGCCTTCTATGGTCCTAAGGTAGGATGGGAGAAGTCCCCAAATTATCCATGCTTCCCAAAGTCAACAGGAATCCATAAGGAGCTTATTCTTGAATGGCCTGAAGGGTGATAATACCCTTCTTTCCAAGGTGCAGAAAACACAGGGAAGAACACTGGTCACCCCACCATGCTAGATGTCCACAAGATGTCAGAGTTCATAAATCCCACCACTCACAACATGGTTGCATTTGTTTCTCCCCCAACTCCTTTCCTCGCTGTAAGGCAGCCAGATGTAATGGACTCCCATCTTACAATTGAGTACATGGAGACTCAGAAAAGTGAAGTGAAAAAGAGTTTTGAGAAAACTCATTGTAGAGAAAGAACAAGTGGGAGCAGAGGGGAGCACAAAGTATGAGCTGAACAAAAGGCAATGATAGAGAGGTCAAGAAAGAGATGATGAAATTGGGGAATCTCAGAAAAAAGAGTAGTTGTAAGAGTGGAGGACATTAGCTGGCTGATGCAAGCCCAACAGAGAAAATTTGAAAGGTGATGGGGTGGGGGGGCTTCCAAGAGGACAGTGCAAGAGTGGGCATGTTGATAAAGGGGGTGCCGGAAATCCTGAAGCTAAGAGAACCACGAAACTGAGGTTCAGATAAATGCAAAAGCATCTCCAACCCACGACTGAAGGTGGATGCTCATTAGCCCATCAGGAAAAACTTCAGGCCACAGCGGGGAGCCCACTACCCAGTGAGACATGATGGGGTTGGGGGGCTGATAAACCTGTCAGGGGCCATCAGGGCAGAACCTGAATCAAACTGAAGGTATGAACAAGACTGAGACTTTATAATATTCCATGAATGTTCAGCCTTCTCACTCTTTGCCCAAACCATCTTCTCCTTGAATGATGGATACCACGGGCCCTGCTGGTCACCTACTTTGCTCCATCCCCCCACTTCTGTATTGACATGACTCAGATTTTTTGCTTTCTCAAGGTGACATGTTCATGTAGATTTTGTTCTTCCCAGCCACAAGAGGTGGGCCTTCATTTGACCAGCCCAGTCATGGAGTTCTCACTTTTCTCCGAGGAATTCGTTTTAAGTAGGTGGGTGTGGCCCAGTCTTGCCATATTAGATATACTGGAAGTCTCCTACAGGGCTTCTGTAGGAAGAGGAGACACATGGAAGGGGATGTTCTCCTTCAGGCTCTGGGTGTTGATGTATGAAGACGGGATGAACAGAGCTGCTTGCATGGTCAACTTAGAACCATGAGACTGGGGACAAAAGCCACTACCCTGGGATGACAGAGAAGAAAATGGAAACCCAGGTCCTTCACAATGTTGTCAGGCAGTTAATTTAAAGGATCATGGAAATGTCCAACCTCTGGAACTTTTGCTGTGTGAAACAATCAGTCCTCTTATTTGGAAGCCACCGTGAGCAGTCACCCCTGTTACTTCGAGCCAAAAGCATCTTCACTGATATACTGGTAACACGGGATGTGTCTGCAACAAGGACTCAGCAGAAGAGAATGGAGAGGAGGAAACAGGAGAAGAGGGTCCTGAGTTATTCAAGGCAACCTGTACCTTTTCCCTGCCCTTTCCTACTCCAGGTCACCTCTCTGGCCAGATCAGTAGCTGCTGATGAGGAAACACTGGACACCTTCTCTTTGGAGACAGAGACCCTGAGCCCAAGACACACCCCAGGTCTCCTGAGGTCTGGAGGAGGTCTAGGTTAGCTTTTATTTATAGATGAATAATCCCTTAATAATGAAGTTCCACAGCAAAGAAATGAATACTAGGCATTCTAATGGACATTTCCAAATAAAAAAGGAATCAAAGGCTGGGAAAGAAAAGCAAGATTAAGAAAAATGGTAAACTAGTTTCCCAAAGCAGTCCTTACCATTTTATCAAATGGATCCGCTTATTTCCCTGGAATACCACAAAGCCCGCAGCAGTGAATCCTAAAAATGTTGTTGTGCCTGTTGAATCCTGGGGGGCGGGGGAGAGAAACAAAAACATTTGGATTTAGAAATATAAAATATATGATAAATGGTATCCCCACTCATCCTCCCCCTGGATTAATTTCAGGTTAATTCCATTGATCTTGGCAATAAACTGACTTTCTGAGATGGGACTTCCAAGGATAGTCCTTCTAAAATCTGGGGAAGGTCTGGGAATAGGTAGCTGTTTCCTTGGAGGAAGAGACCTTCTCCAGGAACATCCTGGGAAAAGGCAGATTAGTTCCAAAGCTCTGTGTCTATTTCCAAGTGTATCCTGGGACCACCCATGTTCTCAGATCTATCCTGTAATGTGGGCAAACTGCTCAGTCATCATTAGTCCTAAAATCAAAGATGCTATGAAACTAAAGCCCTTATTTAACTTGATTAAATTCCACAAAAAATTCCTGGTAGTTTTAATGTAAAGACATGTCTAGAAATGCCTACTTTGCTTCTAGCCTCAACCGGAAAAACTAAGCATAGGTCAGTAAAAGCAAAGGAATGGCAGCAACAAAAATCAAGTCTATCTCCAAGTAATAAATAAAACATGAAGGCTCAAAATTATAGATAAAATCTAATTCACTAAACTGGAATAAACTGGGTGCCTGGATGGCTCAGTGGGTTAAGCCTCTGCCTTCAGCTCAGGTCATGATCTCAGGGTCCTGGGATTGAGTCCCTACTCAGGCTCTCTGCTTGGCAGGGAGCCTGTTTTCTCCTCTCTTTCTCTCTGCCTGCCTCTCTGCCTACTTGTGATCTCTGTCAAATAAATAATCTTTAAAATGGAATCAAATGATTTATATCATTAAGGCAGAGGATTCTGGCAAATATGCTAAAATAACTGTGCCGATAAAAAGAAAAATGTCAATGTGAACAAGTACTATCAGCTCTTTGCTTCGGCTGCATGTTGGAATCATCTGGAGAGCCTGGTCTGCTCCACCACAGATCCTGATGTTATTGGGTAGCAGGACCAGAAAACCAGGTATGTCTAATCAACAGCTTGCACTAAGAGTACAAAACTCGCACTTTATCAAATACTATTACCTGATCCCACATGGGTAAAGAAATGTCCAGCAGGACTCAAAAACTTACCTTTAAGAGCCTGGCTGAGATAAATGCTTAGTTTAGAATTCTAGTTAGTGTCTGGTAGATGCACAGTTAGTTTAAAGCATAGAAAGAAGAAAACCATTTTCATAATACATTTCTGGAAAATGTGTGCATCATCTTGGGGGCTTGTTAAAAAAGCATATTCCCCAGCTGTACCACCAGTAGCTCTGCGGACCCCAGGTGATTCTGATATGATACATGCTTGGAGAAATACCACCAAATAATATGAGCAAAGGAAACAAACCAAAAAAATTCCCAAGGTCAAAATATAATTTAAAGTCTTTTTTTTTTTCTTCCTTTAATGTTGCCTTCTTGCAGACAAGGGTCTTGAGAATAAATCTGTTTGGACCCTGTAACTTCTAAGGGGTCGAACCATCCATTTGATGGATTAAAGAATCATGTATATTAACTTAAGAAAGTGACTACTACATAGCAATTAGCAAGCAGTTGGGAGGCTCACAACGGAGAAAATCAACCACCAGAACTTGTGATTACAGCCTACTGACTGTTGTCCCTTCCAGTTAGGGGCAATGGGCCAGCCTGTAGAAATATCCCACATGCTGATGAACTCTTTTGTGTGCAAAACAATTGTTTTATGTCAGCCTGCTAGGAGGACCACTCACCTTGCATGGGTGGGGGTCCACCCCATAGGTTTCCAAAGTGTGAGCTTTCAGGAGTAAGTTAAATTCAGCAACTGGTGGGCTCTGACCTCTAGAATCACACAACAAAAGTTTAAGGTGTTAATACAGAAGATTATAGAAATCTAAAGTCCCCTGATTCAATAAATGGGATATCCTACACTAAAAAACAAAAACAAAAACAAAACCCAGAGATCCCTATATAATAATAATCAGTAACACTGATCACCATGAGGAGCTCTTTGCTAAGGAATCAGAGCTCATGTTCCCTGGCTAATTGTTCCATAAAAAAACCTATGTGTACTCTGAGGACTCCAGTGACCCGTACAGTTAATCAAGGTTATCAAGTTACCAATAAGTAAAGACTTGCAAATTCAATCTTAATATGAAATAGAACTCAGCATCTGCTCTTTCCTACTCACTTCAAAAGATTATCCAGGGCAAAGAGCATTCCCTCTTGTTCAGGGTAGAATACGGGCAATCCTGTTATGCTACCCGCAAGCCTGAACAAAGCCATCTGCACAGGAAGGACGGTTAACCATTCCACTGGAAAGCTCTGGACTTTGAAAGGAAATCTCAGCCACTAATCCCAGCTCTGTCCTCCAGGGTGGTAAACAAGGTCTTGGCCGCCTCGAGGGGGGAAGGTGCTGCAGTGCTGAGGGCTGTGAAACTTTCTGGGGCTAACTTTCAAAGCAGCATTGTGCAGCATTTCGAAGACTCCACTTTTGACTAAATCTCAAACGTATCTTAGAGAATCCAAACCATTCTCCAAGGATAAAGAGGTAACAATCAAGGAGAGTTTGCCAAAGAAAACAACAGGATTTTTTTTTTTATTTCCAACATGTAGAATTATATTGTAGTATTAAATCTATTTCCACCCAACCGTCTGCCCATAGATGGATTCCCTCCTCTCCCCCTCAAGAGTCATCATGCTCTCAGTCAAAACAGTATTCCATCTACCCTCTCCCTAAAGGCTTTTGAGACCTTCTCTTTAAACCAAGTGACTGAAATTGCACTAGAATAGGTCTGAGGCCCAAGTAAATGGATCTTGAAACCCCTAGGTCTGTCTTCCATGCCTTATAACCTTTGTTTCATTCTCTTTTTGTACTACATTCTTTTTTTTTCTTCCAGATCTTATTTCTTTTGAGAAAGGGCATAAGCTGGGGATTGGGGGTGGCCGGCAGAGGGAGAAGCAGGCTCCCTGCTGGAGTAAGGAGCCTGACACGGGACTTGATCCCAGAACACTGGGATCATGACCTGAGCTGAAGGCAGACGCTTAACCGACTTGAGTCACCCAGGCGTCCATTTTCTGAATTAATTCTTAGTTCGACTTTGTTAATTTATTCAGCTGCATGCATCTTGCTTTTCTTTCCATTTCTTAAGATTTTTTTTTAAATACCAATTAAATATTTCACTTCCAACGTAATATCTATTTGGCTCTTGAAATAGCTGCCCGTTCCTATTTCACGCAATAAATTCTCTTGTTCCTCTGAGGAAATCCCACTTTGTTTCCTCTAAAGTCCCATCCCATTTGTTCTGTTTATGCTGCTTTCTTAGTGAGGGTCCTTTGGTTTGCTGAGTCAGAATCTCTCATTCACGGAACTGATGTTTCCTTAAGTGGCGGGTGATTCATGGATGGACATTATTCCATCTGACATTATCTGCTTAATGCAGTGGCCTCCAGAGGTTTGTAGGGAAGGGGTGGTGGTGGGGCATGCCATCTGAGAAATGTGTGTATTAGAAACTTGATTTTAAACTGAAGGCTGTAATTCTTCTGGGTGTTGCCCCCACACGGGGTACCTCCAGCTCAAGCCTGTTGTTGCTCACGAGGAACCAGAGAAAGAGGTCAAGGCTACCCAACTGAGCCAAATGCAGCTGCCCACTCACCGTGATGGCCCCCTGTGCATCTGTCATCTGAAGCACCCAGAACCACTCCTACCCTACATATGTGTTCAACCTGGATGTGCTCCATCAGTTTCCCATCTTCCAGAAGACACTGTCGGACTTCTGGTCCAAAAATGGTATTCTTTCCTAAACCCGCTTTCTAGTATTTTTTCCATGATCTACAGGGCCTTGGAAAAGGAAGAAGAGGTAGCCATATGTGCTACCTTTTTCTTTTTTTAAAGAAGAGATCATTTTTAATCCAACCTTTACAGAACATATTTCTGAGGGATTAACTCACACACCAGCTTTAAGAAAATAAAGTCTTCTAAAGCCTTTCGGACTTTCCTCTTTCCTAGCCTTAGTATTAGGCTGAAGTTTCACTGTGATATATATAAAGGCAACATCTTTATTTATTCATCTTGATCAGCACTCTATGGCTCCCTTCAATACAATTCCTATCTTTCTTTGTTGTTTTTTTTTTTTTCAAGTCGCGCTCACTGTTACGATATCTCTTCTTGATACCATAACAGTAAGTTAAGAGAAGTCATCAACTATATTGAAGGAAAAGGAGAAAGGGATTTTTTTGAGTTTTCTCAATACATACAAGAATTTCTCCATAGCTCTCTTCAGTTCTGGGAGTTATATCTTACCTTTCACTGAAAGATAAATTATTAAATCCAAACATTGGGTGCTATTTCCCTGCCTGCCACATTCTCACTCACTCACCCAAACATTCATAGCACCCCCAACGGGGGACAAAGCACAGAGCTGAGCTGTCCACATTTTACTAAGTAGGACCCCCACGCTGGTGACCCTCAAAGCAGACGTTAGCCTAATGATCCAGATGGGGGCCAAAGGGAACCAGGACCAGAGTCAAAGCAGCCCAAAGCCATTGGCTCTGCTCCAGGCTAATCCTCCTGCTTGACATGAAAGGGCTCCCCTCTGGAGAGCTGGTCATCCCCCCCCCCCACCGTGGTAAAAGCGTCAGCACCTTTGTATAATCCGCACAGTGTTTATTCTTAAAATCCCAGCTTGGTTTTAAAGCTCACCCCTCTTTTATATTCAGTCTGGGAACAAGTTAATTGTGAAAGGTTGTCATTTGGGAGTTCATATTGGAAAGCGACTAAGTTTTGTTTGCCTGGGTGGTCTGAGCACATTCCCATCCTTTGTAAATCCGACAGGCATCCAGTTCCTAATTGTTAACACTCAACCACAAATGGCAGCAGGCATGGGGTCACACAGCTCCAGAGAATGTGACACTGAACTCAAAGACATCTGTCTTCGAGACTTCTCATTCATTGAGACATCTTTGTTCATGGGGACATCTCATTCAGGGTGGGAAATGCTGAGCCCCAGTGCGGGAAAAGGTTTCACTAACATGTACAATCAAGAAAAGGACTTCTATGTAGAATTTTTTTTTAATTTCTATAAATCGACAAACAATACAATTTTTTAAATATACGACTCAGAAGAAAAATCAGCACAAGACATACATAGGCACTTCATAAGATATCCCAATAATGTACAACCACGTGAAAATGCACTTAAACTCTTTATCATCAGGAAAATGCAAAGTAAAACTATGAGAAATCGTTTCTACATCCATTTACATAGTCAAAATTTAAAACACAGTACCAAGCATTCAAGAGGATTTGCGGCAAAACCAGCTCTTATACTACTGGGGGAGTAGCAAGGCAGCAGAGCTATCTGGGAAACTGCCATTATCTATAAAAGTTCAACATGTTTACCCTATAATATGACGATTCCATTGGTAGAGTTCCATATGCAACAGAAACTTGTGCATGTGGCACTAAGAATATATAGAATTTTCATAGTAGTGCCATTGGTAGTAGCAAAAAATAGAAAGCCCAAATGTCTACCAACAGGAGAGGGATATACAATGGAATGCTATACAGCCATGAAATTGCATGAGCTAAACCTACACACAAGATGGGAAACCATCACAAAAATAAAACTGAACAGAAGAGGAAGGATATAATTGAATACACACTGAATGAATTCAGTTTATACAGTTTTCAAAAATGAGCAAAACACAACTAACGTGTTAGAAGTTAGAGATGTGATCACCTTTGGGGAGGGGGGAGAAGATAAATATTGAGAAGGGGCAGAAGAGAAGCTTCTGGGGTGTTACCGATTCTCTCTTATTTGGGCGGTTGATACCCCTATACTTACTGTATAATAACATATTAGCTTTATGTTTTGTACACTTTTCTGAGTCTGTTATATTTCAATTGTTAAGAGCTTAACAGAAAAGAAAAAAGGTTATGAAGCCCTGGGGACCCTCATGAATTGTTGGTGTGAATTGGGGCAACCCCATCAGCAAACAAGCCATCACTTCCTAGAAAAGCTGACAGTCCATGGCCCTCCAAATTCCACTTAGGTTCATACTAGGCTAGGAACTCCTTTACCTACACTCCCATGAGAATTAGTCAAGAAGCCCAGAAATAACCCAAATGCCCATGAGCAGAATGGATACATAACATGTGACGTGTTTGCATCATAGAATATTCATGACACGGAAGCACAAATGAAGACCTACGGCCATACGCATCCGTGTGGAAAAGCCTCCAACGCCATGTTGATGGGAACACGTGAGATGGAAGAATAGAGCAGGAATCCATTTAGATGACTGCCAAAGCCATGCAAAAACAAACAAGGCACTACTTAGTAATATGTATGAAGTATATTTACAAAAGCTGAATGAGAGAATAAATAACCCCAAATTCACAATAGTGCAGAGGAGGGAAGAGGGTGATGCGGGAGGGGCACACAGGAGACTTCCGAGCATCTGGTGATATTCTAATTCATAAGCAGAGTCAAGGGGTCATGGGCGTGTTTCCAACTATTCTTTAAATTGCATATGTTGTATATACTCATATATTTTATATTTGCATTATATGTATACATAAAGCTAATGCATTTATTATAAAATACTATATATATTTATTATATATTATTATATAAAATATTATATATTTTCAGTGATTAAAAGAGGAGCAATTCCTGCCTTTTTAATAAAAGCATTACTGGATAAAATACTGTACAGTCCAAAAACACTGCTGAACTAAACAGGACAGGTCAGGAACCTCATAGATATGCATGCAGGGCTCCTTGTTACTCAACTCTACTGTTCTGAGCAACATATAATCATTTTCATTGTCAAACAATGTATGTATTCTGTCACTTGATATTCATAAAGGAGAAATCCTTATCCTCCTTTTGTAGATGAGGATTCCAATACTCAAAGGAAAAGTAACTTGCTCAAAGTTACTCAGCTAGTAAGTGCAGTAATGAGGTTCAAATCAAGTCAGCTTGGTTCCAAAGCACTACTCTGTGCCCACTCCACCATCACTACCCCCAAAATACTGTTAAGGGCCATGTGCCTGCCCTCTTACATGGCAAAATGACATGGCTGGGGATGCCTGGGTGGCTCAGTTGGTTAAGCAGGTGCCTTCAGCTCAGGTCATCACAGCATCATGGGATCGAGTCCCACATCGGGCTCCTTGCTCCGCAGGGAGCCTGCTTCTCCCTCTGACTCTGCCTGTGCTCGCTCTCGCTCGCTCTCTCTCTGACAAATAAATAAATAAAATCTTTTAAAAAAAAATGACATGGCTTATCAGGTCTTGGAAAAAACCTCTTTCGGCTTCTAAACATTGTATCTTATCAGTGATGAGGCAATCCACCCCAGGTACCTGATATTCACACCTTATGGGAGAGCAGTGAGGTCTCGATTGATCCCCAGACTAAAGCCAACAGGCTGAATGCTGTCCACCAACAGGTTTTGCACAACCCTTGAGCTGAGATTGGTTTTCCATGTTTATATGGTTTAAAACCAGGGCACGTGGGTGGCTCATTGTGTTAAGCCTCTACCTTCGGCTTAGGTCATGGTCTCGGGGTCTTGGGATGGAGCCACGCCTTGGGCTCTCTGCTCAGCAGAGAGCCTGCCTCCCCCTCTCTCTCTGCCTGCCTACTTGTGTTCTCTGTCTCTCTCTCGGTCAAATAAAATCTTTTTTTTAAAAAATGGTTTAAAACAAACAAACAAAGAATAGTAATGTCATGACCCATGAAAATTATAGGACATCCAAATTTCAGGACCAATAAGTTCTTTACTTTTTTTTAAGATTTTATTTATTTATTTGACAGAGATCATGAGTAGGCAGAGAGGCAGGCAGAGAGAGAGAGGAGGAAGCAGGCTCCCTGCTGAGCAGAGAGCCCGATGTGGGGCTCAATCCCAGGACTCTGAGATCATAACCTAGAACCAAAGGCAGAGGCTTTAACCCACTGAGCCACCCAGGTGCCCCAGGACCAATAAGTTCTTATTGGAACACAGCCACATACTGTCTACAGATGCCATCATGCTCCAGCGGCAAGACTGAGTAGCTGCAACAGAAATCCTATTTATTTAATAGCCTAGTGTAGAAAAAGTTTGCTGGAACCTGAGTTAGGAACTGCACACAGGAATAGAGAACTGCTAAACCTAGAGCTCCTTGATTCCATAAAATGAAGATACAAATAGTACCTACCTTGGAGATTTGGTGTATAGAGTAAGCAGCTGACAGATGAAAAGCCATTAGACTACTGCCTGGCACAGAGAGTGGTCTCTACTCACCCTCAGAACAGCATCTGTTCCCCTGCTAACCCTGCATGTGACTGAGATCAGAATTATGACGCTGGGGGAAATGTCAGGAAGCATGTCAAGACATTCATAGCAAAGCAAAGACCCCTCTTTCAAATAAAAGTTTTCAAATTGTTATCCTTTGCCTTGGGTTTGACTGCAGATCTCCAACAGCTAAGCACTGAAAAGACTTCATCTAAGAGGTCACACAGAAAGAAAGGCTAACTGCAAATGTTCATTGTAGGAAAAGGGTTCAAAACCAATGGAGGAAAGGTAGAGACACCAATGGCACTAGAAACTGAGTCTCCTCGACTCACTGAGGAAGAAACCATTTAATGATCAGGTTTTCAGGAAGACACTAAGGCCAATTAGATATTTTTTTATTGTTCGTTTGCCCCCTCAGGTTCCCAATGGACATTTGTTTCTGGCAAAAACTCCATTTGGTAACAGAAAATAATGATTTTCTATCCTCTAAATCTTTCACCAGGAGCTGTTCTACAAAGATTAATAGTGTCTCTAATGAGACATTTTGATGTAAAGACCAGGGATTACTTGAATTCTTTAAGAGCTAACCATTCTCTAAAAATATGCTTTTCTAATAAATTCGGTGAGGTCAAGTAATCACGTCTCCCTTCTGCCTATCTGGTATCCTTTTTGCCAAAAAGAACCCTCTTTTACTGATCTTCCCTTAGCATACCATTACATGGACTACAAAAATGTACAGCATCCGAAGAATGAGTGCAAATCTTTAGTTAGCATTAATCGTGCACATCCTTCGTGTACATTGATTAAATGAGGTGTGCGTCTTGCCGGCAAGGACGTGGATTGCTTGGAGCAGGGTTAGCAGCAAAGGGTGGATTTGGCTTCACCTAATCCATTTGGGTCTTTGCGTTGCCAAATTAAACTCAGCAAAGCAGAACTCCCAACCTGAGTGGGTTGGGTTTTGCTGTAACTTGTTTGCATCTTCTTAGATGTAGCTCAATTGCAGCTCTAGTTAGATTCTACTCAGCACTGGCTTCAAAGGCTCAAGAATGCTCTCAGAACTGACCTCTGAGCAGGGGCTGGATCTTAGCATCCATTAGACTCTGGAGAGTTCTCTACGCTTTACCACCTTTACCACCATCTCAAGTTTTTCAGTTTCAAGGAATCTTCTTGCTCTCCAGTCCTGTCTCTGGCTCTCAGTATTTTGGAAGGACCTCCCTGTGGTCCTTTCCCTGATGTTGGCAAGAGCTACCTACCCTGGCTGAAAGTCTGGAGTGTCTCAGAGGAATCTCACTCAGCTCTCCAGCCCTGTCTGACTTCTTCCCTCTTCTCTTGAAGGCCTAGGGCCAAAGGGTGTTGGGAATGTGCAACTCACTCTGCAGCTGGAGTCCTTGGATCCCAATAATTAAGTCAGTGCACTCATGGCCATCGAAAGCTTGCTGAAGACTTGGCTAGTTCGCCTTGACCCCACCTATGGCATACTCCACCTCCTCCTCCCACACCATCAGAAGTGAAACCAAGTGCAGGTGTCCACTGTCTTGGGAAGGACATTCTGGATTTCAGTCTTTAAGATTTCTTTGCTCTCAGATTGGTTTCAAAACTAGGATTCTGTAGTCTGTGTAGATTGTTGCATTATCTTGGTGTTGGGGGAGATGAATGTCTCAGGCTTGTCTGCATCCTAAATAGGAGATTCTCCGGTCTATCATTTCTAATTGTTTAGAGAGGAACAGGATCTCTCACAAGTGCCTTAGGGACCATTAGGTACCAGCCCTATGAGAGCATTTGCCAGAACGCTACATAATCTCCGTAACTGCCATGCTATGAGGGAGAGAGTGCTAACGCCCTGGGGCAGACAAGGACAAGTCTTGCAGGAGAGCAGTCACTTGGAAGGTATCAGGGCATTACACAGGAAAACACAGATTTCAGGTCAAGGGCTGTTGCTTCCTAATTGTAAGGGCCTTGGGTAAATTAATTTCTCAGGTGTCTGATTCTTACTGGTCCAAGAAGGTGGTCCCGAACTCAATACCAATGGAGGCAGAAGGTGGCCAAACAGGAATGGTGGCAATTTGTAGAGCAAGTGAGTCTCTTACAGAGCACTGTGGCTTAGCTCTAGCTGAGTGCTACCACATAGGGGAAGGCCTAGGGTTACCAAATCTTGGTGCAAGAGAAGCTGGGCTTTCTGGCAACTGATTCCATTTTTTAAGAACTTATTTGTCCCAAAAAAAATATATCTGGGTCACCATGTAATTCAACGACTATCATTTTATAACCCCTGCTTTAGACTCCAAAAGTCCCCTAAGTGTAATAATTGGGTGTGTCAAGTTTTTGGCTTTTGGCTGGTGACCTATGGATATTCAAAGGCTCTGGGTGGCAGCTGTAGCTGTGTATGACTAATGAAAATTAGGAAGCAAATTTTAGATAAAATCTGTCTTTTAGATAAAATCTTTCAAAACATGAGGTCATGGGGGAGTATCCATGAGGAAGGGGATCCCAGCTTGGTGGTACAGTTCAAGATCAGTGGGCTAGGTCACTCATTACTCCCACAGTTCCTGACACAGAGTTGCCTTTTAATAAATTCTTGTTACATGAACAGATGAACAAATGGTTGTATGGATGAGTCATGAATGGGTGCCTGGACAGAGGGCTGGATGGCTGGATACACTGTTATAAGTTCACCTAAAGTTCTAAAAGGTTTTGACTATGTGTAATTCACATGTCGGATGTGATCAAAAGATGTATTAAGTCATGGCTGGTTCAAGCTATCAGTACTAACCCTCCCCCTTTCTTCAGAGCCATGTGGCACTTTGGTGACACGGCTCATCCTCCTCTCCAGTCGCTATAGCCAGATTTTACCTTTCTAAAAGCTCTGATGGCTTGGGTGCATACACAAGTTGCCCCTGGCCCAACCCTCCCCAGAACGCCCCTGATTCCAGGTCACATAATACAAGGATTGAGGTTTTAGAGGAGGAGCATGTGATGCCAAGTAATTCTCTCTTCCAAATCCTATGCCAAGTAACAACAGGGAATGGAAATTGATTTGACAGCCCACCAGAGAGACAGAGAAAGAGAGAGAGATTGATTCTGGGGTTTTAAAATAAGAAACTTGATGGAATGCCTGGGTGGCTCAGTAGGTTAAGCATCTGACTTTGGCTCGGGTCGTGACCTCAAGGTCTTGGGATTGAGTCCCGCATCTGAGCAAGGAGCCTGCTTCTCCCTCTGCCTGCCACTCCTGCCTGCTTATGCTCTGTCTCTCTCTCTCTGACAAATAAATAAATAAAATCTTTTAAAAAATAAAATAAAATGAGGGACTTAAGGAGGGAAAAGTTACACGAAGCGGGGAGTAGAGATGATGGGAAGCACATCTCCAGAAAGATGAGAAGTTGTAAAGTCATCTGATCTTTCCCATTTTCCTTTCACACAATAAATGATCTTCCCAAAACTGGATAAAAACTTTTCCTAAGGGGGCTCTTGTGATTTGTCCATCAGAAGCGTGGGTCGGAGGGTATTTATCATAGCAGGTCACTTATCTCTAGAAAGCTGGACATTTTTGAAACTATATATCCTTGCCAGGATGCACATGATCTCCAGAGAATGCAAATTTGGAGAAATAAAAAGAGATAATGACTCTGTTTGAAACCCACTCAGTATCACTATTGCTTCCAGCACAAGCCTCACTGCATCAAATCATTATGACTGCAGCTAATTGGATTGTTTTTCTGCTCGTTAAGGGCAAGGAATATGTTTCTTCAAGACCAATTCACCCCCAAATGAGATTTCTGAATATTTGAAAG
The DNA here is from genome assembly GCF_964662115.1 of Mustela nivalis. Classification (NCBI taxonomy): domain Eukaryota; kingdom Metazoa; phylum Chordata; class Mammalia; order Carnivora; family Mustelidae; genus Mustela; species Mustela nivalis. The sequence continues at coordinate 25,012,413 of NC_139032.1, forward strand.
CTGACGACCTGTGGCTGAAGCTAGTCCAAATGTCTTTGCCTCTAAAGAGAAACTTGGTGAACTGGAATTGAGAAAACCAGCTGAGTAGAAACTCTAGGAAAACCTCCAGAGAAGCCTCTCAGCATTCCTGAAAGTGAAATCACTCATATCCTTGATCTTCAACCCCCTTTGGGGACCCTCAGGACTAATGGAATGGATATTCCTTTCTAACTCACATGGTCATGGTTAAAGCTCTGTGGAAAACAGTAACCAGGACAATCAAAATAAGAGATGTTCGCATTCCTAGGGATTGTGGCAACAGCCTCTTCCAGCCACCAGAGGGCTCTGGAAGGAGGAAAAACCTGTTTCCAAGCCGTCCCCATGCAAGGGCCTCATCTCTACGTACCAAACTCAAATGAAATCTGTGAATTAAAAGATTTCTTCTTCTACATTGTATTAAAAACAAATATGGCTCTTTTGTCTTAAAATTATCTACAGAGGCAGGCAGTAAAGCTGAAATGAACTCCAAACCTTCTCTGCCACGTGCTTAAAGGGTCCACAAACTAGAACCCACGGGGCAAACCTGGCCCACCATCTGTTTTGTCCATCAAGTTTCACTGAATCATAGCCCACTAATTTAGGTATTGCCTTTGTCTTCTTTTGCTCTACAAAAACATAACTAAGTGGTTGCAATAGAGACCATGTGGCCCAGAAAGCCTAGATAGATTGTGTGTGTGTGTGTGTGTGTGTGTGTGTGTGTGTGTTATCTATCCTGATCTATAAGAATCAATCAGTCTCAGTGAGTTTTAGTACTAACATATATTCGATGATGCAAACCACACATCCCCATATCTTCTAGTTTACAGGGTATTAGGAGGCCCAGCGATGCCTCTGTAAAATCTTTCTGAAAAATGTACTTTCACTACACAGCCATCAGAATGACCAAAACCAAGAACACTGAAAATACCAAAGGCTGGCGAGGATGTACAGGAACAAGAGGACCTCTCATTCATCACTGGCAGGAATGCAGCCGCGTCGGAAGACAGTTTGAGGATTTCTTTTGAAACTAAACATACTCTCACCCTACAATCCAGCAGACCAAAGAAGTTGAAAATTTATGTCTACACCAAAGGCCTGCACATGAATGTTTATAACAGCCTTATTCACTATTGCCAAAGCTTGGAAGCCTCCAAGATGTCCTTCAGTAGGCGAGTGGATAAACCATGGAACATACCAGTAAAGGAATATTATTCGGCAAGGAATGAGTGAGGGATGAAAACACACAGAGGGAATTTAAATACACATTGCTAATGAAAGAAGAGAATCTGAAAAGGCTGTATACTGTGGGATTCTAACGACATGATATTCTGGCAGAGGCGAAACTGTAGAGATAGTTAAAAGATCAGGGTTTGCCAGTGGTTGTGGGGGTGGAAGAGAGGAACAGGTAGAGCACAGAGGATTTTTAGGGCAGTGAAACCATTCTGCATGACGCTATAACAGTGGATATGTGTCATTATACTATAGTCCATAGAATGTACATCCAGAGTGAACACTAAGGCAAACTGTGGTTTGTGTGTGATAATGAGCTGTCAGGGTTGGATCAACAATTGCAACAAATGCATCACTCTGGTGGGGATGTTGTTAATGGGAGAGGCTATGTAGGGAGACTAGGGGAAATCTCCATACCTTCCACTCAATATTGCTGTGAATCTAAAAAATAGTTTTTTTTAACAACAACAAAAAAGTTTAATTTAAAAAGCCTATTTGTTAATGAGATTGCAAAGACCCTTAAGATCTGTCAGCCTTCTCCTAATGGCCTTTCTTGCCATTAGGTAGAACCATATGACCAGTTATGGACTAATTATGGCCACCATGGTTCAGTGGAAGTGACAGATATCACTTCCAAGCTGAAGCAAGGCCTTCCAGAACTCTCTTTTCCCTCTGGCTCAACAACCAGCAAATTCAAACCTGTGAATGTCTTGAGTGACAACAGTAAGCAGAGACTCCCAGCTGACATATGGTCGACATGTAACAGAACAAATAAGTCTTGCTTGTTCTAAACACTGAGATTTTAGGGTCATTTCCTCAGCAAAATCTAGTTTATCATGACTAATATAAGTGATGACCAATATGTATTCCTTTCTAAAGGAAATTTCTAAAGGAATTTCCTTTGCAAAACTGTCACTTCTCCCTACCCTACCCTCCTGTTCAGACGGTGCACTTAAGGAAACAAAGTTGGCCTAACTATAAATTCCAATCTTCATTCACAAATCTCTTTTAACATCTAAAAGAATCTAAGTTGATGGAAATTCTACACTTTTGATCTTCTATTTTACAGCATCTCAAAAATCCAAGAAGTGTCTCTTTCCTCCCCCATGAAGAACTCTGGCTATCTATCACGCCATCTTGCTTGCCCTTCAAGCATCACGTAGCCTCCCAGAGAGAAAGGTTCTTCTTCCTCCCAGTTACTTTTCTCCCAAGAATCACAGCTTTTATCCCTTCCTCAGAAAGCACAAAGGAGAGCAATTCCAATCAAGTAAAAGGGCAGAAAATGGAAGTATGTTTATCTCACTGTAAATCACCAACACCATTCCTGCTCTAGTTTGTGTCTCACATGCCATGTCTTGTTTTCTTTCCCCACTGGTTCAGAAACCAGGCAGGAAGCAGGAGGTTAAGTTCTGGGGCATCTCAAACCCCAACAAAGGCCAGCTGAATCCTCTCAGGAAGTTTCTGTGACAATAGTTCAATGATCACACATTATCCCTTTGTTGTGTAGAAGGGTCATGGGTGCTCTGATGACCTTGGAAAATAAGATGGTAACACCTTGGTACAGCCCCGTATGGCTCTCTTCCATCTATAACTCCTTCCTGACACTGTTGGTTTTGCAAAGCAATCCAACCAAAGGTCCAATTTCCCACATCAGAGAAGTCTATACTTTTACAACCTGTGCAAACCCCCAGAGTAACCCAGTCTCTATGGCAGGTTTCCAACCAATTCTAGAAAGTCTCTCTCCCTCTGCACTGTCAGCTTGTTCTGCTCTTCTTATCTTCCCATCCAAACCAATCATCTCTCTCTGCTGCATTGATACAAAAGGAACTGCACAACTACTTGAGAATGAGCAAAAATTCATAGGAAAAATACCCTCTGCACCTCTCTGTGCAATGTCATATAATTTCTGGCTCTTCTGTCCTTCAACATACAACTCTGTCTTCTTCAGAGGAACTTTCTGGATGTGACAAATGCACAGTGCTCCGGAACAGAAACTTTGGGATGCAGCCATAGCATTTACTTCCAAGATTTACTTCCATGATGGCCAATTGATGACAACCCCTGCTCCCCCAGTGTATGATGACTACTTTCAGGGTTATCAACAAAGGCAGGTGCTGGCATGAGGTTCAGTCTACAGCTTTGTGATTATAAAAAGCCATCTGGAATCTTCTTTGATTCACTCATTTACTCATGAAATTCAGTGGATCACCCTCTTGATGTAAGGCTGCTCAAAACTCTCTTCTTTCTTTTCCAGGTCCATAGCATCTCTCGTCTAGAGAGCAGAACTAAATAACTGGTCCTCTTGCTCACAGTCTCCACCCTCTGGTGCTATCGCCATGGTGATCACTGTGCAACACCAACAGACTGACCACCTGAGTGCCTGACAGCTGCTCAGAGGTGGGGCGAAGAGCGTGGGTGCTGGTGTCAAGGAAGAGCAAGGTTCAAGTCCTGACTTTGCCACTAACAGGGCAAGTTCTTAATCTACTCCCCACTGTGCTTTCTTCACATTGGATGAGGAGCAACAACAGCACCTCCCCTGTAGAGTTTAGGAGGACTAAGTGGACAAACATAAGACTCTTAGCACAGTGTTTTGGCATCCACTAATGCTCACTAGACGTTTACTAATATTGTATGCCCTGAGCATTCGAGGTGCTGCAAATTCTGGTCACAGCACGCCTCTGGATTCCCAGTCCCCCCCTATCCATACAATGCCTCTCCCCAGAGATTCTCATTCTGCAGCTGCCCAGACACTGCTTGTCCACACACTCCTTAGCGAGAATACCGGAGCTTTATTTGTACTCCTCTCTACCATTCTCATCCCTAAGATGTAAAAAGAGTAGTCAGTGTCCTGTATTTTCGACAAAGCTTTCCATTAGGAGACAATACTCTCAAATTACCCATAGAGATGACACATTGCTTTCTGAAATCAGTACAATATTTTGATGTCTAATCATCTTCATCTGTTAGGAACAAAGGTCATCTTTTCAAAGCTGAAATATGCAGCCACTTTTAATGGCCACATGTTTCCTCTGCTCAGACTCACCAGAAGGGGGAGTGCCTGCATCAGGTAGGGAATTCCAGCACTCCCAGTCAAGCGGACAGTTCCTTGTTCCAGAATTCATGATACGGGGACACTTACATATATATATTTATATATACAATACAATATATTTTTACACACACACACACACACACAATTATCAGAGGTTCAGAAGATGGAGGCAGCTCATTCATACAGGTCTTCGTCCATACTTGTCATAACATAACCCATACTTATTATCACCAAGTTTACCAAATATACCAACCCATGCTTATTATTACCAAAAATTACCATGAATTTTTCCATGACTTGCACAGATCTAAATTCTAGTTACAGACTAGAGCACCTGAGTTACTTGACTCCAAGCTGTCAATGGTTCCTACCCATGCTCCCTTTCACACGTAACAGCCTATCTCCCAGTTACCGTGAAGATTAAATGAGTCACCACCACACACAAGGACTTAGAACTGCACCTGGTACACAGTGACTACTGTATGCATTCTGCTAGTTCTACTGTTACAACTCTGTAATCAGTCACAATCATCCTGGAGCACCAGCAAGTTTTCATCAGTGGCCACAGGAAAGGAAGAGGCAATGCAAAATTCAAACCAGAAATGATTACTTACTTACCCTAGATTTCACTTACAGAAACTCAGAGTGGTTAAAACCCATAGGAAAATATATGGCTGTAATAACTGTGGGTGGTTCCCAGACAGCCATCCAGGGGACCCTGTGGTCAGTGCCCAGCAAGATCGCTCCGCCCCTGAAACAGTCCACTCGTACATTACACTGGTAACTCCTGCATTACCAATACTCTCACTTCACAATACGATTTCCACATTCCCCGCGGTAAGAATACTTTCTCGCTCCCATCATTCTTCCAAATGTCTACCCCTATTACCTGAGTTCATTTTTGTGGATGTCCACTATTTTTCTTTCCAGCTTCTGTGACTGCTTGGGGAAAATCTCAAACTCACTGATATAATTCTCAGGATGCTCGTCGGGATCAAAATCGCCAAGCTCAGCTGTAACCAGTGAAGAGTAAGAGAAAGATTAAGAACAACAAGGCGAGGGTACTTGTGGAATGGTTCCTCCCACCCAAATGAAGAGCTGCCAGGAGCTCACCCAACAAAATGTGTTTGTATCCATGGGAAGACCAAGGCCTGAGTGACTAGAAGCCCATATTCTAACTCAGTTTAGCCATAGGATCTTGGGCATTTGCCAACCTCTTCGAGGCTTGTTTTCTTCATCTATATAATAAAGGAATTTAAAGAGTTGTTTTGCAATGGGGAACTACTGGCCTTTGGGGGGACTAAACAATTCTTTATTGTTTCAGACCTTCCAAGGCATGTCAGGGCACTTATCACCCTACCCCTCAGGTACCAAGTGTTAGTGGCACACCTAGTCATTGTGACCAACACAGATGGTCCCCAGTATTTCCAAACATTCCCCAGGATGCTAGTGGGAATCACCGGCTATCCCTCAAGGTTCCTTCCATAGCTAATTTTCTGAGTCTAGCAATTCTATGGCTGGAGCTTCCTGTTTGTACAAGTATGGTGCAACCAATTAAAAAAAAAATCACAACATGAAGGCACCCAAAAAGACTGCACTTAAAAATAAGTGAAATGCTCTTCAGATTAAAGAGTGTAAATCTAAGCCTGGGCAAGTGCACCGGATGAAGGTTCTTGCTGGGTTGTAATACAGAGTCCCTGCAAAGGGTCTTTAAGGGCAAAAAGAAATGCTGGCATATCTCTAAGCTCCTAGAAGGTCTAGGAGAGGAAGGACCTAGAATGTGCATCAACCACAGCTGGGAACAGCAAAGGTGATGTTCTTGCCATGGGCAAAAGTACTAATTGCACAAGCCTGCTAAGGAAAATGGGCCAGAAGAGGCAAGTGTCTCAAGCAGAAATGGCCCAGAAAAGAAGATTAAAAGAGGGTGGTAAAATTGTATTAGAGGAACTTGATCACCAACTCTGCAGTAGATAAAAATCAATATGCCTGAACACATCTGCAAAATCACATCCAACTCTGTAATTTGTATCCACTGTCCTTTCATTGCTGAATCATCTAATGACTACAAAAAGACAAAACTGGGAGGAAAGCAAAGCTCTTTAAAGCTTTGTAATAGAATTCAAATTACAGAGTTCTTAAAACTACCTAAAGTATGTATCCCACATGAGGAAGAACTTTTAAAAATTTTAAAAGACCCAAAATAGGGGTTAAGCATCTGCCTTCAGCTCAGGTCATGATCCCAGGGTCCTGGGATCAAACCCCCATCGGGCTCCCTGCTCAGCAGGGAGCCTGCTTCTCTCTCTCTTGCTTCCCCTGCTTGTGTCCCTCTCTCACTATGTCTCTCTCTGTCAAATAAATAAATAAAATCTTAAAAAAAATAAAAATAAGACCCCAAATACCATCAACCATATGAGGGAAAGTAATCAAATCAAATTAAAATACTTCTATTCATTAAAGGTATCACAGTCTCCAAAATAACAGACCATAAATTAAAAGAATATATTTGCAAGTGACCAAGAGTTGGTATCTAGAATGAAGAAGAAATCCCTACCAATCCATAAGAAGACAGGGAGGAAGACCAACAGGAAGATGGTCAGAGGATACAAACAGCCAATACAGAGAGCTGCTCAAACTCATCAGTAGTCAGAACTATGGAAACCAAAACAAGACATCACTTTACACCAAGACTGGTAAAATGTTTAAGAAGTGGGATGATTCGGGATGCCTGGGTGGCTCAGTTGGTTGGACGACTGCCTTCGGCTCAGGTCATGATCCCGGAGTCCCGGGATCGAATCCCACATCGGGCTCCCAGCTGCATGGGGAGTCTGCTTCTCCCTCTGACCTTCTCCTTGCTCATGCTCTCTCTCACTGTCTCTCTCTCTCAAATAAATAAATAAAATCTTTTTAAAAAAAAAAAAAGAAGTGGGATGATTCTATGTTTCGGTAGAGATATGAAGAAATGAAAATACGTGTACACTTCCTTAAGATTGATTAATTGATTTGACAGAGAGAGAGATCACAAGTAGGCAGGGAGGCAGGCGGCGGGGGTGGGGGGGGAAGCAGGCTCCCTGCTGAGCAGAGAGTCCCGATATGGGGCTTGATCCAGGACCCTGAGATCATGACCTGAGCTGAAGGCAGAGGCTTAACCCCCTGAGCCACCCACGTGCCCCAATATATGTTCACCTCTAGAGGATCCTTGATGTACACAGCTCTTCCAAAGAGCAAGCTGGGCATATATAGTCAAATATTATAAATGAGCAATCCCACTTTTGGGCATATATCTGGGAAAACTAAGTACAAGAAAGGATATGAAGGCAACTTGTGTGTTCATTTTTGGTAGGAGCAATAAATAAAATGTGAGCCATGTACCCTACCAGATACTCTGTAGCAATTAAAAGCAATCGCTGGAAACCCGAGAACCTGAATAGATGCCCAAAACAGTGTTTTGAGCATGAGATTAAAATGAGTTTTATAGCCCCATTTAATTTATAAAACTTACAAGTGTATATACACAAAATAATGTAATCATTGATAAGGATGTATGCAAAATTGAAGATCTGTGTGAACCTCGTCATTGCCTTTAGCGAAGGAAATGGAGAATAATGAAAAGGAAAATCAACCAATCAATCAATCAACTGATGGACCAAAAGGCACCGGTGAAGAGAATAAGCCATCAACTGATGATTAACTCGAGTTTCAAAAAATACACACATAACACACCAATGCCCGTACCCACACATACGTATCACTCTGAGTGGGCTGGACCTGAAAATTTAGGAGACGGTATAACCGGATGCCTCCATCTTCCATAGAGAACGGACCGCCAATACAAAACTGGGTCACTCTCGATGCAAATGTCAGCCTGCATGGTGGTTGGTAAGGGAAGGCTTTGTTTGGTGCTGGTGGTGGGGCAGGAGGAGGGGGGGTCTCTTTCTATGAAAATTTGTGAAATAAAATGAACTTGTACTGCTAAATACTGCAAATGAATAGCTTGGAAAATGCCAGAAAACGAAGAGAAGAAATGCCATGGAACCCTGCACTCAGTGGCTAACAAGGTAAATGTCAGTGCCTCTTGCACCATGTGCCCTGCTTTTTTGTCCCTTACAGTTGGTCTTTAACTGACTTCACCTGAAGCAAAAGACAGGTCATAAATGATTCAGGACTTGTAACTATTCAGACTATCAGGAGGAGTTGGGTAAGCGAGGGTAGAGTTGTAACAAATATGCAGCAGACGGCGTGTAATCTGAAACAGGCCCCTAGAGTGTTCCTAAGGGAGTTTAACTGTCAGAAAAATCAGAAGAGTTGAAGCAGAAGGATGATGCTATGGGGTGATGGTAGGTACAAAGGGCAAGCTTGCCGATGCGTTTACCCTGGTACGGAGATGACTCGTTCCAGAAGAACCCAAGAGAAGGGATGCTCCAGGGTCAGCTCCTCCAGGAGCCTTCCCTGACCACCCTCTCTGAGTCAGGAACCCTCCTGAGGTCACAGCAGGGACCTGGGGGTCGCTCTGTTGAGCCACTCACACATCCTCGCACTGCCTGTTTACTTGGGTCTCTCCCCTGTTCTCCCTCCCAACCAGGGACTTCCTAACGCAGTGCCTGTCCCCTAGCAGCTGCTCCATACATGTTCAGAAAACATGAACAAATAAATGGAGAAGGGAGGGAACCAGCCACTCTTTCCCAGCACACAGTGGTGCAATGTCGGGAAATGCCCGGGCTCACTTGACATCATTACTGGAGAACTTCCCACGTGCCAGACACAGGCATACTATGGTGAAACCCCCCCCCACCACCATAAGTTCTACTTCTGTAGAATTCAGATTCTACATCAAGAGAATGCCTAAGAAGTCCCCAAACAACTCAAAGACATAATTTCAGACAGAAGCGTTTAAAAGATGACAAAACAGGGGTAGGAGACAGAATGGGGTGCAGGAGAGAGGCTACTTTAGTAATCCCAGGAAGACTTCTCAGAGGAAGGGATATCTGAACTGAGTTCAAATTCAGTTCTGAACATCTGATACACACCAGGCAGAGGAGGTAAAAATGACAATCCCACTATGTTACGGTTCTATAGAAGGAGTGGGAAAGATGCTATTTTCACCAAGAAAAGAAGTATATAGATCCCTCGGGTTTGAGGTATGTGTGCTGCAATTTGTTATGGAAAAAACGCATTGCACGTACTAAATACGCTCGCTGTATTCAGTATCTACAAGTAGCAACAGACTGTGTCTTCTCTGTAGAGAATATTCTGAAGTTTCACACACACTCTTGCAGAGGGCGCTAGTGAGTCAGAAGCTACTGAAAAGCCACAAGGCCTCCTGCTTTCTAGTCTTTTGCTCCACATTCCCTCTCTCTCTCTCCCAGTAAGCATAAACAGGTCCAACAAAGCAGATCTTTATCTGCATTTGTAATGATCTTTAGAGTTGTTGAAAGATCATCCCAAACACCAGAGAACATCATGAATCCAGCGTTTATTGGATTTGCTATAAACGGCCCGCGGACACTGTTGTATCTTAAAGCCGAAGGGTCCTTTCGAGGTCTGCCGGTCTGTTTCCAGCTGTGTGTGTGCTCAGGGACAATGGCGCCATGGGCCCTGACTGTCCAGGGGGGAGACCTGGTGGCTTTATTGCAAACATAAAACAGGATGGCGAGTTTCCTGTTACAAAGCCCTACTTGAGCTTGTCCTTGGAGACTTGACCGTGATTCAGTAATGCCTAAATGTGCTCTGAAATGCTCATGTGCTGGTCTGGTGCTTGGATTAGTATTGATCTGCTTTACCCTTACGGAGGACAGTGCACCCTAACCAGGAATTCACAGCCCTGCAGGGAAAGGCAGACTGGGTTTTAACATCCTTTCCTTAGCTCTGCTGTTAAGAGAGGTGGTTTTTTTGGGAGGCACATACGCCACCGCGGGGCAGATGGAAGGACCATTTCTCATCATTGTATCACTGTAGTTCTGACTTTAAACTTGAATATCTCCAAGGGTTTTGACACCTCTGCCGACATCCACTGGGCAGCACTGGATCGATCCCAGGGGAGGGGGAGAGCCACACAGACACTCTCTTCAGAATTTTCAGGAAGCACACACACCCAGAAACAGGGCCCCATGAACTATTTCACGGCATGGGGCACCCCACGGGGTGAGTGATGGGTGACAGTGAAACCCCAGGGGAAACACGAGTGTCTCTCTTCAGCTATGAACGAAGCTCGAAATTGTGAAGGCAGACAATGGTCATGACCTTCTTATGATCCTTTGCAAGCTCCTACATTATTCCAGACCCTTCATAAAGAGGACACGCTCACTTGATAACTGTCCTTCTCCCTCTCCCTTCCTTCTGCCTCCCTCCACCTCCCTACCTCCTCTCCCTCTCCCTTCCTCTCTTCATCTCTCCCTTCTCCCCTGCTTCTCTCATAAACACGTCATTAGCAGTCACACCACAGAAGGCTGGATCACCTGGGTCCCTCCAAATTGGACTTGCTGCCAGCTGCCTCCCAGCTGGCCCAGGGGAACAGAACACCTGAGTCATTCGGGTCCTGGACCCACCCCCATGGCCCTGCACCACCTCCGGCCCAGGAGACCACCTTTCAGGTGTTTTTTTTTTTTCTTACAGGTAGAAATATCCAGAAACCAACACCTGGGTCATATGTGTTCACGGTTTCCCAATGCCCCACCCCCTGGGGCTGGTTCAACCCTGAAAATAAGTCTCATGGAATCTTCACAGAGCAGTGAACGAGGCATGCCATCCCATTTAATATACACTTAAAGAGCGAAGACAGTTTGTCTGTGCTGAGATGGCCAGGGGCTGGGAAGTGAGACTTGACCTGGGTATGACAGACTGTGAGTCCGGCCCTCTTCTCGTCACACTCCACGGCTAGAAAAACTGAGGAGTTCGATACACTGCGCGTGGACACATCTCAATATATAATATATATTAATATATTATATGTAATATATATTGTTGTATATATTTGTCTATATTTATTTACATGTATAATTTTATAATTTATGTGTGAGTATTTTAAATTATTTTTAAGTGTTTTTAAAGAGTAAATATTTTATATATATACATATATATGTGTGTGTATATATAAATGCATTTATATATGTAAACACTTGGACAGTTCATTTCAAACTGTTTGACACCTACCTCCCTGGACAGACATTCCCCCTCACTATACCCAACAGATGCCATGCCTGGCAGTCAGAGCTCGGAGCACAGAACACCCCACTGCCCCTCAGAGGGGTGGGCGGCTGCAGCCACACTTACCTTGAACGATACAGGCACCCAGGTAGGCAGCATCTGAAAAGGAGCAGAGCAGTCGACCATGGAAAATATCTCTTTTAATCTGCAGGTACAAAAGATACCTGTAACACAAAATGAGCAAGAGTCAGCGGAAGTCTTGGCTGAAGCCTGGAAGAAGTGAGAGGACAGTTCATGCTCCATCCACCTGCTCTACTTAGCTCCCGGGAGCAGCCGAGCCACACCCAGCCCCTCGGAGGGCGAGCAGATGACAACGAGGGACCCTCGGGATTCAGGAAATCTGATGGGACCGTGACCGTGGCAGCTTCTATAGCTGGGCAGTGGGCCCTCCTTAAAGAGACATGAGGAAGAGGAAAGCCACAGGGCCCAGCGGCCACAGTTCCTGGAAGGAACCCCCACATGGTGACCCCCACCGCCCCCCCCAACAGGTACAGGTGCCCACACTCTGTGTGAAATGAAGAGTACGAGAAGGGACTCGTTCGGTATCTGGAGAGGAGTCTCAGCAGCAGACGGACTCACATTCATCAGTCTCAAAAGGACTTGGTTATGAGCCCAGAAAGCCAATTTATTCACAACTAGAGCTGTCCTCTGGTTCATGCGCTGTCCCCCTCTCCAGGGATAGCACACTCAGATGCCCGCGGCGGCCAGGCAAACCTGATTATGATATAAACGGGCCAGTCAAAGGGGGTCCCCAACTCTGGACACTGGGTCATCTAAAGCACATTGGACACAGCAAAGTATTAGGGGCCCACTGCCATTTCCATCTGATGACTCTCTCTATCTCATACCTGCTTTATGCTGTATACTGGACTCTCGGGACACTGCAGAGGCTCAACTGACAGACACCCCCTTGCCTGACTTGGTATGGAATTACTTGCAGGGCACAAAGGCAGTCCCTCAGAAATCTCTCGCCCAGAGTCTGGTACACAATTTGCCAGAGAAACAGCATGATACTTGGTAGGTAAGGACCCTAAGAGTTCCGTACATGAGAGCCTCGCACACCTGTGTGAGCCCATGAATGACGCAGAGATCCTGCGAGAACATGGAGTGTGATTCAGTAGATCAGGGTGGGGCATCAGAGTCCATATTTCTAATAAGTATTTCTAATGCTGAGGCTGTGCTGCTGATCCGTGGTCCACATGTTGAGTACCAAAGTTCCAAACCAATGGTTCTCAGCACTGACTGCAAACTAGAACCACCCAGGGAGCTTTAAAAAAAAAAAACCAAGCTGTGGACACTGCCTCCAGATCCAATTAAATTGGGAAAAAAAAAATGCACAAATTTTCATAACAGCACTATTCATAATACTAAAAAAAGTAGAAAAATCCAAATGCCCATCAACTGATGAACAGATAAAAGAAAGTGGAACAGGCCCACACTGGAATATTATTCAGCCACAAAGAAGGATGAAGTACGGATCCACGCATAGCAGGAACAAGCCTTGAAAACAGTACACTAAGTGGAAAGAAGCCAGACATAAAAGGCCACATACTATATGGTTCTATCTGCACGAAATGTCCAAAATGGAGAAATCTAGAGAGACACAGAGTAGGTTAGTGGCTGTCGGGGGAGAGAGAAGGAGGGGAAACAAGGAATGACTGGATGAGTACTGGCTGATAAAAACGTTCTCGGATTAGATTGTGGCAATGATGGCACAACTTTGTGAACACACGAAACCCACTGAGGTGTACACAGCAGAATTTGCCAAAAGAAGCTGGTACTTTTGACAATAAACTTTCTGGGAGTAGTTCTCAAATTTTAACATGATCTAAAATTACCTGAAAGCCTCATGAAAGTTCGGATTGCTGAGCCCTGTCCCAGGTCTAGAATAGGGGCCAGGTTCCCAGGTGCGGTTCCTGCTGGTCTGGAGACCTGACTTTGAGGCCCAGAGCCTTTCAGACCACAGCCATTCAGATAACCAAGGTCACACAAATAGGATCAAATCTTCCCCTTTTTAAAGGCTACACACTTCCAGGCCGAATGCCACAAAGTTTCTTGTTTACTTGTTCGATGTTACCCAATGAACATGAAGCATTCCTTTCCATTTTTGATGAGTTGAGTAGTGAAAAATAGTTTCAAATAGCTATGTACTGATGAATGAGAGGTTTGGATTCTGATCTCAGAATTCTGAAATTAAGTTTGACAGAAGCTTCCCGAGGCAAGAAAATCTGCTTTCATAACACCGGAGCTTGGGTCCTTGGGATCAGCAATCTCTAGAGATAATCATGGATTACTGTGCATTTGACAAAATCCACTGAGCCTTAGAAATAGCATCAGGCTCAGATATTTTTTAATATAATAGCCACCAAAAATAATAATAATGCATCTCCTTTTAGCATCATTCCTGTATGAAAAGATTAAGCAACAAAAGCACAAGAGGATCTGGGACATACATTCTTGGGCCACTATTAACAATACTGCTTCTTTGGGTGTTTGGGTGACTCAGTCATTAAGCATCTGCCTTCAGCTCAGGTCATGATCCCAGGGTCCTGAGCTCAAGCCCTGAATGGCTTCCTGCTCGGCAGGAAGCCTGCTTCTCCCTCTCCCACTCCCCCTGCTTGTATTCTCTTCCTCACTGTCTCTTTCTCTAGCAAGTTCTCACTACAGTTCTCACTACAAAAAAAAAAAAATAAAAAAAGAAGACGTAAACCCAAAATATTTTGATTACATTCAATTGTATGCAGCATTTACAAAAGCCCTAGAGATCTAAAGGATTATAAGAGGACTGTGTAAATGGAGAGATAAATGAAGGACAAAAAGTGATTTCAAATACCCGTCTTTAATGAGTATTTGTTGTTTTACTGTTTCCTACCTGCCTTTAATCCCCAAAGTTTCTTTACCCCTGAGCATGGTCATGAACGTGATCTTAAATTCTCATGTAGCAAATTCTCCTTAAACTTTAATTTTACAACAAAATAACAAGTTATCAAAAGAAAAATGAAGTTGTTTTAGAATGCAAATTTTTTAAGATATAAATTCAATTAGCCAGCATATAGTACATCATTAGTTTTTGATGTAGTGTTCAATGATTTATTAGTTGTGTATAACACCCAATGCTCATCACATCAAGTGCCTTCCTTAATATGCATCACTCGGTGACCCCCGTGCCCCCCACCCACTTCCTTTTCCCCAATTCTCAGTTTATTTCCCAGAGTCAAGAGTCTCTCATGGTTTGTCTCACCTTCGCTAATTTCAAGTTAGGGTTTAGACCAGAAGTACCGGAGGCAGGCCACTCTTTCTAGATTGGTTTTGAATTCTAAGGATTGGATGGACTAAGAAAAGTCCATTTCTATCTGTGCAAGGACAGAAGATTCTCTTACTTTCCTGTGGAGACATAAAAATGTTCACAACCTTCCACTTTTCCTACCTCAGCTAGTCAGTCAAATGCAGGGAAATGTTAGCAAATTCAATTGAGAAGAACTAGACCGGAGTTATTAACTAACACTTCGTATTCTTCTACTTCCAAATGGGACTTTTCTCAACAACAAAAGAGCCATACTTAACTTGTATCCTGACACATATCCAATTTTTATCCTCCAGACAACATTATAAAGAGAACATATGACAAAAGTGAGCCATTTTGACATCTGACTAAATAATGCCCAGAACTAGTATTTGATTTAATCTTTCTAATTACATTATCGGCACCCAGAGGGCAAGACAAACATCTTTTTTTTTTTTTTTCATGCAGCCCCTGCCACATATCACATGATCCCACTTACACGAAATCTCCAGAATCAGCAAAATAAATGAGCAGTTGAGTGGCTGCCAGGGGCTGAGGGAGAGAAGAGTGAGTAGCAACTGCCGATGGATGAGTGCGGTGGTCCTCTTCGGTGATGAGGACATGTTTCGGAATGAGATACTGGTGATGGTCACCCAACAATGTGAATGTTCTTAATAACACTGAATTGTATACTTGGAAGTGGTGAAATTAGGTTCCGTGAATTCTACCTTAATATCTTTAAAACGCAGGTCAAGTTGCAAAATGCCCACCACCACTTATAATGTCCATTATTTATGTGTGCCTCGTGTCCACCTGCCCCCATCCCCAAGCACAAAGCTCACTAATGGCTGTGTGCAAATTAACAATAAAGAAGGGCACCAGCTGCTCCCTCACAAGGTCACCTCAGTGCCACAGGGGTCAAGCTTTACTGGGGACTCATGAATAAGGAAAAAGCGAAATATCTAATAAGCCAAAATGCATCCCTTGCATCTCTGATGCATTCGGACCTACGATGATTATTTTGAGAGCTGATCGTGCACAGTGACTTTTGTCACCTAATCAGAGTCTCGTCAAGAACTAAGCACTATCAACTTCCTGGGACCCTTCTCAGCTGCACTAGTTGGGACTGTTCTCAAAAGCAAAACCCCAGGACAAGGACTGAATATGGCCCCAGCCCAGGAAGGTCAGAAGGGAGAAGAGCGGAGAACTGGAAAATTCCCAGTCGGCCTGAGAAGAGTTTACAAGTGGAGAGAAAACAGCCCCACGGTTAGCCATTCTGCAAGAGGAATGTGGGGTGACAAATAGCTCATCCTATCCAGTGATCATTTCCCTTCCAGAACAGCTCAGATCCAAAAGATCGTCCCTAGGGGCTGCACTAGCTATGAATTCACCCGGATCGTAAAGACAGTCGTCTTCCGTTTATTTTTAGTACTCCACTGTCAGATGTTTTCAGAGAATACCTCCTCCTTATAACCACCGCTTTTTTTGTGTGCAGTTAATTACACTCCCAATGACAACTGTTTGAAAAATCCCAAGACAATTAAATGCAAGAGAAACATTCCAAGCCAAAATACCAAACTGGGTGTCAGCTTCGTGGAGACAGTGCTGCTCTAGACAGGCGGCGCGTCTAGCCTGGGAGGACTCTGGCTGGTTAAAGGTGCGGGTTAAACATACAAACAAATGGAAAATACCTTGTGAGCTCTTCTTTAATCTTCAAGGGTTCGTGTGGGTAGAATTTCACTCTAAAGCACATGGTGTATGGTGGATGAGCTGAAACATCATAAAAAAAAAAAAAAAAAAGGGCATGAGAAAAGCAGCAAAAGACCAAGGACTCCAACACACAGGAAAGTCAGCCGTGAAGTTACAGCCTAGCCTTGGGGGGCTGGGGGCAGGGGAGAAAGGGATTTTTCTGGCGGAAGCAGATCTTATTATGCCCAAGGAAACAAAGCCACAGTGACAACTAAAGAAAATGCTTGACAGGACGCCCAAAGCCAATGCAGGACACGGGCAACCTAGTCAGTTAGCACAACTTTCCACATCACATTCTCGCCAGGCCATAGCTTCAAACAGCATTTTTTTCCTCCTGATTCTTCCCACCAGTTTGTGACAGATAAATTGCCCACTCTGGTCTGGGCCCTAGTGAGATATTTTTCAGACTGTGAGGTGGAAAAATGTCACTGCACATGACTAGTTTTCCCAAAACAATGGTGCTTTTGAACGGAAATCGCAATTTTAAAAATGGAGTCAGCCATGCACAGATCTTACTTTGTATATATTTTTAGTATTATTTGAGTATTATCTATGAGGCAGTCACTATGAAAACAAACACTTCTATAACACACTGATTTGTATGAATCAAGATGGCACTGCGCAGAATGAAGTCCCAATTGAGGTTCATGATTCTAGAATGTTCTAAGTGCATTAAATATCTGGTACTGAAGGACCACCTAAGTGGCTTCTATAGGACTTCTGATACCCTTAATTATAGAAAGTGTTGGCTTACAATGTTGATCTAATAAATGCACACAAGTGTGATCTAATAAATGCATACAAGTGTAGTAAGATGCTTTCAAATTTCAATTAGCATATAAAATGAACACTTTAAGGTGAAAGAAATACAATAGTTAACATTATTATTTCTATGGCTCTTAGACACTTGCTCATGTTTTGCCTTTGTTTCAGTACAGCTACTTGGGATCAACTCCAAGTCTATGTCCAAATGCCTAAATGAAACAGCACCCTATACTTGCCCAAATCCTCTTTCACAGCAAGGAGGGGTTAAATCCCCAGCCATCTCTATAATGCCTGGGGCTATTCTGTATGTAGACCAATTCTTTATGTGGAAAGAACTATCAGCATTAAATATGAATGCATAATGAGTATAATTTAATATGGAAAACAGTTCTCGAAAATAATTTGAAAGAAATCATCCAAATCACAGGAAAACACAAGCATCTTTCTGGCCATCTCAGCAGAGAAAAACCGATTATACACATACACCCACACACACAGATGTCAGAACTCTTTCCATTCAATGCCCTACTTCTCTACCAGGAACTGGGAAATTTTTTAACTGAGTTGGATGCTCCTAACCCACCCCTGTGTTCCCTAGATTTAAGGAAACATTTTTCTGGAGCACTAGAAGAAAATAAACACCATCTATACAGCAAAAAAAAAAAAAAAAAAAAAAAAAAAGAAAGAAAGAAAAGAAAAAAAAAGAAAAAATAGCAGTGATTCTCAAGTCATTCATCTTTCATGACATCTAGAATTTCAGTTTTAACTCAAAATATTTACTCTTTATACATTTTCTAGATTTCTTGTAATTTGTTTAGGTCATCACCTTTAAAGGATTAAACCTAATGTTTTTTATTACAAAATCTCTGGATTGTCCTTAGTAGAAAGATTAAGACTATTTTTATAAGAGAAGAATAGAGCAAAAAAATGGAAAAAAATAAAATTTTTTCTTCTTCTACTAGTCTTCAAAATTAATACATGTTTAAGCACAATCAATGACGATGATTGATCGATAATAGTAGACAGATGGAAAGAGTGGATGGACAGACAGATGGATAGATGGATGGACATATAACAAGTGGATAGACGGAGACACAGATGGGTAGGCAGACAGATGAATGGAAAAACCACCCTCTTTTACTTTTCTTCACTTTGTCTCTATTCCTGTCCCTCCATCCCTTGGGTCCCCACCAAGCTTACCCCAAACTCTCCCACCACCATCAACAACTTCATCAATATTCTTCGACCCTTTTTGCCAAACTCACACAAATCCTTGCCAATATGATTACATATGTGAGGGATTTTTTTTTTTTTTTACAACTGATTCTCACAAAATGAGATCACACTACATATGTTTCTCTTGCTTTTCTCACTTAACTCTCTATTCTGCTCATCCCTCAGGGACAATAGTCATAGATCTAACTTGTTGTCGCTACTAACTGCATTATAATTTATATTATGGATACAGCAGAATGTATTCTGCTCTTCTTTTAATTATCATTCAGATTGTTTCCACATTTCTGCAATACAATTTGATTTATGTGTTTTTTATGTGATTTTTGTGTTTTTTATTTCTATAATACAAACTTCCAATATTTGAGTTTTGGGGTCAATGGGTATGGGCAAATGTTGTAAAGGGAGCTGAAAAATAACGGAGGGCGTGGGGTTCCCATGAGCGGGGCCGCCATTGCACAGGGAACAGGGCCATGGAGAAGCTCAGCAGGAGAGGGAGGAGAGGTCCTGAGCAGCCAGGACAATGAGAAGCAGGGCTGACTGCACGGGTCCTAGCTGCCGCCTCCCTCTGTTTCAACACCAGGCTGAAGTGGTTCATCATCTGCTTCGTGTGTGGCATTTCCTTCCTTATCCTTGGGACCGGATTGCTGTGGCTTCCTGGTGGCATGAAGCTTTTTGCACCGTTGTATACACTTGGAAATCTTGCTGCGCTAGCCAGTACTTGCTGCATTAGCCAGTAAGGGACCCACGAAGCAACTGAAGGAAATGTTTGAAGCAACAAGATCGCCTGCAACAATGATGATACTTTTGCATTTCATATTTACCTTGTGCGCTGCTGTTTGATGGCATGAGAAGGGCCTGGCCTTATTATTCTGCATATTGCAGTTCTTGTCCATGACCTGGTACAGCCTGTCATACATCCCATATGCAAGGATGAAGTAATTAAATACTGTCTTCTCTCTTAAATTGAAATTCAGAAACTCTTTGAAAAGAGCACTGGAAAGGCGACTTTCTGTTTTTGGTAAAGTATGCTTTTCCAGATGTAATCATCATTCCCCAAACTGACACGACAGGTTAAGACCATTTTGTGCACTGATGGGAACTACATGCTTGATTAAACTGCTAAGTAGTAAAACAAGATAAAAACCAAAGGGAGCTGAAATATAAAAGCCCACTGAAGGCAACCTGGGGAAAGAAGGATCATAGAAAATGGTCCCAAACTACAGGTGTCATTTGCTTGTCCTCTTGGTCAGCATATCTGCTTACTGTGCCCTAGGCTGGCTACGAGAGGTGTCTGAGCTCCTTGGCTACACGTCAGGACTCCCATTCTGCCTAAAGAATCAGGCGCTGAGACAGACAGCTCCCCGGGGCAGCCATCTTGAAAAGTGCCTTGGAAAATCCCACCTTCTAACCACACACATCCTTGTTCTAAACCCAGAGTTTCCAGAATGGTCTCATGCTTCTCCCATATGCAAAGCCCTTCCATCACTTGAAGAAAGCTCTTAAACAGCACTTACAGTCCTTCTGAGTCTTCTCTATGATAATAAATGTCCTCCATCCTATCAACTGCTCCTCACATGAAACAGTTTTGAGCACCCTCATTCTGGGTATATTCTGGTCTCTGTCTCCTCAAGTCCAAGGCCCCAGGGGTTGCCACATCCACTCAGGTGAGGGAATCATCACCAGCCTCAGTTTGGACATAATTGTTGCTCTCCCTCAAGAACTTCATCTCAGTGTGATTTACTCTGAGTTTATAATAAACCAATGCTCTTAACCCTTTTCATATATGCAGTTGCTAAGTTACATAGAAAGTTGCATCTGACGTCTCTTTCCGTTTTTCTAGGGTGTGATCATGGGAGAAATTAATACACAGTATTTGGGGTAGACTCATCACTAGACCCATTATCAGAGAAGAGAGGAGAGGAGGAAGCAGAAAATGAACTTAGAAAGAGGCACTTCAAGTCTGAAATCTTCTATCCATTTTCTTTTACCATCATATATACTCCTACTGTGTCTTTCTCTCATATTGACCCCATGTCACTAATATAAGAAGAATTAAAAGGAGCATATGATTTTATGCCCAAGCCTGAAGAGGCTAATGTAGCAGTAGGCTCCTTCTCGAGAAACACTCTTAAGATTTTGGATGCAAAATTATATTACAAAGCAAATAGTAAAGCTAAGGAATGCTTCTCGACAGGGTTGGAATAGTCTGAAAAGATAAATAATTTCCCCTCAAAAATGTTGATCTAGTTACGAATGGCAAGTTGTAGGAGGATATGAAGCATAGATCTCATTCAACATTTTATCCCCAGAGCTAATTATTGATAGACTCCGACTAGCTGAATGAATGATTAACCCCAAGCTTTGCGGCAGATGTCAAAGAGAAAGGCCATGCCCGGCCATCGCATTCATCCCATCCAAACACCGGCCTAGAAGGTCCATAGTCTGAGTGATTACGGCAACTCCTAGGATTTAGATTTTGAAAACCCTTGGTCCTATATCTTCAATTTCTGCCCTTCAACATCTGGAACAAATTCAGGAACACTGGAATCTGTTAGAATTGCTATTTTTAGAGGGACTATTAATTAATTCAACAAATACTTATTGAGTACCTAGGAGATATTAGCTGTAAGTTTAGATGTACTAATAAAAGTAGCTATAAAAGATAAAAATGATGTCTTCATGGGAGACATACTCTAGTGGAATAAATAGGTATAAAATCAAAGTTAATAAATGAAATATACAGGACATTAGAAGGCCATAAATACTACAGTCAAGAATAAAGCAGAAAAGACTTTAGGGGTGAAAAAAAAAAAACCACCTCTTTTTCCTTTTCTCCTCCCCACTATAACCAAATTCATGACAGTGAGGTACAGTTCACTTTACTGCCTTCTAGAAAACCAAATGAGGGAAAAATAGAATTGAAAATGTTAAGTCATTAAACAAGAAGATAGGGAAAAAGTCACCCCCAAATGTGTTGGCACTGGTATGGGGTCAAAAGTCCAGCTTTGGAGCACTGGCCTGTGCCCATAACAACTGCATAACCGCTAAAAAAGTGAAACAGGTAACCAAAGGGTTAATGGGACTCTTATGTGCTATTGTACCTTTTTACCCAAATCTCCTTATTCTGCAGCCATGTTTCTACAGATGACATTCCTAGATACCATAATAACAAAACGTTCATTTAGTTGTTTTGCAGAGACTCAAGAGACTGGCCAGAATGGCTCAGGACCACTGGCCTTCTCTCTGAGCACGTGCCTGAGTCCAACGGATAAAGTTTTGAGACACAGAACAACCTAAAACTTGACCCTCGGCTCATACTAAGGATGCCACTGACAACGTAGGCAGAAGGGCCACACAGGTGCAGAAAACAAGTACAACCCTCTCCCACATACTATCTGATTCTGAAGTCATACAGCTCCTCTCCCCGATCCCCAGATCCTTTTTTCTTTGCCCTTAAGGATCCCAGAGTCTCTGGTTTTGGGGAGGCAAGTTGCAGTTTGCCCTACGGTCTCCTTGCTTCGCTGCTGCTTGAATCAGGCCCTCCTTGCTGCACATTCAACGTCTTCGTGATTGGCTTTGCTGTGCACTGGGCAAGCGAACTTGGATTTAGACACAAAAAGAGCCTTCCCAGGGTCAGCCTGGCTTGGACAGGTGGGAAACCCCTTTGTGGAGATGAGCCCATCCCCTTTTCCAAGAGACAAGGACTGCCACTCCAATGTCAAGTCTTCTTGTTCTTAAACTACTTAAGGAGTTTACTCTGGTCTGGTCTGTGCCAACCATTTGGTGCACACTCAGTAGCTGGAAACATGATGGAGGAGATACCTTGGAACAGGATGCACCAGGCTTAGAGCCCACACCCTGCACTGGGACCCTACACCACAATGTCATCGGGAATAGTCACTGTCCTTACTAGACTGGGCAGCATGGCCACCCCATGGTGGAAGACACTGCAGCCCATTTCTACTGTGTTGTTAAGGCTTCAGCATCAATGACAGGGACACATGGTGGGGGGGTGGCAACCTCAAACCCCCAGGGTTTGAGTCCCCAGATTTGGAAGGGGACTTCCAACAGTGACCTTGAACAGGCCACCTAAATTCTGCTTCCTGCTCTGGAAGAAAGGCCAGCACCAGGGGCCCGCATCTACCTTCCACCGGTGTTTGCACAGGCTCTTGGCAGGTACACATGGCCTGAGTCCGAACTTTCGTTTCACTGGGATGTTTATCCTACTCATGCTGGAATAAGAGAAGGAGATGGAGGAGACTGAATTGAACTCAGCTGAGAAGCATTTACTCAGCCACGTTAAGTGCTAAGAACAAGAATACCACTGAGGAGCAGGGGAGGGCAAAAAGAGCAAAAGTCCACTTTAAAAAGGCCTAGAGCATGTAACTGTGCTGAGAACAGCAGGGCACCTCTCTTGCAGACGTCCATTACCTGCCACATGAGGGCTGGGGAGGCCAAGCCTCTCCACAGGGCAGCTCAGTGGCCCCCTTTTTGCATCAGCAGATCCTGGGGTATCTCATCATTTCCATAGCTGGTTAACACTGAGAACACAGGGGGAGGAATCGTCATTTACAAAGCAGAGACAGATTTTCTCATCTCCACTTTGAGATCTTGCCCAGAAATGGGGCTGGGGACATACAATGATCTGCTGAGCAGGGTCCTGGGTGAAAACAAAGAACACAACTTTCTAGTTTTTACCAATGATCATCCTCAAATATTCAGAAAATAAAAAACAAAAAACAAACAGAGTGGGGCTTTTTATGGGTGGGGGAGGGTTTGAGAGAGAAACATCATTTAGCAGCCTTTCAGAAAAGGCAGTCTCCCTCTAATCATTGTATATAGAGCTATAGGAAAACAAAAAACATAACTTCAGGGATATACACATAAACACATAGATCTTTATCATATACACTCGGGCTGGCAGCTACAAAAAAAATCTCCCCAACGTTTTATATTTTATTTTATTTTTTTAAGATTTTAGGGCACCTGGGTGGCTCAGTTGATTTACCATCTGCCTTTGGCTCAGGTCATAATCATGATCCCAGGGTCCTAGGATCAATCCCCGAATCAGGTTTCCTGATCAGTGGGAAGCTTCTCCCTCTCCCTCTGTGGCTCCCCCAACTTGTGCTCTGTAAATAAATAAACAAAATCTTAAAATTAAAAAAAAAAAAAGATTCTGTTTATTTGGCAGAGAGAGAGAGCATGCACGTGAGCAGGGTTGGAGGGGCAGAGGGATTATCTGAAGCTGTGACAGCAGAGCCCAACTCGGGGCCACCGGGCCTGATCCCCAACCAGAGGTCATGACCTGAGCCTTAACCAAGACAGAGGTTTAACCAACTCAGCCCCGCAGGCGCCCCTCCTAAACGCCTTTAAATTGCGGTTGAAGCTTAGAGCTGGTGCCTCAAACAGACGTTAGGACAACGTTTATACCTGGGCGACGGCTGTCCTGTGCCTTCCTCCTCTAGGAGTCCACTGGGGAGAAAATGATCCATTGTCAGATTTTAAGACTCTGGAGAAACACGGCAAAGCGTCTGTTGGTGCCGGCAGGGCCTCTAGCACCCTGCAAATCTGAGCCTTGTTTTCCAAAGAGCCCCAAGCAGTCATCAGGGTTCCTGGCCTCTTCAGCACAACTGATACCTTGTTTTATTCCTAACCAAATGAAGAGTGTCCCTCCCGTGTCTCGGAGAGAGGGCGGGGGCTTCACGGTGAGACCCGAGGGACACACCCCACTTCGTTGTGCAGGCGGCATATGCCGTGACATTCAGGTTTTCCAGCCGTGCGGCTTCTTCCGAGGCGAAACCGCTCGGGAGCACAAACTCTCCGCACATGCGCAGAACGACACTTGAGTACCAAAAGGGCAGCGCATTACTCACTCATTCAACAAACTATAACTCTCGGGATAGGTTTTAACGAGCCAGCCGGAGAACTGCTCTCTTAAGGACTGCTCTCTTTTGGTTGGAAATGATCATGATCATTCAACAACAACTGTTACTATCATCATCATCAAGAGTGATAATCCCGCCGTCACTCTTCTACTAAAAGGACAACCAGCAGCCTCCAAGATGCTACTGGCACTGTGTTGCCTCTACTTCCAAAGCAAAGAGGTTGTTTTTTGTTTTGGGGGGTGTTTTTTTTTTTGTTTTTTTGTTTTTTCCATTGTATTTAATTCATCTTCCGCCTGTTACAGTTCTCTGGGGTTGGACGCATGCACCAGGCTCGCCCACACACACGCAGGCACTGAGATCTCATAGGGAATCCTGGATCGCCCAGTTGCTGTCTCACGAACACTTGTTCTTTAATAAGGACTTCGAGGTCCAACATTTCTAACCTCAAGTTCAGCTTCTGGATAAATTTCTACGGCCAAACTGAAGTCTCCCAGCTTCCATTTCCTCTTCTGTAAAATGGGGATAATAATGGAATCCATTGCCTAGAGCAGACAGTAAAGGCTTTTGACTTTGCAGGCCTCAAGGTCTCCATCTCAACTACTAGACTTAGCTGGTATAGTATAAAAGCAAACACAGACAAGACAGAGACCAGTGGGCCTGGCTGTGTTCCAACAGGACACTGAAATCTCAGGGTACCTGGGTGGCTCAGTGGGTTAAAGTCTCTGCCTTCAGCTCATGTTGTGATCCCAGGGTCTTGGGATCGAGCCCCTGGTCGGGCTCTCTGCTTGTGAGGGAGTCTGCTTCCTCCTCTCTCTCTACCTGCCTCTCTGCCTACTTGTGATCTTTATCTGTCAAATAAATAAATAAAATCTTCAAAAAAAAAAAAAAAAGAAAAAGACACTGAAATTTCATTTCATATCATCTGCACACCTCACAAAGTCTTGTCTTTAGCCTTTTTTCTTCCTCCTATCCTTTTAAGATTAGGACACCTACTTCTAGCCTACAGGCCATACAAAAACAGAAGGCAAGCTGCTTTTGGTCCAGGGGCCATCGTTCACTGACCCCTGATAAAGAGCCCATGATGAGGATGAAATGAGTTAATGACATAAAACACCCAGCCGACTGCTTGAGACCTAAGTACTCAACCCACTAAAGTTGTTCCTATTCTGGAAGGCAAAGAAGAAACTTCCATGGATAAGGGAGAGCCCTTCGACTTGACCTAGCCCTGCACAAGCAAACCTCAGAGATACTGTGGGTTCAGTTCTGGACCACCACAATATAGCAAATTTCTCAATAAAGCAAGTCATAATGAGGTTTTTTTGGTTTCCCGCTTTGCTTCCTGAGTGTACAGTAGAACAACCTGAGAATCTTAGCCAAAAAAAGAGAAAGAAAAGAAACTTAGCAAAAGTTCATGACACCAAGGGCAGGAGATCCAGGTGCCTGCTTACTGTAGATGTATAACTAACGACACCCTCAGGAGTCATGTTGGTAGGGGTGACTCAACTAGTAAAAATGGTAATTATCACAGCTAAAAATCAAGAGCTTATGTAACTTCATCCCAACACTTTATACCATAAAACTGCATCCAAAAATGAGGCAATATAAAGCGTTTCCAACCAAACAGAAACATGAATAACACTACCCACTTGACCCAGGTTTGAGTCACTTCCAGTGCTCGTACACCAAGCATGGAATCTCTTGGCTCATCAGGGTTATCAGTCAGACATTTAGACCACCAACACGACCTGTAGTTTTGAATCATGTGGTCCATCCTGAAACAACATGAGAGCTCCTGAAGGGAGCCCCTGGCAGGACACCCCCCAGGAAATATGGGAGATGCTCTTTTCCTTCTGCTTTCTCCAATATTCCCATCACATTCCTTCCAACAAGGAAGAGTGCTGGGTCCTCCAAGAACCCACCATTGTACCCAATCGAAATGATATCATTTTGCCCACTTAGAACATTGGAATGTAACCCTATTTGGAAATAAGGTTTTTGCAGATGTGATTAACTTGAAGTCCTACTGCGTTAGGGTAAGCCCTAGAGCCTGTGACAGGTGTCTTTTTAAGAGAAAGAGACAGACACAGAGAAACCCAGGGAGAAGGTGACATGAAGATGAAGAGGGATCAGAATGACACAGCTACGGGCAAGGAAGGAATGCCAAAGACAGCCAGCAACCAAAGAGCTGGAAGCAGCAAAGGATTCTCCCCTAGAGCCCTGCTGACACCTTGAGTTTGGACTTCTAATCTCCACTATAACATAGCCACCAACCATAACATAAGAAAAAGGGTAAAAATAATAAATCGGTGGTTTATCAAATGTGCATGCCATTTAGAATTGCAACCCATGAAGTTCAGGGATTTTTTTTGTCATTACCCATTGTTACATCATTTTTTCTTCCATATTGAGGAAAAAAACACACACACCAAAGAATGCAATAGGGAAACCATTTAGAGGCCTGAACTTCATGGACTTTCTGATACAAGTTCTAAACACAGAAATGTTCAATGAAACAGTTGTACCTAGAAGAAAAAGAGAGGTCTTGCCAAACCTACAGAGAGCTATTGCTAGAATAACAGAAGCTGGCTTCCAAAGCTGGACACAAACAATAGAATGAAGCAAACTCGGAAGAATGAAACCAGCCAAAACTAAAACCACAACAGCTGGAGACCTACCGTTACTTGATCTAAGCAATGGGCTTTGATCAGGTATGTGTTTTGATTTTTTTTTTTTTAAGATTCTTATTTATTTATTTGACAGAGATCACAAGTAGGCAAAGAGGCAGGCAGAAAGAGAGGAGGAAGCAGGCTCCCTGCCGAGCAGAGAGCCCGATGCGGGGCTCAATCCCAGGACCCTAGGATCACGACCCAAGCCAAAGGTAGAGGCTTTAACCCACTGAGCCACCAAGGCATCCCATTGATTTGTTTTTAAAGAACATGGCAGTTAAACTTCTTTTACCTGCTCCCTAAAAGGAGCATTTTGATTCTAGTCCACAAGCATTGACTGGGAACTGATTACATGCATAGCCCTGTCCTAAGCCATGGACCAGGGGAAGAAATTCTCCAAACTAAACACTGGAGACAGGATGAGACAAGTATATGAATGAGGCTAATGGGACAAGCTACCCGAAGAGGGCAGAGACGGGGTTACTATCACTGTGGGTGCTTGGAGAAGTAAAATGTGTAAAGCTTTACTATCAGAAGCATATGATCAAGTCCCCCCCCCCAAAAAAAGAACACATGCACAAAGCAAAGGAATGAGCCATAAAGCAAAAGCATGAAGGTAACTGAAAGAATAAAAAGAAATATTCAAAGTGGGAGATCTGAGTGGAGGCCACTTGGTGCAGTGAGCGGAGTATGGTTCCCTGGAAGTTTCTGCCCACCTAGAACATCGGAATGTAACCCTATTTGGAAATAAGGTCTTTGCAAATGTGATTAACTTGAAGACCTACTGCGTTAGGGTGAGCCCTAAAGCCTATGACTGGTGTTTTTATAAGAGAAGGAGACAGACACAGAGAAACCCAGGAAGAAGGTGACGTGAAGATGAAGAGGGGTCAGAAAGTCACAGCTACGGGCAAGGAAGGAACACCAAGGACAGCCAACAACCAAAGAGCTGGAAGCAGCAACGGATTCTCGGCTGGAGCCTTCGGGGGGTGGGAGCACGGCCCTGCTGACACCTTGAGTTCGGACTTCTAGTCTCCACAGCTGGGAGAGAACAGATTTCTGCTGTTTAAGCCCCCAGCATGGGTAGTTCTCAGGCCACCCCGGATTAGCAAACTAATCACTCAGCAACAAGAGTCCTTGGAAGCACCAAAGCAGTGGAAGGCAGCATCCTGACCAGCCTCGCGAACGGGTACGGGACCCAGAGCTTTTCTCCTGCTGTTCCTTACACCAGAGCAAAAGCGAGGCTCCTGGTGTGCTCTCCGCAGGCTATGGAAGAAGGTCTGTTCTCCACTGATGAAGTTACTCAGCAGCAAGGGGACTGCTCTGTAGATGAGCCTCAAGCAGGGCTGGAAAGCGAAGGAATGCCACCTAAACATGAAGCTTCACAGAGAGCACCATCAGAGACAAAAAGGATGGGCCACCTCTGGCTTCCAGGCGGAGCCACTGGAACTTTAGGGAGGGAGCGAGACAGACACCAGCCAGCAACTTGACTCGGTGCGCTGCACAGCTGAGTTGCACCATGTATTATGCAGAAGCTGGCGGTCCTCTCCGCCCTGATTTGCATGCCGAAACTGTCTTTAAACACCCCTGTCCCTTCAGGGTGCTTGGCAGTAGCAGTGTCTGATAAGTAGAGCAAGAAGGTGATCTTAACTACCCTGCTGGGCTAATCAGGTACCAGCCAGGACTGTGCAGAGAACCTCTCTGCAAGTGGGTCCTCTTTCATCTAGCTCTGTATTTTCATAGCACATTCTTAATGCATAATGCACTTTGATTTCTCCCTTCCTCTCTTCCCTACTTTCCCTCTCCTTCTCTTTCTCAATTTTGACATAAAGCTTTTTTTTCCTAGGGCGCCTGGTTGGATCAGTTGGTTAAGCAACTAACTTCGGCTCAGGTCATGATCCCAGGATGCTGGGATCCAGTCCCACATCGGGCTCCCTGCTGTGCAGGGAGTCTGCTTCTTCCCTCTGCCTCTCTCTTTCTCTCTCTCTTGAATAAATAAATAAAATCTTTAAAAAAAGTTTTCCCTCTTCTTGTTTTCTCTTTATTACCAAGTGATCTAGGAAAATATTCTCATTGTGAAAGATCTGAGTAAAATATGACTATATAATAAAATATAACCAATATCATATAATAAATATAACATGTGTCCTCACCCCCCTCTACCCTACTCTCTTCTCCTGAGGTAACCAGTTAGTACACATCTTTGCAGCCCTTCTCTGCACTTATATGTTCATCTAAAATAATCTATTTTCATATATAGGGATCATACAATATGTGGAAGTTTTACTTGCTTTCTTAACTCCAAGATATAGCTAATAAATCTTTCAGTGTCAGTACTATAGGTCTGCCTTGTTCCTTTTAATGACTGTATGTATCTCACATAATTTATTTAACCTTGCCAGAATTCTAGGCTTTTTATTTCTTCCAATTCTCAGTGTTATAAGCAATGATGTAATATATACCTTGCATAATATAAACCTATGCCTGGATAAATTTCACTTTCACTAGAATCATAGAGATGAGCTTGTTGGATCGAGACACAGGCATTTTTTAAAAACACATCTAGGGGCACCTGGGTGTCTCAGTGGGTTAAGCCTCTGCCTTTGGCTCAGGTCATGATCTCAGGGTCCTGGGATCGAGTCCCGAATCAGGCTCTCTGCTCAGCAGGGAGCCTGCTTCCCTTCCTCTCTCTCTGCCTGCCTCTCTGCCTACTTGTGATCTCTGTCAAATAAATAAATAAAATCTTTTAAAAAAATCTAATTTTTTTTTAGATTTTATTTATTTATTTGACAGAGAGAGATCACAAGTAGGTTACCTCAGGAGAAAAAAATCTAATTTTTTTTATGATTTTATTTATTTATTTGACAGAGAGAGATCACAAGTAGGTAGAGAGGCAGGCAGAGAGAGAGAGAGGGAAGCAGGCTCCCTGCTGAGCAAAGAGCCCGATGTGGGACTTGATCACAGGACCCTGAGATCATGACCTGAGCTGAAGGCAGCGGCTTAACCCACTGAGCCACCCAGGCGCCCAAAAAAACACATCTAAACTAATACTTCTGATGTACACTTTAAGTATCCTAGACACTTTCTCTGAATTCACCACTTAGTCTTATAAATTCTCATGTTGAATATTGTTAAATCATTCTAAACTAACCCATGGAGCATATCATTGCACAGTGCAAAATTGAAAGTCGAAAATCTCATATCTAAAGTAGGTTATCCTACATGGAAAAAGTTAAAACTAATTAAGATAAATCCAAATGAGCAATGGCTGATAGCTTTAGAGAGAATTTCAATTTCAATTCAACAAAAATGCAATCAAATCATTTAAGTACAACTTTTATATTACCTTCCAGCTACTTTTCTAAGCACTTCAACAAAAATGCAAGAACTAAAAAGAATCCAAAGGTTAAATTATCATCCTTGCGTTACCATTCTTCACTTATTACACCCAGCACAGACCGCCTGTCCTTAGCATGTGAACGAACACAGGCATTTTTAATTTAGAACAATATGGCCAAATTTCCCTCCCAAATGGCTTTACCAATTTACGTGCCACCTCCACCAGAGGTGTTGCTCTCATCCTCGTTAATTTGACAGTATCAACATTAACCATTTTCTCAGTGTAATAAAAAACACCTTGTTTTAATTTACATTTTCCTTGTCACTAATGATATTGAGCATCTGTTTATGAGTTTACTGGCCATTTAGTTTTATTCCTTCTATGGGTCTTTTCACATTTTTTATTGAGTTGTTTAGCCTTGGGTTTATACCATCACACTTTATACATTCTGCATATTTAATACTTGTTACATATTTGCCAAATGTTCTTCCATTATTTATGATGTTTGTGTTTTAATTTATTTATAATTTGTTTTATACTCATTCATTCAACAAATATTGACTGAAAATCTACTCTGTGCAGTGAGCACACCAAATAGTCTGGTACCTGAGTTCAATTGTTGCATAAATATGTATTTTGCTTTGTTACTTCTGTTTATATTTTCCTTAGGAAGCCTTGTTTGATTCCATAATTATAAAAAATAGTCCTAAATTTGTACCTAAAACTTCTATAGATTATTAAATATATTGGGCTTTTGAAATCCTCTCGAATTAACCACATATATGCTGTGAGGTAGGTCTTTAGCTTTTTTTTTTTCTTTTTCCAAGTGGAAAGGCAATACAAAAGATCATGACTTTAATCTTTCTATCTCTGATATGAAATACAATCTTTATCATAACCCATATTCTCACAAATAATGAGTCAATTGGAGGTGGGGGTGCTTTGTGTTCTGTTTCTTTTCCTACTCCTGTGTGTATCTTAATTACTATATGTGTCTATCATGAGGACTCCATTATTATAGCTCATATGCCTTGATTTGCTACCTAATAAAATGAGGACCCTACCCTATCATTGTTCTTTTTCACATATCTACTGGCAATTCTGGAGCATTTTCTTTTGCACATGAGCCTTAGACTATTTTGTTAAATGCCATAAAGAATCTCACTGATGTTTTGATTTGAAAATTTTTTGAATGTATCTATTAACTCGCAAAGAATTGACTTTAACAATATTAAATGGAAACATAAGAAGTCTCCACTTATTGAACTCCTTTTTTTATCTACTCTATAGTAACTCCATAGTGAAATTTAATAGTTTTATTTATAAATTTTTTGCACATTTCTTGTTATATTTGAGAAATTTGTTTTTATTTGTTATTGCTATTGTAGGTAATAGACCTTTCTCCCAACACCTTCCAGAAATAGTTGCTTCTTGTGTATAAGGATTGTTTTAGGATATTAATTTTGCACCTATCGATAAAAGCCATTATTAACTGTAGGTCAGGGGTGGGGAAGGAAGGCAAGTAGAGAGCTTGGAGAGACCCACAGAGGACAAAACCACTTTTAAAATACTATCTGCAGCTATGAGAAGGCATCAGCAGCCCTCAGTACTCCAGCTTGGCTAAACAGAGAAATCCTGGAGTAGTTCAGGAAAGTGCTCTATTAGGACTTTGGAGAACACAGAAGAAATGTCCCCACATTGTGTCTAAATAGAGAAGGAGCCTTACATAAGGTACAGAAGTTTTCCCAAGATTGAAGCAGGGCACAGATGAGGTTGAGCATCTACCTGTCCCAGTGGTAAATACAGAAGCGATGAGAGCCAATAAGTTAAAGACAGCTGGAATGGGGACAACCAGGGGGCACAGGCTGAAGACCTGTGGGGCAAGACCAGGACCAGGAGCAGAGGTCTCAGCAGCACGTGCCAGTCCACCCTGAAAGGCCAAGTGGGGCAGTGACATCCAGAGAGGACAGAGCGGGGAAAGATGTCAGCAACCAAAAGCCAAGTCATCTAAGACCAGCCAGGGGAAGACGCAGAGGACCAGGCATGAGAGAGACGTTATCCTTGCCGCCATGATGGTTCGTAAGCAACCCTGGCCTCCTGAGGCCATTCTGGGAATGAAGGAGAAGCTCTTGGTGTGGGAAAAATACCCCAATATAGAAGCACGCACTTTCAAGTGATCACATTTAAACAATGAATTCACTGAGTAATTTCCTGAAAGAGATCAAATTCTAAACTGGCAGATCTTGAGTTACCCTGAAGTGGCAAGATTGAACTTTTTGCCCCCAGAGGAAAGAAGCTCACAGAAAACTGAATTCAGTCATGGGGAAATAATGTCACCTTTATGCATATCTGAGTCATAATGTGTAACTTTTTTAAACCTCTTATGCTAATATAGTTTGTGTGGTTACACAGACCCTGCAAGACATGAAATTTGTGTTCTTCTGATGTATGGCACTTCGTGTAGGCACACTAGGCTACATTCCACAGTTACGGGAACAAGGCTAAAAGCTATAGGTTATAAGAAAGAATATTCACTACTCCCACATGGCAAACAAAGACTCTGAAAATCAAATATCCAAAATATGTAATTCATTTAGCAGCCTTGTTTGCAGACAACCTACCATCTGAACACTCCAAAGAGGAAAAGATCAAAGCTCAGTCCACATTTTTGCCTACAGACATGCAATGATGAAATAGGAGAATGAGGAAGATAGTCCCCCCTCAACACTGCCCAAATCCTATAGCCTATTTGCATTTGGATCTAGTTGACAAAGAAGGATAAAAAGTTTGATTTGAATTTTCCAATTTCAGGGAGTATTGACTAACTGCACTCCATTCCACCTCTCCTAATGAATGCAGCTATAAAACCTGGACAGGATGTGTGCACAATTTAAGGACTTGGGAAAGTAAATAGAAAAAGTGGGAAAGGACAGTAATTCACAAGACCACTGAACTGATGTTGGGTTCTCCACGTTTTTTCCTCTGGTATCCCCTGGTCAGAACTCAGAGATACTGGGAGGGCATAACCAAGGACAGGGAAAGCTCCAGGAGAAATTCCTACTTAAAGCAAACTGGGTTCTACAGTAACAGAGTGAGAGCAAATGGAGTAGAGATTTTCTTACCTGTAAGTTTAACCTATTTTCTTTGATAACCACAAACTACTCAAGTAATGTATTTCATATTGGGTAAGTTTGGTAATTCATGGTTTTTGAGAAATGAGTCCATTTCGTCTAAGCTGTCAAACTTACATACCTACAGTTGTTCTGTGGGGTTTCTAGTGATAGCCTCTTTCATTCCTGACATTGGTAATTTGTGTTTTCTTTTTTCTTTATCAGTCTTGCTAGAGATTCAACACTTTCTTGATATTTTCAAAGACCAACTTTCATTATTTAACAATTTTCTTTATTATGTATTGATAAACATACCAGCTCAGCTGAACCTCAGAGTTGCAAAGGCTGATTTAAAAACTCAGTCTCGGGGCACCTGGGTGGCTCAGTGGGTTAAGTCTCTGCCTTAAGTTCAGGTCATGATCTCAGGGTCCTGGGATCGAGCCCCACATCGGGCTCTCTGCTCTGCGGGGAGCCTGCTTCTCCTTCTCCCTTTGCTTGCCTCTCTGCCTACTTGTGATCTCTCTTTAAAAATTTAAAAAAAAAATCAGTCTCAAAAGATTACTTTCTATATCATTCCATCTATAGGACATTCTCAAAGGACATAAACTATACTCACAGAATAAATCAGGGGTTGCTAGGGATGGGGATACATGACTACAAAAGGGAACACAAGGGAGGTTTGTGGGTGATGGACTTCTTCATACCCTGAATTGTATAACTGGAGGTTATACAAACCTCCACAAATTTATAGAACTATACATCAAATTTACCCTGTGTTCATTTAAAAACTAAAATTTAAGTTCAGAGGAGAAATAAGACTTTGGTTTAAGAAATTTTTAAGCTTTAGAATGTATACTCAGAGGTGCCTGAGTGGTTCAGTCGACTGAACTTTTTGACTCTTGATTTTGGCTCAGGTTATGATCTCAAGGTAATGAGATCAAGTCCTGACACTGGGCTCCATACTCAGCACAGAGTCTGCTTGAGATGCTCTCTTTCCCTTTCCCTCTGCCCCTTCCCCCCACTCACCTGCACTCTCTAAATAAAATCTTTTTAAAAATAAAATAGAATGTATACTCAATTAAGTAGCTGTCTAACTAATTATTCTCAAATATTTCTCTTCCTTAATACAGTTTAAGTCACCATAAAAATAAGTTTGATTCTACCAATTTTCAACAAGATTTGGAGGAAACAGTCACATAACATTATTGAGGTAAGTTACTATAAGGTCTTTAAATGGATATTTATCACTAAGAAAACATAAAGCATATACCTTTTGATCCAGCAATTTAATTTCTAAAAGAATTTTCTAGTATGGATGGATTTGCAAACATTCAAGAAAGTACATACATGCATGTTTATTACAGCATAATGCCTAACTGCAAATTACTAGAAAATATTTTGATGTCTGTTATATATTCACATAAATATCAAAAAGTCATTTTTAAAATGAAGTCAGTCAGGGTGCCTGGGTGGCTTAGTCAGTGGGGAGTCTGCCTTTTGGCCCAGGTTGTAATCCTGGAGTTTCAGGATCTAGCCCCATGTCAGGCTCCCCGCTCAGTGGGGAGTTTCTCCTTCTCCCTCTACTCCTCCCCAGCACTTGTTCTCTCTCACTCACTCTCTTTCTCAAATAAGAAAATAAATAAAATCTTTTAAAAAATAATAAAACTTTAAAAATAAATAAAATGAAGTCAGTCACTGATATTTTTAAAAATCTCTAAAACTATTAATAAAGTGAAAAATAGTATATAGAGATCGATCTTATTTCTGTTTATAAAAAATCATATGTGTGACTAGGGAACTTATATATACATGATAAATCCCAGAAGGTGGGCATTAACACATTATATGTTAATTAAAAAATCCCAGAAGGATATATAAAATACTGTTAACAGTTATTTCTTTGGAATGGGCTTGGAGATGGGGGGGGGCGAAGAGGAAGGAAATAGTTTGGGTTTTCATTTTAAATTCTTCTAAACTAAGGAAAGTCATGGACATTATCTTAAGCTTGTTTTAATACATGAGATTTGATTGTCTATGTGAGGTAATGGATGTTAATCTTATTGTAATCATTTTGCAATATATACATATATTAAATCATTAGGTTACATATCTTAAACTTACACAATGTTACATGTCAATTATATATTATTAAGAAGGGAAAAATCTTTAAATAACAAGTAAAATTAAAAGGAACTACTTTTAAAAATCCTAATAAGGGGCTCCTGAGTGGCTCAGTGGGTTAAAACCTCTGCCTTCGGCTCAGGTCATGATCCCAGAGACCTGGGATCGAGCCCCACATTGGGCTCCTTCCTCAGCAGGGAGGCTGCTTCCCCTTCTCTCTCTCTGCCTGCCTCTCTGCCTACTTGTGATTTCTGTCTGTCAAATAAATAAATAAAATCTTTTAAAAAATCCTAATAAGATAATAATGTCCTTGTAGAGAGTTTGTGAACCAGGGCAGCTGACCTTCAGTCAACTCTGGAAAATACCATTCCTGAGAACACCTATAGTCAAAGAGATCTTAAAAGGGTCAGGTCAAAGAACCTGAAAGTCTGCCATCTAACCATTCCTCCAAGATATTTTGCCCTCATTGCTTACCCAAAGACAATCAAAGGAT
Source organism: Mustela nivalis (assembly GCF_964662115.1). Classification (NCBI taxonomy): domain Eukaryota; kingdom Metazoa; phylum Chordata; class Mammalia; order Carnivora; family Mustelidae; genus Mustela; species Mustela nivalis. Next base: position 25,048,558 of record NC_139032.1, read on the forward strand.
CAAAGTTCTACACATACCCAAGAAGAAAGTTGCCTGAAGTTCTGCAACCAGATCCTTTTGATAGATTCATGGATGAGTCCCAGTTGAACCCAGTTTCTCTGGGTTAATACTATACAAGTTCTCACTTAAAATTTTTTTGCATCTATGGTGAAATTAATTTTTTCAGGGTATACATAAGAATACAGAAATTCTTGATACTAAAAGAGACCATCATCAACAAAACTAGGTTTGTGATCATGAGAAGATTCCATGATTTCTTATTTAGTAATGTCCTCAAAAATACAACATCAGACTGGGTGATAGATAAGACCTTTACCAGTTCCTAGAATCAGTGAGTCACCTGGTCTGGTTTCAAAATTGAATTTCACAGAGTTCTTCCCTGATTCAGATTTCATTTGTTATTAGACTGACACTGGTCAGCAATCAAATGTCAATCCTTAAATCATTTTTACCAAACATTATAAATTTTCAATTGGTTGTTCAGATTTACTTAGCATGAAGACAAAGCTCTTAAGCAGCCAGTTTTTACAAATTAAAAGTTGTTTCTTCTACATACAAATGGCTAAAAAAGACACATGAAAAAATGTTCATCATCATTAGCAACCAGGGAGATTCAAATCAAAACCACACTGAGATGCCACCTTACTCCAGTTAGAATGGCCAAAATCAACAAGACAGTAAACAACAAGTGTTGGAGAGGATGTGCAGACAGGGGAACCCTCTTCCACTATTGGTGGGAATGCAAGTTGGTACAGCCACTTTGGACAACAGTGTGGAGACTCCTTAAGAAATTAAAAATAGAGCTTCCCTATGACCCTGCAATTGCACTACTGGGTATTTACCCCAAAGACACAGCTGTAGTGAAAAGAAGGCCATCTATACCCCAATGTTCATAAAAGCAATGCCACAGTCACCAAACTGTGGAAGGAGTCAAGATGCCCTTCAACAGATGAATGGATAAAGAAGATATGGTCCAGAATTAGGCCTCCATCAGAAAGGATGAATACCCAACTTTTATATCGACATGGATGGGACTGGAAGAGATTATGCTGAGTGAAATAAGTCAAGCAGAGAGAGTCAATTATCATATGGTTTCACTCACTTGAGGACCATAAGGAATAACATGGAGGAGATTGGGAAAAGGAGAGAAGTGAGATGGGGAAAATCGGAGGGAGAGAAGAGCCATAAAAGACTGGACTCAGGGAAACAAACTGAGGCTTTTGGAGGGGAGGGGCATGGGGGAATGGGGGAGCCTGGTGGTGGGTATTAAGGAGGGCACGTATTGCATGGAGCACTGGGTATGGGGCATAAACAATGAATCTTGGAACACTGAAAAAATAAAATAAAAATTTTTTAAAAAGTTGTTTCTTCTACTAAGTGTTGAAAGACATCTGACTTTAGAGATTTACGTTTTTTATTTATATTTATATATTTTTGTAAAATAATTTATTAAAATTTTTAGTGCTATATATTACAGCATGCACAAAATAATATAATGAATCATATGTTCCCATTACCTAAAGTCAGTAATTATTAACCTTGTTGCCAAACTTTCTTGACTATGGACTTTGAAAAACAATCTGAGGGTTTTGAAGGGGCGGGGGGTGGGAGGTCGGGGTACCAGGTTGTGGGTATTATAGAGGGCACGGATTGCATGGAGCACTGGGTGTGGTGCAAAAATAATGAATACTGTTATGCTGAAAATAAATAAAAAATAAATTAAAAAAAAAACTTTGTCGATTTATCCTCATCCCTTACATTTTTATATATGCTAGAATCCTGTAAAAGAAATTTCTGACATCATGCTATTTAACTCTAAATACTTCACTACATGTTGCTAACAATTCAGATTCTTTTTAATTTTATTTTTCCAGTGTTCCAAGATTCATTGTTTATATACCGCACCCAGTGTTCTATGTAATACATGCCCTCCTTAATACCCACCACCAGGGCCATCCATCCCTCCACTCCCTCCCTTCCAAAACCCTCCCTTTGTTTATCAGAGTTCACAGTCCCATGTGTGTAGCCTAAGGAAAATATTGCATGCATTTAAGAATCAAAACTGAAGAATCGTTTACTATAAATAAGCTTACTGGAAAATTGTCTAAACATTTTAAAACACATAAACAAAAATATCAAAACTTAGAAGCTAAGGGATAAAAGCTAAGCATCAGTAATTTTTTAAAGAATTTTTTCATTTATCAGAGAGAGAGAGAGCACACACACACAGAGAGGCAAAGGTAGAGGGAGAGAATCTCAAACAGATTCCCCACTGAGTAAGGTGCTCCACATGGGCTCCATCCCAGGACCTTAACATCATGACCTGGGCAGAAATCAAGAGTCAGACAATTAAGTTAGCCACCCAGATGCCCCAGACATTTTTTTTTCAGACACACTAATTCATTCTTATTATCCCTCATCTCATTCTATATAGAGCTTCTTGATACTTCTGTCCTCCTATTTCTTCTTGGATGCTTGTTCCAAATCTATTCCAGCTGTACCCCAACAGACTGACCTCTTGGGATGTTGCAAGCACACTGCTCATACACCTTTCCTGTCAGCTGCCTGCAACAGCCACAGCTCCCAGCAGCCATGGGCATCAGCCTTCCCCAGAACAACCTGGCTCTCTTTCCTGCACTGATCAGACAGAGTTTGTTCCATAGAGATGGGGGAGGAAAGGAAGAGAAATGGGAAGGAACGAAGGGAAGGAAAGATGAGTGGGTAGGTAACAGGAGGGAGAAAAAGGAGGGTTAAGGAATAGATGTATTGGTTGCTAGTTTGCCATCCACATTCAGTTTCTTTCTTCTCCCACTTAAAAGCCCTGCCCAGAATAATTTCTTTATATTTGAAAAAGGAAAGAATCTCTTGAATAATGATAAGTGACATAATATGCGCTAAACTGATTTCCGATGAGAAACTGATTTATCGCCTACATTTCAGAGCCCTGGGAAAGTTGACGTGGAGGGATAAATGGGTTTCAGGGCAGACAATGAATTTCTGAAGTACATTTCAGAAGCCCTCCTCCAAAGCATAAATAAAAGCAGGCTGACTACAGCCTAGCATGGATGACTGAGAAAAAACACCATGCCATCCAGCACCCACTCAACACCCTCCTCACAATGGCCAAAGTGGATGGCCAGATGTTCTAGAAAGAAGTTTCCCAAGGTGACTTTCCCAAGAGGTCATCAATTTAAAAAAATTTTTTTAAAAATTAAAAAAAAAAAAAAGGCAGTTCAGAGCACGAGTGCTTGAAAACAATTACTCAGGGGAAAGAAATTATTATAGGGAGTTTGAAGAACAGAAAAGAATAAACCAATCTTCAGTAAAGTTAGTGGCAAGAATTTAGTTTCAAAATACACCTGCTTTTCTCATCCCCATAGGACTGCACCTCCCACCCTGAAATGCTTACGAGCAACCCCCACAATCCAAAGGAACCAGAAAGCTGATAGTTACGTTTAACAGATACTTAATCATCTAAGTCCAAGGTTCCTGTTCGAATATGAACTATGAAGGGAAGGTGATGGGAAGAGCGACTACAGGGAAGGTGAAGGCCAGCAAAGAAGAGAAGGCACACAGCACCCAATGGGAGAGAGAAGCCCCCACCCACAGATCTTCAACTCCAGCCGTTTCTTCCCCAGGAGGAGAAATTTTGTAGAGGAACAGAACCTATCTTTGGACACTTCATAACAAAAGTGAAACCAAAGATTGACACTTACATTTCATTTGCTTGGAGATGGACTTGTTAGGTTCAAGCCAGTGCTAGGGAGAAAAAAAAGCAGAGATTATGGGTCAAATGGCTGAACTATATGATGCATACTTAATACCTAAGAGAAATTTAATATAGTCTTTTCCCGAAGTACAGTCTTGGTTCCTATAGATATTTCCTCAAGGTTCCACCTTCTGAAGATCAGCACAAACAATCCCATAATGAAAATACAAAAGGCAAGGACATAAATTACAGAGAATTAACACTTTGAGGAGTATTTGAGTCCTACTAAGAGAGAAGAACTAGGGACAGAACATACTCTTGAACAGGATATTCTTAAGGCTCTAATGAACCCCAGGTGATGGAACTCCATTGCTCTGGGCAAGCCACAGATGGCTAAAGACTTGGACATCCATGACCTCAAAGAGTCACAGTCCAAGGCAGCTTCAGTACCCAATTCCCCTGCCAGGTAGCCCCTGTTCGGTCAAGCCAGCATTAGCCCCATCAAACAGAAGCAATTCTTTCTTCATGGTAGGGGGGAGCAAGTGATAAATACCTTACTTCAGAGGCCTGTGATTACCCAGAAGAAAAACCGGCTCTATCCCAAAGCAAAGAAGCCCAGAGACCTGGGTAGCTCAGAATGGTGTTAGGGACAGGCATTTTAAGAAGATACATGCTGATCCCAGCAGCCAGCTCTCTCCATACCTTGTGTGGCAGTCACTCCAACTTGTTGAGAGCCACGCAGCTTTTGTTATCCCTAACTATGATGTCCCCAGAGCCACTTAGGGCATGTCAGGAAGCACTGTTCTACACACTTGCAATTTAGAAAGATACTAGGAGCACCACTGGTATCCATCAGGAGGTCGGAGAGCCCTCACTCACCGGGCACCTCTCACACTCAATACTAGAGAAGAAAGGAGGACGCTTACCATCTGTTGAGGCTTACACCCCATTTGTGTCAACCAACTAAGTCTCAGAATTCTGTAATGTCCCTGCCATTTGGTATAAATGCATAACCATAAAGCCTAAGAAAGAGTTGGCCTACGTTGAGTGCTTCCTAAATGCCAGGGGTTATGTGAAGCATTTCCCCGGGCCATCACTACTGCCCCATTTACAGAGGAGAAACCAGGAGGCTCAGGACATTAGACAACCAGCCTAAGGTCCCTCAGAGATTAAGTGGTGGAACCAGTATGCGGTGGGATTCCACAACACAGGCCCTTCACCTTGGCCATGGGGCCTCGCCACAGATCAGTCTGCTCTAAAACCTATTGTTCTCGACTAACATTCCTTCTTTCCCTAGGAGCTGAAAAAAAAAAGAGTGGTCAAATCATGAGTTTCCAGCCCAGGGTGTCAGATCTCTGCAGTCTTCCAAAACAAGACTAGGAATCTTTTTGCTATGTCAACCCCAGGACAATTTGGACAGAAAACCACACATTTACCTCTGTTGTACTACATGAACTAACATGGCAAGTTTCTTTGCTTCTGATTGAAATTAGGTCTGTTCATTTTGAGAGCCTGGTTTTTCTCCTTTTTCTCATTTTTTAGTTGTGGTAACACACACAACATCAAATTCGCCATTCTAACCCTTTTTAAATGTACAGTTTATTACATTAATAAACTGGTATTAAATGGTGGTATTAAATGCATTCATAATGGTGTGCCACCATCACCCCCATTCATCTCCAGCACACTCTGACCCTATAAAACTGAAACTGTAGCCCTAATAAACAGTCACTCTGCAGGCCTCTTTCTCCAGGCCCTTGGAAACCATCATTCTACTTTTGGTTATCTCCTTCTAGTCAGAAGCGATGTCTGGCATTTACACAGTTATCATTGAACAGTGGAAAAACCTATTGACTGGGCCACTTACTGGCTGTATAAGCACGTACAAAAGGTTTAACCTTGCTCTCAATTTCTGCAACTGTCATATGGGCATAGCGATAGTACCCACTCTACATGGTTGCTGCAAGGACTTTAGAAGTTAATAAAAAAATTAATAAACATGAGACACTTAGACTGTGCATGGCATGTGAAAAATACCGATAAATGCTTGTTTGCTGATGCTGTTGTTACTTAATAAGTACAGTTTAATTAGTAGACCATATCCCATGGAGGAGAATAATAGACGGGGCCTCTGATGATCAAATTACTTTTCTAGCAATTAATAGGATAATTTAGAACTAAGGCAAGAAGACAAAGACCAACTGAAATCAATACATACTGCTAGTGTCTCATGGAGGAGAATCACTAGTCTTTTGGCCAACAAAGTCTGAAATGCGTTTTCCGAATTCTCCTTGTTTGGCATCCTTTGAACTCCATAACCTCTCTCTGCCTACCTTCAACCTGCCTTTCCTCCCCTCTCTGCCTCCCAGGAGGACAGGTACATTTCATTTTATACACCAATACCAGTTAGTTGGCGGCAGTCTCCAAGGGGTGTGAAGGATCCAAGTCTCAGTGAGAATGAGTGCCATGATGGAGATTGGCCAGGTTTGCCATGGAGAGGCAGGGAACATGAAAGGCATGTCTACAAGGTATTTGCCATCTGTGCCCTAAATAAGTTATTTTGTCTAAATGAATGGCCTCTTCATTGTCCTATGAGATACACCCCCCAGTTTCTGATGGGTTCTGACCTGCCTCATCTTCTTGGCCTATTCACACCCTACCCTTGCCCCTCAAACCTTGTCTATCTGAATCACCTCCATCTACAGTGTGACCACTACATACTTTTCCACCAGGACAACTATTCTTCTGCTGTGGGATAGTCATGGGGTATAGAGTCTTAAGAAAAATAAGCCAGCATGAATCATGTTTCAAGGGTTTATAATATATAATTTCTTCAGAGAGCGTCAAGCTCAGTTTGTGAGCAGTTATTAAAATTTAAAACCCTGACTGGCCTATGACCCAACAATTCCCTTATTCCCCAAATTACCCATGTGAACACAGAGGAACACAACAAGGATTCTCACTGCAAGATTAGATTAAATTATAAAACATTAGACTATTAATGGCCATCATCAGGAAAATGCTAAATAATCTATCATCTGTTCATATGCTAGAGGATTCTTCAGTGTACTATAGGAGGTAGATCTTGACGGGTAACATGGTTAGATCTCTAGAACACACGGTGTGATGAAAAAAGTGAACTACAAAATTTGTAACTATGGTCACAGTTCCCAAATCATGCACTGAAGCACTCCAGGGAAAAGAGCCATACCAGACATCTATCAGACACCCACTGTGCAAACTGTAAGCTCAAGGAAGTTCCCAGCTCTAATATTAGATCATGCTAGATGCCTTTTGATGTCATACTTTTTGCAACACGGGGTTTTTAGCGGTTGCTGTGATGAAAAGCAAGTATCACGTGAGAAGAGGTATGCAAGGCCATGAGTACAGCAGTATCTGATCCGCTCCTAGAGGCTGAGAAGCCGTGAGCCACCCAGCAGGTGCATGCCTCCCGTTCCCAGGTAACTGTGGTTAAGAATGAGCTGGAAATACTATTTTCAGGTAGGCCATGGTTTAAATGGCCGCTAAGCTGTTAGAACATAAATACTAAGTTTGTTATCCCTCTTATTAGATAGGGCACCATGAAATCATTACTTTTGACCTAAGGCATCATGAAATAATTACTAAGACACCAAGAGAGCCATACATCACAGAGTTTGGGAACCTCTGAGCTAGCATATCTTATAATTAATGTGTTTTCTTTAAGTAAAAAGTACAAACCACTACCCTATATTTTCAAAGAATACATAATAGGCATCTAAATGTATTTTTATAGATCTGAAATGATAGTCAATAAACACATAATATGAAGAAAACAGGAATTTAGGGGTGTTGTTCAAAGGAAACACTGTTTTATCTGTGATATTTTAATTTACACTTTTTACATGTATTCAAGCGTTACCTGAGTAATTAAAAGTCAATTTCTTTAAAAAGGAAGCTAAGTTCTACTCAGAGGATAAAGGTGGACTTTTATGTAATTTAGACTCAAGATGAAGAATTTTCTACACAACAGGCAGATGCCAAGTCCAGCTAAGCCCCAGCTTTGGCACTGCGGTCCAACAACAGGAGCCAGGATTCCTGTGTTCCAGTCCTGGTTCTGCCACTTACTAGTGATGGGACCTCCAGCGTGTTGCTTCCTCTGTTTCCCCTCTTACAGCATCACTGTGGGGTTTAAGTAGGTTCATGGATTCAAGTCGTCTTTAGAACAGAGCTTAGAGCCTAGTTAAAGCTCAGTAAACACCAGCTGTCCCCATCTTTGCATTCACTCAGACACTCCCAAGGTGATGCAATGGCCCCTCCTTGTGAGCCCACCTCCGTCCCGCTCTTCCTCTCACACTCCCAGCCCATCTGCCTTCTGCTCCACACGAAAAGTAAACCTCCTCCCTTTCTTCCTCCTTCCTTTTAGAGTTGTGAGTTGGGCAATGAATTCAAGTGTGGACGACACCAACAACTCCTGCTGTTACTATATGTACAGATGGATTACACTCCTGTGAGAAAGAAACAACCATGAGGCTGTGTGCTTGGTAATTAGATAGGAGGCTCAGAACATTGACTGCATTGCTATTTTCCTTTCAATTGCTACTTGGAAGATATGCTAGCTTGTTCTTTGTTTTTTGTTTTTTTAAGTCCGTTTCCTTACTGGAAACTGAAGTTCCCTAAGAGAGATAGAAAGAAAAGACAGCCAACCAAATATCTGAATTTGAGGCTGGTTTACTATAGCTGAAAATAAAATTTCCTCAACTTCCATTTAGAATAAGAATTCCGAAGACTAAAGAAGCTAAGATTCAATGATTGATTCTACCTAATGAGCTTAGGACATAAGATGAACTAGAGGAGGCATTCCCTCAGCACCATCTGAAGTTTTCAGGAAGGTGTCTGTGGACATACTGTCAGGGCACTGCCCAATTCCTCTCGGATCCCTTCTCCCCATATAGAGCGGCTTAATCATTTTTAGGAAGGCTGTCTCAGGTCACTAGAATCCAATGCAGAATGGAGAATGAGCCTCCCCCAACTCACCTCTGAACTATCAAGTTAAGAAGTGCGGGTGTGGGAGGATAAATACCTCTGCTCCCTCACCCCTTAGCCAGGACAACTCTAAGCCATGACCTACACTCTTCCAAAAATCCTCTGTGGCTTTCAGCCCAAGTTACTCTCTGTACAACTTTGCTCAACATCACACACTTGTGTGACCTCCTTCCTTTCTCTGTCCCAATGCCTCCAAGCTCCTGAAAGCCTTTTTCCTGGAAACATGTCCTAGTAAACCTGGAATTTTTTTTTTTTAAGATTTTATTTATTTATTCGACAGAGAGAGATCACAAGTAGGCAGAGAGGCAGGTAGAGAGAGAGAGAGGAGGAAGCAGGCTCCCTGCTGAGCAGAGAGCCCGATGCGGGACTCGATCCCAGGACCCTGAGATCATGACCCAAGCCGAAGGCAGCGGCCTAACCCACTGAGCGACCCAGGTGCCCCAAACCTGGAATTTTTATCTCCAAATCCACTTCTGGGTCAGAGCCAAGACAGCCTCCCTAAGTCCCCACCAAAAACTACCCTCCATCCGTTGGATTTAAAATCCTTCCCTTGGAGATTCAAATTAAAACCACAGTTATAATGGCCAAAATTAGCAAGACAGGAAACAATGTGTGTTGGAGAGGATGTGGAGAAAGGGGAACCCTCTTACACTGTTGGTGGGAATGCAAGTTGGTGCAGCCACTTTGGAAAACAGTGTGGAGATTCCTCAAGAAATTAAAAATAAAACTTCCCTATGACCCTGCCATTGCACTCCTGGGTATTTACCCCAAAGATACAGATGTAGTGAAAAGAAGGGCCATCTGTACCCCAATGTTTATAGCAGCAATGGCCACGGTCGCCAAACTGTGGAAAGAACCAAGATGTCCTTCAATGGACGAATGGATAAGGAAGATGTGGTCCATGTACACTATGGAGTATTATGCCTCCATCAGAAAGGACGAATACTCAACTTTTGTAGCAACACGGACGGGACTGGAAGAGATTATGCTGAGTGAAATAAGTCAAGCAGAGAGAGTCAATTATCATATTGTTTCACTTATCTGTGGAGCATAACAAATAACATGGAGGACATGGGGAGATGGAGAGAAGGGAGTTGAGGGAAATTGGAAGGGGAGGTGAACCATGAGAGACTATGGACTCTGAAAAACAATCTGAGGGTCTTGAAGGGGTGGGGGTGGGAGGTTGGGGGAACCAGGTGGTGGGTATTAGAGAGGGCACATATTGCATGGAGCACAGGATGTGGTGCAAAAACAGTGAATACTGTTACGCTGAAAAGAAATTTTAAAAATAAATAAATAAATAAAATGACTATTTAAAGTTAAGAAAATAAAATAAAATAAAATCCTTCCCTTGGAGGTTTTATTCCTTCTGCCTTGGACTTGAACCCCAGTAACCTGCATATCCCCTTCTGAGAGGTCCCAATTTAAAAGGGCTTTCAGTCTGGACAACGTAGCCTGACCATTTCAAAGCTACTTCTCAGAACAAATTTACTTTGATTGATAGTAGCTTGAAGCAAAAAGGAAAAGTTGAATGAAGCCCCACAAAGAGGGTGAAAAGCAGAGCACTGGCTAAGCCCTCTAAGCTCTGATTCCCTTCTCTGGGTTCTTGAGGGTGGGAACGATTCCAGGACCCCTAAGATTCCTTCAGCTCTCACATTCCAAATTGTTTGAACCTGAAGTAGGAGAACATTGCCAACAATTGGTTCTTTTTAAATTTGCTAGGCCCAGCTATACTTTTTCTCTACTCCATCATAGAAATGGTGCATTTCTTTTGCACTTTTGAATTTTGGCTTGTTGGTGGCGGGGGTGGGGGGGGAGTGGTGTGTGAAGTGGTGATTTGTGGCTAAGTAGATTGATTTTTTAATTTGTCAGCTGCTGAGCCAGGAAATAAAACAAAGAACAAAACAACAACAACAACAAAACCCTCCCCCAAAGTAAACAATATAACATACTTGGTTATCTTCAAATGTTGGGCTTCTATTGAAATTGATTGAGGCTATCATTATAAAATAAATTACACATCTCTGGTATCTTTCTCAAAACCCTTGGTGCCCTAAACCAGAATAATCTATGGCCCCGGGAAATGTGTGAAATAACAAACGGGGCTTTAAACAATGAATACATCTCCCAAACAGGAGATGCTTTCTCCCATCAGAAGTAACCAGATCCACAGTCCGACCAATTCCCATCCTAGACCTGAAAAGATGGCCTGATTCTCACATCTCACCTGGACAAAGCCCCAGAGTAACTCAGTGTCCCTGCATTATCTAGCCAATTTATGCCATTTTTAGACCCTCTGGCCCCTGCAAGAGGGGGGAGCGGAGAATGCCATCCGAATGAATGCAATCTAAGTGCTCTGGGTTGACCAGTTAGATCTAGGGCCCAGCTAGTTAGCTACCAATAACCAATGGTTTTCACTCCAGTTTCAGTGAATTCTAGAGCACAATGGCAACAAGGACAGAAGTATCTATAGGCCAGGCCCACTCACAAGTTCTAGTCCTTCTGGCAGTCCACCCATGCAAGAAAACCTTCGCTATTCCAGAGTAATGTTTTTATTTCTTCAACCATAACTGCTCCTGAGTTCTGGGCTCCTGGGGATAAGCAAAATAGAAGTAACAGCTGGGAGAAGAAACACCTAAGAAACAGAGATGGAAACAGGAAGCAGGAAGCCTGAGAAAGCATAAGCACCATTTTTTTTTTCCATAAAGGACCAGACAGTATACATATTTTAGGTTTTGTGGCCCATATGGTCTGTCAGGACTACTCAGCTCTGCCACTGGAACACGAAAGCAGCCAGGGAAAACACATAAAGGAACAGAAATAGCTGTATCCCCATAAAATGTTATTTACTAAACAAATGGGGGTTCTCCTGACACCTGTGAGCCAACCCCTGCTCTACATCCAAGGAATCCTTAACATACACTTAAGGATAAAAACAGTAGTAATCTGAAAATGCAATAGAGGTTGTAAAAATATTACAAGCTGTTTATTTTAAAGTACAATGAGACAGTGAAATGCAATTTTAGAGGAAAGGATGGAATTCCTTCAAGCTTGTTACAATGGGATTTACCACTATGTACTGCTCATTGTCAAGCCGTAGAAATTTCACATGTTCACCAAACTATTCTAAGGTCAGACATCTTCTAGTTGCCAGAAGCTCGAACCTTTCAAACTCTTTAAAGATGGAGAACAGATCCATTACATGTTGAGAATCTGGACTAATGCACTTAAATAACAACCCTATGGCATAGGTATTATCATTATTATTATTATTATCATTATTATCCCCATTTTACAGATAAAGTATTTGAGGTTAAGGAGGCTACCCAAGGTCATATAACCAGCAAGATGCAGGGCCAGGATTTAGACTGATCTTCTTGACATCAGAGCTCTTAGCACCTGAGCAATAATGTCCTCCATACTCTATCCTTCTTGAGGTTTGACACTGTAGCCCATTCTCCTTATATTAAGTCTACAGCTACCCTTGCTTCCAGAAGGTCTCTCCGGCCCCATTCTTTTCTTTCTGTTCTATATGTTCCTGGTGGGTCTCCTGTGCTGGTTTCTCCTTCTGGATATCCTTTTAAAAATGGATATTCTTTGGGTTTCAGAGTCTTCTCTTATTTTATATTCTTTCCCTCAGCTCTGCAGGCTATGCTCAGAGCTTTAAGTTAGTGAAAACCTCACTGGCTCCAAAATTTCCATCTGTGGTCTAAACCTCTTCATTAAGCTTCAGATCCGTATTCCCAACCATAGATGAAACATCTCTATCTCAACATCTCATAGGTATCCCAAACTCAACATATCCAATACTTACCTCTTCTCCCCAAAACCCTCCCTGTACAGTTTATTTGACAAGTGGTTCCACCTGTACTTGGAGCCCACAGAGGCCCTGCACCAAGCCCAAACACCCCGTTGGACAAGCCATGTGGAAAGGCCCTGAAACCACATGCAGAGCAAGGGGGCCCCCCAAGACCCACCTTGCAGTCATCTCCGTCAAGGTTCCAGGCATGTGAATGAAAACAACTAGGACCCGCTGCAGCCCCCTCCAGAACAGACCAGCCCCCAGCTGAACACCAGTGAGGAAGCCCAGTCAACACCAAGTAGAACATAAGATTCACCTCACTGAGCCCAGCTCGAATATCAGACCAAAAAAATCCTGGCATATAATAAAATTGTGTTCATTGACACCCCCAAGAGTTTGAGAAGATTGGTTCCACAGCAATAGATAGCTAGATCTGTTATTCCTTATTATGAACTGAATGTTTGCCCCCTACCCCCACCAAATTCACATGCTGAAGCCCTGCCCTCAATGTGATAGTATCTGAAAGTGGGACCTTTGAAGATAATAAGGTTTAGAACAAGTCATGAGGGTAGAAACCTATGATGGGATTAGTGTCCTTATAAGAGAGCCTAGAGCACCCGTCTTCTCTCTCCCCAACCACATGTGGACACAGGGAGAAGGCAGCCCTCTGCAAGCCAGGAAGAGTTCTCACCAGGAACCAAATCTGTCAGCATCTTGAACTTGAACTTTCAGCCTGTAGAACTGTGACAATGAAGTGTCCTACATAAACAGGTGTTTTCTTACAGCAGCCTAAGCCAACTAAGATACTCATTATTACTCTCCATGGATAGAACAATTACAATTGAACCTTAAATGACATTTGTTTGAGCATCCATGAAAAATATGCTCCAACTGTCAGTCCTTACCAATATCGCTTTTACGTCTCCAAGTTATACATCATCTTTACATTCTAGACTTCTTCTCAGCTTGTCTCTAGAGCTATCTGAAACTTCCAAACATGCTGATCTCTGATGTCCTTACTGGCTGGAAGCCTCCTGTGAGTACTTCTCTAATAATGGAACTTAAACCTTATCAACCTAATTCATTCCTTCCCAACCAAGCCCAGGAGTTTCCCACTACTGAGGAAGACTGCCTTACCCTGGATAGCCTCCTGCTTTTTCCCTAGCTCAGATAAGGATAAAATGTCATTTTTCACCACACTTACTCCTATGTCTGCCTGTTGGCCCAAACAAGATAACCACATCATGTGCCTGCTCCTCCCTCCACTAAAATTAGGACATCCCAGTTACCTAAGTGACTTACAGATTGCAACCTGTCATTTTCAGGCCTCCCCATCCCTTCCTAGGAAAGGACATCAGGTATAGACAGAGTCAGTTAGGAGCAATCATTTTAGTTAAATGCCAAGTTCTGCTTTCTGCTGAAGGAATGTGACAATGTCCCCAAATCTGTCAAGTTAATACCTTGGGCCACAATTGAACCACAAAATGTCCAATTTTCAAGCTGTTGAGATACTGCTGTGTTCCCTGTAAGCTGAGTACTCTAAGTCCTTTCCCATAAAGCCAAGTTACTTGTCCATACCTCCTCCCCAAACGGGCATCCAAGTAGTCTTGGATGATTTTTAATACCCCTGAGATTTTAAAAACATAAGTGGGCTCATTAAGCAGACAAATTCATGACCAGTTACCTACAGCAGTACAATCTTTCTCTTCAGTGCAGGACTGCCCTAAATCTTAGGTACCACTCTTGATCTTAGGTACAAGCATCTGTGAAACAATTGTCCCCAGAAGCAGGAAGCAGCCTTTCGAAAGCAGGAGCAGCTGGTGGGACATAATGCTGTCTGGCTTCCTGGCACCAGTCCCAGAGTGAAACCTAAAATCGTTGTGATTTTTTTTTTATGCCATTCCATTTTCTCCCCAAAGGTATTCTAGAAAAAGCAAACTGCTCTAACATAGAAAAGGTCTTTTCCCATTATTAATAAAACTTACTGATAGGTTCACTAGTTCTTTCTAGCTATCAACGTAAAAACTCCAGGGCTGTAATTCTATCTGGGGGAAGGAGGCATCAGAGTTCAGCATGTCCTTGCATTTCTGATTTTCCAGGTCATCCCATCAGAAAGTGGTCCAGTGGCCATATGACATACAATGCCCAAACTCAAGGGTGTTCGAGAAGACAGTCCCAAAGGCGTTGATTTCCAAAGTGAATTTGTCTTTGGGTAGGAGTCAGCATGGTCCTTAAGTTAGAAAAGTCAATGATACTGATGTAGGTGGGTTAAACAGATGCTTAGAAATAGGGAAGTTAAAATCAAAAGCACTGGGTCCCATCTGCCTGCAGACTGTAAACCAATACTTACAATCTAGTCCTGGAAAAATTCCTCCTCTAACTGAATGGTTGGAGGTTTGGGGGTGGGGAGAGTACCTCCTCACTTTCTAAGGCCCTGGGGGTGACTTCCCCCTAGCTGGATTTTGGAAAGGGGAAAATGCAGAAGAAGGGAAATCCAGGACAATGGACATTCTAAACCATAACCATAGAAAACAGAATTAGGAGGGGTGCCTGGCTGGCTCAGTTAGAAGAACACAGTGCTCTTGGTCTCAGGGTTGTGAGTTCAATCCCTGCACTGGATAGAAATTACTAAACATAAATAAATTTTAAAAAATAAACAGAATTATGAAATCTAACTCAATATTCCAAAACTTCATCTTCCCAAAGAGAAGTTACCCCAAACACCTGAGAAGTAGTGGAAGGAATATGTTACATGAAAGAAAAAAAGACCTGGATTTCAGCCAAGTATTACTTTACCTTCTGGAATTATTCCTTCTAGGATGTCTAAACTTAGAGTCCCAGCTTTCTTTTTAGGTAAAAATCAGAGGAATAGCACACACCCTTTCCTTAATCTCGAGCACTATGATCATAGGAGTTCTTCAGAAGAATATGGTAGAAACTCAAGGGGATTTTTACTGAGTAGTGTTCACTCTGCCCCTCCCTACATCAAATTTTAAAACTAATGGAAATTCTGAGCCCTTGCCATTAAAATAGCAAAAGATAGACATCATTTACTGACTCAGTCCTCATCACTCTCAGAGCATATGGGGCATGAGACATCTTGTCAAACATATGGTGTTCCAAATGTAATAGTGCTAAATATTTAATATTCCACAATGGTTTACTGTAAATCAAGTTGTGAAGAGTTGTAGGCAAACCACCAACTCCCACAGCAAAGGTAAGTTCCACTTCAGCTTTTTTAACTAACTTAATTTTCTGTTGATTAGCTTTCTGTCCAACTAACTCATTGGTTTTAATTTCGACAGAGAAAAAGTACGTGATCTGGTAAAACCACCAATGCTGGTCAATTCATCTCTCCTTAAAATTCCTGTATCAGCCTGTTTTTGTGCCTCTAAGCTCATTTTTCTAATTATCCAAGGCTCACACTTATCTCCCCAAAGAATATATTAATGGCCATCCTGTCTTTGAAAGAAGTTTTGAACTTTTCTAGATTTTAGACTTCCTAACCATGGTTTTATTTCTTCATATGACTGCCTCACCTAGACTGACCCAATGTACAATAATTATAAGAATCACAATAAAAATAGCATATTCATGTACTCAGTAGATACCATTTGTTAAACTTTATCTTGAATTCCTACATCAACCCTACTGGTAGGTGTTGTGATCTCTTTTAACCATCAGAGTCTTGGAAAGGCTCAAGGTCACACAGCTTACTGAGCAACAGAGGTGGGATTTAATGTAATTCTTTGAGTGCAAAGTCCATGTGGTTTCATGTAGCAACTACTCGGCAACCCAAGTGGAAGCTATGTTCCCACTGAATCCTCAGAATCAAAAGTCTAGAAAAGGCTATTATGCAGAGTAGAAAACAATGACTCAAGCAACCCTGTAAGCAATTTAGTGGATACATCAGATATGACAGTTTTGTTTTGAATGTGGTCCCATTTTTTCCACTAATCTATTACCCAAATCTGGACACTAAAAATGAAGCTCACCCAAGTCAAAATATAAAGAACAATGAAGCACATCAACCTAAACACTTCTTTTTCACTTAAAAAAATAATTCTAGACATATGAAAAAGGTACAAATATAATATAACCACCCTCCTCCCCTAATGTTAGCATCTTCCATAGCCAGCGTACAATTACTGAGATTAAGAAACTAACACCGATCTTGTTTCATGATGGGATTGGGAGGGAGACAAACCATAAGTGACTCTTAATCTCACAAATCAAACTGAGGATTGCTGGGGGGAGGGGGTTTGGGAGAAGGGGGTGGGATTATGGACATTGGGGAGGGTATGTGCTTTGGTGAGTGCTGTGAAGTGTGTAAACCTGGTGATTCACAGACCTGTACCCCTGGGGATAAAAATATATGTTTATAAAAAATAAAAAATTAAAAAAAAAAAGAAAGAAAGATTTGATGGACATTACATCAACAACAACAACAAAAAAAGCTAAAGGAGTACTGTATGGTGACTAATGTAATAAAAAAAAGAAAAAATGAAAAAAAAAAAAAAGAAAAGAAACTAACACCGACACAATGCTATTAACTGAATTAGAGACTTAATCTGGAGTTCACCAGTTTTCCCAGTGCCAGACTTTTCTCTGTTCCAGAATCCAATCCAGAATCCCCCAAGGGGACTGTGGAGAGGGAAGAGGGGAGTAAAGATGACCAGGGGCACCAACAGGAGGAGGGCAAATTAAATAAGGTACAGTAGACTTGTCCCCTAATCCCAGACCACACTCAGCTGACCCTTTCACACACACTGCCCCATTTGTCAGTGAGGAAGACTAAAAAGCAGCGATCAAATCAGGTATAGGGCCTCCTAATCCATATCTGGGACTGACAGCTAGGTTACAGGGATGGGAGACCCCAGGTGGTGCAAGCTGGGATGAAGATCCCTAGGACCTTTTGGATGTGAAGGACATAGATCACTGAATCCAACATATGTCATGAATATATATATATATATATATATATATATATATATATATATATGCTAGTACAGTACCCAAATCAAAAGGCAAGATTCCCCTGCTCACTCTTATAAAAATCAACAGATACAACAAGGGCAGGCATATCCAGGAACAAGGATGTAACAGGGGTTGTTAAGTTTACTGGTGTTCAAATAGCAGCTTTCAAACTATCTTAACCTTTCATCTGCCAAGAGCTTTTTCTTAATTGAAATGAAATTCACATAACATAAAATTAACCATTTTAAAGTATACAATAGTATTTAGGACATTCACAATGTCATAAGCACCACTTACATCAAGTTCCAAGCATCTTCTTCACTAGAGAAGAAAACTTTGTACCCATTAAGCAGTCTCTCCCATTCCCTTTTCTACCAATAGCTTTTTATAGTGAGAGGTGGATTTTCTCCACAATGAGATTTTATATAGTCACTGTTTGTCTGTTTGTCGAATCTTCTCAAAGACACAGGAACTGGGTGGGAGCAGCTTCCTGGAAAAGTCTAATGTAAGTTTTCCTTTCTCTTACCCTACCCAGTCCAGTGGGAACAGTGCCAACATTTACACATAAACACACACAACACATACACACACCCCGGGCCAGTCAGTTTCAAGTGGTCAATGGCCATGAAAACAAAAATACATCATGAGTGCTCTGAGAGGAACCTCTTTGGTCATCCACAGCATGAGTTACTCCCCCAAATGGGTCTAGACAGAGAGTGGCTCTTACCCGCTGCTTCTCTGGGTCCACATAACGAATGCCAAAATAGTCCTTCTCCAGCAAGCTGTAGTAGTTGCAAATGTGGTCAATAAGAAACTGCCCTTTGGTCTCCCTCTGCAAAAGAAGCACATTTAAGTTTCAGCCAGAGCTCATCTTGTACATTCATGTCTAAAATGTGTCTCATTCACCCCATAGGTCTGCACTTAGAAAAATGGATTAGCTCACTCCAGTCTCTCAAGCAGGGACTTCTAAACTCTTAATTACAAACCACAGTGAAAAATACATTTTTACCCTGTGAACCATTACACACACACACACACACACACACACACACAGAGCCAAAGGAAGGCTCTCTAAAAAGAGAGCCAAAGAGACACCAAACAATACCCCGCATAGATGCGATGTACTCTAATGTGTTCTATTTTATTCAGTTATGGACCATTTAATTTTTCAAAAGCTATTTATGACTCAGAACACTGATTTAACAACTCAGTACCTAGTGGAGACCCACAATTCACAAACCCATACACAATTCCACATGCAGTGCACCTGAATGTTTGTCATAAGTCGGTATGTGTTCGCTCATTCCATCTTCATAAAGATCCTATAAAGAAGGCCCCCATTTTACATCTAAAGAAACAGAAGCACTGAGAGGCTCGGTAGCCCACCCAAAGTCAAACAAGCTGTATAGAGAGCAAGGCAGCACTTGGCCCAGGCCACCAAGCCATAGAATCTGGGCTCCTACCACACAATTTTGTCTCCCCAAAGATGCAGTGAGTACATTGCAACTTTGCTAGAAGGCCCAGTCTGGATGCTATGGGACTACAGTGAATGATGTTAGGCAGAACACCCAAGGTAAAAGCCCTACTGCTTTGGGCCTCAAAACCAATGCATTACATTCATAAGGGACATGGGAGATGGTGAGGCGAGGGGGAGGACAGACTGGGACAGGCCCAGGTGACCTTAGGCAAACTCTCCAGCTGTTTCACATGGGCAAAATGAGTCGGTTACTTTTCCTTCTAATCCTGTAAGTGAGAGATTTGTCAGCCAAATCTGACGAAGATGAATACCATTACCACAAAACCCTGTTAATAGCAAGGACTCTCCAAGCCCTCATCAAGATATTTGATAAGATTAATTTCTGCTTCAATCAAAGTTGCTGACAGACCCATGGAATATTTTAGGGGTGGAATGTGACCTATAAAAATAAATGAAGAAACTAGAGATATTAAGTGAGCCACTCCTCCGATCCACTAAATATAATCTTGAAAGAGGAGGTTGATCTTTGTTACATGATTATCTTTTCATTAGAAACTACTAACATCAGCTCAGAAAGTTGATGAAAAAGCCACTCACTGGTCTGGGAGGCACTGCACTGAATAAAGGACAGGGGCATATGAGCACATACTGTGATATGAAGCCCCAATTCTCCTGAAATCTCATGGAGTTTAATTCTGAATAATCTTTGAGCCTTTCCTTCATTTGTAAGAGAAACCACCTAATGTAGCTCAAAAGGGACAAAGCATCAAAATGGAATTTTTTTCGATTTCTCTAATTGTTTTTAAACCTGGAAGCTCAAATGACAAGCTGTATCCAATGACAGCTAAATCTAATGCCCACAATATAATCAATGGATTTAGTTTCTTTTACGGATTCACTCTGTAATGCATCCACAGTTAAGAGGCTGCTGAAGAATCAAATCACTGAACATAGCGTGCGAGTCTGTCATTCTGTGACTGGATTACCAAGCTCTCTGCATTACGATTTACTACGGTGGACTGCCCCCACCATATGCGAGACCCACAAGACATGTGGGTCAAAGTAGCGCTCTGTAATGATGTGGGATTGAGCAGAACTTGATTGTGCCTGACAGCCAGAATTTTGCCCTGAAGATGTACTTAGAAGCACAACAAAGATTTTTTTTTTTAAATGATTCAACTCCCTACCAATACATATTCTCATACTGAGAATAAGACCCTTGTGAAAAGGAAATGCCACTGGAGATATTGTGTTGAGTGGAATACACAAATGGGGCTGAACTAGAAATCGATGCTTTCCGCAAAGGCAGGTGAGGCCAGTTTCCATGCTTCCAGGCCACCAGGCCCCTGCTCCTGGAAGCGCTCCCCACAAACACAATACTGCCTAGCAGTGGCCTCGGCATCACCCAGGAGCAAGCCCGTTGCCAACACAGAATCTTGGGCCAAGCTCCAGACTAACAGAAGCTAATGTGCCTTTCAGTAAGGTGCCCTGGTTTTTCACATGTTCATTCATTTTGAGATGCATGGGCCTAGTGGAAAATCCCCCATGGGTGAGAAGTGCAACAACTATACTTACCAGCAGATGTCACTGGGTGGGGATGGGGGGGGACCATTTTCTCCACGGAGAATGGTCTATGTCTCAACTCACAAAAATGAAAGTATTTTCTAATCTCAAGAACAAAAACTGCCCTTGCATCTAGAGGCTGCCAGCCAGCCTCGTCATCTTGAGCTGCTCTGTGTCACTACTTCATGCCAAGAAAGCCAGCCTAGAGCCTCACGTTACTCTCTGCTCTGCCTGGAAATCTGGACCACATTCTTAAAGCATTTAGCTTCCTATTATTATCATTTCTGTGCATGAAGCCCAGTTCTTGTGCTAAATGAAAGACCACCTGGGCCTGGGCCCAAGGGTCAGAAGAGCTCATTCAGGATCAGGTGTGTGAGGAGGTCCAGCTGCCCGTTCCACACACCTCAAGGCAGAAGAGGGCCCTGCAGTGAATACTGGCTCTGCTCCCAACTCCGACTCCTAGAACTCTGTGGAACTACTCAAATCCTCTATTGCTTCCTCCTGAGCTTTCTGAGTAGACGTCACTGTTCACCACCCTGCCTGGCAAGCTGGAGGTGATCAAATGAGTAAATGAGGCATTGCTTTTTCTCATGGAAAACCTGCAGTCTAGGAACAGACAGTGTGCCTTTGGAAGACACAAGTCCCCGGGGAGATGGAGAGTCCACACACAGTGGAATTAGCCAACTTTTACCAAAAACTTCAAGGTCTATGTGGTAAAGCAGTTTTCAAAGATTTCAAGAATAAGGACTTCATTTTTTAATGTCAAAGTTTTGTTTCTCCCCCAAGACAGCAGTTGTCCTTTCAATACTGACTAAACAAGGGAGGAGGATTCAAACAGCTAATAGAAACTCTTTAGAGCTATTACCTAAGTCATGTTTTATCATAAAAGTAGCACATAGGAACGACATTAGGACATAAGCATGTGATCTGTTCCTCAAGAAAGTACCTTAAGGATAGACTTTGGATGCGGTCTCTAAGTAAGGTTATACAGTAGGTCTCAGAAATGCACTGAGAGCCTTGAACAGAGAATGTGTTCACCACACATTTAAACGTATGTCCCAATACTGTGGGTCCTCATCACCTAGAGCATATTTTATAAACTGGAGTTTTAAGATCTGTGAGATGATAAATTGTGTCTTGCTGGATGGATTTACAAACACTGTACTAAAATATAATGAATACAATTATTTACAACTGTAGTGTTTTTTTGTTTGGTTTTTTTTGTGTGTGTGTTTTTGTTTTGTTTTGTTTTGTTTTGTTTTTTACTGCGTTAAAAATCCAAATCAATGCTAGTCAAGGTGTGGTCTATAGACTGTGAGGGAATGTAAACTCTTTGTTATTGGTCTTCCGTGAAACAAGTGTGGGAAATTAAGGGTATTCTATTTTTACTGTGTGTGTTTGGGAAGTGGGGTTTGTTTGTTGGTGGGGTTTTGTTTTGTTTTGTTTTGTTTTTAACACATATTGGTCCAAAAGAGATTGAGGAAACAAAATCTAGTACTGGTCTCTCAGCATCAAGAGTTTGAGATGCTCAGACCTAAACCACCACCAGGTCCTGGGTGCTTTGGAGATTTCTTTACTCTAGGAGCCTCAACTCTGTAAAGGGAACTGGGTTCTCTCTCCACCTTCTCTGCCCATTTTCTGATAATTCTTGGTGTATGTGCATATCCCTGAGTTTCTTACAATAATCCCACATTCTCTCAGGGCCCTCTCCCATGAGTTGGAAAGGAATCTACTTGGTGCAATCATAATCTAGCCTACTTTTCAAAAAAACCATCTCTCCTCCCCATCCTAAAGTACATACTGGAAAGAAAGAGTCCATTATGTTAGAATTGTGCTTCCACCATTTAACAATCGGGTGACCTTTAGGCAAGTAATGAAATCTGATACTTCATGTCTTCTAGTGTAAAATAGAAATAATGGTAACTTTCAGAAATTAAGCAGTAGATTTGAGGCTCATTCGTATATTTGTTAAATATCTATTTTGCAAGACACTGGGACACAGATTTGAGATAGTGAACAAAACACAATTTATAATCTCACATATCTTAAAACTCCAGTTTATAAAATGTGAAAGCATTCTGCAAACTGCAAAGCACATACCCCCTTAAGAGGTCATTACCAATAATATTAAAAATAATCTGATTCTTAAATCTTTGTATCCAATTTTACAGATCCTTTTAGATACACAGAAGGTGAGAGGAACAGTATTTGCTTCCCAGAACTGGCCTCTGGGGAAGAAAAAGTGAACAAAGAGACAAAGAACTCAATTCTGTTCCTCAGCTCTTCTTACAACTAATTGCTGACGATGCATTAATTCGACTCTCTAGTTCCACTGAAGTAAACACAACAAACTATTTGTGCTTAAAAAAGAGCAAGAGAACTCAACTGGCTAAATCAGCCATGGCTTGTCTTCAGTGAAAAAGCATGGCAGATTTCAATTCCTATTTCCTAAACTTCTTTTTTTTTTTTAATTTTTTTAAAATTTTTTCAATTTATTTATTTTCAGAAAAACCGTATTCATTATTTTTTCACCACACCCAGTGCTCCATGCAATCCGTGCCCTCTATAATACCCACCACCAGGTACCCCAACCTCCCACACCCCCGCCACTTCAAATCCCTCAGATTGTTTTTCAGAGTCCATAGTCTCTCATGATTCACCTCAAACTTCTAAGCCAAGACATTTCACTACATTTCAGATACTGGTTAAGTGAGGAGGAAGAGTACCAATCCAAAACCACTTAAAGTATTACTACAAATCAAGTTTAAGAGCTCAAATAGCTACCTTCAGGAATTAAAGTATAAACCTCATGGTGATTACCACTCATGGGACACTTATCATACACCAAGGACTAGGTTACAAGCTTTGTAATTAAAATCCTGACAACGGGGGCACCTGGGAGGCTCAGTAGGTTAAAGCCTCTGCCTTCGACTCAGGTCATGAGGGATTGAGCCCTGCATGGGGCTCTCTGCTCAGCAGGGAGCCTGCTTCCCTTCCTCTCTCTGCCTGCCTCTCTGCCTACTTGTGATCTCTGTCAAATAAATAAAATCTTAAAAAAATAAAAATAAAAATAAAATCCTAACAACATGCTGAAGTAGCTAATATTCTCCCCATTTGTTACAGATTTTTTAGAATCTATCCAGAAATGTTAAGTTGGTTGGTAAGGATGCCAGGGCCACCACCTATGCCTAAGATATTGTAGGAACTCAGTTTACCCATTAGCCACCATTCTCTACGTGGGCACAAACAATATAAGAATACAGAAGCAGCATCCAATTTCCCAGTTACTAGAATTTAGACAGAATGGGGCATTGGGTTATCTATACAACATGAGGCCTGGAAAAAGGCAGTTTTATAAAATATAAACCACATTGTAGATTTCATTGGTTAATTGTCCACCATCCATACACCCCTTTCTCTTTCCTAATAAAATCCAGATTTTGTTCAGGAAGGTACACATTCATACACACACATGCACCCAAGTACATCTAAAGTCCTTGAGGCTCAGGGAACTATAACCCCCCCACACCTCCAGCTTGATGGGTGTAAGGGGAATCCTACTTTTCCTATCTGATTGGTTCATGAAGAGGACACGTGACCCAGTTTAGGCCAATGAGACATGAGGAGCAACGGGGCTTTCTTGAATGGCTTTCTTACTCTCCTAAGAGAACTTCAGAAAGAGACCTTCTCTTTCTGGTCATTGTTATACAAAGGTGTGAGGCCTGGAATTACTGCAGCCATATTAAAACCACCCTGAGGATGAACCCAACATAGGGCAGAACAAAAATATTCACAAGGAGATGGAGTCTGTGGCTCCAGAGGACCAAATGAGATGCTCACTTTATGTGTGAACTTCTAGGTCAGCCAATAAAATTCCTTGTTGTTTCAACTAGTGAAAACTGGTTTTTCTGCTGATTGCATCCAAAATTTTCACTCAAAGAAGGGGAATCGATAGGCCCAGTGGGAAACACAATCACAGAGATTATCAACTGATGAACCAAGATGCTGAGTCCATCTACTATGTTCTATTTGGCCAACATAGTGGTTCTGTATCTTTAAATTGGGAGCCTGCTCAGAAAAGCTGGAGGATCTGGAAACTGGAACATGAACGTTAGCTGAAGCTCAGTATCAGCTCCCCTTTCCACGGAGAGTGAACCTTGAGGTCTACCACACTCCCACCTACCCCAGGTCTTCCACGTCTTCCATTTCCCACAATTCCCTGACCCCTAGAAAAATCTGAGATTACAACTTTCATTGGAGGCAAATTAGAGGCTTTCAAAGTATTCCTGGAATTTTCCTTGAAAATGCTTGGGAGCATCCTCACAGCCAGAAAAAGCCCTCAGTGAACACAGCTTGAACTGCTCCCTAAGGCCACTGATGTCCTAGGACCCTCTGGTCCACACAGACCAGAAACTCTAGGATCACTGAGATGAGGGTAGCAGACAACATCTACAAGAATCAGAAACACAGGGTGCCTGGATGGTTTAGCTGGTTGGGTGTCTGCCTTTGGCTCAGGTGGTGATCCCAGAATCCTGGGATCAAATCCCACATTGGGATCCCTACGTCATGGGAAGCCGGCCTCTCTCTCTGCCACTGCCTCCCCCCATTCTCTGTCTCTCATGAATAATTAAAAAAAATCAAAAGAAGAATTAGAAGAAGAAGAAGAAGAAGAAGAAGAAGAAGAAGAAGAAGAAGAAGAAGAAGAAGAATTAGAAGAAGAAGAAGAATTAGAAGAAGAAGAATTAGAAGAAGAATTAGAAGAAGAAGAATTAGAAGAAGAAGAAGAAGAATCATCTAAAACACATACCCAAGACACTGGGAATGGTTCATTCTGGGGCAGGCAGTATACTCCCCAGGAATCCCCTGTGATAAACAGAAGTGGGACTCCAGACCTTGATTTCTGGTAATTAAGGGTTTGAGAGTTTTGTTTAAAAGTCCTTGTTGCTCAACATCCTATGTTCATATGAGCTGCTTCTGCAAGGGGCAGCCTATGCAGATATACAGTTGGGGAATAGTACAACTTGTCAGTCTCTCCTGATTCTTCCACAGGAAAGAAAGAGTTCAATTCCCTCTGGATATCTAGAAACTTCCAAGTAGCTTCTGGACAATTGTAAGGCACTGAACAGCAAACGGAATGCTTGGTTTGCTGCCAAGAGCAGTTCTTCTTCCTAGAAGTTGCATTTCTTTTGTGAATTAAGGTCCTCAATCCATTGATTTTTCCTTGGCAGATAAACAGAACAGTAATGAGAAACTGGTGAACTAAATAGTTCTGCTTCTAATGTGAAGGACAAGCATTAGGTCATTTAAAAGATATTGTGGCCTGGGGTGCCTGGGTGGCTCAGTAGGTTGGGCATCCAACTCTTAGTACTGGCTCAGGTCACGATCTTGGGGGTATGGGCTGAAGTCCCAGATTGGGTTCTGTACTCAGTGCAGCATCTGCTTGTCCCTTTCCCTCTTCTTCTCCTCCCACTTGGTCTCTGTCTCTCAAATGAATAACCTTTTATACGCTCCATTTATATCTCTGCTAAAAAACTTTAAGGATATCTACATAAATACGTACATTTTGTTATGGTAAGCACCAAAGATTTAACCAACACAGAACATTTCTTGTTCACTTTTACAATTGGAGTTTAAATAGCAAGTATAACTTTGTTAATCTTTCTTTCCCATCGCAGGCAGTAACTGGTATTTGACATTTGGCTGGGGCATTCACTCAGAAAATAGCATTATGAGGAAAGAAGCATGAGGAAAGAAGTAATATTAAAGCTGTTTAAATAAGGAGAAATGTAAAGACCGACAAGAACAGAGGGACTCCTTATAGATGAACCTACTAAAAGCTGTTCTGATTTGATAGGGAAATTCATGCTGGGAAAACCAGACAACTATATGAAAAAGAATGAAACTGGGCCCCTTTCTTACACCATATACAAAATAAACTCAATGGATTGCAGACCTAAATGTGAGACCTGAAACCATAAAAGTCCCAGAAGAAAACATAGGTAGTAATCTCTGACATTGGCCATAGCAGCCTTTTTCTAGATAGGTCTCTTAAGGCAAGTGAAACAAAAATAAACTACTAGGGTTACACCAAAATAAAATGCTTTGGGGGCACCTGGATAGCTCAGTCAGTTAAACACTTGCCTTCAGCTCAGGTCATGATCTTGGGGTCCTGGGATTGAGCCACATGTTGGGCTCCCTGCTCTCAATGGGGAGCCTGCTTTTCCCTTTCCCTCTGCCCCTTCCCCCTGCTTATTCTCTATCCCTCTCTCTCTCTTCCCTCCTCTAATAAATAAATCTTTTAAAAAAATGAGCAGAGGACCAGAATAAACATTTTTCCAGAGACTTACAACAGACCATGTTGCCAACAGATGAAAAGATGCTCAGAATGACTCATTATCAAGAAAATGCAGACCAAAACCACAATGAGATATCACCCTACACCTGTCAGAATGGCTAGAAGCAAAAATAAGTAACATACATTGGTGAGGATGGGGAGAAAGTAGAACTCTAGTGCACTCTTGGTGGGAATGTAAATTGATGGAGCTACTGTGAAAGGTCCTCAAAAAATTAAAAATAAAAATACCACATGACCCAGTAATTCCACCACTAGGTATTTATCCAAAGAAAATGAAAACAGTAATTCAAAAGGATACATGCATCCCTCTGTTTATTGCAGCTTTACAATAGTCAAGATATGGAAGAAACTCAAGTGTCTATCAATAGATGAATGGATCCTCCATGTTATTCCTTATGTTCCACAAGTAAGTGAAATCATATAATTGACTCTCTCTGCTTGACTTATTTCACTCAGCATAATCTCTTCAGTCCCATCCATGCTGATAAAAAAGATGGGTATTCATCCTTTCTGATAGAGGCATAATACTCCATTGTATATATGGGCCATATCTTCTTTATCCATTTGTCTGTTGAAGGGCATCTTGGTTCTTTCCACAGTTTGGTGACTATGATCATTGCTGTTATGAACATTGGGTGCAGAGGCCCTTCTTTTCATTACATCTGTATCTTTGGAGTAAATACTCAGTAGTGCAATTGCAGGGTCATAGGGAAGCTCTATTTTCAATGTCTTAAGGAATCTCCACGTGGTTTTCCAAAGTGGCTGCACAAACTTGCATTCCCACCAAACAGTGGAAGAGGGTTCCCCTTTCTCCACATCCTCTCCAACACACATTTTTTACAGTCTTTTTAATTTTGGCCATTTTTTTTTTTAAGATTTTTATTTATTTATTTATTTATTTGACAGACAGATCACAAGTAGGCAGAGAGGCAGGCAGAGAGAGAGAGGAGGAAGCAGGCTCCCTGCTGAGCAGAGAGCCCGAAGTGGGGCTCGATCCCAGGACCCTGGGATCATGACCTGAGCCAAAGGCAGAGGCTTTAACCCACTGAGCCACCCAGGCACCCCAATTTTGGCCATTCTAACAGGTGTAAGGTGTGTATCTCAATGTGGTTTTGATTTGAATCTCCCTGATAGCTAATGATGATAAACATTTCTTCATGTGTCTGTTAACCATTTGTAGGTCTTTCATTGAAGAAGTGTCTGTTCATATCTTCTGCTCATTTTTTGAAGTGATTATCTGTTCTGTGTGTGTTGAGTTTAAGGAGTTCTTTATAGATCTTGGATATCAGCCCTTTGTCTGTAGTCTCATTTGCGAATGTCTTCTCCCATTCTGTGGTTTGCCTCTTTGTTTTGTTGACTGCTTCCTTTGTTGTGCAGAAGCTTTTGATCTTGATGAAGTCCCAAAAGTTCATTTTCACTTTTGTTTCCTTTGCCTTTGGAGACCTATCTTGAAATAAGCTGCTGTGGCTGATGTCGAAGAGGTTACTCCCTATGTTCTCCTCTAGGAGGTTGATAGATTCCTGCCTCACGTTGAGGTCTTTTATCCATTTTCAGGCTATCTTTGTGTATGGTGTAAGAGAATGGTCGAGTTTCATTCTTCTACACATGGATCAAGAAGATGTCAAACACATACACACAAACACATACAAGCCATAAAAAATGAGATCTTGGGCGCCTGGGTGGCTCAGTGGGTTAAGCCGCTGCCTTCGGCTCAGGTCATGATCTCAGGGTCCTGGGATCGAGTCCCGCATCGGGCTCTCTGCTCAGCAGGGAGCCTGCTTCCTCCCCTCTCTCTCTCTGCCTGCCTCTCTGCCTACTTGTGATCGCTCTCTGTAAAATAAATAAATAAAAATCTTTAAAAAAAAAATGAGATCTTGTCATCTGCAACAACATGGATGAAGCTAGAAGGTATTACGCTAAGTGAAACAAGGTGAAGTAATTCAGAAAACTATCAGTTTCACTTAGATGTGGAACCTAAAAAACAAAACAAATAAAAAGCAGAAACAGATCCATAAGTCATAAATACAGAGAAACTGACGGTTCCCAGAGGAGAGGGATGAATGGAAGGATGGGCAAAATGGCTGAAGAGGATTGGAAGAAACTCATTTCATAGCTGAAAACCTGTAAGTCACAGTGATAAAAAGCACAGCATGGGGAATACAGTCAATGGTATTTTATTAGTATTGTATAGTGACAGTTGGTAGCTACACTTGTGGTGAGGACAGCACAATATATAAACTTGAATCACTATGGTGTACACTTGAAACTACTGTTGTGTGTCAATATGTAATACTATGTGTCAACTGTACGTCAGTTAAAAAGGTTGATTCATATTATTCAAATATTTTCAGTTGTATAAAAGGTAAAACCAAGGTTTTAGGAAGCTGAAGTATCTAATTCTGAATATACATCTGCTATATAGTAACTGTATATTATGGCTAAGATAAATGAAAATACAGGTTAGACTGATTTATTGTGCACAGAAACCCCTTTAATCATAAGTTGGGGGAAGGGAGAGCATGGTTAGGACTGTAAGCAGTGACCTGAAATCTAGAAAATAACAAAATTACCGAAGCCAGACACTCATGGCAGGGAGGCAGGGGGAGAGTCAAAAGTTTCCTGAAAGGGAGAATCTCGCTGCAAAAATAAAAGGCAAGGGTGCCTGGGTGGCTCACTTGGTTAAGCAATTGCCTTCAGCTCAGTCATGATTCCGAAGCCCCACGACTGAGTCCCACATCTCCATGAGGAGTCTGCTTCTCCCTCTGACCTTCTCCCCTCTCATGCTCTCTCTCACTCTCTCTCTTTATCTCAAATAAAATCTTTAAAAATAAATAAATAAATAAAAATAGAAGGTAAACACAAGTGGCCACCTAGCCCAAAGAGGCTCATCTGAAGAGAGTCAAAACCCAACTGCTGATCTCAAGCCCCTGTGGCCCCTACTCCCTCTGAGAAAACAAATATACTGCCATCCTCACAGCTAGAGGCTTAGTAGTAGTATCAAGGCTGGGGAAATTTTAAGAAGCCCTAAGGAAGAAAAACAAAGAAATAGTACGTCCATGAAAAAAAGCAGCATTTTATTGTCTGAGTTCTGAATGTGTCTTCTAAAGGAGAGTCAGAGTCAAATACACTGACAGGATGCCCTGGCCTTGGTAAGCTTCCTTCTCTTTGCTTTTCTTTGGGATGATTTTTGCTTCTGTTACTTCCCCTGTGTTCCACAGCTTCCATTCTGAAGGATGGGCTATGTGCCTATACTCAGACATAGGGTCATTTCTCTTTTGACTGACACACAGATCCATCCAGTGCTTGAGGAATCACACTTGATGTTTCAGCTCTTAGAAATTTCTTCCATTTCTCAAAGCTCAAAACATTTTCCCCCCTCCCACTTTTTTCTTTTTCCCATTTTGGGGTTTAGTATCCTTGACAGACCCAATTCCTAAAGATAAGCCACTTCAGAATAATATTGGTCTTTCAACTCTATTCCTTTCTACAAAGTCAATGAAATCCTGCCCCCTCTGCCCCACCTTCATGGTACAGAAACCAAGGCTCAGAGAAGGTCAACTTACTGAAGGTCAATGCAGCTAAAAGCATAGTCAATATTTAAACCCAGGTCTTCTTGATTTTGTTATTATACTCAAGTTTTCAAATAGTTAAGAAGAAATACCAGGTAACATCAACTTGATCATGTCTACAAAACCTTACACTTATCATAGGTAATGGAGAGAAAATAGATGCTTTCCTCCTAAGATCAAAAGACAGGGATGCTCCCTCTCACCATTTCTATTCAATATCATACTGAAAGTTCTAGCAAATGCATTAAGAGGTGGGGAGGCATACAAATTGGGAAGGAAGAAAAAAAATTTATTTATTTGAAGATTACATGATAGTTTATGTAGAAAACCCAAAGAATCAACACAAATTTCTTGTAACTAATGAGTGATTACAGGAAGGTTGCAGGATACAAAGCTAAGATACAAAAGTGAATAATCTTCTCATATAATCAGCAAGAACAACTGAGAGTTGAAATTAACACCACCATTTACATTAGTGAAATGAAACCCTTAAGTACAAATAAGTATGTACAAATCTAGGTGAGAAAAACTATAAAACTGTGATGAATGAAATAAAGACTAAATAAATGAAGAGATATCCCATGTTCATGAATAGGAAGATTCGATATTGTTAAGATGCCAGTGCTTTCCAACTTAACTACAGGTTCAATGCAAGCCAATCAAAATCTAAGTTAATTTATATTAACAATCTGACTCTAATGTTTAGATGGAAAAAAAAAAATCCAGAATAGCCAACACAATGTTGATGAAGAACAAAATCAGAAGACTGACAGTACTCAACTTCCAAGACTTAAAGTTACAGTATTAACAGTGTGGTACTGGCAAAAGAATATACAAATAGAGCAACAGAACAGAATAAAGAACCCCCAAACAGACCCACACAAATATAGTTACAACTGACCTTTGACAAAAAAGCAAAGCCACGTCAATGGAAAAAAGATTTTTTTCCAACAATTAGTGCTGGAACAACTAGATAGCCACATGCTAAATCATCATCATCATCATCTAGACATAAGTATTATACCCTTCACAAAAATTAACTCAAAATATATCATAGACCTAAATGTAAACCACAAAACCATAATACTTCTAGAAGACATCATAAGACAAAACTTGGGCGCCTGGGTTTGGTGATGACTCTTTGGATACAACACCAAACCATAAGGGAATAAAAAACTGATAAGCTGAAATTCATTAGAATTTATAATCTCTGCTCTTCAAAGCACCTGTTAAGAGAACTAAAAGACAAGCCACAGACTTGGAGAAAATATTTGCAAAATACACATTTGACAATAGACTTGTATCCAAAGAACTCTTAAGATATGACAGTAAGATAAAAACAACCCAATTTAAAAGTAGACAATTTTAACAGATACTTTATCAAAGAAGATATATGGATGGCAAATAAGCATATTAAAAGATGCTCCACATCATAGGTCATTAGGAAATTGCAAATTAAAACAATGAGATACCATTGCATGGCTAAAATCCAGAACGCTGACAACACCAAATGCTGACAAGGATGTGAAGCAACAGGAATTCTCATTCACTGCTGGTGGAAAGCGAAATGGAGGAGAGCCACTTTGGAAGAGAGTTTGACAGTGTCTTGCAAAACTAAACTCAGGCTCACTCCAGCAACTGTGTCCTAGGTTATTTACCCAAATGAATCAAAAACTTATGTCCACACAGAAACTTGCACACAAACATTTACAGCAGTTTTATTCATAATTGCCAAAAACTGGAAGTAACCAAGATGTTCTTCGGTAAGTAAATGGATAAACAAAGTGGAACATTCATACATGAGATATTATTCAGGGATAAAGGGAAATTAGTTATTGAGCCATGAAAATAAATGAAGAATATTTAAATGCATATTGCAAAGTGAAAGAAGTGTGCAAAGTGTGAAAAGTGTTCGCACTTTGTGAACAGTGTGAAAAGACTACATACTGTATACATATATATAGCATTCTGGAAAAGAGAATAGTACAGAGATAGTTAAAAAAAAAAAAGAGCAGTGGTTACTAAGGTTTTGGGAGTGGGGGAGAGATGAACAGGTAAAATACAAAGGATTTTTAAGGCAGTGAAACTATTCTGTATTAATGGTGGTTATGTGACACATTTGTCAAAACTACACAACATAAAGTAAAATCCTAATATAAATTATGAACTTCAGTTAATAATAAGGCATTAATATTTGTTCATCAGTTGTAACAAATGCACTGCACTAATGCGAGATGTAAATAATATAGGAGAGTGGGGGTTGGTGGAAAGAGTAGATGGGAACTGAATGTTCTGTTCAGTATTTCTATGAACATAAAATGTTCAAACACATTCATTTAAAAGTAAGGAAGAAAAAGAAACCAACAAGACACCTCAGAGGATATAAACTTGGGGCACGTGGGTGGCTCAGCTGGTTAAACATCCAATTCTTGATTTTGGCTCATGTCATGATCTCAGAATTGTGAAATCAAGCCTCGTTTCAGGCTCTGTGCTGGGTTTGGAGCCTGCTTAAGACCCCCTCCCCACCTCTTTTCCCCTCCCCTCCCTCCCTTTCTTTCTCCCTCCCTCCCCAAACCCCATTCTCTCACTCTTTAAAAAAAAAAAAAAAAATCGCAATTCAAGAGGTGGACCAAGAAAATAAACAAGAAAATGTTGTAATTATCAAAAATAAAAGTGGACACAAAGATATATTCTTTTATTATTTAATATTCAAAAGGGAAAAATACATTTAAGTGATCTCTCACCTGGGTAGCTGAGACAAGATTCTACACACAGTACTTTCATAAGCAAACTGTCTACATTAATCAATATTTCCAAAATTTAAATACATCATCATTTAATATCTGCCTTTTTCCCTTACTCTAGCCTAGGACCTGCAACATTTATTTCTCTAAGAAGTATAGTGAAATAGATAGTCCAAGCCCTCAGGGGGCCCCACAGAATAGGAGATGCTAGAACCATCTCTTCTCAGATGGGAGTTGGCAGGCATTTGATTAAAGCCTCCTTAGTTCCTGGAACTGTGGACCATGTTTGGTTTTTTTTTAATTACTTCAACTATTCATCTGATTTAATCCACAAGAACTCTAGGAGCTAGCTGTGTTTCCATTTTCTAGGAGAGGAATATAAAGCTTAAGAATGGTTGAGCAACTTGCTCAAAATCACACAGCAAGAAAATGGCAAAATTCAAGTTTGAACTCTAGCCTCTCATAATCCAAAAAGAAAAGACTAGAATTATTCACAAGGAGCAGCACGAAATTTCCTACTTAAAATGGCAGAATCACAGAATGTTGGCGTTGGAGGGTACTGTGGAAAGAATCTGCTCAAAACCCATTTCAAAAATGAGAAAACAGAGCCTCTGAGAGGTTAAAATACTTCTGGAATTTAAACAAATCCAAAAATTCACAGATCAGTGCTGAAGCTGAAATTTAAAATCAAGATTTGG
Organism: Mustela nivalis; assembly: GCF_964662115.1. Lineage (NCBI taxonomy): Eukaryota > Metazoa > Chordata > Mammalia > Carnivora > Mustelidae > Mustela > Mustela nivalis. The sequence goes on from NC_139032.1 coordinate 25,082,477, forward strand.
GAGTCAAGATGTATCAGTGAGGATAGGATTGGTTAAGCTGCAGTAACAAAGAATTCCAAGATGTCAGTGGATTAACAGCACATGGGTTTATTTCTCACCTATGTTATGTAGCCAAGCTGATTGGCAGGGGAGAGCTTTTCTCATCCTAGCTTAGGAATTCAGAATGATGGAGGCTTCCTCTTGATAGCAGTTCCAACTATCACCACAGCAGTGGGAAGGGAATGTGGTAAATCCCACACTAGCTTTTAAACATATGTCACTTCAGCTCATTAGCCAATGCAAGTTTAAAATCTTGCCTGACTTCAAAGAAGATAAGGATATGAAATTCTACCATGTGCCCATAAAGGATGATAAAAAGAATGTGTAAATTCCTATACTTATCATAGGAGGGTTAGTCCAACACTTGGTTTAATTAGCATAATATGTCAGATTTGCTGCCCCCGCCCCACCCCCACCAAGTATTTTTTTTTTTAAGATTTTATTTATTATTTATTTGACAGAGAGAAATCACAAGTAGACAGAGAGGCAGGCAGAGAGAGAGAGAGAGGGAAGCAGGCTCCCTGCTGAGCAGAGAGCCCGATGCGGGACTCGATCCCAGGACCCTGAGATCATGACCTGAGCCAAAGGCAATGGCTTAACCCACTGAGCCACCCAGGCGCCCCCCACCAAGTATTTTTAAAACACTCACCAAAAGCAATAGTAATGCCACCCACTTTATAATCCTCAATTTACCTGGGCAATTCTATTACAAAAATTCAGTGAATTTGGAGTCTGTGATCTAACTGAAATCACCTGCTGACCATATTTTTAAAAATTGAGAATACTGGGGCGCCTGGGTGGGTTAAAGCCTCTGCTTTCGGCTCAGGTCATGATCCCAGGGTCCTGGGATTGAGCCCCACATCGGGCTCTCTGCTCTGTGGAGAGCCTGCCTCCTCCTCTCTCTCCCTGCCTGTCTCTCTTACCTACTTGTGACCTCTGTCTGTCAAATAAATAAAATCTTAAAAAAAAAAAAAAATTGAGAATACTGAGCACCAAGAAAAATATGCCAGTAGTCAATTAGGAGTTTCCATTCATATACAGGGAGAACAAAGAGATCATTTTCTCTTCATGAAATTCTTTTTTTTAATTGAACTTATTTATTTATTTGACAGAGAGAGATCACAAGTAGGCAGAGAGGCAGGCAGAGAGAGGAGGAAGCAGGCTCCCTGCTGAGCAGAGAGCCCGTCGTGGGGCTTGACCCCAGGACCCTGAGATCATGATCTAAGCCAAAGGCAGAGGCTCAACCCACTGAGCCACTCAGGCGCCCCTCTTCATGAAATTCTTAATGAACTCAAGAGCTTAGTAAGATAGAATTTCTCCTGAAATTGCATACAGATGTCTACACTGAGCTCAAGAGTTATAAACAAAATTTAAAAAAACTTAGGTCCCATTAATAATAGAATTCCTTCATAGTTCTACCTGTCAAGAGCCTTGAGAAGAAGGATCCCCCAGTTTCTGAGAATAGTCTGATGGAGAAGTTCTCGGCCCATCTAAGATGGTGAGGTAAGACAGCCAAACAAGAATTATTGAAGGTTTATGAGAAATCCCAAGCCACTTGCACAGTTAGCTAAGCTTGCTCAGAGAGGGGGGAAGAAACCCTTCAACCTAGACCAATAAGAAAAGAAAGCTAAACAAGGGCAGAAGATGCATTTAAGAGGAGATTGTACACGTGTAGCCCTAATAGATCTATGGCAGTCTATATGGCTCAGTCTGCACAGCTCAGAAACATTCAGTGAGGAGTAGGTCAATAGCAAAAGGATGTAAAAGCAATTCAATTCTTCATAGTTAGTTTCCCAGGAACATTTCAGAGCACGCAAGGTTGAACCCACAACATTTCTCTAAATACCCTCAGCCTCCCCAAATTTTACTGTACCTTCCAGGTGCTGTGAAAACTCTTACCCCAAAAAAGTCCCTCCCCAATGCCAAACCCACAACTCTGTCCCACCCCCTAGTTCTTCCCTATTAAGAGGTAGGTTAGTAGCCTTATTTGCAGCAAGAAATCCTCTTCTTCAGGAGACAGGAAGGAAAAAGAAACTAAGAAGGCCAAGGCAGAAGGATGGCTTGAACACTCATGTGGACCTAGAACTACAGAGGCAGTGTGGTTTTGAAAGAGCTCTCTGCAATGGCCCAAAGCCAATCACTGTCCTCTTGGGTCATGCTTGCCCAAGAAACACTTTTTCTCCCCCCCCCCCATATTTTATTTACTTGAGAGAGCGGGAGTGAGACAGTAAGAAAGCATGAGCAGGGGGAGGGGTAGAGGGAGATGCAGACTCCCCGCAGAGCAGGGCCCACAGAGCAGGGAGCCCAGCATAGGGCTTGATCCCAGGACCCTGGGATCATGACCTGAGCTGAAGGCAAATGTTAGCCAACTGAGCCACCCAGATGCCTTGCCCAAGAAACACTCTCATAAAGTTAAGAAGGCCGGGCATTGAAAGAGGAGATCCCACTAGACAACAGGTTAGTCCCAGAAGGTCTTCTACTATGTTGGCATACCTGTTGGGACACGGCCACCACAAAGGAAATTATAATTTAGTGTGAGAAATAGGATGGCCAAGGTTACAATCATAACAGGCCTAACAGCTGCACTGAGTGCCAACTATAAGGGAGGACTCCCACTAAGAACTGCGTGGAGATCATGCCATTCACCCCTTCCCAGAACCCTAGTAGCAGCCGTATTTGGGTGGATGACCTTCTAGAAATGTAGGATTTCCACCCACCTCCATTCCTAATTCTTCCAAGCTGCATTTTTTCCCTCTCAAATTCTACTCCTTATTCTGGCAAAAGAACCACCCAGCATGGCTCTGGAATTTCTACTTTGTGAAAGCCTGATGCCTCACTTCAACAGCGTCATTCTAAGATTCTCCTATCAGTAGTCAGCCCATTAGCTGGTCTGTAGCCCACACAGCCCCCAAAACAACACTCTGTGTGCTGTGGGGATCCTATGCATGTGTGCACATGTACACACACACACACACATACACCCCAGAATCACTTATCACAAATATTTAGAGACTAGAAGGCGTAGGCTGGGTTCCCCGACGATCACACTCCCCCTTTCTTCAAGTGATTAGTCACAAAGGAGGAAAAACATCTCGGTTCTATTTACATCTCTTCTGACTACACAGCAACCCAAGTTAAGGATGCCTTGCTTCTTATGAAACTAAAAATACACGGAATGATTGATGTGGATTTTAACAGCCATTGTCATCTATTACAAACCAGCTTTCATCTTTAACTCTCTTCTGCCTTTTTCCCCTACTCTCTGCAGCAGACAGGGGCTTCCTAAGGAAAAAAAAAAAAAAAAAAAAAAGGTGATCTACCAGCACTTCATAGTCAAAGAACATTTTGGTCCATTGTTTAGCAGTGCTGGCACAGAGCCTGAAAGCCCCATTCTCAACACATAGGAATGTGCTCCAACACTCGCTCAAAATGGAGCAGAGAAGTGAGAACCCCACTTCGGGGATTCACTCTTAAGAGAGCATGTGAAGTTATTCAAGACACAACATAAAAATGGGGGCGGGGCACCTGGGTGGCTCAGTGGGTTAAAGCCTCTGCCTTAGGCTCCAGTCATGATCCCAGGGTCCTGGGATTGAGCCCTGCATCGGGCTCTCTGGTCAGTGGGGAGCCTGCTTCCTCCTCTCTCTGCCTACTTGTGATCTCCATCTGTCAAATAAATAAAATCTTTAAAAAAAAAAGGGGGGGGGAGGATTTTAATAAAATTCTTATTTTTACATATGTGTGCATATTTATGTACACATTTACATAAACAGACAAAAGGAATAGAGACTTGAAGGCTAAATGTTGATGGTGATTATCTGTGGGAGATGAGTTATTTTTAGGGTTTTTTTGTGACTATTTGCATTTTCCGGTTTGTTTTTGTTGTTGTTGTTGTTGTTGTTTTGTTTTTAAAGATTTTATTTATTTATTTGACAGAGAGAAATCACAAGTAGATGGAGAGGCAGGCAGAGAGAGAGAGAGAGAGGGAAGCAGGCCCTCTGCTGAGCAGAGAGCCCGATGCGGGACTCGATCCCAGGACTCTGAGATCATGACCTGAGCCGAAGGCAGCAGCTTAACCCACTGAGCCACCCAGGCGCCCCTGTTTTTTGTTTTTTTTAAACAACCTCTAGGTTGGTTATCAGTGTAATGTATTTTATTAATTTTTCATTTTTTAGCACATACCTTTCCCAGTGTCCATAACCTAACCACCCTCTTCCTACCCTCCTGCCCCCAGCAACCCTCAGTTTGTTTTGTGAGAGTAAGAGTCTCTTATGGGTTCTCTCCCTCCCGATCCCAACTTGTTTCATTTTTAGTGTAATGTATTTTTTTCAATCACTTTTAATCACTCAGGTTTAATCTCTGGTTGACTCTCTGAGGGTAAGACATACAGACTATCCTCCCACGGGCCAATGGCTAGAAGTATCCTGAAGACTCACAAGGCAGAATCCCAGTTATTATCCTGTTCCAGAAGTCCCATCTCCTTTTCACCCAGAAAGAAGCAAGAGGCTGGGTATCTTGAAGATTGTTTCCAATTTTTGAAATCTGGTACAGGCCTAGAGTTCCCTGCCTCTACCTACCAATGGCCCTGGGCCACCGAGCAACCTTCCTGGGCCTCTGGAAACCCAGGTGTGCCATGGTGGGCTGGATGGTAAGTGTCCATCTCAGACCTGAGCTCCACCCTTTCTGGGTTTCCACACAGCCTTCTCTCAGAGGGCTGCTCTGCCTTAGCTAGCATTCATGGAGATTCATTTGCATCCAAACAGAATTTGGGTGGGGGGGGGGGATGAGGGGCGCTGAAAGTGCGAGGAGATGAGGAAGGGGCAGTTCTGGGATAAGGGGAGAGGACGTGGAAAGCGTCCGTCACCCCTTCAAGCCCACGCCTGCCATGAGGGTGGGACCAGAGCTGACGGAGACGTGTAGCTTGACGAGTTTGTTGAAAGTGGGACAGGGCTGCAAGACTGGCTCTTACAGTCCTGAGGAAAATTCTGCCAATTTTGCTCAGTCACAGATTAAATCAGACAGTTACTTACGTTTCATTTTACACAGCCAATTTCTTATCTCTTGCAGCAATTCTACCACCTTCCATTTCATATCCCCCCAACCCACCACACACACACACACACACACACACACACACACACACACACACTGAGAAGTTGGCTATAATGCTTCTGCAAGGCGGCCAGCATTAGGAATCAGAAATCGCAGGCAACGCTAGCCTTCCTCGAGCACAGAACACAGCCCTTCTTGGCCTCTTCGGCCTCGAATCGCTGAACCGTAACTTTCCCTGCTTCCCTCTCCTTCCCTCCGCCGGTCACCTGCCAGCTTCCAGCTCTAAGAGGAGCCTCCTCAGCTTTCTTCACCATCCCCACATCTAAAAATTGGAAGAGGAGAAAGATGAAAATCAGACGCCACGAGAACTAGGGAGTTTTTCATGATGAACTGAAGGGGTCTTGGCAGACGAGTCGGGAAGCCTTACCCTGGGTCCTGTGCTCCACGGAAGAGTGTATAGACATAGGATTTTGTAGAGGTGAGGATGACCAGTATCCCCAAAGACTTTACCTAGGCCCCCTGGGAGGAAAGAAAACCCCCACAGGGAACAAGGGACTGTAAAGATCCGGAAAGGAAGAGGATGTAGCTTTCCTTCTGCCAGCCAAGGAGAGGTCCTGGCGATAACCCTCCCAGATCAGAAGACGCCTTTCAACCCGTGAGCACTGCTCCTCCAAGCTATAAGCTACATCTCTGAAAGTTACTTCCCTGGGCACTGAACTATGAACAAGATGTCAAAGGGTATCTATGTGATAATCAGTGGATATTAGTAAGGGCATACTTCACCAAAGAGAACAGGGGAATCCAGAAACAGAAGTCATACTATTCAAGCAGCTGAGGTTTTTGTTGTTGTTGTTCTTTATTTTTCCATGTTTTCCTCCAGTTCATTTTATCACTCAGATACTCTGCAAAATGCTTTACTACCATGGATTCACTCATGCCATTCCCGTGCATGAGCAAAGCCCTCCCCTCCACCTACCCAAGTCCTGTTACGGATGTGTCCCCCTGCTCATACCAGAGAATCTGCTGCAGAACCTGCTCTCCATCACAGCCCTCATGGACTCTGCCAGCCTCAGGGACACACCTCTGTCCTCCTCTGGAAACTGATGAAATGCTCCCCGGTCCTCAGTGTGCTCGAGCAGTCCTGCACTCAACTCTACTTTTAGTACTTTTCACAAGCCTAACTTACTCATCTTCAAATTCTTCCTTGGGCCTCACAGAATAATTTTACAGGTTAAATGGCTCAAAATATCAAGCCATAATGAAATGCTGCTTTTACCTACCAAGTTCACGATGCCAAACAAATATGCTAAAAGTAGCCAAGATCACAAACATGGAATTATATCCTAATAGAAGTTAAAATCAGAGCAAGTATTAGTGAAAGTTTGGAGCTATTTAGGGAATTTTTTAATCTCTAATTTTCTTCCCCTTACTCAGACATCTCCCCCCTCCCAGACCCCGTTAGGAAGTAGAAATCTCTGCAGTCTCTAAGCTCAGAAGATGTATGTGACAGAATGGAAATTAATAGTTGACAAGACCTCCTAGGTCTATTTGCAAATCTTTAAACCCACTGACCTGAACAGAATAGGAGTGTACCAGTTATCTGTTCCTGCATAACAAACTGTTCTAAAACACAGGGGCTTAAAACAACAATTTTAATATTATCTCTCATGGTTCTGTGTATTGAGGAGCTCAGCTGGATGGGTCTTGCCAGGGTCCCTTATGCTGTGGCAGTCAGATGGTGGCCTGTGGCTGGAACAGTTGGGGCTTGTGAAGTCCCTTCTACCTCTCTCCCTCAGTGTCCTGCCACCTGCCCACGCCCCTCCCTTTCCCACTCTCCTCCTTCTCTTGCTTCTCCAAGCTTCTGCAGGTGGCTAGCTTGGACTTCCTCACAGCATGACCAGCTCAAGGAAACCAGACTTCTTAATTAGTAATTGCTTCCCCCAGGAGGAACATTCCTCAAGGGCCCAGGCAGAAGTTACCTTCATGCAAGGTCCCTTTTGCCACATCCTGTTGGTTACAAGCAAGTCTTTACTAGACTCAAGGGCAATTAGACTTTCCTTCTCAATGGGAGGAACAGCAAAAAATTTATGTCTATCTTTAATCTATCACAGGGCAAAAAGAGACTTTTTCTGGATTAAAAAAGGAGAAATACTCTGTGGACCTTGACTTGCCCCCGGAAATGGTCTGTATTGGCAGAAAAAGAGATCAGGAAGGAAAGGTACCATGTATCTAGAGAAACACAATTGTAAGCATGTGGTTTTCTGGACTCACCAGGCTGCCGTGTCCTAAGAATATCTACCAAGTCCGAGGGACAAGTGGATATGGACATTATAGCCAACAATGAACATGCCTCCCTAAGGGGGGGAACTCCACACAAGACCAATGAGGAACTTCCAACCGTGCCAGCAGGTTGGGAGGTGGCCATTAAGCACCCTAATTTTGATGCCAAAGTTGCCAGCTCTCTTCCAGTTTGGGTTTGGGGATGATACTTGGAATTAGACCCCAAATTTTCTTTCTCCCAACTTGACTCTTCAACAAAGATGCATTCTGTCCTTCAAAATTGAGCCCTCTGATTATCTCCTTTCATCATGATTACCTGAGCAGAGCTCAACTACCCACAGGCACTCTCAGGCACAGTCCACACAGTAGCACAGGAATTCAAAGCCCACCCATTCAAGGGCAGAGAAGACAGAGAAGGATCCAGAGCTCAGTTTGGAAATGGATTTTCCATCCCATGGTGGGAAAGAGGAGAGAAGGATGAGGCAGGATTCAGCTAGAACCAACACAATGCCCGATCCATTGTCCTGACAGTCTCCTGAGGCAGTTCCAAGAACCCGGTAATGAATTACGTGCCCCACTCAATAAGCAGTTCTGCGTGGGTCAGCAGCACACATGGGAGTGCCAAGGTGATGGGTCTGCAGGCCTTAAGGTTGATTCCCCCTTTGCCAGGATCTGAGAAAGTAGCTCCCATAAAGGTGGAAACCTGAGCCCAAAAGCCACTAAAGGACACCAGGGGCTGCTTTGCAGGCAAGAGCCAAACTGGGACAAGAAGTTAGGCACATGGAAAGGCATGCCCACCCCCACCCCAATTTGACATCAAACATTACCAATTCGAAAAGGAGATCATCTGCCCCTCTCTTGCTGCCCTCAGCTTGTACCTTCCTTTCTAGTATTTCATGCCATTGGACACCCATTTAGTAAGTTGCTACTTGCTCTCTGACTATAGCTTTCTGCCCCATCACCCAAATGGGGCCCTCCTCCGGGAGATGGGGGGTGGGGTGGAAACCTCTCCATCAGCAAACCTCTACCTGCTTCTTCTCATGTTCGCTCAGAAAAAGGTAAGAACTTGCGTAGAAGAATGTGAGACGGTGCAGAGAAAATTGTCTGCACTGTATATACTTGTATGAAGTGTATACAGTAACAAAGCATCTTGTTTCTCAGTCAGAACACACATGTTTAAAGATTTTATTTGACAGAGAGAGAGAGAGAGCACAAGCAGGGGGAGCAGCAAGCAGAGAGAGAGGGAGAAGCAGGCTCTCCACCATGACCATGATCATGACCTGAGCCAAAGGCAGATGCTGAACCAACGGAGCCACCCAGGTGCCCCAAGAGCACACATTTTTTTGTGGCACTGTGCTAAACCACTTACATGCATAACTTCTCCAATCCTCTCAATCACTTCTGTAGACAGCACTGCTTTCATCCCCAATCTACAGGTGGGAACACAAAGGCTTAAACAAGTACAGGTTGGACCCAACACAAACCCCCTTCTGCACCTCTCGAAAGCGGCTGCTCTTTTATCCTAAGTTCCCGATCCTCCAACAGTGCGTACGCTCTGGGAACACTTTTTTTCAGGAAGCTCTTCCTTTACCAGACCAACCAGTCTCTGTTTTCCTGAGTATTCACTGGCCTCAGTGTAACAGCGAGAGTAGAAAATTAAGGTGTAGGTATCTGAGAGACTCTTCTCCTCATCTTGTTCTACCACACAAGAGACACAACAGCCCTGGGTCTTATTTTCTTTTTCTTTTCACCAGGATCTTCCCTTTCACAAATAGAGAATTTAGGGTTTCCCCGCTTCTCCCGATGGCTCTGCTTCCCTTCACCATAGGCCAGAATAGCGAAGCCAGGGCAGCCCAGAAGGGCAAGTTGCTTAGTAACTGGAATCACATATTCCCGTGTCCCAGAGGTAAATGGTACCTGTCGCTGACCCTCCAGGGGGTTCTGGAACATGATTCTTAATGAAACAGCTTCTCCCTGGGATGCCTCAGGAGATGTAGGTCAAGAGTGAAAAACCATCTTCTCACCTTCCTCTAGGGCTGTCACATCACCTGCCTGTCAGAGGCCTAGCTTATTAAAACAGTCAATTCCCATCTGGGCCTAAAGGCTCAGGCCATTTCCTCTTTTAACAAAGTCATTTTGGAGTAGGTAACACGAGGCTAACCATAATTTTGGTTAAGGTATTAGAGATTCAACTTTTCAAGGTTAGTGTGTTTGCACTGTGAAAAATGTATTAATTCTCCTCTGGAACAGACTTCCTGGAATCCCTTCCTATGCGGGGAGGAAGAGGCGAAAGAAAGATCAAGAAGGCCTGTTACGGAGACCTGCTCTGTGCAAGCGGGGCTGGGGGCTTCACCTACACAACAGCCCATCTAGCAACAACACTGAGAGGCACTGCCTGTAACATCTCAGGACACTGAAACCCTGAGAAGTACTTGGGGACCCCCCCAAGTTCCAATAGCTCAATCTCAAACTCCAGTTTGATTTAGTTCCAAAGCCTAGATTTCTTCCATTCCAGCACGCCATCTCTTTAACCAGAAATTTCCCAGCAGTGCGGGAGTGGGGAGGGGAGGCAGGCTGCAGTTTTAAATAAGAAGGTCAGAGTATAGGCTGACATTTGACATTTGACTGGCTGACATTTGAGCAAAGACTTGAAGGACGTGAGGGCATTTGGAAATGAATGAAGGAAACATCCCAGAAAACACAGGGTGAAGGGGTTAGGGCTGGAGCATCGGGATGGGTCAGAAGAGCACCCGGGAGTTTGAATGGAAGCTGGAACAGAGCTAACAAAGGGTCAGGGGAAGAGGAGGTCAGAGAAGTGAAGACAGCCAGGTCCTGTAGGACCAAGCAGGCAGGCCCCAGTCCGCACCAAATGAGCAATTCCCAACTCAAGCTAACATGACTTCTTAGAGTATTATCTGCCAGTTCCTTAGGGAGGGAAGCGGGGAGGGGAGGAAGTCCTTAGAAGTCTGCACCACTCCTCTGACACATCCCACTGTAAAAAATTGAGGCTGCCTTTTGTTAGGTGAGTGGAGACGTGGGAGGAGGGGTGGCTTGGGGTTGCAATGCAGAGTCTCTTAATTTAATAGCCCAGGTGAGAAGTAAGCAGTTGTAGACAAAACCATCTCACAGAAACTCACTATTCTACATTATTTCTCACCTGCATATCTGGTAGCTACACACATCACATGGATTCTAGTTCATAAACAACACAGCCAAGAGTTGAACTTATAGAAGCAAAGAGCAGAATGGTGTTGTCAGGGCCCAGGGACAAGGGGAAGATGTAGGTCAAAGGGTACAAACTTCTAGTTACAAGATGACGAAGTTCTGGACACCTAATAGACAACGTGGCGACTATAGTTAATAAGACTGTGTTGTATACTAGAAACTTGCTGAGTAGATATTAAGTGTTCCTGACTCACACAAACACGCACACAAACAGCCTCTGAAGTGATGGATGTGTTCATACTGTATATGTGTATCAAAACATCACAGTGCACACTTTAAATATATGCAATTTTTGTTAATCATACTTTAATAAAACTAAGGAAAACATTTTTTCAATGACTACGATCTGCCCTGGCTAAAAGTCTGCTTCAGACATGTGGTATCTACCAGAATAATACCGCCTGCCCATTCATTAGCTTCCTTCGGTTCTCTGGGAGCTTTCATTTAGATCATCAGAAACCCACAGGCATCAACATTTCCGCAGCTTCTCTCAGACGTGCCTGCACTCATGTCAGCTGGTTGAGAGAGAATTCCTGGACTCTTCAAGAATGGCAAGAGAAATAACTATTCAAGATTTTAGAGCCTCTGCCAGAATGCAGCCAAAGAGATTATCCACTACTCAGTGCCCTTTTATAAGAGGATACAAATAATTCCTCCTGAAGAGATAGAATTGTAGTGCTAGCCAGAGCCAGCCAAGAAGACCAGGCAAGGAATGAGGATTCCCTCTTTGCTCTGGCTTCCAGAAAACTTGGAGTTGAGGTTTGTGCTTAATAACTATCCATCACAGGGGTGCCTGGGTGACTCTGTGGGTTAAAGCCTCTGCCTTCAGCTCGGGTCATGGTCCCAGGGTCCTGGGATCGGGCCCCACATCAGGCTCTCTGCTCAGAGGGGGAGCCTGCTTCATCCCACCCCGCCGCCTGCCTTTCTGCCTACCTGTGATCTCTGTTAAGTAAATAAATAAAATCTTTTTTTAAATAACTACCCATCACACACACACACACACACACACACACACCCCTGAAAGGCAAATCTATAAAGACAGAAAGTTGATCAGTGGTTGCCTGGGGCTGGGCATGGGAAGGTGGAGTGACTGCTAATGCGCACGAGGTTTCTTTCCTGGGTGAGGAAAAGGTTCTAAGATTTGATTGTGGAGATGGTTGCACAACTTTAAGTAAACTTACAAAGTCATTGTACTCTTAAAATGAGTAAATTTAATGGTATGTAAATTATACCTCAATAAAGCCATTTAAAAAAAAAAAAATCAATCCAAGATGGATCGTAGACACAAATGTGAAAGGAAAAACAAAGCTTCCAGAAAAAAATAAGACACTACTGTCATGATCTTGGGAGTAGGCAGAGATTTCATAAACAGTATGCTGGAAGCACTAAGCACATAATAAAAACAATGATAAAATGGGCTTCATTAGAATGGAGAATGTCTGTGAGACAAAGGACATCAATAAGAGAATACAAAGGCAAGCCACAGGCGTAGGAGGGATGTCTGCAATATTTACATGTGACCCAAGACTTGTCTAGGATGTATCTTTAAGACACTCCTACAAGTAAACAAGACAACCCAATTCTAGAAGGGCAACAGACTTGAAAAGGTGTTTCCCAAAAGAAGATGCCTATTTGGCCAATACACACAAATAGGCATACAAAGGTCATGGCTATCTCCATTCCTAGTTCTGTGTCCCCGGGCCTTTCAATTTGTTTAATGGTGTGTATCTGTTATGTTTTGATATTCCTGTTTGCCAAAATCCCAACAGGAAGCATATGGCACAATTTAGAATATTTCAGTAAGTTTTCCTTTCCAAAGAAACAGATTATAAGAGTGTGAATTGGGGGCACCTGGGTGGCTCAATCAGTTAAGAGCCTGCCTTTGGCTCAGGTCATGATCCCAGGGTCCTATGATCAAGCCCCCACATGGTGGGGGGGTGTCCCTGCTCAGCAGGGAGTCTGCTTCTCCCTCTCCCACTCCCCTTGCTTGTATTCCCTCTCTCACTGTGTCTCTGTCAAATAAATAAAATCTTTAAAAAAAAAAAAAAAAGTGTGAGTTGGATGGAAGGGTAACACCCAAGGTAGTGTATGAACCAGGTAAGGAGCAACAAAACTGTTAACTGCCAACACACACACACACACAGACAGACACACACACACAGACAGACACACACACACAGACAGACAGACACACACACACAGACAGACAGACACACACACACAGACAGACAGACACACACACACAGACAGACAGACACACACACACAGACAGACAGACACACACACACAGACAGACACACACACACACAGACAGACACAGACACACACACACAGACACACACACACAGACACACACACACAGACACACACACACAGACACACACACACAGACACACACACACAGACACACACACACAGACACACACACACAGACACACACACACAGACACACACACACAGACACAGACACACAGACACAGACACACAGACACAGACACACAGACACACAGACACACAGACACACAGACACACAGACACACAGACACACAGACACACAGACACACAGACACACACCAGCTGTAAGTGGACAAAGGAGACAAGTACTGGGACCCAGTGAAGAGCATCTAGCTGCAGAACAGCCTCAGAAGAAGCAGTGATCATGGATCTAGGAACACAAATAGCCTGAGCCCACCTCACACCCTACCTCCTGGGAGGAGCCAGGGAAATGATACCCAGTCCTCACGCTCCCATCCCTGTGGCCTCCAGTCTGGGGCCTCCATTGGTCAAACCCTACCGGAAGCCAAAAAGGACAAAGCAGCTCTTGCATCAGTGTCCTTGATCAGGTCAGCCCTCTGGGGCAGAGGAGGCCGAGAATGGCTCTGCAGGGAATGGAAGAGAACCGGCCCTGCACTGGAAGCTGCCCGGAATCACTTTTAAAATAGGGAATAAATAATGAACAAATAACAGTAATACTACACTCTTGAAACAGAAGAGGAAAAAAAGATTCTTTGGAGACCTATTTGTGAAGATGACAGAAGAGGGAAAAAGGGTAGTGGTTTTCGCCCCACCAAGATAATGCCTTGCATGGTTTGTTTTTTATTGACTGGACACAGAGCTGCCTTCTGTCTGCAAATGAATTAGACATCCTTGGAAATAAGGGCTCTAACTTCTCCTGTTTCTCATTTCACAGCTAGCATCTGGGCACTTGGGGAAGTTATTATCCCACAGAGATATAAAGTGAGTCTTCTCTTCTACACGTACCTCTTCGTTCGAACAGCTTGTAAGGAACCTTCCAGCCTTTCCCTGGTCTCCCCTACATCACAACACACCGGCTGAGCTGCCTCATCCCACCCCAAAAAATCCATTCTCTTCTCTTCATCACTTACTCCAGCTCTGTTCTCAACCACAGTTTCCATTAGTGCAGACCCAAGATGAGGTCTACATCGATTTTCTTAAAAGGCTTTAAAAGTGTCCATCAAGAAGCATTTCTCAGTTTCATAAGCTTCAGCCTGCAAGGTGATCTGGGACATTGCTCACTTGCTTCCTATTCTAAACCTATGTATTGTTGTGCAAAGCAAAAACCAAGCTGTTCCACGAAGAAGGCACCTCTGAACCAGAAATGATCTTGCAGATTTTTCCGTGTATAGGTCTGTTGTCTCCTCCAATAGAATGAAGGTTCAAGTGAGCAAGGATCTTGTCTTATTTAGCTTGCATCCTCAAGGTCTCACACAGCATTTGGCACCAAGTAGGCTAAATGCATCTTAAATAAGTATCTGAATGTGACATCATTTCTTTGAATTCTTTTTTGGTAGCATTCAGCCTAAGTCTGCCATTCATGCTAACTACTCTTGTAATAAAAGTCCACTTGTGGGGTACCTGGGTGGCTCAGTGGGTTAAACATCTGCCTTTAACTCAGGTCATGATCTCATGGTCCTGGGTTGGAGCCCCGCATCAGGCTCCCTGCTCAGCAGGGCATCTGCTTCTCCCTCACCCCTCCTGGGCCCCCACTGATGCTCATACTCTTGCTCTCTCAAATAAAAAGAAAAATCTTAAAGAAAAAAAAAAGTTCACTGTGATAAGTTAAGGAAATTAATGGAGGTCTCTAAAATCTTTTTTTTTTTTAAGGTATATATTTTTAAGTTTTATTTATTTATTTGACAAAGATCACAAGCAAGCAGAGAAGCAGGCAGAGAGAGGAGGAAGCAGGCTCCCCGCTGAGCAGAGAGCCCGACGCCGGGCTCTATCCCAGGACCCTGGGATCACGACCTAGGCCAAAGGCAAAGGCTTTAACCCACTGAGCCACCCAGGCACCCCTAAAATCTTTCTTTGAAAAGCTGGTCAGTCAACTGGTCTGCTATCTTGTTTCACATCACCAGTGTTCTAAGCCAATCCACTCAATAGTGAAACCACATACAGCCACCTGACTATACTGTTCATCTAGCCCAAAGCATCTTCCTGATCGCATTTACCAAATACCACTCCTTTCACTGCTGGAGCCTCTCTAATATTTAGAACATAAGTGGAAATAACAGTTCTGCATAGCGCTTGGCCACTGGTTTAAAAAAAAAAAAAAAATCAAACAACTGAGCACTGAAAGAAAAATGCAATCATTTTCTAATTTTTGAGTTGAAAGGGACATTAAAACTCCTCTGATCCAACAGCTTTCAAATTTTTTGACAATAACCCATAATAGGATATATGTTTTACACCACAACGGAATACACATTCATTCCTTCAAAAATTCAGCATTGGTACATGTGCCAAGCATGGTTCTAGATGCTATAAATAAAACAAGATACAAAACAGATTTTTAAAATGTAGGCTAATGGAATATAAACTCATCTGTGTATCTTTTGTTCGCTTGCTTGCTGATTTCTTTGTTTTAATGCTGACTACAACCCTCTAAACTATTTCCCAAACTTACTAATGGGCCACAACCCACAACTTGAAGACTACTAATCTGATCCTACATTTTTATTTTGTAGGTTTAGAGAGAAGTGATAGGGAGTTTGACTTTGAACCCATTAGCTAAAAGTACCTACAGGTACCCAACACAAGATACCTATGAGATATTTAAGTGTACAGGTGTGAAGCTCAGAGAAGATGTTTCGAAGATGGAGACACAGACTGGGGAGCCAGGCAGTTAAAACCATGCAATGAATAAAGCATTGCAAAGAAAGTACATCCATTTTTGTTCGTTTCTAAGAGTGTCCTGTAGGATGTCCTGAAGAATACCAACATTTAAGGGGTATGCAGAAGAAGTCAAAGAAGACAGTCAGAAAAGCAAGAGAGAGTAGCGTGAAGAAAATTCCAAGGAAGGCCATAGTGTCCACATTGCAAAGACATAAAATGAGGCTGAAAGCATGCATTATATTTGGCAGTTAAAGACCTGGTGACCATTTCTTCCCACAGCAGTTAGAATGAGACTTGAGCAGAAGGCAGGCAGAAGACAACGGAGACAAGAGTAGGAGACAGTAAGGGAAGACTAGGTTTTCAACGAGCTTGACAAAAAAAAAGGAAGGAGTGAGTGACAGCAAAATAGCTGGAGAATGGGGAGAGAGTGGAGGGGAGGGAAAGGTTATTTTAAATAAGAAAGACGGGATATTCACAAGGCTGAGGGACAAGAGCTAACAGAGATGGGGAGGCCCAATATCAAAGAGACCAGAGCAATGGGATATTATTAGACAAGCCTGTTACTAAAGCACAGGCAGAGAGAGAAAGAAACTCTTCTGTTTAATGAAGTGGAAAGAGGAAGAATTTAAAGGCAGACGTGGTGAATTGCAGTGATCATTTCAAGACCCATACAGTTACCAAATCAGTATGTTGCACCCCTAAAACTAATCTAATGTTATATGTCAACAATGCTCAATAGAATCTATATTTTTCATCATTGATATGGAGATAGAATGATGATAGAAGCTTCAAAGCTCCTGTAATACACAACAAATGGAATACATGAACCAGCACCCTGTATATGTCCTTTCTTGCCTAGGCTTTAAGGAGGAAGCTCCTTTCCTCCCATAAAGAACCCTCAGAAGCCTCCTCCATTTAAGTGGCCTCCGTTAAAGATTCACTCAAGGGAAAAACAGATACTCTAAGGCAGAGATTCTCAAACCTACTGTGCATTTGAGCTCCTTAGACAGCTTGTTAGAACACAGCTTCCTGGGCCCCAATCCCAGAGCTTCAGACACAGTAGAACTGGAGTGGGGGGTATGCTGAATTTTCACTCCTAGGTTCCCAGAAATATTAGTTTCTACACAAATTTAATGTGACAATTAATTACACAAGTTTATTACCTTATAGTTCTGGAATCAAAACTTTAAGTCCAAAATGCATCTCCCTGGGCAAATCAATCAATCAATCAATCAAGGTTTCTGTAGAGTTACCTTCCTTCCTAGAGGCTCTAGGGGAGAATCCAGTTTCTTGCTTCCTCCAGCCCCAAGAACACTCCCGTTATTTCTTGGCCCATGGGCCCCCTCTTTCATCTTCAAAGCCAGCGAGGTGTGGGCAAGTCTTTCTCATATAGTATCACCACAAGACTGACCGTTCTGCTTCCCTTCGCCACATTTAAAGACCCTCATGATTACACTGGAAACACCTGGCTAATCCAAGACATTCCCTATCTTGAAGTCAGCCGCTAAGCAACCTAAGGTCACATGCCCCCTTAATTCCCCATTGCCACAGAATTTCACAAACTCACAGGTTCTAGGAATAAGGATGCAGACGTCTCTTTGGGAGGCTATTATTCTGCTACTATACCAGGTGAGGCTGAGGCTACTGCTCTGGGACCATACTTTGAGCGTGATGTTGGCTATGATGGAATTTAATACCACAGGATCCAGTAAAGGATAGGGAAGGAAGAGTGGATGAGGCCAAAAAATATGGAGAAGCAAGCTGTAGGGGGACCCAAGACAAGAGAGATGGTGTCAGGAACCATAGAAACACCAGCAATGAAGTCATCAGAGTGAGTCCCCGAGATGTCACACAGAGAGGAAAGAGAGTAAGCCTAGACCTAGTGATTAAGAAAGAAAGTCTTCCCAGGTGAGATAGAAACCCTGCCCATTGAAATTGTTCTTTGCCAGTGAGTGCTTTTCTGTTGAGGGAAGTCACTGAATATTGATTAAAAACACCTAAATCTAAACGTGTAAGTATTTCCTAAGAGATTGATCAGTTCAATATTCTTGGGGGTACATTAAGATTTCTGATAGTGGCAAGATACATAAGCCAGTGTTAATTTTTATTCTGAATTGGAGGTTTTCCATTTCTAGAAAACCTGACTTTGGAAATATGTGTTGCTTTTAAATAAAGCCTACAGCTGATTTCACTTTAATTTCTTCTTTTTAATTTGGGAATGGAGAAGACTTAGAAGAAAGTATCTTTAACGAGTAGTTTTATCAGGCATTATGATGGGTCCGCAGACTCAGAAGCATGATATATATACAAGAGAAGTTGTCACAGGTTTCATGATCATGAGTGTGTGTGTGTGTGTGTGTGTGTGTGCATGTGTGCGCGTTCACATGCTATGTGGGTATGGGTAGGGAGCAGGACCGGAAGGATCTGAGAGGTAAGGTTCATAATCTGTGTTCACCTTATTTCTAAGTACTTACGTCAGCCAACTTAACTCTCTCACCTGAATTTGTTTTATGATTATTTTTGTTATTTTAAAGCAAATGTTCATCTACCTTTAACACCAACTCTTCAAGACATCTTTCTTTCAGAAATGAGAGGAAGTGAGTTGAACTATGCCACAAAATAACCTAAGATGGACCATGAACTAGAAACTGTGTGTTTCCCTAATGTGAAGATTCATCTGTGGCCTAAAATAGAAATTCATATCCTTCTCCTATTCCTCTCTTTAGGATAGACCCACACTTGCCAAAAGCACAATGTCTTAAAGACTCTGTTCCCAAAATGATATGTCCAGCCAGCACTTAGCTTCCTATAAGATCATATGCTCTATTTTCCTGTAAACTCTGCTGCAGGAAATGGAATTCCACAAGACAGATGGGAGTTATTTCATGGACGGGGACAGAGAGTGGGAAAGCCAGTGAAGAAAAGAACAATCCAGCACATCACTCTGAATTCCCTCAGAGGCTGAAGAGTGGAAAGTGGACCACTTGTCTTCACAGATCAGACATGATAAGCAAAGGCCATTATACTCCTGCCATCTGCATTCTCCAAATGAACAAATACAAATATTCCTGAACCATTCCCACAGCAGCTCGGCAGTGAGCTTTCCCAGGAATTCTGTTTCCTTGGCCACCCACCCCTCTGCTTATGACAGTGAGAAACCTAAATGGTCTTTAGATCCAGAAAGACACAGGTGATCCCCCAGCAGCTCTGAAACGGAGAACAGACAGTCATGGGAACGGTTATCATTTGTGCGAGGTCTGCTGTGCGCTCAGCCCTCTCTACGCCTCCTTGCACTGAATCCTCATCACAGCCCAGAAAGGCAGGGATTGATCCCTGTATTTTTTAATCTGAGGAAGCGGACGTGCAGAAGAAATGAATCATTTGCTCGAGGTCACACGGACAGGAAGTGGCAGATCGTAGCCCCAAGCATAATTTGTCAGGCTCCAAAATCTGTAAACCACTCAAAGAGCTAAACTCCAAATAAAAGGGATGCCCTGCTACTGCCACATCAGTAAGATGACAGGTGATAGTCATTATGGTGATGGGATTCACCTGAATAGGCTAAATATCCTTGCCCTCTCCTCCTTGAAGCCAGTAATCACCAACGGCAGATAGTGTGTGAGGCTAACTTTGCTGTTTATCATCATGATCTAGCAAGTGTCCTGTATGCCTCATCCTAAATCTGTAAAGTTGAAAGTCAAAGCAATCACCAAATTAGACGAATTCAAAAGGACAAGTATAGCAAGACGCAAGAATGCAACCTTTTGAGATGCTAATAAACGCTTTGATTTCTCTGTCCTAACACCACACACAGACACAAAACTTTGCTACCATTTAAGGGGTTCATGGATCCCCCGAGGCCCATTTATAGACGTATAAGTCAAGAGACCCAAGTTTTCCTAAACTGGCTTTTCTGCCACTCCGAGGGAAGAACCTTCACTCCTCCAAACAATGAGATGATCACACCAATCCCTTCCCGTTCCCGGGGTCTAGGTGGTCACCTCCTGATCAGTCAGAGAATATTTAAGGACAAAAACTGATATAAGGACAGACAAGCTCCTCTATACCTCATGACAAAATATTTCTGAGATGTAAGCGAATGTACATTTGTCAATAATATTTCCATTTTATGGGGCGCCTGGGTGGCTCAGTGGGTTAAAGCCTCTGCCTTCAGCGCAGGTCATGATCCCGGCGTCCTGGGATCGAGCCCCGCATCAGGGTCTCTGCTCAGTAGGCAGCCTGCTTTCCCCTCTCTCTCTCTCTCTGCCTGCCTCTCTGCCTACTTGTTCTTAGTTCTCTGTCTGTCAAATAAATAAATAAACTCTTTAATAATAATAATAATAATAATATTTCCATTTTTGAATAAAAGTTCTTTGCCATCACACCAGGCTTCATTTTTTTTTTAATTTATTTATTCGACAGAGAGAGATCACAAGTAGGCAGAGAGGCAGGCAGAGAGAGAGAGGAGGAAGCAGGCTCCCTGCTGAGCACAGAGCCCGATGCGGGACTCGATCCCAGGACCCTGAGATCATGACCTGAGCCGAAGGCAGCGGCTTAACCCACTGAGCCACCCAGGCGCCCCAGGCTTCATTTTTATTCACCAAATGGCTCTTTGATTTTCCTCACCTCCACAGAACCCTAGGGCCACATGGGAGGAGTGGAGGAGGTCAGACGGTCACAGAACTCCATTTGGTGAAATATGACGGCTACTGCAGCCAGAACAGATGTTCACATCCTTGCTTAACCATGTATCACCAGGGAGCAGCTGGAAGGGTTTTGAATTGCCAAATGTGATGCAAATAATTTAAGTTTGGGATAATTGTTAGAGATGATCAGCGCGGAGGAGGCAGAAAACAAGAGAAGTCTTAAAGATACAGAACCTTTCTGATGGAGGCATAATACTCCATAGTGTATATGAACCACATTTTCCTCATCCATTCGTCCGTTGAAGGGCATCTTGGTTCTTTCCATAGTTTGGCGACCGTGGCCATTGCTGCTATAAACATTGGGGTACAGACGGCCGTTCTTTTCACGACATCAGAAAGGATGAATACCCAACTTTTGTAGCAACATGGACGGGACTGGAAGAGATTATGCTGAGTGAAATAAGTCAAGCAGAGAGAGTCAATTATCATATGGTTTCACTTATTTGTGGAGCATAACAAATATCATGGAGGACAAGGGGTGTTAGAGAGGAGAAGGGAGTTGGGGTAAATTGGAAGGGGAGGTGAACCATGAGAGACTATGGACTCTGAAAAACAATCTGAGGGGTTTGAAGGGGCGGGGGGTGGGAGATTGGGGTACCAGGTGGTGGGTATTAGAGAGGGCACAAATTGCATGGAGCACTGGGTGTGGTGCAAAAATAATGAATACTGTTATGCTGAAAATAAATTAATTAAAAATATATATATGAACAATGAATTAAAAATCTTCAGATCTGTGTCAATATAATCAAATAACTGTGTCCCCAATTTTTATTCTTCACTCTTTTATTCAGGATTTGATTTTTCTAAAGGACCTGTTCGAATGCTATTATTTTTTTCTGTAAACTGCATATTACTATGTTGATCTATTATTTTATTGTTTTGAGTTTTCTATTAATATGAAATAATTCATCAAATGTCAATAAAATAAGCCCTTCACCATAAAAAAAAAAAAAAAGGTACAGAACCTGCTTAACTCACCACAGTAAAATGGGATGTTTATGCAGTAGATGCCCTCACCTGAGCAGGGCTCAGGTCAAGAGGGCAGAGAAGGTATGTTTGAGCCAAGATATAGAAACAGAAGCATCTCAAGACCCTTCCAGGGACCATAACTAAAATAATTTGAACTAGAGTTCCCTAGGAAGAAACAGTAATATTAAAGGAGAAATAAAACCAAGAGAAAGCATCGACTTATATTTTATAAGCCAGATACCTTGTAGATGAAGCAACATAGAGAAATATGTCTTCTGATCTTCAGGGATTTGTGAAATTATAGAAATAACTCAATTAGAAAAGGATAGCTTTCCAAGTGTTGTGTTGGTTTGGTGCATGTTTTTGGTTGTCAAGGTTTTCTCCCCCCATACGGTTCTGAGACCGACGAACAATTCTGAGCCTCTAGGGAAGAAAGTAAGTGTGTCAGCAATGCTTAGGCTCTTAGGCTCTTTTCAGGGACTATGCATAGAAAAACAGACATGGACAAGGGCCGCAGAATATTCAGTGGCACCCCTTGACCATGCAAGGACCATCTCCTGGCAGTAATGGGGGCTGACATTACCACCATGAGGAATCCTTTAACCAAAACCTGATAGAATCTTGTGTTGCACCGCCCAGTTTGTAGCTACAAAACACTTGTGACTAATTATGCCTAAATTACAGTTAATTAAAATAAACTGCCATTTAAAACTTAGTTTCTTAGTTGTACTAGCCCTAGTTCAAGTTCTCAGCCACACAGTAGTGTCTACTATATTAGATAACACAAACACAGTAGATGGCCATCACCATAGAAAGTTCTATTGGACATTTGCTGGCCAAGAGCAAAGCTTCTTTAATATAAATTGGAATCTCGGGCGCCTGGGTGGTTCAGTGGGTTAAGCCGCTGCCTTCGGCTCAGGTCATGATCTCAGGGTCCTGAGATCGAGTCCCGCATCGGGCTCTCTGCTCAGCAGGGAGCCTGCTTCCCTCTCTCTCTCTCTCTGCCTGCCTCTCCGTCTACTTGTGATTTCTCTCTGTAAAAAAAAAAAAATTTTTTTAATATATATATATAAAAATTGGAATCTCATGAAGATCTTATTAAAATGAAGCTTCTAATTGAGTAGGTCTGGGAAGGGCCTGTGAGTACATTTCTAACAAGCCCTGGGTGCTGTTCATGGTCCCAGGCCATGGACCACACTGAGAGGTTAGAGAAGACTCAAAGCAACTCTGTTAAATGCTGCCCTTAGGCTAAATAACAAATGTTCTTCCAACTCTAATACGGAGAGCACTTTTTATGTCTAAGTTGCAGTTCTTATTAGACAACACATAACTTGTTAAATTCTTCTACACAGCAAAAATGTCCAGAGCACTGTCTCTATCTTTGCTTCATTCCCACTATCTCCAGTGGAGATTTCCTTTAAAAAACCTGGCCTGATATAACTGAAGCAGCTCTGTTTTCAGAAGATAAGAGCAGTCCTTTTACACCTTGAACACAGTGGCAAGTCAAAGAGGACCAGTCAGGCATGTGGCAGGAATTCAGTGTGGTTGCATTAGTAACATATATTTACAGTAAAAGAAGAGAAAGAAAGAAGCTCTCCCAAGTAAAAACCAGAACACTGCATCACTATAGAAAAACACAGTGCCACAAGTAATATCAAATAATATATTTGTAGCACTGCCACGGTTTCCAAACAGAAATAACTCAGTTGGTTTTGTCTTCGAAAACAGAAAGTCTTACCCATGGTATGAATAACTCAACATTTCCACATTAGTCACCATTACTACCTACACAACGTAGGTCTTATTATTTTCATTTTTACAGGTGTGAATACTAACTCTCAGAGGAACTAAGAAAGTGTCTGGGGCTCACCCCAGTTCTCTCTGGCTTTGCAACTGACACTCTAACCATCGTCCTGAGCTACTGTTCCAACCAGCGCTGAAAAACAAGTTTATGAATAGATGAAAAGAGAGTGATTATACCATTTAAGCAAAATAGCTATTATAGACTGGCAGCCTCCTCTAGCTACTCCTTACCCACAAGTAGAATGCCTCACCCAGCAGTCCATTAAAGGATTAATATGATCATTAAGAGATTTCTGCTAGGGGCGCCTGGGTGGCTCAGTGGGTTAAGCCTGTGCCTTTGCCTAGGGTCATGATTTCAGGGTCCTGGGATCGAGTCCCTCATTAGGCTCTCTGCTCGGTGGGGAGCCTGCTTCCCCCTCCTACTGCCTGCCTCTCTGCCTACTTGTGCTCTCTCTTTCTGTCAAATAAATAATTTTTTTTAAATCTTTAAAAAAAAAGATTTCTACTAAAAGTGTTGAGGGGAAATAGAAATCATTGTGTTCATTATTTGAGCTTGCTGGGCTTTAGAGAATGTATAGAATTATATATCAAAATATACATATACTCTAGTTTACACAATAACTGTCCATAGTAAATGCAAGAGTGAACTGTCAACAAGGTCCCCTTTGTAAGAATTAGAAGCCTGGAATCTGACAAGCGGCCACGGGGAGAGAGGCCAGTGTCAGTTAGCAAAGAGTCCCAGGAGTAAGGCAGTCATCAGTCATCTGCCTAAATGCAACACCTTTGAGAATGAAAGGGAGCGTTCAAGGACAATAGGAATAAGCGTGGGCCATCCTGGGCACTCTACTCATGAGCCATGATGGGAGATTTAGACTTTTTCAAGAAGGGAGACGGAGGGAGACCTGGCTGGTTCAGTCAGTTAAGTGTCTGGCTTCAGGTCAGGTCATGAACCTGGGATTCAGGTTGTGTCCTGGGACTGAGCCAAGCAGGGAGCCTGCTTCTCCCTCTCTCTCTGTTGCTCCCCCCTGCTTGTGCCCTCTTGCCCTCTCTGTCAAATAAATAAAATCCTTAAAAGAAAAGAAGAAGAAGAATGGAGACAGAGCCACCAAGAGTGGCATAACTCAAATTTGCATTTCAGAAAGCCCATTCTGGCACCTTTGTGAAGAAGTTAGAAGGGGAAGAGGCTGTTAAATCTGAGACACTTGCTCCATAAGAGATGTGTGCTCACACTGTGCTCACAATGAGCTGAACCATCCAAAGGAAATACAAAATCCAGGCTAATTTTAAACCCACTAATCTTGACCTAAATTGGACACAAAAAAGTTGAAGTCTTCCAATGCCAAAGCTAGCCACCCACTCCTCTGCTCCTCATTTGGGAAGGTCTGTTGCATTATAGAAAGCAGAGCCAAACCTTCAGGCCACAGGACACCATCTGGAAAGGCAAAGAGTCACTGGCCTCAATAGGGAAACAGTCACAAACAGGGAAATACAAATATCTGTCTGGATTATTGGAATCGTTAGTTTGTTTAACAGGTCTTTGCTAAGCATCTCCTGTATGCTGGGCACTGTGAATGTAAATAAAAATATACAGGGCATAATTGCCACCCCCAAGAAACTTACAGACAGACAAGGCAGTTATTATACTACAGTGTGAGAAGCATGGCAGAGATTGGCCCAGGTGCTGAGAGCACAAAGGACGGGCAGTTACAACTCAGGAAGAAGCAGTTGATGCCTCAGCTGAGTTTTAGTGTCTTATGACTCAAAGTGTGGTCCCCAGACTTGGCAACATCCTGTAGCACCGGGGAGCTTGCTAGAAATGCAGATCCTCGGGCCCCACCCCGGACCAACTAAATCTGACTCTGCATTTCTGCAAGATCCCCAAGATTATTTGGGTGCCCCTTCAAGTCTGAGAACATTATCTTAAAGGATAAGGATGAGTTGGGCAGAGAGAGAGAGAGTAGGAGGCGAGAGCTAAGTCTCAGGAAAAAGCAGAAGCAAAATGACTGGTGGGAGGGAGATGGTCCCACATTCCCAAACTGTGGAGATCAACATGCCTGAGCACAGAAGAAATGAAGGCAAGAGGTGGTGAAAGAAAGTGCTTCAGAGGAGGGATGAACCCACACCAGGCAGAGCTTTGTGACTCCACAGCCCAGCTAGGTCTTTGCCAAGAGGCCTAAAAGCCCGTGATGTGGGGAACATTTAAAACACTGGCCGGGCAGCAGTGTGGAAGAGGCAGGCTTAGGAACCATGGAGAAAATTATGCGACCCATCCACTGCACCTGCTACGAGGGACACCATGGAGGTCAGGTGGCCCAGGGCTGGCTGAGGTTGGACGGAGCCAAGAGTCATCTGGCACAAGCTTGAGCTTAGCTGGTTATGTGAAACCAAGAAATTTCTTTCTAGAACTATTTGTTTTCCCCTAATTACATGGCTTTCCAGCTAGCTTTGTGCCAGAAAGAAGTAAAAGGAAAAGCACTCAAAGGGTTTTCACCACTGGGTCTCAGTTCTGGAAATGGGGCTTGAGCAGGATTTCCCAAAGTCACGTAGAAATGGCAATTGCCTGGGCTATGTGTTCAAATTTCCAACTCCCAGGCCTCAGTCGCACACTATGGAATCTGAATCCCATGGGAGTGGCCTGAGGACTATGGGCTTGGAGTACCAAGGGGATTCCACAAATCAGGAAGCCCAGGCCTCCTTGGGGGCAGGGTGTGGAGAACACGGGACTTCTACCACACAGGGGCAGCACCTTCCTCTCAGTCACGATAACCCAGGAGCTTGGAGGGTGCTGAAGGAGCTATCTAGAGGGGCTGTTCAGGTCACACACTCCTTAGGCTTGTGTGATAGCAATTTAGAACAGTATCACTCTTGAAGTGTTTACTGTCTATCTTTAATGGCGGGCTTGTTTTTCTCCCCATATTTGATTCATTCAATACTCATCATTCAAACACCTGTTTCACAGGAACCTATTAGGTATAGGCAATAAACTTGACTTTTCCCCAGATAAAATAAAAGTGTCAATTGATGTTAGTATAAATTGACTCCTGAACTTTGTCTCATGTATATATATGGGGTGTGTGTGTGTGTGTGTGTGTGTGTGTGTGTGTGTAATATACCCATCCTACTCAGTAACTTTACGCCTTTTAAAAAGATAAGTCTAGGGGGAAAAAATGGGCAAAAAACATGAATAGGTATTTTACAGAAAAGAAAACTCATAAGGCAAGCAAACATGTGAAAAGATGTTCAACTGATCAGTAATCAGAGAAATACTAATTTAAAAACAAGACCCCATTTCTTCGCCATGCGAAAGGCAAACATTTTAAAGTTTGGCATTTCCGAGGGTTGGTGGGATTCAGAGCAACCAGAAACTCTCCTACACTGATGGCAGGGCTGTAAATGAGCACAATGACTTCAGATAATGATTTGCAAGGGGCGCCTAGGTGGCTCAGTTGGTTAAGCGGCTCCCTTCAGCTCAGGTCATGATCCCAGGCTCCTGGGATGGAGCCCCGCATCAGGCTTCCTACTCAGTGGAGAGCCTGCTTTTCCCTCTCTCTGCCACTCTGCCTACTTGTGCTCTCTTTCTATCTCTCTGTCAAATAAATAAATAAAATCTTTTTAAAAAAGAAAGAAATTTGTAATTTACCTAGCAGAGATGAAAGTGGGCAGCCTGAGAAAGCCTAGAGAGAGTCTACTACATGTGCACTAGGAAATATGTGTAAGAATGTTTACAGTAGTTTGTAATAGAACAAAGCTGGAAACAATTCAAATATTCATCAACAAGAGAATGGAAAAGTAAGTTCATATATATATACAAACACAAACATCACATAAAAATAAATAAAAATCTTCAGTCCTCAGTTCATTTAGTGACTTATTATTGTTTACATTACTTATTAAGACAAGTACTCAATGCTTTTCACATATTTCTAATTATTATAAAAACATTGTAAGGTATGAATATCTTATAGTTGGAAAAAATAAAAGGGATCCTTTAGACTAACATCACACCACTGGGAAAAGATACAGCTCAGTTTGTTCCCTAAAGTCCAAAACCAAAGTTTTCTTTCACCATATTTTTTTTTTTTCACAAAAATCTCAGCCACAACAGTATGTGTTAAACCTATTACCTTGATCTTGATATAAGCACAATAACAAATTAATCCCTACAATGTTGCTCTTGATATGTGGCCCTATTCTTCACTGAAACTAAACACAAAAAAAAAACAAAAACAAACAAAGAAAAAAACCCCAACTCATATGCCAGCAACTAATAATAGTATGGTCTCCTTGAAGGGGGAAAAAAAAAATGAAACCTGACTGAAGTCATCCCTACTTAATCTAGGCTGCATTTATTTGTGTTGAATTATCTATAATTCAGGAGAATTAACATGAATGATACACACAAAATGTTCAGATTAAAAGAAAATAAACAGATAATACTTCTCTTCAGAGTTCATAATTGGCCGTCAGCTTCCAGAGCTCCCGTCAAATCTGTAGCCCTCCTTCTGTGATGTCCCACCACTGCTCAGGGCTGAGGCGCTCTGTCCTTAGAGAGCTTCCTCTCAGGTTCCTGTCACCCTGAAGATCTCTCTTGACCCCATCTATGCCCCTGCTTTTCAACTCAGCCCCATCAACTATTTATCCCAATTCCAGCTTTCGTCTTTAGTATTTCCCACTCCCTTTGATCCTTCCCCTCTGGTGACAAACATGTTCCCCATGACATCCTTTGCTCTGACAGGCACTCACCACTAAGCTCTCCCTCACTCCCTTTACTACCCACCATCTTGACTGAACCCAGCCTGGGCCACTATCCCACTCCCAGTCTCTAATTACTTTTCCCCAATTCCTTACCTACAACTCTGGACAACCACGTCTCTTCTCGGGCCCTCATGAGGCTTCAGTGAGAACATGTGTATGATGCCTATTACCAAGTGTGAGCTCATCAGTCCTCCACTTGTTAAACTTCTTTCCTCTCTTGGGTTCCACTGAGCTCCCAATTCTTTTTACTGGACCTTGGTCTTTGTCTCTTACCTCTGTCAGTAGCTTAGGGAACTCACCAATCCCCTAGCTCCCTCTCTGCAGAGAAGCAAATGATGCTCAAGCTCTATATCCAGACTTGATGTCTCATCTGTAGGTCAACAGATCCCAAGCCAAACTCAACACCCTGATCTTTCAGAACTCCACTACTTATCAGCTGCCTCTCCTGGACACCATTTGCCAGTTTCTTAGACTTGAGACAGCAACCACCATGAGCTCCTCTGTTTTCCCATCACTTACTAAATAAATCTAGTCTTATTCTGTACAACCATAATGCTTTCATCAAGCTCTTCCTCGTTGCACTGAAGTTATTTTACTCTTACTCTTGGTATCAACAAGAGTTGAGTTGAAATTTCAAGAGTGTCTCGCCTAATTAATCTCCCTGCTCCTCTACCTCATCCCTCCTCCTTATCCTACAAACCAGGGCAAAGAAATCTTCCTAAATACAGCCCTATTTCTGCCACTATCCCCTCCCTCTGCAGCCCACTGCACCTGCCAAAGATCTAACTGACTAATGCTCAGAGTTAAAGAGTAATTAGAAGACTGACAGGGAAACACAATCAGTCTCTTCACATATCTGTTCAAGTTGTTAAAATTACAAACTTATGACCATAAGAAAAGAAAAACTCCTTTTACTTTCACAAACTTGCTTGATTTTTTTTTAATTCTAATTCACACCAAGGAGTCAGGAAATATTTGCCCGTTATTGTCTTTAAAGTTTAAAGCCAGCAGCAATCACACCAAAAAATAAATAAATAAAACACATCCAAACTGGTAAAGAAGTAGGACTGCTATTATTGGCAGATGATATTGACAACACATACAGAAAACCCTAAAGATTTCACTTAAAAAAAAACCTATCAGAACCAATAAATGAATTCAGTAAAGTTGTGGACACAAATTAATACACAGAAATCTGTTGCGTTTCTATACACTAATAATGAAGTCACAGAAAGAGAAATTAAGCAAACAATCCCACTTACAACTGCACCAATTAATTAATTAATTACCTAGCAATAAACTTTACCAAGAAAGTGAAAGACCGGGCGCCTGGGTGGCTCAGTGGGTTAAGCCGCTGCCTTCGGCTCAGGTCATGATCTCAGGGTCCTGCGATCGAGTCCCGTATCAGGCTCTCTGCTCAGCTTTCTCCTCTCTCTCTCTCTCTGCCTGCCTCTCTGCCTACTTGTGATCTCTCTCTGTCAAATAAATAAATAAAATCTTTTTTTAAAAAAAAAGTGAAAGACCTGTACTCTGGAAACTGTAAAGCAGTGGTGAAAAAAAAAAAAAATTAAAGATGATCCAAACAAATGAAAAGATATTCCATACTTATGTATGGAATTGTTAAAATGTCCATACTACCCAAATCAATCTACAGATTCAATACAACCCCTATCAAAATAGCAGTAGGACTTTTTCACAGGACTAGAATAATACTAACATTTGTATAAGACCACAAAAGACCTCGAATAGCCAAAGCAATCTTGAAATAGAAGAACAAAACAGGTACCACAATCCTAAATTTCAAGATATACTACAAAGCTATAGTAATCAAAACAGTATGGTACTGGCACAAAAACAGAGGCATAGGTCAATAGAACAGAATAAGAGCCCAGAAATATACCCACATTTATATGGTCAATTAATCTTTGACAAAAGCACACAAGAATATACAATGGGGGGAAAACAGTCTTTTTTAATAAATGATGCTAGAAAAACTGAACAGCTACATGCAAAAGAATGAGACTAGACGACTTTTTTATACTACACACAGAAATAAACCCAAATGGATTAAAGACCTAAATAGGAGACCCAAAACCTTAAAACTCCTAAAAGAAAACATAGGCAATAATTTTTTTGACATTAGCTATAGCAACATTTTTCTAAATATGTCTCCTCAGGCAAGAAAAACTACTGTGACTTCACCAAAATAAAAAGCTTTTGCACAGCAAAGAAAACCATCAACAAAAGGAAAAGATAACCTACTGAATGGGAAAAAAATTTTTCCAAATGATATACCTGATGAGGGGTTAAAACCCAAAATATAACACACACACACACAGCAAACAATCTGATTAAATGAATAGACATTTTTCCAAAGAAGACATACAGATGTCTAATAGACACATGAAAAGATACTCAACATCTCTAAACATTATGCAAATGCAGATCAAAACCACAATGAGATATTACTTCACACCTATTACCATGGCTGGAATCAAAAAGATAAGAAACAACAGGTGTTGGCAAGAATATGGAGAAAGAGGAAGCTTTGTGCCCTGTTGGTGGGAATGCAAACTGATGTAGCCACTGTAGAAAACAGTATGGAAGGTCTTCAAAAAGTTAAAAATAGGGGCGCCTGGGTTGCTTAGTGGATTAAGCCTCTGCTTTCAGCTCAGGTCATGATCTCAGGGTCCTGGGATTGAGCCCCACATCAGGCCCTGTGCTCAGCAGGGAGCCTGCTTCCTCCTCTCTCTCTGCTTGCCTCTCTCTGCCTATTTTGTGATCTCTGTCAAATAAATAAACAAAATCATTTTTAAAAATTTTAAAAATAGAAATACCCATGATGCAATAATCCCACTAGTAGGTATTTACCCAAAGAAAACAAAAACACTAATTCAAAAAGATATGTGCACCCCTATGTTTACAGCAGCAATATATATATATGTATATACACACGTGTGTATATATAAATACACACCTGTGTATATACATATATATAAAAAACAGAATATTACTTGCCATAAAAAAGAATGAGAACTCGCCATTTGCAACAACATGGATGGGCCAAAGGAGTATAACATTAAGTGAAATAAGTCAGACTAAGAAAGACAAATATCATATGTTTTCACTTATATGTGGAATCTAAAAAACAATACAAAGAAACCAAAAAGTAGACCCACAAATATAGAGAACAAATTGGTGGTTTCCAGAGGGGAGATGGGGGAGAGAAAGTCAAAACATTTCCAGTTAAAAAATAAGTAAGTTAGAGAGATGAACAGCACAGCATAGGGAAAACAGTCAGTAAAAAATAACATTGAATGGTGACAGAGTGACTATACTTATCACAGTAAGCACTGAATAATATACAGAACTGTTTAATCAATATGCTGTACAATTGAAACTCACATAACATTATATGTTAATTAGACTTCAACTGAACATTTTTTTTAAAATAAAGTTTAAAGTAGAGCTAGCACACTGGTGCCCCAGTATCTACATCTCTGATGTCTAAAAATTCATACTCAAAAATTAGAAGACATCTTCTAAAATCTGAAAATCCGGCCTCTCTTGAAAGCTCGCTTGATCAGGTAATGCTCGCTTAGCACCGAGTTGATGACAAGAATGGCAATGAGCCGGAGGAGAATCACACGTGGTGGCCCCATTGGCCAGGCTAGGCCCTCTACTCTAATTAGTTCATTGGCACCACTACCTAGGAATTTGAGCAATGTGGTTTTATTGTCATTTATATAAAATTGCCATTGGAGCCCCTCGGTCCCACAAAGTATGCCCAGCAAGTTCATGAGCAGCATGTCCTTGTAGATGGGATCCATGGGCCCCTCATGAACCCACTGAAGAAGCACATGTGCATTTGTCACTTGTTAGGACTGTCCGAGAGCAGGTGTTTCATGTCACCATACACTTTAGATGTCCTACTTCCCTCATCCAACAAGAGTTCCAGCCATAAATGATTGTGACATTGGCATGATATATTTCTTGTTTTGCAAAGTGAAACTCACACCATGTGTGCCTCCAAATGTTTATTATTCCCCTGTGAATAATTTATCTGAGTACATTTCCAGGATTATGAATTAGGATGACTTGTTCTGCTCTCCATCATCTTCGTTTTCTTAAAAATCCTAGGATGAACTTAATTAAATTCCAGAGCTTGAATTTATCTTACGTGGTTTTTAATCCTTTCCTTCCTTATTCTGTTCTGACTTTCTTTCTCTTCTATTTTTAACTTTTCACATTGCGTTTCACAGGTTATAATCTTAAACAGCTTTGTGGTTTGGGTGTGTGTGTGTGTGTAACACCAAGGTTAGACATTTGTCATCCCTGCTATTTTAGTTCCAAGGAGTAGCACCTTCGACTGAACTTGTAAAGGTGTCAAAAGTGTTGCTTGCCTTGCTTGGCCTTCCTTTTTCTGTGATTCGTTGATTCTAAAGCCCATTTTTATTTCTGCCATCTCCCTGCTCCATTACTATGTTGGCTTTACCAGTTTTGTACCTGCGTTTCGCATCATTTCTCCAGGATCTCACCCCATGACCTGGCCTGAGTTCTAATCGGAAGTTTCCATCTGCCTTTCAGGAATGAGCTCTTATCAAAAAAAAAAAAAAAAAAAAAAAAAAAAATCACTGAGTCATAAACATGCCCGCTTGCCAGCTGCTAGCCCCGCGCTCGGAAGGGAGAAGCCACTCGGTTAACGTGGGGCTTTGCCTGCTTCAGAGAAACCCTGAGACTCTTCAGAGAGACCCTGGGGCAGCTCTAGACACTGACAATCCTCACTAGGCCCAGAACACCCCAGTTCCGTGCCCCGAACGCAGTCCTGGGGCAGCGGGGTACACCCAGCAGGGCGGGACTCGAAACACAGCATTTCACAAGACTTCCCCCGGCTCCGACCCTCTAGACACCTCGCCTCCTCCCGGGATGACGAGCCGTTCAGAAGCCCTGCCACCTCCTCCCCAAACTGCCTGTACAGCTCTGGCCCTGCCGCTCGGACGGGGCAGTCTCCGCCTGCATCCTTGTGCTTCCCTGCGTCAAGGAATCCAGGAATCCGCTCCCCGGAGAAGAGCAGAGCGCCCTGCCAGATGGCAAACCGCCACCGCGCTTGCCCTATGGCCCGGGAGGAATGTGACTGTGCGCCCTGCGCGCGGCCGCCTCCGCACAGGGCCGCGCCAGCCCACGCTCCCCAGCAGCCCACCCACATTCCAGGGTCTTCTGTATGAATCACCGTGAACACCACCGCCGCACTGCAGAAAATGCCACTCACGGCTCCAGGCCCTCTGGAACTTTCCGGGAAGTCCGAGCCCAGCGGGCTCTACTTTTAAAACAAACCCAAAACCTGCCGAAATACCTGGTTGTGAGTACAATATAAAAGGGATGTTAGTGGACATGCAATACAAGTTCAAGTGCAATAGGAAAGTACTTAGAATCATTTTCGTTCTTAAACTGTTTCTTCATTTAAAAAAAAAAAAAAAAACCCTAGGAATGGTGAGAAAGCCAATGAGAGCTTGTTTGGTATATTATATTAGCAAAGGACATGGGCGGAAGTGACCTTGAACCTCATCATAAAATTGTTTGTTCAGCAATAATGGTGGAAGCAGGAGGCTAGGAGAGACCACAGGAAAAGAAGAGGAATTAGGCCTTCTCCCAGAACTATGTCTTCTTCCTTTCTTGTCTCCCTTACAGCAACACTCTTTAAAGGGCAGGAGTACAAAACCATACCATCTCGCTCAGCTCTGCAAACTCCCCTTTCCCGCCTTCTCTGTAGACAGGTAGGGGGCAAAGTTTGAGGCTCCTAGACTGAAGGGAGATGGGACATTTTATAAACTTCTTTCCTCATGGCCACAGGCTTAAGCAATTTGCTTTCACAAGTATCAGATACACCCCAAACTAAAAAAGGAACACCTCTCCTGGCTAGGGTGTTCCATGCCTGGTTTCCTGGACCCTTGACCACCTGAGTCTCAGGCGGAGTTCAAGGTCACTTTTAAGATGTTGCAGAACTGGTCTCCAAAGGCCAGAAAAAGGGGAATTTGACTTGTTGTCCCAGGCAGTGCTGTTAGACACAAAGGGACTTCAGTTCCCAACCTGGCCCTGGCCCTGGCCCTGGCCCTTCCTGGCTGTGTCACCTGGGACAAGCCACATGGCTCTCTGAGCCTCAGTTTTGTCAGCTGTGAAATGAGGCAAATGACCCCAATTAAATGAGGTGGTGCGCGTGAAGCACTTGGCACCCTACCTGTCACAGGGCAGGGGTCTCATAAGCTACAAGTCCACCATCCTTTCATGCTTAACGGGCTGTGTGGCAGTGAGGGTTCGGGATCATTAAGTCATTTTAACAAGCTTCTGAAAGCAAACTAGTTCATACCAAAGAAGACACAAGCCATATTTATGAACAATTCTTTCCCAATGTCTTAGACTTAAAGCTCTGGGATTCACATGGTTTCCAATGTAGAACAAGGGGTGGGGGTGAGGGGGTAAAGTGTTGCACCAGGATCAGTGATTTATGACCTTTCCTTTAAAAAGGAAACTAATTAACATAAGATGCTAAACATCTGAGGGGCACCTGGGTGGCTCAGTTGGTTAAGTGTCTGTCTGCCTTTGGCTCAGGTTATGATCCCAGGGTCCTGGGTTCAAGCCGCACGTCCAGCTCCCTGTTCAGCAGGGAATCTTCCCCCTCTCCTGCGCATGTATGCTCTCTGTGTCTCTCTTTCTCAAATAAATAAATAAAATCTTAAGAAAAAAAGATGCTAACATCTGAATCCCTTATGTAGTGTTCCTCATTCAGAGCCTCAGTTCTATAGAAACTGGAGTATCACACCAATGATTGTTTTTTCTCTCTGTGTTGATGTATTTGTAGAATATGACCATATTGGCACATTCAATATCTATTAGAAACACATGTACATAAGTGCACACACACGTGCACGTGGAATGACAGAAGAGACTAGAATACACGTGTGAGGTATAAACGTGCCTGGTTCTCAGGACATGGCATGAGCTCACACACAGACTTCCATTTTATTTCTTCTTAGTCCACATGTGCCCAGAGCCTACTGAACTCAAATATCCAGGCACATGCAGGGAATCCTCTTGTCCAACCTAGTTTGGAAAAGAGAATTTTTTGAAATCAAGTATCCAAGTACAGAAAGTTGGTGTCTCTCAAAAATGGATCTAAAGCCACTGCAACCCAGGAGGCCAGTGGGGAATGCTCATGGCTCCCGATCAAAAAGCTTTCCCTGAATGCCAGGCCTCACTGGTGAGTCACCTTGGATAACAAAACCCTTCCCTACACCACAAACACGCTCTGGAAGTCTCGTAGGCATTTACTCCTTGGTATGAATGAGTTTAACTGAATCTTCCGCCTTAACAAGAAGTGAAGATGATTTCAATGAAACAATGTTTCATCTGTTTTGTTTTTATTTGGGTCAAGGGTTGAAGGGTGAGGCAGAAGTAATATACTATCCATTTCAGTGGTTCTCCAAATTTGAGAATTACCTGGAGGGTGGGGGTTGTTTAAAATGGTGATTCCCTCACCCAACCCCAGATTCCAATTTAGTAAATTGGAGGTCATAGCCAGGCAGCTATACATTTTTAACAATCCCATGCCCCAATGACCCTAGTAGGGTCCTCAGAACACAGTATGGAGAAATTGGACCAGACTGTACCACATCCAAATCCCTAGAACCTAGAACCTGGTTTGAAATAAAAGTTACATCCCCACAAACTAATTACTAGGAAAAGAGCGCCGTGTACATGCACATGTCTGGGAATTCCCAGAGCACCAATGTTTTCCTGGCAACTTCACACCACACTAACTCCTTTTACTTATAGTCCCATTTCTGAGAGAGGGGTATTGAAGTCTCCAACCATAATAGTGGGTTCATCTATTTCTCCTTGCGGCTTTTTTTTTTTAACATTTTCTTTATTTTAGAGAGAGAAAGTGTTCATGAGCAGAGGGGAGGAACAGAGGGGACGGGAGAGGGAGAGAATCTCCAGCAAACAACACACTGAGCACAGAGCCCATGTGGGGCTCGAGTTCATGACCCTGAGATTATGACCTGAGCCAATATCAAGAGTCGCACTTGCTCTTGATACTTAACCAACTAAACCACCCAGGCACCCCTCTCCTTGTGGTTTGATCAGTTTGGGTTCATGTAGTTTGACGCTCAAGTTGTTAGGTACATACGTGTTGAGGACTCTTAAATCTTAGAGCAAGTGACCTCTTTATCAGGTAACGCCACTGTCTATCTCTATTTCCTTGCTCTGAAGTCAGCTCTGTCTGCAATTAATACAGCTACTCCCACATTTTTTTTTCTTTTTTAGTAGTAGTTTGGGCATGGTCCATCCTTCTCCATTCATTTACTTTAAATCCAAATGTGTCTTTATATGTCTCTTGTGGACAATACAGAGTTAGGTCTTATTTTTTGACTCATGGCTCCTAGCCCCACTCTGACTCCAGACTACCCTACCCCTATTCCCAGAAATCCCTTTTCTAAGGTTGGATCTTGGACTCTGACTTTGCAGCATCTTCCACAAGATGTTCCTTCCAAAAGAAAGAAATGACCGCGGAAATCCATTAAGATCATTTATTGTTTTATTACACTGGGGGTCAAATCATAGCTCCTGGAACATAATTAGATTAAGTAACTGACACATAAAACAGTCTGCACAGCAGGCATTACAAAGGACTCAAGGGGCTTCATGACATTTAGCTTTTCACTAAATAAGACTCTAGCATGTCTGAATTAATCACACATCTTTCTCTGATGAAATCTAAATTAGTAAGATTTACTGTATGTGTGTCTATGTGTTGTATGCCTGTGCATGCCTAAGAGATAAACCCATTAGCAAAAAAACCTTGCTTCCAAAGGCAATAAAGAAATAATTTGAAAGTTTTCAACTCAAGGATTTTTTTTTTTTTAAGTGCTTATAAATTTAAAGATATGGGTGCCTGGGTGGCTCAGTCAGTTAAGTGTCTGCCTTTGGCTCAGGTCATGATCCTTGGGTCCTGGGACTGAGTCCTATTATCAAGCTCCCTGCTCAGTGGAGAGTCTGCTCCTACCTCTTCCTCTACCCCTCCACCTGCTCATGCATTCTCTCTCGCTGTAATAAATAAAACATTTTAAAAAATAAACTTAAAGATATAATAGTCATTTCCTTTGTTGAAGCCAGTTACTTCATAGGATTTGTTTAAAACTCTGTTCTAGACCTAGATAAAAATACAGTTTTGTTTCTAAATCATACTTTCCCCAAAATAATTGTGCCATT
The DNA here is from genome assembly GCF_964662115.1 of Mustela nivalis. Taxonomy (NCBI): domain Eukaryota; kingdom Metazoa; phylum Chordata; class Mammalia; order Carnivora; family Mustelidae; genus Mustela; species Mustela nivalis. The sequence continues at coordinate 25,119,703 of NC_139032.1, forward strand.
TAAAGACATACATTTTTACTCTATGACTGAAGTTTTCCAATCTGGACCAAGAGAAGAAAAAACAAAACCAAAAAAAAAAAAAAAAAAAAAAAACAAGAGAGCTGGACAGGAAAAGAATATTGATCCAGATGGTTTTTCTAGGAGCCATTATCCTGAAATTAGTCACAATATACCACATTGGGAAGAAGGAGAAAACAGAGACAACACTCAGACCATAGATACCCATGAAAAAGCTAACAAGCTATAATACATCTCAAACAAGAAATCAGAAGACTGTCCAGTGATCCCATAGTACGGTCAAGAAAAATTATCTAAAATTTGGAAATAGGGCATGATGATGACTAGGTAACCTTTCCAGGTCACATAGAACATTGTCTGCCAAACCTGATGCTTTACAGAAGATACCTTGCCTTAACTTAATATTTACCACCCCTTAAAAATATATATATACACATATATATACACATATATACATATACATATTATATACATATGTATGTATATAATATGTATACATATACATATTATATACATAAACACACACACACCACTCCTTTTTATGAAAAGGAACAAACTGCAAACAATTTCTGACCCATTTTTTGTCCCAAGAGCCAAAGATTGTGATTTTGTCACCTTATATAACATTGTATATCTCACTCGTCTTGTGTCTCAGCAGATCTTTTGGGATTTGGTTTACTTGAATTTCTGCACCTAAGCCCCCATACTCTTCCTTGCATCAGCTTTGCCATCCTCTTAGTTGTTGCATTCATGAGGTAAATAAATCTGTGACTCAGGCTCAGTGTATCTTTTTGGAAGAGCCATAATGCTAATTTATTAAAAATTATACATCAAGACTTTCTTTACCGTTTGGTCCTCCCATCTTCCTGTCCTGGAAACAAATGCCTGCTCTATCCTTTCTCACTGAAGTCTGAGCTTAAAGATTATCCCCCAAATCTGAGGCAGCCTGGGAAGTCTCCATCTGGGTCACACAGTCGTCTCTGGTCTATCACCACCAACTGAGGTCACAGTAACTCCTTCTTGAGTCAAGACCAAACGGCTCTTTCCATGGACCTCACCATCCACTCCCCAGGCTAACAAAGCCTCAGAATTTAACCAAGGTGCACAAGCCTGGGTCTTCCACAGAAGCAGAACGGCATGCAAAGAAGAGAGACAAGACACACTTGCATCTTTTCCTTTTTGGTTCCAGGGCACTTAGCTCCTATCAGACTTACCATTTTGGAAGGAGATGCATGTCACCAGAAGGGACAGACCAAGGCTACGTGAATGAGGCAGGGGGTATCCTCAAGAGCACGAAAGGCATCGTGGAATGAAAGGAAGCCAGAGGAGAAAGAGGGAGGGCATGTGAGGGCACGTGTGGGAAACGCACTTCGTTTTAAAGAATCGGCCCCCACTCTCAGCCTTGCCTCCCACACACTGGCTGTTCTGGTGCTATAAGTGGACTCCCAGGGAGGCTGCAAGTGCCAGTGGAAGGCTAAAAATTTCTGCTAAATTACTATTAAGCATACCGGGAAAAGATCTGACTCCAGGGAACACCTTACTGGATTTTCCCCCCAAAAGAAAACGTATCTTCCAAAGAAAGCCATGAAGTATGAGGTGGCTGAGTACATAGAGCATCACCCCCAAAGGGACAAAAACCTAACAATTCCATTTTGTAAACTACTGAAATTAACCCTTCCCAGCTATCTGGGGGAAATCAGGACTGGTATTTACCGAAGAAGTCCTGCAATTGGCTCTTGAACACGGGTGCTCAGGAGTCGTCACAGGTAGTTTCCCTCTGTCCCATGTACTTGTCTCAGAAAAGAGTGGGTTTTCTCCACACAGAGCCTGAATTGGGCCAAACCAGCGCATCCAGGGCAAGATATAGAAACAGCCTTCTTCACCCCGTGCCTTGCATGTGTCGCACAGTTCAGAGGCCATCGGGAATTGCTCCTGCCTCTAGGCTGTGCCTTGGTGTCACTTCCTCCCCCAAAAGGAATAGCTACAAAGGGCCACTATTCCGAAGAAGAAAATGCTTCTGCATGCAGGGAGGAGATGCCTGCAAACTCCACCCCAGGTGTGTGAGCTGTGTCTCAGATGCGTGTGAACTTCCTTTAAGAGGTATCTGTAGTATTTTATGGTAACTAACATAACAATAAAAAATATATAACTACATACATACATAAATACATACACAAATGTCATCTGTGAATGAGGACTGCTTCTTTCTAGCCCCTGGCCTGGATTACGTCAAGGAGAGCACTTCACCTGCACTCTAATTCTGCAATCCAACTCATGCCCAGGGAAATGTTTTGACCAAATTGTCACTTAGATACATCAAACACAAAGCTTCCCTTGTAAATGTAAACTAGATCACATCAGTGGGACAGTCATGCAATGGTCCCTAAATCCCAGTAACCAAGGAGAGTATTTGTCCAGTTTCTGACTGCCCCCAAACACCCTCATTTCTTCTCTAGTGACCGCAGGACTCTCCACATCCCTGCACACATGATGTGGCAGACCAGCTCTCAGCTGGACCGCTCTCACAGTGCCGCCAGCAATCGTCACACCCAGCTTCCCATAATCATGATTATGATTTCAATAATCATAGATGATATAAAAATGGATCACAGGAGGAGGATTAATTAGCAGCATTATTATCCAGGGGACATGTCCAGTTGAGGAAAAGGTGAAAGGCAGTATCACATGGAGGGAAGTATATAAATATTAGTATCAGACACACAGGATCTCAATTCCAACCCTATGTGCCCAGGGGCAATTCCCCTGACCTCTCTCTGATACTGTTCTTATCTACCAAATGGAAATGGGCACCTGTGCCTTGCAGAATTGTATATGATGATCTGTGCGAGGCACTTGACACGGGTCAGGTACCCAGGAAGTGTGGGGGCCATTGGGACAGCCCCCATGCATCCTGGTACTCCTTTCCTTCCAGGCACGCGGCAGAATTGCATTTTTCAGCTCCCTTTGAAGTCGGTCTTTGCCACGCATCCTCCATGAGTCAATGAAACTTAAAAGAGCCAATGAGGGATTCACTCCATTCATCAAACTCCCTTCCCACTACTGTGGGGGCCACACATGCATGCAAGATGAAATCTCCATTGTTCTGGGTCACTGTGTGACTCTGAGGGCAGAAACACGCTACAGACCCACATAGTACATTACAGCATGAACAGGAAATGTCATATTAAGTCACTAAGATATGGGAGTGCTTCTGTTACTGCAGCATGACCCAACACACCCTAACTAAGAGAATAAGTACTCAATGAATCAATAAGTACTCAATGAAGTGGTTGTGATTCTGTTTTTATTATTTCAAAATGTCACCTTTGAAAGGGAGGTGGGAACGCCTAAAAAAAAATCAAAGATTTGGACTGAACTGAATAGTATGATCCCAAGGCAGTTTACCAGGCAAGGATCCTGATACATGAGTTGTTTAGACTTAAAAAGAAAAATAAATAAATAATGCCAGTTCCTGTATCTGAACTATGCTTCCATGAATTAAGGATTTAAAAGGTCACTTTGAGCAGAGTAGGATAAATACACAAAAGAATTTATGCCGATTAAAAGCTCTAGAGCACTGGGCCCCAGCCAGAATAATCATAATCCAAGAATTGAGGTCAACAGCCCTGGAAAATAACTCTTAAGTATTTCCAGCCTTTAAAACTCTTCAATGGACCAGAAAACATCTGTTTCCTAATCTAGTGGGGAAAAGCTTCATTGCTAAATAGTAGTAGGCTCCCCTAAACGTGAAATTCATTGCCATTTTCTAGGCAAAACAAACAACATATATTAACCCTTCTCTGCAGATGCCACCAGCTAGAGATGCCCCCACAGAAGAGATTTACACCCAACCCATGAACAAAATGCTTCACTTGTCCTGAATTTGCTGGAAAAGGCCTGTATGAACTCCCAAGCACTGGAACCCAATCCCTACGATGTTTAATGTGGAAGAAATGAAATATATGGGACTATTGATTGGATATATATAATCTTTATTCTTAGCCATTGACTTACATTGACAAGATAAAGAATATGAGCTCCAAAGCCCCACAGACTGGAGTTCAAGTCCCGTCTTTACCACTTAGCAGCTGTGTGAGCTTAGGCATGTGACCCTCTCTGAGACTCAGTGGACTCACATTTAGAATTATAGTACTGGTGCTTCTCCTTTGTGAGGGCCTCCGCACAAGGCAAGTGTAATTGTTTCGCATGCATTACATCTTCATACAATGACCATACAAAGGGTTTATATGGACCGCACTGATGAGAAAAATGAGGCTCTAACCTAGCAGGAAGTAAAACCAGATGCAAATTTGGATCCAACTGGCCCCAAAGCCTGAGCTCTTATCCCTGAGATCTCCAACTCTGTAAGCCGACCTCTCAGAGTAACAGAAATCACAGCGTGTAACATAAATCCCAATGCTGCCCTCTCCCAAGTCAACACTCGGCCGGTTTCCTTCCCCCGCCCTCTATCCATCCCATTTAATCCACTGGCAACTCTTTACCTTACTATCTTTTTTTCCAAATGGTGTATCAGGAATATCCCTTTGGAACCTCACATCTTCGGTAGCTGCTACTAATCTTCGCATTAATCTATGAAGAAATGCTATCAACATAAAAATATATATGGCTTTAGATGTATATATGAAGAGATATAAATAAAGGGCAAAATGGAAGGAATCATTAACTGATTACCTCTGAGTAGTGGAATCACAAATGACTTTTCAAAACTCTAAGTTTTTTTGTATTGTGTCTAATGAGAGTGCATTTCTTTGATAAGCAAGAAAAATATATTTTTCAAAATCATGGAAGGAGATTACCGGGCTCCTTTTAATTTTTTTCGACACTCGCATTTATCGTTTCCAAAATAAACAAGGGTATTTCACTCACTAAAAATACATTTCTTTGTTTTTGCTTACTTAAAAAAAAAAATGTTCAAATGCTGCAATTAATGCAAAGGAAGAAAAATCTAGTCTGCATTTAGAGCTGATTAGTCTGATGTTCCTTCCACATTATGAATAGGCTGCGGTAACCGCAGTGGAGCCAGGACACCAAGATTTACCAGTAGGAGGTGTAGAGACGCACTAGCATGACCATGGCTAGGGTCAGACCTCCACCAGGGGACCAAGATCTTCCAAGCTCTCCCCCTGACAAGCCAATGATCTTCCCCTGCCCTTGACCAAAGTGACCATCTTCATACATCAGATACAATTAAGCTTAGGTCTGGTCTGGCCTCCATGTCACCAATACAATGACTGATGAGTCCCCCAGACATTCAGGGCTGTCAGACCGCCCTGGAACACTCAAGCCAAGAATAAGATACAGCCTGTCCTCTTCAAATCTTCCCAAGCACAATAGGAAGTATTACGGGCTATCTTTAGTATTTCCTTCAAAACTCGTGCATCCTTCGGCTCTACGGAAGTGAAGTCAGTCCTCAGTGTCCCAAACCAAAGTCAATACAGCCACAGAAAGCTGTATATTTAGGCTACATCGGCCCAAAGTGGCAGACGACCATTCACACCGGGTTCGGGAAGTTGTATGCCAAGAAACAAGAGGTAGAAACCTGCTTCCCATTTCACCATAGGCTGTTAAGGCCACCCTTGACTATGTCTTCTAATGTCTGAGCAGCTCCGCAGTGGAGTTAAGCCCTGAGAAATCTTTCCCTTCCAGACTGACCAGTGAATTTTTCTTTCATGGCTGAACTGGTCTGGCCTTTTTCCTTTTTCAAGCTGCCTGCCAGGAAGCTCACATTCAAATGCATGCCCCCGCCCCCACTCACAACCGTGTAAATCATACAGCCTACAAACTAGCATTCAGCTTCTTCCCATGAACCTGACATCCCATTATGTTTACATTTATGCTGATTCTCCCTTTGTATTCTTTCTTCATGTTTTAATACTTTACCCTTTCTTAGTGTTTTAATACTTTAATACTTTTTAATACTTTATCCATCTTTCTTAATGTTTTAATACTTTACCTTTTGTTAGCCAACTCAAATCCTACACAAAAAACATGCCATATAAATTAACCAGACACTGCTGGCCAGTATTAGCCACATCAAAGCGGTGCCATCTGAAGGATAAGCCCCAAAAAGCACCAGAAGTGGACTGTCCTTTCCCCATCAAAGTCTCATCCCCAATGTATGAGAGTTCACCCTTCGAAATCCATTCCCTTAGCAAGACTACTTTCTTCTGTTCTTGGGAGAGAAAGCAAATCTGCTTGGAAAGCATGCCTCACTGTTTACCCCTGCAGAGAGGTTTCTGCTGACCCTGCCTAATCATACGTAGCTTCGCACAGGTGTGGACTGAGGAAAAGACAAAACGTAAGGAGAAGGATAATTGAGTTTGATGAAAGATTTAGGAAATGTTTGGAGATCAGGAATATTTACACAGTGAGGACATTGCTTTTCTGGGACAAGCAAGCTGACGGGCTCTGGGGCTTTTTGATAACCAGAGAGAGAGGAGGTGGGAAGGAGCTAGACACCTTTTTTTTTTTTTTTTTAAGATTTTATTTATTTATTTGAGAGAGAATGAGAGCAAGCAAGCATGGGGGGTGGGGTCAGAGGGAGAAGCAGACCCCCTGCTGAGCAGGGAGCCCGATGTGGGCCTCAATCCCGGGATTCCAGGATCATGACCTGAGCTGAAGGCAGTCGCTCAACCAACAGAGCCACCCAGGTGCCCGGGAGCGAAGACTCTTTTACCTACTTCATAATTTGGTACAAACATCCAAACTCAAGCCTGCAGCCTGTGGTGAGGGGCTTGGTGCTTGTAGTAAACAGCCCTCCAGAGCATTTCTGAGTTCACAAGGAGCGCTTTCCAGGTATTATCACATTTCATCTTCAAAATGACTCTGGGGCCTTCCTTTAGTCTCCTTATTAGTAAGGAGGAGAACTGTGGCTCAGTGAGGCTAGGAACCTCTCCAAGGGCACACAGCTTGCTCAGCGGCAGAGGAAGATGAGAACACAGTTCCTTTCTACCTTCTGGCATAACATGACTAGTGGAGCGCAGGAGCAGGAACAGGCCCACCGGGAGCAGGACTCCCACTGCGAGCAGCTCCCAGGCAGGAGGTCTGATCCCACCGTGACTTCTGCAAAAGCCCGGCGCTCCACTCCACACCATCTGCCTTTAGGTAACGCTAAACACAGATCGCCCAGCAAAACAATAACCCACATTTGAAAATAAAAATCCCAGTCTACCACGGCCATCATCCACAGTCCAGAAAACACCTGCCAATTAGGAAAGTCTTTTCTTGTCCTTCCCACCAATTGTTCTCCATTTGCCCCATGTACAGGGGAGCGTTTCTGGGGTGCTTGAGGGGGAGGTGTTAAATTTACTGGGTTCCAAATGTTCTCATTTATTTATAATCAAGAATATGTGAAAGGGAAGGAAAATGCAACCCTGAACAGTGAACGACACCTTCCCGCCTCACACGCCCTGGCACCTGCCACGCCCTCCGCATAGACGGCACACCATGGCTCAGATGAAATGAGAACAGGACAGCCGCCCCCTCTGCAGCGTGGGCCCCGGGAAGGGGTCTCCAGGCCCTGAGGTCATGGTCACGGTCTGTGGGCTGAGTCTCGTGCTCATGCCTAGCAAACACATAGACCCAGCACACAGGGATCCAAACGCAAGGAGACCTGACAGGTGATTAGAACTTAGGACCCAGCCAGGCAGATGAACACCAGCCACAAGCTCAAGGTGCCATGGTGGCAAAGGTAAGGGCCTGAGCCTCGGGAGATCAGAGAGTCATCCCCAAGTCAGGCCTCAGAAAGGGCAAGGGTACCCACCAGCAACGGAGGAGTCCAGAGGGCAGTGGAGACCACCAGCAACACCATGGTGCAGAGTAGGAGCTTCTAGACTGGAAACAGAAGTCAAATCATAATGCCACTGCACTGTGGCTGGGCAACTCCAAATGCCTTATTCTCCCATGCCCAAGTTTCTTAATTTAAGACCTGAAGACGAGAGACCTACTTCACAGGATTGCTGTGACCCTTAAGTGACATGATATTTACAAAAATGCCAACACACAGTCTGGTACCTAGTCAGTGCTCAATAAACGTTTCTTTTTCTCCTCAAACTCTATTGGAAATAGCAAATTCTCAGGACCCAAGCTAAATGCCTTCAGGTATCAGACTGGATTTTACTATTGTTGGGGGGTTTTGTAGTTTGAATACCTAAGAGTTGGTTATTGAGTGTGTATGAGTTCAATTTCAACGTTACTTCCCCTACAGCCTAAACCCCTTCCTGATCTTCCCAGAGGAATTCCTAAATATCCTTCTCTGACAGATATATCATACACCTAAAAACCAGCATCGTTATCTAATGAGGGCCGTGCCCATCTCTGCCACAGTCTCCCCATTCCCTGTTGTCTTTCCCCAGCCCGATTTGCACATTCATGCTCCCTGTCCAAGTAAGGCTCTGCCCTTAAGCCAAGAATCAGAGGAAGTGGCAGACAGAGGCTTATGAGAGGTAGAGAGCAACAGCTCAGATAGCCCACCCTCAAACCCTCCCACAGTCATGATTCCACAATGACCACCCTCCCCGAAAGCAGCTACGCTCCCCAGCCACAGAGTCAAACCCAGCAGAGCACTCTGTCCTCAGTGGTTACCAAGCAAATGGTAGCCCTGGGAAGGTCAGGAGGCAAAGGAGGGGCATCAGCAGCTTTTTGGGGGATGGTCACTAAGAGAGCAAGTCAGCATCAGCTGAGTCTCCAAAGGTACATGAACCTCAGAATAGAAACAATCACCCAAGTAAATGAAGGCACATGAGCTACTCTCTGGTCTCCTCCCTAAGCCCACAGAGGGGCAAAAAATGCTTGAAATTCAATTTGATTTCCAAGCTTCCACTCCCCTTGGCTAAGATGATCAGTCATCCAAACCCTTTGAAGCACCTGGTCTGCACAGACTCCCCAGGACTGGGACCGCAGTGGAGTGAGCAGGGACCAGCGGCTTCTTCTTGGGATCTCCTGGCAGCTCTGCTGGTAGGGGTGGAAGAAGCAAAGGGACAGCACACCCAGACAGCAGAGCCACCCTCTGGTAGAGATTTCTGGATCTCCTGCAGGCCACGGTTGCTCGGTTCACAGCCATGATGGAGCCAAACCGGCCTTGGATCTTATTTACATGAAACATGACTGTGTTCACCAGGGGAAGGTTTGCTGAGCTGCTGTGGGCAGCAGAGCTATCAAGGAGAAAAATATTGAAGGAATGTACTAGGTGGTCTCATCACATGCTCTCAGGGGCTGGGGACCACATTTAAAATATTTAACACTAGGCACGGCATAGAAGAGCTGCCAAATCAAAATCAAGGTCCCACCAGCCCACAGCCCCATGTAGAAAGTCGTATGCTTCACCACATCTTACCCTTTGGAAAACCCAGTGCAAATATTAAAAAAAAAAAAAAAAAACCTAAAACCCTAACACAAAACTAGTGAATGTCTCCACAAACTTTCATCCCTCCTGCTGAGAGGCCTGGCCACGGCCTCGGGGAAGACAGAATGAGGCCAGCAACCAGCTGTACAATGTCTCCAACAAGACAAACATCTGGTCTGGCTCCCCGATCACATCAGCTTCCTGGTTGAACTCTGGGGTGATGGGGCTTATTGTTTTTCCGTGAATGGCCACAGTTTCATCAGAAGCGTAACGCCATCAAACTATGGAGGGGAACCTCAGAAATCAAAGCCAGACACATGCAGTTCTCCACTGGCTGGCATCAGAACTGGGTCCATAACACGGCTCCTGCCTGGCACTCTAGGACTCTCCAGGCCACAAATTCTGCGCCTGGCTCATGCCCTTCTGTTCTCCCCAGCCGCACACTCTCCGCACCCTCAGCTTCATTCGAAATGAAAACCCAGTCTACGGCCATACCACCCTGAACGCGCCCGATCTCGTCTGATCTCGGAAGCTAAGCAGGGTCGGGCCTGGTTAGTACTTGGATGGGAAATGAAAACCCATACAGATGATCATGAAGTGGGAGGCGTCGCCTCAGAAACTTCTAGAAGATTAAGGAATTGGGAACCCGATCATGTCAAGGCCTCATCTCTCCAGAGTATGGAAATACTCTCCCCTTAACCTGGGCTGTTGGCTTCAGACGGCACACCTGAGGCATTTCCAGCATGCATTTCGTGCTGCGATTAAAAAAAAATAAAAAAATAAAGTGAAGCCATGATATGTTTATTCTTCCCAGTGAATACCCCTCTAAAAAGCTTAAGCTGAAATTTGAAAACATTCACGGAAGCACTCATGAAGAAAAATAACCAAGCCTGATGCAACCCAACTGACCATTTTTTTTTAAACCAAAGCAAGTAAATTACATGGCAATGCCCGAAATGCCTGCCCCGTCTCCTGTGCACAGGAACACACGTGCACACATGCAACACTCTCTCTCTCACAAACACACACACACACACACACACACACACACACGTGCAGTTTCAGCTCCTCAGACCCAGTCAGCCAGCCACATGCCCACAACCTCCTTCCCAGATACACTGTGACAGCCACTAAGCTAATGAGATCCCAACTGTCACCCTTGGTTTTTACAACTGTTTCTCATGTTTTCTTCCCAAGACCAATGCCCACAAGGCAGTTAGAGGCAAAATGCATATCATCAGCGTTCTTCCTCCTTCTCTTCTGAGGAGCAGGGTCCCTGCGTGGCGGCCGAGGACAAAGACTCTCAGCTCCCCTGGAAGGGGGAGGGCTGGGTCTCCAGGGACTCGACAGGGCCAGGTCTCTGTGGCCACCAGGCTGGGAAACAATTGACCACGGCTGCTACCGCCCTGCCAAAGCCGTCTGTCCATCATCTGGAGCAGGAGAAACAAAATTAAGAATCTGCCTCTCCAGAAAGATATGATGCTGGAAATCAAGTGGCCAGAGCCAGCAAAGGAGACATCCAAACAAGTACACTGGTGACATCATTCAAAGTCAAAGCAGCTTAAAAAGACACTATTTCAGTGTCTGACCTTCGGCTCAGATCATGATCCTAGAGTCCCAGGATCGAGTCCCGCGCTGGGCTCCCTGCTCAGCAGGAGGTCTGCTTCTCCCTCTGACCCTCTCCCCTCTCATGCTCTCTCTCTCACTCAAATAAATAAATAAAATCTTCAAAAAAAATAAAAATAAATTTTTTAAAAAGACACTATTTCAAATTGGAGGACAGAGGGGGTGATCTTCCCAATTGGATAAAATGCAGGAATGCTCATTTAATCAGTAGCTGAATGTGAAACATGGTATACAGATAAGCTCCAAGACCGAAGCAATCCATACCCTCAGCCCAAGAGCACTGAGTACAGTGCTGCATTCACTGCTTCTTTTTTTTCGACCAAAAAAAAAAAAAAAAAAAAAAATACACACACACACACATCTTATCCTTTCAGTGGGCTTTTTCATCAAGGATGGTTTCATAAAGGAGCATAGCAGGCTGCTTCAAGAGATTAAGGGAGGTTGGGGATTAAGACAGATTGTATTCTTCTTTGTGGGTTTCCATATTTCCCATAATATTAATGTATTTATCAAAAACTGTAGCTGTTGGCACACCCGGTGGCTCAGTCGGTTAAGCTCCAGTCACGATCCCAGAGTCCTGGGATCGAGTCCCACATTGGGCTCCTTGCTCTGCAGGGAGGCTGCTTCTGCCCTGCCTGTCGCTCCTCCTGCTTGTGCTCTCTCTCTGTCTCTCTCTCTCTCTCTCTCTCTGAAAAATAAATAGATAAAATCTTTTTTAAAAACTGTAGTTGTTGAACTTTTTTTTTGATGGATAAGTGTGCTTTTCTTTCACAGAAGGACAGTTGACATACAATATTAGGTAAGTTTCAGGTATATAACATAGTGATTCAACAATTATACACATTATAAGATGTATATCATTTTTAACCTCTTTTAAGAGCAGTACTAAGAGATAGTCAGCTGCCCCAACACGCATGCGTGCACACATACACACACACACCCGTGTGCACACACACATGCACACAGCATGCATGTAAATCCTGAGTATTCCCCTTGTGTCTCTGTTTTAATAGGGAACAATGATTACCCACCCAGTGACTGTCTTTGAGCAGGGTGACAGAGCTGCAGTGACACAGTGATAGTGGTACAGGCTGCTCCTTACAGGAAGTGTTCTGAAAATCCAGCTCAAGGTTTAACCAGCAAGAGGGTAAAAAGGAAGTTGGCAGGGGAAGACGAAAAGAGATAGCCACTACTCTCTAGCAAATAAGTCGTCCACTGGAGTGACTCTACAAAATAGCATCAAATCAGATTTGGTCCCTTTGCCCCTCACTTTGACAGATAAAAATGCCTGTCAAGGTGTCTATACATTATTAATAACTAGCTCAGGGATCCCAATGAATTCTTGGCAGAGTGTGAGTTTAAGAGGAAGAACTAATTCTATTTCCTATGAAAGCCCCAAGTCCCCAGACTTCATTCCTCTTAACAAGATAGTAACGGGGAGACTGGAGCACAAAAGACCCTTGCCCCCTTCTCTGGGCTCGAAGAACATTCCAGCAGCGATACTGATGGGGGAACAAACAACTGTGGCTCTCCTCCCACAGGTCCCATCTAGTTACCTGGAACTGCGACACGAGAGATTGCTCCTATTTAGATTATACATGATTTGGGACGTGTCGAGAATCTGGAAAACAATCTATACTCTGACAGGATGGGTGAAATAGGAGAAGGGGATTAAGAGCACACTCACCATCGCAAGCCCTGAGTAATGTATAAAACTGCTGAATCTCTATAGTGTACACCTGAAACTAACAGAACACTGCCTATTAACTCTACTGGAATTAAAATTTTAAAAATTTTAATTATAATTTTTTTTTTTTAATTTTCAAATTCTACTAGTATATGTTCAGGAGTTAAATCACTCATCTCCTTGTAAACCAATCTGAAATTCACTTAAACCATGCAATTATATTTTCTATATTTTTTGAAGTTCCAGTCCATCGTTCATGGATGAACTCTTTTACATTCAAATTTAGTATCTGTTTTTCTCTAAAAACTGGAATGATATATATCACTTTTTAGGGTTAGAGCTATTTGGATTTTTTCTGACCTGAGCTTAAATACACTTGTGAAAGAATGATCATCCTGAGTTCCATTCATCTTAAATCTCAAACGTCAAGTCTGAGTTCTCAAAATGAGGTTCACCAAAACAGGTGTCACCCTCACTCAGAAAACTAATTTAACCCAAAACAATATATACATCTGCTTTATTCATTTACAATCTACTCTTAGAGTAAGAATATTTCTAACTTTTATCATATACCCTCAAAAACATATTGACAAACAGATTCTCGTAATCAGGAAAAAAAAAGTCTTTAGAAGTTCATGAATAAGGTCCAACTGTGCACTGTGCTGAGCACTTGAAATGTGGCCAAGGAGACTGAGGAGCTAAATATTTAACTTTAATTAATTCTAATTTAAAAACTGATGCCCAATTCAGTTACTCAAAGATCTTTACATATGTATGGAACAACTTGGCTATGTGAATCTACTTTTTCAACTGTACCTTTCCTAACATCTAAATCCAGATTGAGTATTTCCAATGAAAATTTAGCATCCGACTGGAGATGTAAAATATACATAGGATTTCTAAGACTTAGTACAAAGAAAAAGAATATCAAATCTCATCAGCAATTTTTACCATTAACTTTGTATTGAAATGAAAACACTTCTGTTGAATTAAACATAAATATATAATTAAAATTAATTATTGATTATAATTCTTCAGCTGTTTCTTTTTATTTTTTTAATGTGGCTACTAGAAAATTTTAAATTATGTATGTGAATTACATTATATTTTCGACAGCACTGTTCCAGCTGGCTCTATACGGTGGGGTAAGCAACAACAATAGCGCATCGTTCATTTATTATCTCCTGATATTAACACATCCAGCTATTGTAAGATAGCCCTGTTTATTTTCCCACACTCATTTCATCCTATCTCTAAATATTAAACAAATATGTGAACCAGATGACTGCTGCCCAAAGAAGTAAAGGTTATTCTGCCACTGATAGTGGGCAGTAGTAAATGCCAGTCATTCTAGTCACTCCCATGCAATCTGGCTCCGGGGGTTGGACAAACATGCAAGACAGACAGCATTGCTTCAGGAAACTGAAGAGTTACACCCACATTAGCTATCCTAACCATGTCTATACAGTTGACCCTTGTACAACACAGGGGTTAGGAGTACCAACATCTTACATAACCAAAAATCTACGTATAACTTTTTTTTTAAGATTTTATTTATTTATTTGAGAGAGAGAGAGAGAGAGAGCGCGCACAAGCTGGGAGGTGGGGGTTGGGGGAAGGTAAGAGAAAGAAGAAGAAGCAGACTCCCCGCTGAGCCCCCAGCTACACGGGGCTCCATCCCAGGACCCTGGGATCACAATCTGAGCTGAAGGCAGATGCTTAATTAACTGAGCCCCCCAGGTGACCCATGTATAAATTTTGACTCCCCAAAGACTTAACTACTAATAGCCTGCTGTTGAGCAAAAGTCTTACTGATAACATAAATGGTTAATCAACGCCTATTTTGTATGTTCTCTACAATGTATACTGTATTCTTACAATAAGGTAAGCTAGAGAAAAGAAAATGTTAAGAAAATCGTAAGGGAGAGAAAATACATTGCCAGTACTGTACTGTATTTATAAAAAAAAAAAAAATCCACATATAAGTGGACCTGTGCCTCTTAAACCCGTGCTTTTCAAGGGTCAACTCTATTTATAAAGAGGGTCACTGAATAGGACACATAAAGAAAACATCCAGTCTTACCATGAAACATAAAAAAGGTCTTTTTCAAACTACGTGCCCTGGAGTAGAGGTGGCAAATAAATTTCATTATGGACCTAATCACCTCTTTATATATCATCCTTACTTCCAGTTACTGAGAAAAAGTTTGTTTTTTTTTTTTTTCTCAACTATCTGAAAGGTTGCAGACATCACCAGTTGTGTCCACTTCTTTTCCTGGGGTCCTGTTACAGTAGACGATGCACCAGAAAATGATACATCACCCATCAGACTCCATATCAACAGCTCAGAGAGGTTTTGTGCCCATTTATTCATTTTTACAAATATTGTGCAAAGGGGGTGAGCCTGGGTGGTTTAGTCGGTTAATCATCCGACTCTTGATTTTTGGCTCAGGACATGATCTCAAGATCATGAGATGGAGCCCCATGTTGGGCTCTGTTCCCAGCAGGGAGCCTGCTTCTCTCTCTCTCTCTCTCTCTCTCTTTCCCTCTGCCCCTCTCCCCACTCATGCTCCTTCTCTAAAATAAATAAATAAATCTTAAGAAAAAATCAACATATTGTGGGGCGCACCCTCTTTTCCGTAGTCGCATCATTCAACAGAGAACGAGGATAAAGAAGGTCATCGATTTCCCCACTGTTTCTGCATCTTCTTACAAGTTCATGGAACTCTGACCATGACATCCCAGCCGTAAACTAGAAGCCCATATTAATTTTTAAATTATTCTGCAATGTCGGAAACATGCAAGAAGACATAGAGAAAAATGTGATGAACAACCAGGCCCCCATTCCTCCTGAGTTCCATCCATTTCCCTCACCACTGACCCTACTGAATCAGTGTTTATTCTGTTTGTGCATTTCTTTATATTTTCAGAACACATTTATGTGTCCCTAAGCAACACACGGTTTGAGATGTTTTTAAGTTGCATACACATAAATGTGTTTTAAACAGATGTCTTTTAAAACTTCCATAAAGTTGAGATAAGCAACTATCCCTGACTACACCAGAAACCTCAGAAATTTACCAAATCTGCAGATAGAAAAATAAGTTTTTCTTTTGACTCACCACCCAAGCGATATATAAATGAATATAAATTTAAATATTGCATATGATTATTTATGCACATATACATAGCACACAGAGTTCATAGTAAGAATAACAGGAGTTCAGTGTATTCCATAATCATTAAAAACTTTGGGCAAATTAGAAATTGTTACATATGTGTTTTCCCATAAAATAGATTGAAGTTGGGATTTTTAAATGGTACAAAATATACGAAAGAGTTTATAGCGAAAAGAAGGCCTCCTCCAGCCTTTGCCCCCAGCCCCTCGGAAAGCCATCGTAGAGGCAACCAGAATCATTTCTTATGTACACGACCAGAGATATGATACACACAAACAAGCAATCAAGTATATGTTCCTCTCGTTTTAACACCAATGGTACCACTTTCTTGTTTTCAGTTAATGAAATATCTTGAGAGATTTTTTCATATTGGTGCACATGGAGCAATATCCGTTGACTAGATGGGCCATGATCGATTTAGCCTCTCAACCATTGACTGTGAGGACGTTTCAAATCCTTTGAAACAAACAGTGCCTACTCGGAATACCCCCGGATATGTGCAATTTCACAAGGGGCAAAAATACTCACAATACAAAATTCTAGAAATGGATTATTAAGTCAGACTGGGTTTTGCACACATACATACATATGTGTGTGTGTGTGATTAAATATACACACACACATATATAACATTTTGACAGATATTACAAAAGTAGCCTCCATAGAGGTAACACAATTTAACTCCCACCAGATGTGTATAAGAACATCTTTTCTCCCTGCCCCCTTGCTGACATAATGTATTATGAGTCCTCTTTACCCAGCTAGGTGATAAAAGGTATCTCCTTGAAATAGTACTTTATGAATGTTTTAAATACTTTTAAAATTCTCAATTTTAAAAGTCAAAGCAACTCAAAACAAATAAGCTAAGGGATAGAAGCCTAATGAATGATACACTGAGTTTTTTAAGAAGAAGGTCTATAAAATTCAAGGTGGGGCACGGCTCTGTAAAGGAATATATCACCTTCACATGAACAGTAAAGACAAATACCTAATGAGAAAACTGCTCAACATCTTAAACCAATTCAGAATGTTGACACATATATCTGCTTTATAATGACTCAGGATGCTTTCATACAAAAAGAAGCACCCAGCCCCTGTCTAAAGTTCAACGACTCAGAAATATAGTGGCATACTATACGTGAGAATCTGCTTATGCTATATGACTTCCTGAACTTGACTAGTGAAAAGGACAGAGAAGGACAGAGGTGCCTGGATGGCTCAGTCAGTTGAATGTCTGACTTTAGCTCAGATCATGATCTCAGGGTCGTGAGATCAAGTCCCACGTCAGACTCCATGTTCAGCGGGGAGTTCGCTTCAGGATTCTCTCTCACTCTCTCTCCCTGCCCCTCCCCCTGCTAGTGCATGCTCTCTCTCTAACATGTAGGTGAATCTTAAATAAATAAATAAGTAGATAGATAAATAAAAAGTAGGGGCACCTGGGTGGCTCAGTGGGTTAAGCCTCTGCCTTCGGCTGAGTCGTGATCCCAGCGTCCTGGGATTGAGCCCCACATTGGGCTCTCTGCTTGGCGGGGACCCTGCTTCCCCCCACCCCTCCGCCTGTCTCTCTGCCTACTTGTGTTCTCTGTCTGTGAAATAAATAAATAAAATCTTTAAAAAAAAAAAAAAAAGTAGATGAAGGACGAATCAAGGGTAAAAGAATGTCCCACCCTGCAGATCAACAATGGATCTGGAGTTAGGTCACCCGGGTTCTGAACCAGGGCTGGGCTACTGGCTCATTGCATGAGCTTCATCAAGTCACCTGATCCCTGCAGATCAGCTCCTCATCTATTAAAATGAGAGGACTGAAGTGGAATTCTCCTTGAGGTCCTCCAGTCAAAAGATGCTCAAGTGAGTATGTCCAGAGGCCTTCACTTATCTTCATCCTAACATATAGTTATTAGATCCATGGCTACAACTTAGGGGTGGTCAAAAATTACTGAAACCAAAGAACAGAGGTTTCTATGTGTATTACACAAGAGTATTGTAACCTAGGACCCATCAGGGGTCAACAGGCAGGGGTATCTGTTCCATCACATCACAAGAATGAAAGAGATGAGCAAATCTGGAATCAATAAGCTCAAGGATTATTAAAATCAATAGGACATGGAACTCACACAGCTCGAGACCTTACAATGGGCTGATGGGTCCTGAGGATTCCCAACAGCTGTGCTATCCACGGAAAGGAAAAGCAGGGGGGTTAAGAAAGGAAGACCACAGTTCATGAACTCAAAAATCCAGAAAAAATGGAAACATTAGCAGCAAATATCCACAATAAAAATTCGGTCATGACGTTAAGGCATCAGGCTAAGTGAAATCAGACAGACAAATACTGTATGATCTTAATTACACGAGGAATCTAAAAACATCAAACTTGTAGAAACAGAAAGTAGAACAGTGGTTTCCAGGAGCTGAGGAGTAAGGAAAATGGGGTGACGTTGGTCAAAAAGGTACAAAAGGTACAAACTTTCAGTTGTAAGAGGAATAAGTTCCAAAGATGTAAGGTACAGCATGGTGATTACAGCTGAAAATACTATGTTGTGCACTTGAAAGTTGCTATGAAAGGAGAGTTTTAATGCTCTCACTGTACAACAACAACAAAATGGTAATTATGTGAGGTAAGGAGGTGCTAAGTGACCTTATTATGTAAACATTTTGCAATACGTACATGTGTCAAATTATCACTCTGTAAAATTTAATCTTCCACAATGTTGTATGTCAAGTGTACCTCAATAAAGCCGGAAAAATGCAGTCGTAATAGTCCTCTTTCTCAAATATAGAAATTCCATACTCCAAAAAACAGATGCTAAGTAAAACAAGAAACTTGGTAGAGAAAAAAAAAAAAGAAAGAAACAAAACTGATGACTTAAAATAGGAAGAAATATGGTCCGTTGGCCAAGCACCAATTTCCATTTATGAATTAATTATTCATTCATTCAATAAATGTTTCTTATTCTCGAGAAATAAGCTACCTTGCTGCCACCTGCCATCAAGTTATTTCATTCTTCATTAGCTGCCCTCCCAAAAGAGTGAACAGAGGGAAAAGTTCAATGTCTTCCCTGGGTAAGTAGCAATAGAAAAAGTCGTGTAAATAACGCAAGAGACGATGGGAAAAACTGAACTTGAATTCTGTGGAGAATCTACGTTCCATTTATTCATCATTGAAGAGCCCGCGTGGCCATTAAGCCCCACACTCTTTGAAGCTGTGGCCCCTGGACCCTGACCTTTGTCATCCCACCAAGGAGGTCAGCCTGACGGCATATTCACTCCCTCTCTCCTAAACCTGAGCCTCCTAACCCCCAGCACAGGGCATTTCCATGTATCTATGAGCAGACGCATCGGGCGCCCCCCTCTTACATGCTCTGGGGCTCACCCCTAAGTTCTGCCCAGTCTCATGCAGACTCCAGCTCACTCCATGCTGACGGCACGGGGTACATGCTGTGCTCTTCCGTTCAGGCCCCGGGGCTTTCCTGAGACCACAGAGGCTGTGGAGAGATGCCCAGGCCTGTGGAAATATGCGGTGCACCAGTGCAGGGGAGTTAACCCTGGGGCCCACACTCCACCAACAGGGGAGAAGCCAAAGGTAAAGACCTGCCCACCCTTGGGTGCTCTTGACGGAGAATTCCGAAGCCTCCTCGTCGGGAGATCTCAGCGAGAGTAAGACCCCACTGGCCACAGCAGCGGTCTCCACCATGCGTCTGTAGTAGTCTGTCGGGGCTGCCCTAACAAAACACCACAGATGGGATGACCTGAACAATAGAAATGGACATTCTCAGAGTTCTAGGGCTGGAAGTCCAAGATCAAGGTGCCATCAGTGTTGGTGTCCACTGAGAGCTCTCCCCACGGCTTGCAGATGGCTGCCTTTCCCTGGCGCTTCCAAGAAGACAGCGCTCTGGGGTCTCTTCTTATAAAGACAGAAGCCCTATCAGATCACAGCCTCACCCTTAGGACTTCATTTATTTTTTTTTTTAATTTTATTTATTTATTTGATACAGAGAGAGAGAGAGATCACAAGTAGGCAGAGAGGCAGGCAGGGGGCGAGGGAAGCAGGCTCCCCGCTGAGCAGAGAGCCCGATATCGGGCTCGATCCCAGGACCCTGAAATCATGACCCAAGCCGAAGGCAGCAGCTTAACTCACTGAGCCACCCACGGCCCCAGTCACCCTTAGGACTTCATTTAACCCTGCTTACTTCCTTGAAGGCCCCATGTCCATATACAGCCATGCTGGAGGTTAGGGCTCCAACACAGGAACTGCGGGGACACACACATTCAGTCCACACAGCATCCTTATCTTGGCTCTTCTTCTCGGCCTTAGTCTCCGTATCCCCCCAACTCCAACCCCCTGGCATCGCCTCTCAAACAAATCAGCTGTTTGTAAGTCCCTTCCCCAGGTTCTGCATCCAAGACCCATCCAAGACTCAGCTGTCCCCTGAAGCCACACTTTGATTCCACCTGCCCAGATGTTCTCCGACCGTCCTTATAGCTGATCCCCCTCACAGGCCCGTGTTTGTTCTCACTCCCCTCCCAGTCCAACCCATCCCATGACTTAGGTTTTAAGTTAGCTACTGAGTTATTGATTCATCAAATAACTGTATGGGGTTACTATTACAGGACAGGATCCTAATGCAAAAATGCTCACAGGTCTTAGGCAGTTAACATAAATGAGTGATGGGAGCCAAGTGAGAGCAAAGAATCCCTTGTAATCACGTGTCCAATGTTGCCAAGTTTTGTGCTTCTCATAAAAGAGGGACTCGTGGTTATTATGCAAAGTCTCTTGATTTTTAAATGTTGGTAACAAATTTAAATCTATTCATAACACTGCACTGATCACACCATCATCTTAAAGCTTCCAGTTTCAAGTGTCTGTACAAATTGGTGGGAAGACAACAGGAAATAGAGACTCTGAGCTCTAGAAATCTAAGAAGCAGACAGCCAAAGTGAGGGGCGATTGCCATATGTTGTGACCAGAGCACTGATGGGGTAGGACAGGCAGCATAATGGCCCCTGGTGATGTCCACATCCTTACCCCAAGAACTCATGGATATGTCAGGTGACCTGGCAAAGGAGAATCAAGGTGGCAGGTGGAAGTAAGTTTGTTCGTCTGATGACCATCAGATGTGGAGCTTATCCTGGATGGTCCAGGTGGGCCCAATGTAATCCCAGGGTCCACTGATGTGGAAGGAGGCAGAGATATTCAGAGTCAGGAAGATACTTGAAGATGGAGGAAAGGACCATAAGCCAAGGAATGTGGGAGACCTAGAGACGCTGAAAAAGGCAAGCAAAGAGATTCTCCCCTGGAACCTCCAGAAAGAATGCAGCCCTATTGGCACCTTGATTGTTAGCTCAGAAAGACCCGTTTCCAACTTTTGAGCTCCAAACTATAAAATAACAAATTTACTTGAAACCACTGTTTGTAGTAATTGTTATACCAGTAATAAGAAACGGACACATGGCTTAACTCCAGGATGCCAAGACAGATACTGAGCCCAGGCTTGGGAGGGAAGGGTTATCAGGGTTCTCAGAGAAGTGACATATGACTGAGTCCTAAAGGATGAACAAAGTTTGGGAGTGGGAGTTCCAAGGAGTACAAGTAGCATATGCAAAGGCCCTGTTCTATATATTCAAGCAATTTCAAGGCATTTAAAATAGCAAGATTAGGGGCACCTGGGTGGCTCAGTGGGTTAAGCCACTGCCTTCAGCTCAGGTCATGATCTGAGGGTCCTGGGATCAAATCCCACATAGGGTTCTCTGCTCAGCAGGATGCCTGCTTCCCTCTCTTTCTCTCTCTCTACCTGCCTCTCTGCCTACTTGTGATCTCTCTCTCTCTCTGTCAAATAAATAAATAAATAATCATTTAAAAATAAATAAATAAATGAATGAATAAATGAATAAATAAATAAAATGGCGAGATTGTATTCCCAAATATTTCATTAATTTCTCAAATAATTCTCTTAGGAATGCTATTAGGGAAATCCCTTTATTGGAGAGATCATTCTGTCTAGCCTAGAAAGGCTGAAAGACTTCAGAAAGTTACATAGCTCTGAGTTTCACTATCTTCATTTGTGAAATAAGGAAGTTACAGTAGGTGAACCATAAGCCTATTCATGACCACTTAGCAGATGAGCTCAAGTATGAAAAAAATAAAATATTTCTCTATTTTTGCCATATATATCTGGCTCTGGTTCCCCATAACCAGATGGAAGAAATTTCAACCTCAGCTGTTACTGGTACATATCCATGCCCTCTACTCTGGCCAGGGCTATGCCAAGGTCCTGGAGTCTCTGAAGCATCTAAGCATCAAAGAGGACCCTATATTTTTGTCAGTCAGGTTGCTGGCCCTCAGTGGTTATAGCTAAGATGCCCTTTGCCCCATCCAGCATCTCAGGTCCAATGGCTTCAACGCTATTAGGCAACGCTGGGAGATCGTGTCCCAGGTCCACCATCAACGCGATCACATGGTGCCATCTCCTCTGTGATACTCAACCCCTGTAGAACCTTAGTCCCTAGAACCACTTCCCCAAGTTTTAGGCATCTCGTTCCCCTCACTCCCTGATGGATCTCAAAGGCTCATCCCCCTCATCTCTATCCATCAGGAACATGAAGAGATTTCTATTTCCAGAGCCTCACCTTTTATAGAAGAAAGGAAGAGCTAGTCTTCTGGTATTTTCTACTTCTTCCCTAATTCAATCAGAGAAGAGAGTAAGTGACCCCACAGAGAGAGAGTGACCTCAAGTTTACTAATTAATATCTCAATGAACTATCCTGGCCTATCTAGGTGGCAGTTGGCAGGCTCACATAAATATTATCTATGTGGTAGGTTATGTAAAAAGAGTACAAAAATGGCCCCACACTGTCCTAGGGATTCTTTGATAGCAAAAGAAAACGAAAGCAAGAAGGAGACCAGAAAAGGGACTCGAAGGCTGGTCAGCGAGCACCTGGCTTAGAGTACTTTTCTATTCTGCTCACGATGTCGACCTTAAACACTGAAATATTTAATATTGGTAATAATAAACAATTGGGTGACTTCTCCCTGTCTGAATAAATAAACAACTTGTCATTTTGCTTTAGCCGAGGAGACATTCCAGCCTAGAAAGAAAATGTTCTGCCCCTTCCCCAGGAAAGACCCACTCAGAATCAGTGTAACATTTTCAAGCGAGCTCACAGCTGAGGGATCGCCCACCTGCCACCCACCTCAGAGAGAAATCAGGCCCTTGCCCCCGGATGGCCAAGATGTCCATCTGAATTTTTGCTCTCCTCCAGGTAGGGCAAGTGGAAGACATACCATCTGACAAGGGCATGAGGCCCCATGAGAACTTCAGCCTCCCCTCCCCACGTCTCCAGCTCTGCTGCAGCCCTCCTGTCTCAGGATTCCTGAGCATCTTCTCTGACCCTCAGCACACCTGCCCAAGTGCCCCACCTGGCCTGCACACACCCAGTACGCAGCCCATCCTTACTCCCTCAACAAAGGTCATCACCTTTTCTCCCATTGTGACTCTTGCCAGGAGTGGCCAGATTGAACTTCAGATTGGAGCATTCCTATTATTAACTGTTGACCGCAATAACCATGAATTATTCAACAGCTCCTGGACCAGGGCTGGCAAGGAACAGCCATTCGGAGTGGAGGCCCTCATGTCCTCTGGCCATCACTTTCCAGATTCTCATCAGACCAGACAGCTGCCTCCAGAACTAAGCCTGAATCCTCCAGCGGGTCTGCTGTTTCAGGGGCCAGGGATGTCACTCAAGGGGAGCCAGCTGGGTTCGGGCTCTTGCCCTGTCACATGAGATGGTGGAAGGTAGACGATCTCACAGGTCACTGTCACGCCTGTCCACTCTGAGGTGAAATCCTCTCACTCTTTCACAGGCAGGACTGGCCAGCACATTCTGGGGAGAGAAGGCTCTCAGAAAGTGGGCGCAAGCTTCCCAAACACACCAGGATCTGACCAGAACTCACAAAGAGTAGACCTGTGTCAGAGAGGCAGTTAAACTACTGACAGCTCTTTCTGACGGACACCCTGCTCCTGTGAAATGGGCTTTCACTCCCTTTGAAAAGCCCTCTCCACTTGGGACATTAAAATTGACTGAAGATTAACAAGATTCTTTGGAATAGGACCAGCAGATCCTAGGGACGTTGTTAAGCTCAACTGGCATTTCATTCTTTGTTCTTCATTTTTATACACTTTCCTTTCAGTAGCACAGCTCTCTCTCTCTACCTTAGTGTAGATGCCACACAAATCTTCCTCCAGGACTTTTTGCTTGATTTTCTTTTGCTTTTCATTTTTCCAGCGTTCTGTAATTTTATGACCCTCTGTGTACCCAAACACCTTGGGATGGGTAAATCTGCACGTATGTCAAATAAGTAAAGATGACATGAAGACAATAGAGGACCCAACAATGGTATCCATCCACAAAGCTGCCCTTTGTCTGCTGGCTACTTTGGCTAAGCTGAAATCGTATCTCTCAGTTTTAAAGTCAGCAGAAGGTGGGAAAGAAAGTACTAGAAACTATTGTCTATTTCCCCCTGAACCAACTGAAGCAGTGTTCAACTCACTTTTTTTTAATTCAAAAGTCTTAATCATGGGCTGTAAACCAACCAAAAAAAAAACCTCTCAGGCTCTTGAGATAAATCATAAAATGCCTGAAAAGGCCCATGTATTCAGACCATGCCGGGATTTTCTATAAGAAATGGTTACCACTTAGAAGTCCCTTCTCTCATTCACAGCCACCAACTGCTATGACTCAGGCAGTAATCAGTTTCTTCAATATCCTATAACAAGAGGACTGCAAGCATCCAGTCTTAGGAGCTAAAAGAGAGAGAGAGAAAGACACAAGCAGGGCTATCAAGACCCTGTTAGTGAACCTGGCCATTAGTGGCATTCTCTGTAAGTACTATCAGACCTCTGCGGGAAGCAGAGCTGCTCTCTCTCAAATCAGCACAACCAGTAGAGATGGGTTTGATTTTTCTGCATTTTATTCCTTTGCAAATTTGCATTTTAGCTTGAGCCATACACCTCCAAAAGACAATACGCTCTTTTTCCAGCAACAGAAGTCACCTACCAAGGTGTATATTAGGTTGCCAGGGCTGACATAATAAAATCCCATAGACTGGTGGCTTAAACCACATTTGTTGCCTCAGTTCTGGAGGCTAGAAGCCCAAGATCAGGGTGTTGGCAGGCAGGGTAGGTTTCTTCTGAGGCCTCTCTCCTTGGCTTGTAGATGGTCACCATCTTCCTATATCTTCCCAAGGTATTTCTTCTGTATGTGTCTATGTCTTAATCTCTATTTTTTTTTTTAAGAACACCAGCCATATTGGATTAAGGTAACCTATGACCTATTTTACCTTACTTACCTCTGTAAAAGTTAGTCATTATAAGGTACTAGGTAGGACGTCAACATTTGAATTTTAGGAAGACATAAAGTCAACCCACTAAGAGGGTAGAAAAATTCTTGTAAATTCCTGCTTCGTGCAGAAAGGCTGCAAAGCTGGGTTCTGCAAAGCTGGGTTCTGTGGGGCTCAAAGTACAAGGACTCTGCTATCATGTTTGCTCGCTAAGCATTTCTGAGAAAGGAATCTCAGTATGGTCACCAGGGGAAATAGCAGGTTTCCACACTGTGTGCTGAGCATTTACCTAAACAGAGGCTGCATCCCACCAGGCCACTCTAAGAGCCAACCTTTTTAGGTATCCCAGTTGATAGAAAGATTTGCCCAGTTGGTATGGGCAAATATTGAGACTTCGAAACAACATCCGGAGGTGTGTCATTTCAAAACAGAACTGTGTCATGTTGAATTGCCAAGTGTGATTCCCCGGGAGCAATTGAGAATAATTCTAACATCTCTCTACACACACAGCTGTGCATGCGTACCAGGCATATATGGGCAATTAACTACAAAATGCCCAGTTGTTCAGTAAATAAGGCAGAAATGGTGTTTGTGAAAATGTTGAAAATGGAAGAATGTGAGCGACCCAAAACCAAAAAAGATGCTGAAAGTCCAGAAAAAGCACATTCCAACTGCTGATAGACAAGGCTCTGTCTACCTTTTTCTCTCCCTGCTGTGGGTAACTCGTTCCCAGACCTCAATCTGATAAAGAAACCCTAAGACCTATATTTTAATATCCAACAGGTTCTTAAGCATCTCAAATTTGTTAATCCTTTGGGAAGCCACCAAACTATTTATTGTGAAGAGATCAGGAAATAAAGCTTTGGCAATACAGAGACTTCTTTCACAAGTCATGGATTTAATGGCAGGTGTCACCCAAACGAAAAGATGTCACTTGGCTAATTTTTAGAATTCTATCTCTATCTTGACCCCAACGGGAAGCTCTGCAATTGAGTCCCTGTTGTCTGTGCTTGGTCAGGAAACAAACCTCCTTCAGAACTATTCTTACCATAGGAATTTGGAGATGTTTTACTCTGAGAGAAAGAGAATATAACACAGGAATTCTGGCCTGGTTTCTCAAAAGACCACTAAGCAGAATGAGAAGACTCCTCCAAGATACCCATTGGAAGGTCTCTAAAAGATCTTCCTGAATTTCACACTCCTTCTAATTTGCTTCAGAAAAATAATGCACAGTAGTCAATGTTAAATAAAAGCATACCTGTACAGATTACACTTTAACAGATGGACATGTCCTTTTGAAAGCCGTCCAAGCAAAGTTCCTTTTGTCATGCCAAGACCCGCTGGATTTGTTGGCTGGTGATTGCCCAGCACTCCAGAGTCCCGCCAACTCGTCTATAGGCTCTGGGAGCCCTAGGACTCCATTCAATGTTTCCTCGAGTTTGACTACTGTATTGTTTACTCAGAGATTTCACTGCCACCAAAATCCTATTTCCTGATTTCTGTCACAGTACCAGTTTGGTGGTTTTCTGAAGGATGAACAAACACAAGAAGTTTTTAATCATGCAGGGACCTGTTGGATATTAAGAAGGAAGTCTCACCTTTCCTCCGGCAGACAGCATTAGATGGCTGTGGGTCACACTTAAGACTCAGTTCCAGCCACCATTAGGGGGAAAAAAAAAATCTTAAAAATTCAGTGGGAACGAAGACATCAGCCAGAAAAACAAAAACAAAAACAAAACACCTACTTCTGAGCCCACCATCAGTAAGACCTCCAGTTAGAAACCAGCTGAAAATGACATTGTATAGCACTAAGGCCATTAGATTCAACATAGGTTTGCAATCATATCAGTAAGAAACTGTAATGTAAGTTTTGGAATCATCTGAATCATTTCTAGAAGAAACTTAAAGACAAACCCAAGACAACTCCTTTGCAGACTTGACTTTAAGAAAACAAGATATACCTTAAGTCGTTTCTGTTATGTGTCTTTCCCAAGAATATCATCCAACACGGTAACAACCACCTGAAGCTGTTTTCTCAAATTACAGTAAATGAATGCTTACTATATAGCGAGAAGCAATCAATCCAGGACTTTGGTGTGTGCAGAGTTTAGAACCAAAGAATTTTGGAAGCACATGCCCACAGGGTTGCCAAGGGAGATCAGTACTGTTGATCCAAACTTCAGGTTCTGAAAAGATTCATTTCTTCTATTAGCCATGAGGAATGATGGACTCAGGGCCTGGACAAGTCAAGTCTGGCTGGATTTAGTTCCCAGAGCTACGATCCACCTCACAAATCCCTACTGCTCGTCATTCTTCAGGAAATGTGAGGCTTGGTCAATAGCTCCCACCCTCCCCCACAGCAGGATTAGTAAACGTGGCCATGGAAATCTTTGGATAATTAACAGGAAGGAGAAACACAGCCTGGGCTCCCCAGAATCGGCAGTCCGCTGACCTTTGCTCCAGTTCTGGAACAACAGGGACCTGGGAGGTAAGCCGAGAAGGACAGGGGAACTCCTCTTCAGGGCCAAGCCCATGATACAGCCAAGCAGCCGAGTAGCTGTCATGACGTTGACTTCTAGCAGCCCCCCAAAGCCCGAACAGCATGCTGGCCAAGTAAGTCTGTGTTCAAGCCCTCCAGCTTGATAAAAGGCATCAGCACAGAAATGCCCAGGGCTGAGAGGCAGCCACCACCAAAGCTAATCCAGGCAGGTCGCCCCGATCCTTCTACCATGACCAACTACATAGCAGAGCATCCAAAGAAGGTCAAACTAAAACATGACAAGATACAGATGAGAGGAAGGATGAGGAATTCCTTGGTTGGAGTCCATCCAACACCAAGACAATAAGAGCCACCTAAGTCAGAGACAGGCAGATAAAAATTGAGACTCCAGTTTACCCAAAGAGAGCTGGGTAGGGACGCAATCTCACCTCCACAGCTGGTAGACAGAAGTTCACTGCCAAGGGTTAACTACCATCCAGGTCCCTCAAAGGGCTCAACTGTGGCAAAGTGAATCCAATAGAGACTCAGTCAAAACATGCCCCTGGTGGGGGGCCTGAGTGTTTCAACTAATTCAGTGTCCAACTCTTGATTTTGGCTCAGGTCACAATCTCAGGGTTGTGAGATCCAGCCCCGAGTCAGGCTCCACACTCCACACTGAACATGGAACCTGCTTGAGATTCTCTCTCTCCCTCTGCCTTTGTCCCTCCCGACCCCCTGCTCTCACTCTCTCTCTCTCCCAAAGAAAAAGAAAAATGCCCCCAGTAAAGCCAGTACTAAGAAAGCCAGCACGCTTCTTGGAAAATCTCTAAACAGTGTATCTTTGGATCAAGAGTCTTAAGGATTTCATATGTGTCATGGAGAATGTGAATTTCCACAGGGCAAAATAGCAAAGGCAAACTAGAGTAAAGGGAGGCAGGAAAGTGTCTGGTGAGAGAAAGGAGTCATATCTTATTCATGAGGCTATCACTGGTGGAAGAGAAACCAAAACCAAATAATCGCACATTCTCAAAGTCATTGACAAAGAAAAAGTGCATAAGCCACCACACTAAAAGCATGGAATCAAGTAAGAGCAAACGTATCCTTTCCCCCCCCCCAAAAAAGAAGAAGAAGAAGAAGAAGAAGAAGAAGATTAAATTGGAGAAGAGAGAGAGGAGTGAATTCAAAGCCAAGATGGAAATTCAAAACCAATGGCTGTCAGGTAAAGGCTCCATGGTCATACATAATTAAAACTCATATGGCTGGTAACTCCTCAGCCATGGGATGTCTCAGAAAACTAAGATCAGGGTAGGGAGGGAAGCTGGATGAGCACTAATGAGTTAGAAAGGCCAGAATGAGTCATTGAGGGTCCGCCAGTTCTCAAACTCTGATACACACTGGAATCCCCTGGAGCTTTGTAAAAGCAGACATTCCTAGCTTTGAAACCATTAAGGCTGGCTGAGAGGAGCTATGATCTCATAACCACTTTCAATTTTCAGGAAAAAATGATGCGGCAAGTTTAAAAGATTTTTTTTTTTTTTTAATGAAGAAGAGGTTCGACTACCCACAGCCCCCAATTCCAGCCGCCTCAAAGCTCCATTTGCCATTCACCTTCCACCAGAGCACATCTAGAAATGCCCAGAGAAGGCTCTGGAACCTGTGCTACTGTACTTCATATCAGAGACACCAGTGACAACCCAGCTCTCCAAGTCTGCAGGACACCAGCATATGCCTCAGCCAGAGGAAGATGCTGTTTAGACATCTCAGGAGGGTCTGGATTCATGGATGGAACACGAAGACTAATCTAGGATTTTATATGATGATTGTTGGTGTTCAAGATCATGCATAGTGCCTTGAATTGTGCAGATGAGCAAGGAATGAAAAGTTGTGGGCTGGGTGGCCCCGAGAAGGCTTGAGGATAACCTGTGAATTGCATTTTAGGGTGATTCTCTTTTTCCCTCACTTTCCATAAAAGTAACTGAAAGAGTCTTAAACAAGCTGGAACATTCTTCCCCATCTGTTTAGTTTCTAAGTCTTTAAAACTAATGAATTGTTACTAAGAGAACATAGAGGCAAACAGTAGTCGAGAGCAACTTTAATGGGCCTGCCTACGTGCTGGAGGAGAACTGCTTACCTCTGACGTCACCCTATAAAGCTCCAACTTTAGGGATAGAAGTACCATCCTCCTGACTCTTTAACAGGTAAGACAAACCTAAGAAGAAAGGATGAACAAGCACTCCCATGATAAGGTCCACTCAGAACAGACCCAGCACTGGCCTTCTGTTCTCCTGGCCAAATGGGGACATGTCCTAAAGAAGCAGGAAAAAAAAAATGGAAACATTCTGAGCAACTCAGAGTTCCTAGGCCCATCAGAGAATCCAGCAACCTGTCAAGCAGCTGGAAACAGAGGCCATTATCTGCATATCCCTGTGCCATTTCTACATGTCCATGTTTGGGCCTTACATGGTGAGGCTCGGGAGGTGTCTGCACTCCTCTGTGGCCATTTGGAACTAGTATTCCCAATGCGAGGGCAGCAACACATGGCCGTGGGTGGGTGAGTGTGGGTGGGCGGGGCACCAGCTCTGGGAAACTGAAGGAAGTGAGGGAAGGGTGGAAGGGTGGAAGGAGCAAGGTCCACAAGGGTCCGCGTGGCTCAGTGCCAAAGAAGGGAAGTGTCAGTGGGCGCTTGTCCTCGGGGTCCTCTCCCATGGGGAAAGGTTGATAAAGAATATTAGAGACTCACCTTTTTCTTCTCTGACCACAGAAAATGAAATCAATCCCTTCTGAAACTATCCAGGATGTGTATTTTACCAGCAGAGGTATTTGTATTTCTCTAAGTGGTAAAGCACGAAAACTCTGTGATGGGACAGCTGCTGTTTTATTGACAGACCCTAAAATCTCACTGGACAGCTAGCAAAGAGGTCCTCGCTTGACTTGGGTTGGTCTGGACTCCAGTTCTGGACCTGCCATTTCCTACTGTGGAGCTTTAGACAAGTGTCCTCACTCATGGAGCTTTAGACCAGCGCCAGAGGGCTGTTGTGAGGTTTGAGTGGGAGAATACATGTAAAGTCCTTGCCAAGTGACAGCACACAGTGGGGGCCTCATAGACCTTCACTTGCTCATTCGCTGATGGGGCTAGGCTGCCATCCGGGAGGCCACCAGGAAGAAATGGCTTTCCCACCCTGGACTTGTACACCTGCATGTTAGTAAGTGTCGTGCAAAAATGGTGTTCCATGGTCAAAGAGTAGAGGAGATAATGGGCTCAACATCATTAAACCATTTTCTTCTCTTGCTCAACTTCTCAGGGCCATTAAATATGCTAATTTGCCCTGGGTTCTCCATATAATACTCAGGGCAGCGAAGAAAATATGCAGCATTTCTCAAACTTAATTATGTAAGAAACTCATTTTCTGACACACACTGACATACCCAGGAGAGCGTTTCATGGCCCACAGCTCAGGCGATGTTCATCCAGAGCAAAAGTCAAAGACACATATGAGACAGAGGCTCACCCAACCACCGTGTGGGGTGTGGTATTTGCTGACTGGCACTTACCCAGACACCATCATGAGGGAAGAGACATTCTGGAGTCACGAATGATGGTAATGCTACCAAAAAAGGAGAGTGCCAGCCAGAGGAACACCACACCATCCCCCATGAGCCATTACTGTCCATCCATGGGAGGCCAGGCCCATCCCAGCTCCTCCTCAGTAGAGGCTCAACACAACATCCATTAGGGGCCTGTTTTGTTTTGTTTCGTTGTTTTCAGGAGAACATATACTAAATTTATAATGCAATATCAACAGAAAAATCAGACATTCCTTACTGAAAAAAAAAAAAAATCACTTTCTGTATGAATGGATCCACTCTGTAAAGTATAGAAATCTGTACCATTAGAGTGGACTATTTGACACAGGTGAGAAGGAACCCTAACATTTAGGGTTATTTGAAAATTTTTCCCATAAAATCACCTTTGTTAATATTTTTATGTTATACTACTTCAAATGCACATAATTTATGTTTGCATAAATGTCAACAGTCTCTACTCCTAGTCAATCAGTCACCAGTGTTCTTTCAAAAGCATTCTCCAATCTGCCATTTCGTTTTCCTGTTCATGTCACCAACCCTCACCACACTCAGTAGGATCATAGAGAAACCACCCACCCTCCATGCCCACCATATTTCCCCTCCCAACTCATTCTGCATGCTGTTAGTTCAACCTCCCTAAAATAGTCATTACCGCACTCTCCCACTCAGAGACCTTTGATGCCCCCCTTTGCTTATGGGATGTCCAAACCCAACCCAGCAACTGGCATTTGAGGCTCTCCACAAGGGTAATTCAGCCTTTCTGCCCAGGTCTTCCCAGTAATCTTAAATGACACTTCCTGAGACTGTAAGCCTGCCTTGCTCCTCTCAATCCCAAGGCTCTGTGCCTCCAGTCTTCCTGGCAAACATGTTAACTCTAAATCCTCAAGAACCCCCAATCCTCAAGTCTGGAAATCTTTCTACATGCCTCTAGTCCAGTCCTTCCCCTAATCAAATATCTATAGGAGAGTCTTTACTCTCCATTAAGTACTTCATCTTTTATTACCTTCTATGACTATTTAATTTTTTCTATTGATATTTAATTTTTCACATATCTTTGACTTGGTTCCACACAACTAAATTCCAACTTTCTTAGAGACAGAAGGCCTATCATCTGCTTTCTTTGTAATCCCACTAAAAATAACAACAATAGGAGGAGGGAGAAATGGTAAAATTCACCCCTCTGAAGGAAAGCATTCACGCCAACCTCCAATCTCCAAAGGACCTGGACTTCTCCTTCACAATTATCACAAGAAATTGCAGCTTGGCCTCCTTTGGGTTCTGGGTGCACCACTGGCAGAGAAGGAAACAGAAATAAACAGGGCTAGATGTAGCTATACCAAATAAAACAGCAAAGTGATGAAATCTCAGAGCCATAAACTCCTGCCAAGCTTAGCAATCCTTGGTTTCAATTTGCTCACCTATCCTAGAGGATGAGACTTCAGAGAACTTATATTTTTGCATTCAGTGACATTTTCAGAACAGGAGATACCAAAAAGGGCCTGTGGTATCACATGTGTTCCCATGCACACGTATTACTGAGACACCAACACAAATGCAAAGAAGTAGCATTGAAAATACTTCAAAATATATTATCACACCCTTCAAAACTGAAAGCCCTAAGTACAAAATATAATAAAAATATCAGCATGGTAGGGTACCTGGGTGGCTCAGTCACTCCCCCTTCCCACTCCCCTCACTTGTATTCCCTCTCTTGCTGTCTCTCTCTGTAAAATAAATAAATAAAATCTTTAAAAAAAAAAACTGATGAGCATATTTAAGAAAATAGATGCAAGATCAGACACTCACCAAAGAACTGTATACACACACACACACACACACACATACACACACACACACACACAGACACGAATCAGATGGAAATTCTAGAACTGAAAAATATATTGTAACAGAAGAAAGTAAATGCTATTGATATCCAGGATCTTCAAAGAACTCCTTAAACTCAACACACACAAAACAGATGATCATGTCAAAAAATGGGCAGAAGGCATGAACAGACACTTCTCCAATGAAGACATACAAATGGCTAACAGACACATGAAAAAATGTTCATCATTGGGGTGCCTTGGTGGCTCAGTGGGTTAAAGCCTCTGCCTTCGGCTCAGGTCATGATCCCAGGGTCCTGGGATCGAGTCCCTAATCAGGCTCTCTGCTTGGCAGGGAGCCTGCTTCCTCTGCTCTCTGCCTGCCTCTCTGCCTACTTGTGCTCTCTGTCTGTCAAATAAATAAATAAAACCTTTTTTAAAAAAATGCTCATCATCATTAGCCATCAGGGAGATTCAAATCAAAATCACAATGAGATACCACCTTACACCAGTTAAAATGACCAAAATTAGCAAGACAGGAAACGACATACGTTGGAGAGGATGTGGAGAAAGGGAACCCTCTTACACTGTTGGTGGGAATGCAAGTTGGTGCAGCCACAGTGTGGAGATTCCTTTAGAAATTAAAAATAGAGGGAAGCCTGGGTGGCTCAGTTGGTTGGACGACTGCCTTCGGCTCAGGTCATGATCCCAGAGTCCCGGGATCGAGTCCCACATCAGGCTCCCAGCTCGATGGGGAGTCTGCTTCACTCTCTGACCTTCTCCTTGCTCATGCTCTCTCTCACTGTCTCTCTCTCAAATAAATAAATAAAATCTTTAAAAAAAAAAAAAAGAAAAAAAAAAGAAATTAAAAATAGAGCTTCCCTATGACCCCTGCAATTGCACTACTTGGTATCTACCCCAAAGATACAGACATTAGTGAAAAGAAGGGCCATTGCACCCCAATGTTCACAGCAGCAATGGCCACAGTCGCCAAACTATGGAAAGAACCAAGATGCCCTTCAACGGACGAATGGATAAGGAAGATGTGGTCCATATACACTATGGAGTATTATGACTCCATCAGAAAGGATGAATACCCAACTTTTGCATCAACATGGACAGAACTGGAAAAGATTATGCTGAGTGAAATAAGTCAAGCAGAAAGAGTCAATTATCATATGGTTTCACTTATTTGTGGAGCATAAGAAGTAACACAGAAGACATGCAGAGATGGACAGGAGAAGGGAGTTGAGGGAAATTGGAGGGAAAGATGAACCATGAGAGACTGTGGACTCTGAGAAAAAATCTGAGGGTTTTGGAGGAGCAGGGGGTGGGAGGTTGGGTGAGCCTGTGGTGGGTATCATGGAGGGTACATACTATACTGCATGGAGCACCAGGTGTGGTGCAGAAACAATTAATTCTGGAACACTGAAAAGAAATTTAAAAAATAAATAAATTTTTTTTTTTTTAAATAATGCTATTGGGCGCCTGGGTGGCTCAGTGGGTTAAGCCGCTGCCTTCGGCTCAGGTCATGATCTCAGGGTCCTGGGATCGAGTCCCGCATCAGGCTCTCTGCTCAGCAGGGAGCCTGCTTCCCTCTCTCTCTCTCTCTGCCTGCCTCTCCATCTACTTGTGATCTCTCTCTGTCAAATAAATAAATAAAATCTTTAAAAAAAAAAATACTAGTTTAAAAAATAATGCTATTGATGGATTTACAGCAGAATAGACCTAGCTGAAGAGAGAATTAGTGGATCTGGAATATGATAGTTCAGTAGAAAGTGTTCAGAGTGGTAAATAGAAAGAAAAAAGAAAAATCTGAAGAAAACCAAAAGAAAGAGTATTTGAATCTGTGAAAAAGGACAAACATTTACTGAATACATACCACAGGCTAGACACAATTGTTTTCAAGTAACTAAGTCTGCTTTCATAAGACATTCTGATTTGTATTTTACAAATTTGAGGGAAAATATTCAGAACTGATGCTTAAAAGAGTCTATTTTAAATATATATTCATAATAATAACAATGTTGAGAGCACCTTCTGTGAATGAAGTGTGAAGCCTAGTAAAAGAACATAATGATCTTTAAAGTTGGAAAGAACTAGGTTCCGATGCTGCTGTTATATTTACCTGAACATACTGTAGATCTCAATTTCTCTATCTATGAAAGGCAACAATACCTTTTAAAATGCTACTGGAAGGGGCACCTGGGTGGCTCAGTGGGTTAAGCCTCTGCCTTCGGCTCAGGTCATGATCCCAGGGGTCCTGGGATCGAGCCCCACATCGGGCTCTCTGCTCTGCAGGGAGCCTGCTTCCTCCTCTCTCTCTGCTTGCCTCTCTGCCTACTTGTGATCTCTGTCAGATAAATAAAAAAATAATCTTTAAAAAAATAATAATAAATAAATAAAATAAAATGCTACTGGAAGAATGGAATACATTAAAGTACATAAAATACATAACAAAATCCCATAGGCTAAGTGAATGTTAATTCCTTCACTCCCCCGCAAGTCTCACTTATTTAAACAGCATTCAGTGAGTTTGTGATTTATCCCACTTAGGTCACCTATGAATCAAACACATGTAATATATACCCTTTTCAGATCCTATGGCAAACCTTAAGCCAAAAACAGTCAAGTCCCTGTCAGTTAAAAGAAGATGCTGCGTTTCACCCAAAGAAATAGTGGTGGCATGTCAGAAATGTGGGGAAATGGGTTTGATGAAGAGAGTTAGGAGTTTGTCCCAGAATATGTTGGATTTTAGGAGCTAAGGTGTTCCTAATTGGGAAATGTTCACCAGTAGTTAGAAACCTTACCCAGAGCTTAGGAGAGAGGCAGAAGTGCAGATTAAGTGAACGAAAGTCAAAGGGTTGGCTGAAACCACCATGGGAAAAATGTACAGCGTCAGGAAGAAAGCATCAGTATACTAAATATAGCCAGTGCTCTGGGAAGCTTCAGGAAGAAGTCAGTGATTTCCCACAGCCAGAATGAACATCAGAACACAACACAGGTCTCTTGGGGCTTACTTTACCTCATGAGTCACAATTATGTTCCACTAACTAGATCAAGGCTCCCTATCACATGGTTTCATAGCACCCCGTACTTTTCCTTTGGGGTCCTAATCATAACTGTATTTAAGTAATTCTTGTGAAATAGTTGGTGTATTGCCTCTAATCCTAGATTTTATGATCCTTGAGGGCAGGGATCGCCTCTTTCTTGTTCACCACCACATCCCCGGTACCTAACTAGTAAAGTTTCTTGCAGACAGTACCCTTCAATAAATGTGATGGGTAAAATCAGCTCAGTGGCCATAAGCCTAAAATCCTGCTTCTGAAAGTGTGGTCCAGCAGCACCACCATCACCTGAGTGCTTGTTAGAAATGCAAATTCTAAGACTCACCCAGATCTACAACCCCCAAGTAATTTTTTTTTTAAGATTTTATTTATTTGTCAGAGAGAGCGAGCACAGGCAGACAGAATGGCAGGCAGAGACAGAGGGAGAAGCAGGCTCCCTGCCGAGCAAGGAGCCCAATGTGGGACTCGATCCCAGCATGCTGGGATCATGACCTGAGCCGAAGGCAGCTGCTTAACCAACTGAGCCACCCAGGCGTCCCCCCCCCAAGTAATTTGTATGCACATAAAAGTTTGAAAAGTACTGGCTCAGTGTGGACACTTTTGATAACGAGGCCAAGAAAACCTCCCCTTGAATGAGTGGAGGAAGAGGAGGGAAGTAATTTTGACTCAGTAGCCTGTTTTCAACCAAAATTATTGGGGAACCAATAGTTTTCAAAGACAACTATGAAGTGTAATGATTACCTAATTGCCTGCCTTCAAATCAGAGGGTCCCATTTTGGCTGCACTTTAGCAACAATGGAGACTTTTAGAAAATACTGATGCCTGGGGGCACATGGGTGGCACAGTTGGTTAAGTATTGGACTTGGTTTTGGCTCAGACCTCAATCTCAAGGTTATGAGATCAAGCCCTCCCTCAGGCTCTGTGTTCAGCATGGAGTCTGCCTGAGATTCTTTCTCCCTCTCCCTCTGCTTCTTTACCCCCCACCATGTGTTATTCATCTATCTATTATCTCTCTCTCTGCCTCCCTCTCTCAAATAAATAAATAAACCTAAAAAGGAAGAAAGGAAGGAAGGAAGGGAGGGAGGAAAGGGAAACAGAGGAGGGAAGGAGGGAAGAGAAAGAGGAAAGAAAGAAAATAAATACTAATGCCTTGATCCCACCTCCCCTTCCCAGAGATTCTGATTTATTGAGTCTAGACGTTGGCTGGGCCACAAGGATTTATAAACCTCAGATGGTTCTGATGTGCAGCCAAGGTTGAGAACCACTGCCCCAGATAATTCCAACTCCTACAACTGGAGCCTCTGAACCAGGTGTGCCCCAGACTGTACCAAGCCTCTCTCTAGTTATGGGTTACGCTGAGCCCCAAGGAAGCAGATGATCAGCTCAACCCTGAGCCAGCTGGCTGCTGGTCTCACTCTGAACCCTACTGTTTTCTGATCCACTTCCAAGGAACATGAAGGCTTTGTTGCCAAGCTCTTCAATGACTGAACTTCTCCCAGTCAATTACCAAGACCTTCCCATGTCAAGGTTCTATTACTGATGAAGAAAAGTTCTATCTCACACACCAACACATTTGATTGAACCTGTAGAGAAAAAAGCATTCTGCTATGCCACAGTACTTCCAGATAGCATCCATGACTCAGTTATTAGCTTCTTGGCCTCGTAGCTTCCATCTCTTTACCATTCCCCTCTCTGCTTTCAGGCTTCCTTGATGCTACCCACCTACACTCCAATTGTCCACACTATTACCATTCATTTTAGACATTCCAAGCCTTGGACTTTGTTTAGATCTTCCCTTAAAAAAATTCACATATTGGGGCACCTGGGTGCTCAGTGGGTTAAAGCCTCTGCCTTTGGCTCGGATCATGATCTTGATCCCAGGGTCCTGGGATCGAGCCCCACATTGGGCTTTCTGCTCAGCGGGGAGCCTGCTTCCCTCTCTCTCTCTCTCTGCCTGCCTCTCTGCCTACTTGTGATCTCTGTCTGTCAAATAAATAACTAAAATCTTTAAAAGAAAAAAATATATTTTAAATAAATAAACAAATAAAAATCTTAAAAAAAAAAAATGAATTCACATATTGCTTGTCCTTTCCCACTGTGACTTGAGCTCCCAGTATGAGAAAAGCCATCAGACTCTTACCTCCCCCATGGGTTCATCCCCAAATTCCAAATGTTTGCCCTGCTCTAAAGTTTAGACAAATCTTCCTCATCTAGACCAGAGCCTTACTCGTTTTCTCAGAACTGGCCTTCCTTCTTTATCTTCTCCCTCTCACCCCAAAAACTACATCCTGAAGAATGTCTGCTCCTGTGTCCAGAGCTTTTATTTCAATTTATAACTGTCAAATTCTCCCACGTCTTAACTAGTCAAAACCATGCAGTCCATTCTAAGCAATGGCTTAGAGAGAGCTACTAACTATAATATTAAACTTCCTCCAATAGGGTTCTTTTTTTTTTCTTTTTTAAAAAAAGATTTATTTATTTTAGAGAAAGAGAGAGTGGGGAGGGACAGAAGGAGAGGGAGAGAGAAGATCCTCAGGTCAACTCCCCACTGAGTGTAAAACCCAACACAGGGCTTGCTCTCACAATCCTGAGACCATGACCTGAGCTGAAATCAAGAGTCAGACGCTTAACTGACTGAGCCACCCAGGTGCACCTCCTCTACTAAGGGTTCTAAACCTGGGCCTGAAGCTTCCCTTTATGGGAATCAGGGGGTCTGCACTGGCTTCTCCCTTTGTTGGTAGCAAAATGTGTGTGGTGAACACATGTGCACTTTTCTGTGCAGAAAAGGCCATAATTTTCATAAGAACTTCAAAAGAGTCCTGAAGCACATAAAATTCATCATTTGAAAAATGAAAATCAAAACCACAATGATATACACTTTACACCCATTAGGATGGTTATTATAGGGGAAAAAAGAAAAAAAACTAAGGTTGGAAAGGATGTGGAGAGATTGGAATCCTTGTGCACTGCTGGTGGGAATGCTGTGGAAAAGAGCATTGTGGTTCCACAAAAAATGAAGCACAGAATTACCATATGACCCAGCAATTCCACGTCTAGGTATATATCCAAAAGAACTACAAGCAGGGACTCAAGCAGCTATTTGTATACCCACATTTATAGCAGTATTCACAATAATCAAAAAGTAGAAATAACCCAAATGTCCATTGATAAATGAATGAATAAACCAGATGTGATATATTTATATAATGAAATATTACTCACCCTTAAAATGGAAAGAAATTCTGATACCTGCTACCACATGAATGAACTCTGAAGGCGTTATTGCTACATGAAATAAGCCAGACACAAAAGGAAAAATATTATATTATTCCACTTATACTAGGTACCTAAAATAGGCAAATTCATAGAGACAAAAAGTAAAATAGAGATTAATAGGGGCTAAAGGGAAGGGTACATTAGGATTTATTGTTTAATAGATACAGCATTTCAGTTTGGGATGATGAGAATGTTCTGGATAGATAGACAGCAGTGATGGTCACACAACATTACGAATGCACTTAATGTCACAAATTGTACACTTTAAAAATGTTAAATTGGCAATTTATGTTGTGTTTTT
This sequence comes from Mustela nivalis, assembly GCF_964662115.1. Lineage (NCBI taxonomy): Eukaryota > Metazoa > Chordata > Mammalia > Carnivora > Mustelidae > Mustela > Mustela nivalis. The sequence continues at coordinate 25,159,443 of NC_139032.1, forward strand.
TACCAGAATAAAAAGTGGCTTAGGGGCGCCTGGGTGGCTCAGGGGGTTAAGCCGTTGCCTTCGGCACAGGTCATGATCTCAGGGTCCTGGGATCGAGTCCCACATCAGGTTCTCTGTTCAGCGGGGAGCCTGCTTCCCTCTCGCTCTCTGCCTGCCTCTCTGCCTACTTGTGATCTCTCTCTGTCAAATAAATAAATTTTTAAAAAATCTAAAAAAAAAAAGTGGCTTAAATGGTAAATTTTATATCACATATATGTTACCACAATAAAAAAAAGAGAGAGACCTAAACCCAAAAAAATATATAAGCATCCACCTTGAAGAAGATAGGCCTCAGACCCATTGTCACATATATTTGAAAGGTTTGAAACACTCCCCCATTGCCATCCTGCCTCACCAGTTTGGTAAATTACCCTTCAAGACTTGGCTCAAATATCACAGCCTGTGTGAAGCCTCCCCAGATGCCTTCAAGCAGAAGAAGGTATATCCTCCTCTGAACTCCTCAAGGTCCCTTACATTATATCGTAGAACATGGCCACATCACTGAATGATAATTGAATGAGTGGAAGAAGGAACAAACTTATAAGTACTTGCTCCTATAGTTCTCCTTGACAGGAAAAGAGAATAACAAAATTTCCAAGTTGGAAGAGCTCTTAGAAGTCATTTTCCTAAGATACCCAGTGATTTCAGAGAAAAAAGCATGTAACTCAACAAACATTTGTTTTCTGTTTCCTGTCCTCTCTTTCTTCTAATTTTATTTCTCTCACCGTAATCACTCCTAGTCAACGATGTCTTGGAGGTCCTAGCCACCAAAATTACACAACAGCAACAACAGCTACTGGACTCGGAAATGAGGAAATAAAATTGTCATTTTTTTGCAAATGATGTTATAGTCTGCCCAGAACACTGAAAAGGATCTGCAGACAATATATTAAAAATAATAGAAAAGCTTTTAGCACAGTTGCTGGATATAAAAGTAATATACAAATACCAGTTGCATTCCTATTTGACAGGAACAACGAGAAAAAGGAATTAAAAAGAAAACATCATTTACAGTAGCACAAGAGAATAGCAAGCCTCCAGGAATAAAGCTAACGAAACATGGTATGATCTCTATAGGGAAATGCATAAAGCTTTATTCAGAAATACTAACTTAACATTATGAATATGCCAATCTTCTCCCAAAATGATTCAGTGCAATTCTAATCAAAATTCCAACAGGGTTTTTAATGAAACGTAAGATGACTCCAAAATTTATACAGAAGAGTAAAGGGCGAAGATGAGGCAGAACACAAATGATAGAGAAAAACAGAGAGAAGATACTTGCCCGTAGGTATCAAAACTTACATTTAAAAGATTTTATTTATTTATTTAAGAGAGAGAGAATTAGCAGAGAGAGCAACAGAGGCAGAGGGAGAAGCAGACTCCCCACTGAGCAGGGAGCCCCATGTGGGACTCGATCCCAGGACTCCAGGATCATGACCAGAGCCGAAGGCAGACACTTTAACAACTGAGACACTGAGGTGCCCCGAGGTATCAAAACTTATCATGAGCCGCAGTAATGAAAACAATGGGTATTAGCACAGAAATGAACAAAGTGAGCCACGAAATAGAAGGAAGAACCCAGAAACAGACATTTATACATAGGAAATTTGAATATCTGATAGAAATGGCTTATCCTGTCAATAAAGACAAGAGTGATTTTTTTCACTATACAGAGCTCAGAAAACTAGTTCCCCATAAGAAAAAGTATGAAATTAGATCCCTACCCCTATACTACCTAAAAAAAATTAATTCCAGATAGGTCAAAGATTTAAATGTTGCTATAAGATGATGTTTGTGAATGCCAGTTAAAAAAAAAAAAAAAGAAAAGAAAAAAAAAGCGAATCAAAATCAGTAGTGCTTAGGGAAATGCAAATCAAGACCACAGTGAGATACCATTTTCAATGATTCAACTGGCAGAGTTTTAAATCCTGATAATACTAAGTGTTGGAGAGATGTGGAGCCACAAGATCTTTTACACACTGCTAGCGAGCATCGAAACTTGCAACTTCTGGGGAAATGGCTGTATATTATTTGCTAACACGGTACGTTTTCACTCCGTCAATGCCACACTCGCACATCTACTTCAAGAGATTATTGTTGAAGTACAACAGAAGAGAAAATCTAGGAATGATCACAGTGTCTATCAACAGCAGAGAAGATGAATAAATTGTGGTCTATTCAGACAATTTAACGTTTTTCAGCAGTCAAATCAAATTAATCCAAACAACCACCAATATGACTGAACCATAACAACATAACATTAAGGGGAAAAAGCTAAGTTCTAAGAGATGACAGAGCAGAATATCACCATTTTATAATCTCAGAAACAACTAAAATGTTTTTAAACTTTATAGGAAAACATATAAGAAAGAATAACTAAATTCAAGGATTCTTGATAAAAAGAAACAGAAAGGAATGATGAGCTCAGAAGTCAGGATGGTGGTACCCTCGGTAGAGGGAAGTAGGGAGACAGTGTGAGGAGGACCCATATAGTTAGAAGTCCCTAACTGTTAAGGTTTCAGGTTTATGGATGCTTATTACATTCTTATAAACAGATTAACAGAGAAGAGGGATCCTATGCAGGCTCCAATCATATGAATGTGTAGTGAACTAGGGGTTATGATTAATCCAATTCTAGGTATTAGAAGTATTTTAAGGAAAACAAAAAACCAAAGAGGGAAAATGGTTTTTCTCAGGGTATGATAAAAAATGACAGCTATTTTCTTAAGAAAAAGTCTGCTTCCAGATCTTTTAAATTTATCATTGTTTAGAAGGCCATCCGTCCACAAAGTAAATGCTACAATAACACCATTAAAGGAAAAATCAAGTAGCACCAGGGTGGCCCAGTTGGTTAAGCATCTGCCTTTGGCCCATGTCATAATCCAGGATCCCAGGATCGAGCCCTGCATCGGGCTCCCTGATCAGCGAGGAGTCTGCTTCTCCCTCTGCCTCTGTCACTCCACCCACTTGTGCTTCTGTGTTTTCTTGCTATCTCTCTCAAGTAAATAAATAAAACCTTAAAAAATAATACTAATAGTCATTATTCCCTCTTATGACTCCTAATATTTACTTCGGAAATGTTATTGTGTTTTTTGCTTTTTTGGCTTATTTATAAAATAAGTTGATGAGGACAGTAAAGGAGAGAAACCTAACAAATGAGTCTACAAAGCAAAGATAACAAAAGTGAAGACAGGGGATCGGGGGGGGGGGGCGCTGGGTGGCTCAGTGGGTTAAAGCCTCTGCCTTCGGCTCAGGTCATGGTCCCAGGGTCCTGGGATCAAGCCCCACATAGGGCTTTCTGCTCAGCAAGGAGCCTGCTTCTTCCTCTTTCTCTCTGCCTGCCTCTCCACCTAGTTGAGATCTCTGTCTGCCACTGTGATCATTTAAAAAAAAAAAGTGAAGATGGCACATCACTTGTACTTGGCCAGGACATCTTTTGTGGCTTGTCGCCATCTCCAGGATAGCTGCTGGGCCTCAGCAATCGCGGACCAGGCTTGCACAGGAGGAAAGTATTCACTTACACCGAGTTCCACCAGGTATATTTTTGGAGGTAGCACCTCATCTGTTTGAAAACTTAAAAGGATATTTATTTGCTACATTCTCTATGCTATGATTTCAACAGGAAGCTTTTTGCTCTGTGTAAAAAGCTCTGTATGACTCACAAAATACTTGTTTGTTCGTTTTTAAGATTTTATTTATTTATTTGAGAGAGAATGAGAGAGAGCATGAAAGGGGAGAAGGTCAGAGGGAGAAGCAGACTCCCCACAGAGCTGGGAGCCTGATGCGGGACTCTATCCTGGTACTCCAGGATCAAGACCTGAGCTAAAGGCGGCAGCTTAACCAACTGAGCCACCCAGGCATCCCACTCACAAAATAGTAACGGACAAAGAATTTTCTTTTCTAAAGACATCAATAGGTACTACACTCTGCCTGAAAAGGAGGTTAACACCATCTATTAAGCCCTTAAAGAGGGCCAGTGTTTGAGAGAAATCAGACTCCATGTTCCATGCACTGTCAGTAGAGCCATTGCTAAAAGTAGTATGGGGGTGCCTCAAAAAATTAAAAAGAGGGACGCCTGGGGGGCTCCGTCAGATAACTGTCTGACTCGGCATGATCTCAGGGTCCTGGGATCCAGCCCTGCACAGGGCTTCGTGCTCAGTAGGAAGTCTGCTTGAGGATTGCTCTCCTTCTCCCTCTTCCTTTGCTCCTCCTTCCATTTGCGTGTGCATGTTCTCTCTGTCAAATAAATAAGTAAGTCTTTTTAAAAATTGAAAATTGGTGTGCCTGGGTGTGTCTCAGTCAGTTAAGCATCTGTCTGAGCTCAGGTTATGATCCCAGAGTCCTGGGATCGAGCCCCACAGGGAGCCTGCTTCGCTGTCTCCCTCTGTCCCTCCACCTGCTTGTGCTCCTTCTCTCTCTCTCTCTCTCTCAAATAAATAGAATCTTAAAAAATAATTTAAAAATTAAAATTAAAAAACTACCATAGAATCCAGAAATCCCAATACTGGGTGTATCTCTGAAGGAAATGAAATGAGTATTTCCGAGACACATGCATTTCCATGTTCATCGCAGCATTATTCACAACAGCCAAGATATAAAAGCAGCCTAAGTGTCCGTTAACTAATGAGTGGATAAATTGTGGTTCAAATACACACACACACACACACATGCATACACATACACAAACAGTGGAATATGATTCCGCATCTTAAAAAGGAGAAAATTTGTAATTTTTGACAATAAAAATGAATCTGAAGGACATGATGCTAAGTAAAATAAGCCAAACACAGAAAAATACTGCATGATCTCACTTACATATGAAATCTCAAAAAGTCAAATTCATAGAAACAGAGAGTAGAATGATGGTTAGCCAGGGCAAGGGCTGGGGGTACAAAGTTTCAGTTATTGGAGGAATAATAAGTTCTAGAGATCTAATGCACAGTGCAGTGTCAATAATATGTTGTTTTACACTAGAAGTTGCTAGGAGAGTAACTCTTCAGAGTTCTCACAGAAAAAAAAATGGTAACTGTGTGAGGTGATGGATACGTTAATTAGCTTGACTATAGTCATCATTTCATAATGCATAGGTCTATGAAAGCATGATGTACAAGTTAAGTATATACAATTGTTAATTTTAAAAGGAAAGTTTTGTGGGACATTATGACATAGGAAAGTTCCTGAAGCCAGAAGCTGTTGAAGATGGACTCCTGAAAGAAGTGAGCCATCTTGGGCTATGGCTCAAATGAAGGGTGATGGTGATGGATCAGGAGGGAAGGTACAAAGGTCCTGTGGTTAGGGGGAAGGGTACATGCAGACACACAGGCAGAAAGGAGCACAAATGCCCCCAGCAGACCAATTTGAGTCAGAGAATCCAAGCATGGCCACCCAGCCTGTGCCACGGGAGCCATGTCTGTAAGTGTTTACAGGGTAGCAAGGCAGGAACTGTTCTGGAGCGGGAGCTGTCACAGGGGCACACAGCCTGAGTATGGCAGGAGCAGCAACGCCATCAGCTGTCTGGTTCTGCTGTGTGCTTTGGAGTCGTTCTTGGGAGCTCAGCCCTGCCAGTGGGCCTGGGAGCTACCTACCGCACTTGCTGAATCCTTCAGGAAGTTCACTTGCTGAACTATCGTGAATGCTAATTTTCAGGGTTTAAGAAGAAGTGCCTATTCCTGAACAGAATATGTTTAAAGGCCTTCATCATAATCATAATCAGTATAAAACTTTCCTCCGCAATCCCTACAAACTTTCTGAACGATTTTACTAAGATCAAGCAATCCTTGTCTGTTTCCACCCAAGCTGTGGGAAGGGATGTTATGGAAGTCTGAGGCACCCATGTGAGCGCGTTTCTAAATGACAGTTCTCGCCAATTCAGAATACACATATATGTTGAAATTTCTGCAAGTCATAAAACTCCCCCAGTCGTGGGGAAATGTGGCAAAGGACTAGGCAGTCGTGTGTGTGTGTGTGTGTGTGTGTGTGCGCGCACGCGCACGCACAAGGGTGTCTACAACATGCTGCCAATTTTTGAGGGAGTAGAAAATGTCAATTCTTAGACAAGCAAACATCTCTAATCTACCAAAAGGGAAATCATTCAGGTTTGAGAAATATTTTTCCACATCCTAGTAAAATCAAAGCAGTTATAAAAAGAAACCACAGAAAAACGCTCTCTTTGGGGCACCTGGGTGGCTCAGTGGGTTAAGCCTCTGCCTTCCGCTCAGGTCGTGATCTCAGGGCCTGGGATCAAGCCCCACAACTGGCTCTCTGCTTGGCAGGGAGCCTGCTTCCTCCTCTCTCTGTCTGCCTCTCTGCCTACTCTCTCTGTCAAATAAATAAATAAAATCTTTTAAAACAAAACAAAACAAAACAAAAAAACAATACTCTCTTGTACCATAGAAGGCTAGGGACACAGAGAGTATGATCATTATTTTTTAAAGCAAAATAGAGTCCACTGTTGTGGATACTAACTAAATAAATATATGTCAATGACTTGGCTTCCACGTACGCTGAAGGACTGCTGTAATTCTGTCCCTAGGGCCTCAGCCAGAGAAACGAATATCGATGACTGGCTCTGTCTGGGAGTTCACTAATAAATCCTCACGGAGAAAGCAGACAGAGGAACCTAAATCAGAATTCTATGCTCAGGGCCCGGGGAAGATCGTACATAGACAACAAACCTGACTTACGCTGTTTGCTCCCTCGAGTGTAGAATTACATGTACTTACAGTTCACATTTCTGATGTTAAAATGCCCTTCAGTAATCTGATGTGGAAAATCAGCTGGTTTGCCTTCAACATTAACATCCGTCTCATTAGACTGCAAGGTAATTCATAAATAATTTAACAAGCCCATGACTAATTTTCCAGTTCCCTTTTGATCTCTGGGAGATGGGAGCTCTGCAAACAGTGCCTCATTCTTTACTGTAGCAGAGCACTTAATTACATTAAGCAATTTCATTAAATCCGAGAAAAATAATTTAGAAGTATTTAAGTCCTTCATGTCATTAAATTCAGAGCAAGAGAGATGTCACGTCTCACATCTAGAGCTGGCTTTCCTGTCGAACCCCTGGGGATGGAGGGCATCCTACCCCGATCCCCCATTTCAGGGAAGTTACGGGACATGCTGTCTTGAATCACTGGGTTGGCTTTCCCACTACGTGGGAGTCCCACCACCCAGATAGGACTCAGGTCAAGCAGAAAAGGGCGAAGAAAGAACAAGCTGGTGTGCAGTAATACAAAGTAATACAAAGAATATGTCAGAAGACTTGGGTTCCGGCTCCCATTTGGGCATTAGTGTACCATATGATACACACACACATACATGCAAGCACACACGTGCACACACACACGGAGAGAGAAACTACTTCTCTATAAAAATCAGATGAATTTAACCAAGAGAGTTCAAAATACTCTTAGAGGCCAATGATTCTAGAACACCTTCAAAAATGTTTTAAGGGAAGAAAAAAAACTCTTTTATCAGTTTCCAATATGTTACGATATACATTGTATAATATGTAATGCGTTATATATATAATATTATATACAATGTAACATATACTGCATCAAACATGCTAATATATTAATGTATAATCCTACAGCAAAGAATTATCACCTCCTTGCAATGAGCATAGATCATATTGACCAACAGTGAATAACATCTTATGCCTACTTCCACAAACACATAGGCACGAGTCTGAAATCTGAGACCAACCGAGCTAGAAAAACCTACCTTGCCCAGGTCAGGATTCTGAGAGCTCACCAAGGCTGACCATCACCAAGCATGTCTTCCTGGCTATACTGTTTACAAAAGCCTAAGGTGGCCATCAGGGTCTCCACAGTCCCTTGGGAAGTACATTCCATGGCCAGCAGGCAGCAGAGAAATGTCCTTTCCCAAAGGACGAAACTCCAGGATGCCTGCCCCTCCGGGGGCGACGCTTCCTCAGCCCGTCTCCTCAGCTTTCGCGCGCTTCCAGGTGGGCCCGCCTTGTTCCAGCGCCCTCTGAATCTACATCTAAGCCATTTATTAAAACCTGAAACATTATGGGGGCTTACTCTGTGCCTTTGCTTAAAGGCACATTAGTCAAAGTTACAATTTACACACATACACACACACATCCCCACTAAGTCCTTTGATAGCAATCACTGAATATTCAGCTCTATGCCTGAGTTTTAAAACATGAATCATTGAAGTAAACTCTCACATTAACAATGGTATCTTGAACCGACAGGATGCCATAAACTGATTATGAATATTCTCCCAAGAGCCACTGTGAGCGTGTTTTGTCTAAGCATTTGGTTAGCAGGGATCCTCGCAACACAGTTTGCATGGCAAATAGCATCTTGATTTCCCATCTAAGCCTGCCATCCACCTCATCTGACATGCTGCTCATTTTCAGCAGAGTGAGGAAGGGAATATTAATGGTGTCACCCAAGCTATCATCACCAGGAAGCAAAATTTACACCAGTGGTCACAATCCTGTGGGGAAAATACCATTAGCAATGGATCATAGGCAAGGTCACTGAACAGTCACCTTTCAAAATGAATCCAGTGACTTCTGTTAAAAGAACTTCTGCATTTTCTCTTCTGCCTAAAAACCAAGACTTCACTGCCTCCCTCCAACTCCTCACCCCGAAAACCTATCTCAGTCAAATAAGAGAAAGCTAAAGACCATATGTGGTATATTTCTCTCTACTTGTAAGGAATTTAATTTTAATACAAGCCACTTTTCCTCATCTCAGCAATCTGCTGAAAGACTTCTGAAGGCATCGGTGGGATATAAAAACAGATCTCCGGGCTGCTGCTGGAGTTGAACTTCAAACACCACAGTAGTGGCTAGGCTCTCAACAAACACATTTAACACAACAAATATTTACTGAGCATGAACCAGATGGCAGCCCCAGTCTGCAGACTAAGGAATGCAGCTGTACTGGGAGAGCCCTCAATCAGTGGTCCAGTCAAGGAGAGAGACTTCACCATAGATTACTTTGTGAAAGGAACAGCAAAGAAAATAGAAACTATTTTCTATAGTTATAGAAAGAAGAAAATAGAGAAGAAAACAATTAATTGCCCCAGGGGAGTACGAAAAGACTTCTCAGGACCAACTACACACCACAAAGGTTTTGGGACACAAATATGGCTGAAGTTTGAAGGGAAAGGATACAGCATTCCCAAAGTGATAAAAATTTCACCAAAATGTCTTCACAAGGAGCTTCTCATGAGTTAACTGTCCATTGCAGTGAGGTAAGGCTAGTTCAGAACAAATTTGTATTCAAGTTCCAATCAAGAACAATACCCAGTGAATTTCACCCATTGTTGGTTGCTGCCAATTAGAAATAGACCTCAGGGGTGCCTAGGTGGTTCAGCTGTTAAGCATCTGACTTCAGCTCATGTAATGATCAGGTCACGATCTCAGGGTCATAGGACCAAGCCCTATGCCCAGCTCCATGCTCAGCGGGGAGTCTGCTTGCTCTTCTCCCTGTCCCCTTCCCTCTGTTTCTCCCCTAACTCGAGCTTGCGCTCTTTCTCAAATAAATAAAACCTATATTTGGTTTTATTTATACTCAAATAAATACATATATATATGTCGCAATCTATTAAGTATAAAATCTTTTTCTATCAGCATCACTAGTCATGAGACTGCTTAAACTAAAATATATACTGCTTTTGCTGCCTTTTAAAAGATGCACACTTTAAAAAAAAAATTAAAGAAGCACCCTCAACCATTGAGGCATTCCCACAAGTCTATTACAGTTACCTAATTTACATACAACTAAATAATTGGCATTTAGGATACACAAACATCTCAGCGATGTGCTCCCCTTCAGCTCAGTTGCTAAAGAAACGTAGCAATGCTCAAGAAGGAAGAACAGAATAAAAGCATGTTGTTTGGAGCCCCACGAAAAACCCCCCTCTGCATCAGTCCTGAGCGAACATTAATTTTGCACAGCCTCATTGACGCAACCATTTCTAAAGGCACATTTAGTCACGGATGCCACCAAAACCCAAGTGGAAATTGATCAACAGTGAAGGAAATGCTCCCCTGCTTGAAAAGGTGCACTAAGACCTGGGATTACCAAAGAAGATTAGTGGTCAATGAAACCGTAACAGAATGTCTACAATTTGGAAAAGGGGAACCCTGTTTTTTTAAAACAAAGTTGGGTGCAATACTTTCACATTCTTGATATATTTCAATCGTCCTCTCCATTGCTTGCCACACTCAAAACTCCCTATTTCCATGAGGACAGCTCTGGCTAATCAGAGATCAACCCGCTCGACGACAAGGTTTTACAGGCAGGCATCGTCTTCATTGACAAGTCTCCTTCCCATTCCCCAAACCTAATACTGGACATCAGCATCACCCTCACCCCGTGTTTGACCTATGAGTTAAAAGACATGAAAAGGGGCGCCTGGGTGGCTCAGTGAATTAAGTCTCTGCCTTCGGCTCAGGTCATGGTCTCAGGATCCTGGGATCGAGCCCCACATAGGGCTCTCTGCTCAGCAGGAGCCTGTTTCCCCTTCTCTCTCTCTGCCTGCTTCTCTGCCTACTTGTGATTTCTGTCTGTCAAATAAATAAATAAAATCTTTTAAAAAAATAAATAAATAAATAAATAAAAATAAAAGACATGAAAAGCAAATGACCTCAGACATTGTCCATATTACATAATGAAGAAAACCCTACAAGGAAAGTGGGGAAGAAATTAAGTAGGCTACAAGAAATAGTTGATTTTCAAACCATCAGGATGTCTTCTGTTTCCCCCTCAGTGGGAGCTCAGTCACCCAGACATATATGCATTTTTTAAACAACAGGACTCTTATCAGGTCTCAGGCCATTTTAACAATGCTCTCAGGTGGCCTTGCTGTGACCCATGGCAGAGACCCACAGGATCTCATATTAGGTAAGCAGAGATGGAAAGAAAGAAAAGTATTCCAGTTGCTGTGCTATGGGAACTCAGCACCATATTTTCAGACCGCTGGAGAGAGAAGCACTTAGAATAATAGACTAATATAAGCTCATCACGAAACTCAGCAAAAGCACCTGGGTGGTCTGACTGCCCACATTACTCTCTGTCTCAGACATTTTGTACTGAACTTCTATACAGTCCTATTGAATTCATCACTTTTGAAGTTATTATTTGTGATTCAACCTCAAGTAGCCATAGAAAATGATATTAATAGCTGTTGTTAAAATAATACTATTAAAAAGGTTTAAATAAATGCTCTTAAAAAGGTAACGGGGAGCTATCTATCCAGCAGCTATCTACCCGGGTAGATGATTTGTTAATCAGAATCTAAAGGAATATAAAAACCAAGTACAATAAACACAGAGAAACAAGGGGTCTCACATCTTACACCCCGCCTCCCCATGTCAGACACCCCCAGGCACTGAGATTTCAAAAACAAAAGGGCAGCCAGACCCTGTTCCAATCCTAATAAATATGATTTACATTTCCTGCCCTCCTGCTCTTCAATTCTTCCAATCCTAAAAAGTACATAAACGCCCAACCTGTTTTTTTATATTCTGTCACCTTGCTTTTTTATCTGCTAATTGTGCCTCTTCCCCCAGTCATTACATTACAGGAACTTCCCTGGGCTCTGCTCACCCCAGAAGCTGAAACAACTGCAAATCTGTCAAAAACACTAGATCGTTAGCCGCCAAGTCCATCAGAAGACGGCCGACCGGATGCTCCTAGGAAAGCTCGCAATGGAAAAACAAACAGACATTTCTCTAACTTCCTTTTGCAATTCCACATTCTGTAATGGAATTAGCATTTAATCTATCTGGCACAAAAGAGATTTGGAAAAGGTTGGAGACATAAATACTAGGAAAACAAAATCCTTTTGGAAAAAAAAAAGGAAAAAAAAAACCTTTAATGAGCTTTCTATAATTTCCATACTGAAAAGTTTGTAAAAAGATCCTCTTTGTCTGTCTGTTTCTCTCTCTCTCTCTCTCTCTCTCTCACACACACACACACACACACACACACACACACACGCACCGTGCACACATACCCACACAGCTCCTTGTTGTTGCCAATACCAGCCATTTAGATAGCAAGTACAATGAAGTAAAAAGTGCATGGAAAGTCAAAGTCCAGTCCAGCAGAACCCAGTGTGACTTGACCCCATTGTTTCACGAGATGCTTCATTTTTCAAAATTCCAGGTCGTATGACTTTGATCATCACCACATGCATATTTCACTCCCGGAGAACCACAATAAACATTAGCATATCAAAGGCTCTGTGAAGTCCAGCCATTTCTTTAAAAAAAAAGAGGGGGTGGAGGAAATTTATTTAACCCTTATATTCCCATGAAACCCCTTTGTTAGTAGAACACCTAGACGATTTCAGGACATTTGAATGCACTCACTTTGCCCTCTCCTAACTACCCTGATTACCCTGGAGTACAGAAACTTGAGATAAAAGAAACCTTACTGGGGCACCTGGGTGGCTCAGTCAGTTAAGTGTCTGCATTTGGCTCAGGTCATGATCCCAGGGTCCTGGGGTAGAGCCCCACATCAGACTCAGCATGGAGCCTGCTTCTCCCTCTCCCTCTACCTGCTGCTCCCCCTGTTTGTGCGCTCTCTCTCTCTCTCTCTCTCTGTCAAATAAATAAATAAAAGTTCTTTTTAAGAAAAGAAAAAAGAAACCTTACTAGTTTATTTACTGTTCCACCAGGAGCAACAGGGGAAGGGCTGTGGTAATAAACTGAGCCCCAAACAAGCAAGTGTAACTAGAGATAACATGAAGATGGTGCTGCTGGGTTTCCTCACTCTTGGGACTTTGAATGTTCCCTGCTGGGGTCTGGGGGACATGTATGCCAAGGAGCCTCCGCTAGCAAGAACTTGGCCCTGCCTGAGTGATGAATCTCAGCATGCGGCCAGTGACAACCCGCTCCCCCCTCGCCCCCGCACCTCGGAAAGAGATGCCATACACGGCAGAAGGCACCAACCAGCATCTCCAGTCTGTGAGGAGCAGATCCAGCAGGGGCCACTTGCCTGGAAGATTCTGTCACATCGGCAAAAAGCTTTAGCCTTAGTGACCCTTGTCCTTCCATACAAATCTTTGTGGGGCCAGCACAATGGAAAAAGGAAAAGTCAGCCAAGAAAACCTCCTTGGGGAGAGCTCCTGACCCCGACCACTGGTAGGAAAGTGATTGCATTACATCAGTCAGGAAGTGGTATTTTGAGCTCTCGTCTACTTAACTGGATACAGTTGCCTGGAAAAGTTATCCTTCTCAGCGGGAATTATCATGCAGCTCTAACACCACATTCGGGATGGCTAGTGATGCTGGGATGGGCAAAGGGAGACAGGGAGCGACAGGTGTCTACAAGGAACTTGTGTCTTTGTGAATATTTTTTTAACATACTGTTCATGTGCTATTTCTCAAGCTGGAGGGTACTGCGTGGTGTTTGTTATCGTCCAATCCTGTATGTATGTGTGAAATACATATCTTCACTTTTAATTTAAAAACATAGATGCATCACACTTTGGGCCCCCAAGGAGAAAAAGTCCCACACACAGGTGTAAGTCAAGAGTTCTGTCATTCTCCTAGGTCACTCCGGGACAATCTAGCTATAAATTAATTACTGCCCTAAATGAAAGATAATTTGATTAAAGCCTCTTCCCACTGGAACCTAAAAGGGATACCCTGAGAGAGTGAAACAGAAAGATAACAACGGCACGGTGAGTCCTCTTCCCTCAAGGAGGGGATATGACAGAGCCCCTGCTCCGATCCATGGAGAGATCTTGTCTCCCGGAGCTGCAAACATGGCATGAGGTTGGGTTGGAGTTTTTTCTCAAAAATTGGCCCCAAATGTGTTGCATCAAACTCTACTTTCCTACTAGGTTCCTTAACATTAACGAAATTCCCTAAATTTCCAGCCATTCCCACATACTAGAACAGGTCCGTATGGGTATTTAAGATACAGTCATGAGGCACCTGGTTGGCTCAGTTGGTTAAGTGTCCAACACTAGATCTCAGTTCAGGTCTTGATCTCAGAGTCATGAGTTCAAGCCCCATGTTGGGCTCCATGGTGTGGAGCTTACTTAAAAAAAAAAAAAAGAAGAAGAAGAAGATACAGTCCTAGTGAGAGTTCAGCCTCCAGCTCAAGTCAAAACCAGTGACTCCAGCAACAGAGTGGAAGGGTTCTTTCCATACCCGACCCTCCTTTCCACCCTGGCTCCTCCAGAGTAGGGGCAGCAAGGAGCCATAGAGGGTGCAGGAAAATGCTTATCTCCCTCCCCCTGACTGGCCACTGAGGCCTCCAGGGGATAGGCATCCCAATGCTCAGGCTTAAAGCATTCTTTGAAGGGCTCCCCTGGGATCAGACTCCCCTCCACTCAGTTCCAGGACACAGGAAAAAACAGCTGTGCCCACCTCTCCCACAACCCCCATTAGCCAGAGCCCCTGGCCTCCTGGGGCAGCCCTCCTGGCGGATGGCAGTTGCTAGCTCAAACTCACCCAGTCACCCAGTTGCCCCTGCCCAAGCTTGCCCTCATCGCAGCACCCCTCCATCCTGTCTATTCCTCTTCTCTGTTAAGGGAGCAGAGAGGTGGGACAGCAAGTTGGCTACAAAACAAGTCTCCCTTCTTGCAGATGCCCTCAACGATCCAGGGGATCCTTCTGGAGTGCCCCCCTTGACTCTGGGGAGGAGAAGCACCTGCTGCCTCTCCCTCCCCATCTCCATGGACACTGCCCTCCCACGAACCTTTCAGCTCAGCCCCTTCCCCCATAGTCTTATTCCAATCATCTCCTTGCAGTCCCAGGAGGGTGCACTGGGGGCGGGTTGGTAGTGGCAGGGTTACTTTTCTCAGCAAGCCTGCAGGGAGGGTGCTGGCCCCAACTGCTGGCCCCTCTCAGGTCTACAGGATCCTACCATCCTTGCTTTCCAATTAACACAGTGCTTCTCAAAACCCGCTGCAGGGAACACCAGCTCAACAGATGTATAGCTGATAATGTATAGAGAGGGCGATGTGGCCAAATAGTTTTGGGAAATCCTGAGTTAAACATGGTCACATAGTTAATAATTAGATAGGTTGGTTTGTTGTTGTTGTTGTTGTTGTTGTTGTTGTTTTAACTTCAGGACTTCTCAAAGCTTTTAATATGCCAATGTGACTTGTGAATTTACAAGACAAGGATACAATGCACAGTAGTTATCCAACCTCTTATTCATAGAACACCTAAGTACATCTCAAGGAGCAGACTTGGGAAATGTAGATTTTACCCAATCCCATCATGCTCAGTTCAAGTCCCGCCCCTCCCTGAATCCTCAGGAACCCTCACAGTTTCCCTCCTGAGGCTCTTCCTGTGATGCTGCTGTCATTATCAGTTAAGGCAGGTGTATTACCCTATAACTCTTCTTTTGCACTAAGCTTACTTTGCTGTAATTCAAAAGCCATTCCCAAGGCCCGTCTTCATCATCTTTCACTACAGATGCTGGAAAAACTCAATAGTCACTTTCCTAGCATCCCTCATAGAAGAGTCCATGTGACAACAGTGCTGACAGTGGAGGGGTTCTGGGAAAGGTCTGCAACCTACTCTTCTTCCTGCCTTGACTACTGATGTGATGCCTGCAGCTTTGACAGCCACGTTGTGACCATGAGGAAGAAGTCAAGGGAATTTCAGAGAAACCTTAATTCCCTGCCCTCTGTGAGCCCCTAGATAAACCTGCAGCCATCTACCTCCAGATCCTAGTTCTGTGAGAAAATTAGGCCTGTTTCTGCCTAAGCCACTAAAAATTGTCTATCATAGCTGATTTCCTTCCTAATACATTCACCAATTAAAATTACAGCTATACTGTGGTGAGAATTACACCATGTATTTCTTTGTGCACTGCATGGTAAACAGGACTCCATCATTTTCAGGAGTATACTGATTTTTTAAAAAACATCTAGATTCACTCCTCTCTCATTTGAGTTGCATATGTTTGTATATGGTCATAATATTGTTATTTTTATTGTCATTAAAATGTAAAATTGGGAAGATAGAGGAAATAATTTAATCATTCTCAATTCTCTGGAGTGTGGGGAGGGGATGGTATAGTACTTTTCAATTACTTGCATTAACAAAATGGAGCAAAATATTTTAAAATAAAGGACTTGGAAAATCACATTAAGTTTTCCAAATGTATTTTTCTTCTAACACTAGAACATGAATGTCTTTGATATCCTTGGAATTTGTGACAATGTAAAACAAAAAGACAACATCAAAAGATGTGATTCAAAAAGATCTGGAATGTTTCCCCCTTTGCCATACTGTTCCCTGGAAATCAACTCAAGGAAGCAGGTCTTTCTCGGATCTTTACAGGTTTTGCTTTCTTTTTCAAAAATTATTTTCTTTATAATAATAATACATATTCCTTTGGAATTTTTTAGGAAATGGTTAATATTTGTTAAAATTGTTGTGTATTTATACCTGCCTTTTGTCCACACATATACATGCTACACATGTGTCTGTACGTGTACATGTGTGTTTATGTGTACATGATCTTTTATAAAATTGCCTAATTCTATAAACACAGCTGTGTGTCCTACTTGTATTTAAAAGATCAGCGTGGGGGCGCCTGGGTGGCTCAGTGGGTTAAGCCGCTGCCTTCAGCTCAGGTCATGATCTCAGGGTCCTGGGATCGAGTCCCGCATCGGGCTCTCTGCTCAGCAGAGAGCCTGCTTCCTCCTCTCTCTCTCTCTGCCTGCCTCTCTGCCTACTTGTGATCTCTCTCTGTCAAATAAATAAATAAAATCTTTAAAAAAATAAATAAATAAATAAATAAAAGATCAGCGTGGGGGGGGACACCTGGGTGACTCACTGGGTTAAAGCCTCTGCCTTTGGCTCAGGTCATGGTCCCAGGGTCCTGGGATGGAGTCCTGGGCTCTCTGCTCGGCGGGGGGCCTGCTTCCCCCTCTCTCTCTCTGCATGCCTCTCTGCCTACTTGTGATCTCTCTGTCAAATAAATAAATAAAATCTTTAAAAAATAAATAAATAAAAATTAAAAAAAAAATAAAAGATCACTAATGGGCGCCAGGATGCAGTGGGTTAAGCCTTTGCCTTCGGCTCAGGTCATGGTCTCATGGTCCTGGGATTGAGCCCTGCATTGGGCTCTCTGTTCAGCAGGGAGTCTGCTTCCCCCTCTCTCTCTGCCTGCCTCTCTGCCTACTTGTGATCTCAGTCTGTCAAATAAATAAATAAAATCTTTTAAAAAAAAAAATCACAACATTTCCAATATCATTCATTATTCTTTAAAAAACTGTTTTCCCAAAAGCGCCTGTGTGGCTCAGTGGGTTAAAGCCTCTGCCTTCATCTCAGGTCATGGTCCCAGGGTCCTGGGATCAAGCCTCACATCGGGCTCTCTGCTCAGCAGCGAGCCTGCTTCCCCCCTCTCACTCTGCGTGCCTCTCTGCCTACTTGTGATCTCTCTCTATCAAATAAATAAATAAAATCTTTAAAAAAAAAAAAAACTGTTTTGCCAGTTCCATTATATGGTCATTTCATGATTTATTTAACCATTCTTCTATCACTTCCAATTGTTTGTTTATAGAAATTATGCTGCAAAACATCCCTCTACATTCATCTTTGTCCTTATCTGTCTTTATCTGAGTCCGATGTAAAGAGGGGGAGAGGGGGAAGACCCAGCCAAAGGGAGTGAGAAGTAGAGGCCCAGAGGCAGTAGGAAATCAAGGTGGGGGAAGAGAGTTCGAGAAGCCACTGGAGAACCGGTTTCCAGGACGTGAGAGCATCCATCTGTCTCAACAACTGTCCATCAGTCAAGGAAGATGAGCTCTGATATCTGACCACTGTATTAAATAAAGTAGAATTCACTGATGCCCATGATAAAAGGACAAAAGGATGACCGAAGTAGGTTAAGAAAGCCTGGAGAAGGGACATACCTTTCAAGGAATTTTGTCCTAACAGACAGGAGGTTACTAAGGGGGGAGCAGGAATTAGAGAGGGTGTTAGACTGGTGGTAAATACAAGAAAACCGAAAGGATGTGGCCATCAGTCAAGCTGGAATTATTGCTAGTATTTTAAATTGCCAAAAATACCGACAGTCCACCCATTTAAATTTATCTCACAGAATCATCCCCAGAACATAGAAAATGTTCAGTGTCTGAACACAGAGTTCAGATACTTACTTAGTGATATGTACACTGAGCATTGTTTCTGAAATAAAAATCATGGTGGACAAACTTAGTATTTACTACACCAGAAACAAAAATAAACCAGTCCATTTGGAAACAGTATTTTCATGTGTGTAATCACCATAAATAAGCATAGAGATGGGCATACCCACCTAAAGACAGGGTCACACAAATGATTAAATTCACATCGTGACGTGACACCTATTATCAGTTGAACATGTGGTAATGTAAATGTTTTGCTTTGATTAAGGCTCCTACTGATGGCTTCAATGAAATATAAATGCTTGAGTCTTCACAATCACGCTTCTATGTCTCAAGCTTCCATGCTGTAACTCCATAAACAAACTCATAAGCTGACACTCCTAAGCAAGATACCTTCTTACACTGGAACAATGAGTTACTCTACCTCACATGCCCCAACTATGGTGCAGGCTTCATAATGAGCACTTGAATTAACCTGAGGTTGTACACAAACACCTTTTAGTGTTAATGTTGTGATTTCACAGCATAACATTTCCAATTTAAATAAGTCGGTTTTCATAATTGGAAGAAAAATGTAGGTAGCTGTAAAAACAGTATGAAGCCATGAAAAGGTTGTAGAAATGGCGGAGCGAGGACTTAAGTTCGAGAAGCTGATGAACTTCCACCCAACAAGTCAGCTGTTCTTTGGCAAGGGCACTAAGGAGTACTTTGTCATCAGTCTGACTTTCGTGACAAAAATCTGATGACCTCCCCTTCCTAAACCTGGTTGGTTGCCTTAAATAAAGCAGCATTCCCAAAATAATGCAAAGAACCATCAAAAAGTATTTATCAAATATACATTCTTAGTTAGACTCTGTCTCAGACCCATTGAAAACAGGGTATTCTGCATTTTTGACTGCAGATCTGTGATCTCTATGAGCAGGGAAATTTGGGGTATAATGACAGAAAGCATGTCTCTATAAGCTCCATGGGATGAAAGAAAAATGGTAAGTTGAGGAGAGAGGAGATTTAGGAAAATGCTTGCCACTTTCAAGCTGGCTGTTGTGAATGAAGGATGCATTTTGCCATGATCCATAGTACACTGAGTTTTGCAAAACTAAAAATAAACAAAACAAATCACAGGCTGCTTTAAGAATGTCATAGTAATGGCCAAGTTCAGTACAAGCTTGAAGAAACTGCGTATGATACCCTTTCCATTTGTTTCCATTCATACCCCAAAAGATGTGAACTAAAATTGTTCAGCTAGATAACGAAATCATTACCAAAACTTTTTTTTATGTGCACCTGTGTCCAAAGAATCTCAAGGTGAATAAGCATTGTAAAAGCAAATGTTAAAAAGGTTAAAAAAAAAAAAAAAGAAGTTGACTTTACGGGTAGGTAAATAAGGTATTCAAGCAAATTCCATAGAGGAACTGAAGCCCAGAAATAAAATATTCTGTACGACCTCCCAGATTATATCTGATTGACTTGATGGAAATAGTTTACAATTCCAAAATCATTCTAGAGTGTTGGAATTTGTTAAGAGAAAAACATTTGGTATGGAAAAGACATTGACCATCCATCCAATATACATAGGCTCCCCCATATTCCCCAACCTCCTTCCACAGTCAGGGCCATGGTCAAGTGCTGGTCAAGGGAGTGTGAACAGAAGAGACTGTATCATTCTGGGTCTTTACTAATTTGTGAGCTGGAGTGGATCCCTCCTGTGCCCTCTGTTTCTCTCCTGCATAAATCCAATGATGGAGGAGCAAAATGGAAACAGCCAGGACCCCTGAGTGACTGCATGGGGAACAAATGCCCAAATGCATTTTGGAGGTGTGAGAACTGAGACTTTGCGTGTTAAGGACCAGAGATTCCAGGGTGAACTTGGTGCCACAGCATAACCTAGCCAATCCAGACTAATATACTTGGCACTCACCTGACTTCTCCAGTTTCCAAATCAGAATTCTCTAAGCAGAAGGAATGCCTTCGATGGCTCTTCCTACATCACATCCACCACAGAAGATAGCTATCTTGAGTGTATCCTCTCTGTCGTTCTCATTATATGTGGGAAACTAAAGCTCAGAATGTCCTGGTCCCTTATCCTGGGTCACAGGGCACACCAACATCAAGACCAGAACGTTGTGTTCCTCAAACCTCCTATGCATCATTTACAAACTTCTTGAGAACCATATAAGGCCCGACTAGACACAGAAAAATCAGGAAGCATTTTTAAGGAGTCACCTCCAATTCCATGATGGATTTTTTCCAGATTAAGTTTTTTCAGATTGAGTTTAGTTACATCTCCCATAAAATCTCTGTAATTCTGGCAGAGGGAAGGATGAGCCAAGCAGTTTCTGCACCGCCCCCCATACATTCCTCAGCCGCTAGCCACAGGGGGGCTCCTTACAGTTACATTTAAATTAATTAAAACTAAATAAAATGAAAAATATATTCCTCAGTCATGCTAGCTGCATTTCAAAGGCTCAGTAGGCACATGTGGCTCGTGGCTCCCATCCTGGATGGTGTGGGACATTTCCATCACCAGGCAAGTTTTACTGGGCAGGGTACGAACTAATTGGCCTAGGATACCCTGATAAGATTGACCCCCAGAGACATACCCAGCTGACCCCTGAATAACAGGTTTGATCTGTGTGGTGGCACTTACATGTAGATTCCATCTGATAAATACCATTCTATACTGTAAATGTATTTTCTCTTCCTTATGATTGTCTTCATAACATTTTCTTTTCTCAAGCTTACTTTACTGTAAGAATACAGTGTGTGATACATATAACATACAAAGTATATGTAAATTGGCTGTTGAGGCTCTTAGTAAGGCTTCTGGTCGACAGGAGGCCATTAGTAATTAAGCTCTGGGAAAGTCAAAAGGTATAGCAGACCCCCCACTCCACAGGGACTGATGCCTCTATCCCTCCCCATGCACCTGCCATGTAAAAACAGCTCTAAGACGAGAATCCCAGCCCCCTCTCCTCACAAATATTATTAATGGGGTAAAACTGAGAAAAGCAGGACTTAGGAGAAATATCCATGACATAACAAAGAAAGGCTTTCCCATGATATCCGCCATGTTAGCTCTTCAAACAGAGGTTGGCGATCAAGCCTGTGTGCAAGGTGGACACGTTATCTCTAACATGGAAATCTCCTTGTAGACTTATGGGGTCTTTGGTTTTTAACACCATGAGGCAAAATGTCTTCCAAAAACAGGTAGAGTTGGTGAAGTTGATGATTATGACTGCTGCTGACACCGACACTTGTCAGGGTGCCAAGGCAAACTCAACAGAGCGAGCACCATGGGACTATCTAAGTAAACAAAACCCTGGGTACTGTCCAAAATGACAGTGGAAGACATCTTACAGCAAGATGCTTCTCCCCTGAGAGCAAATCAGCCGCAAACTCACTGCACTGACAGTAAGATAAAAACCCCAACAGGGCCGCCCCTTTCATACTGAGGAAGTGTAAAGGAAGTGCCGTAGAAGGAAAGACTCGCCTTGACCAGGGGAGTTGACAGGGGGCCTCCAAGGGCACTCGCCCTATCTGACACTTGACTGAAAACAGCTATGTTCGTGAGTAACGATGAGGAGGAGGAAAACTATTTTCTGAACCACACAGGGCTCAGAATGCATTAGCAGATGCTGCAGCTGTCTACCCCACCCGTCTGTGCAGTGCACCTGTGAGGCGTGCGTGCCGCACATGCTTCACCAGAATCATCCTATGAGGAGGTACCGCCCCACAACCCATTAGCTAGAAAACCTCAATGCCAAAGGCACTGGATGCTGGTAGGGGGTGTGGAGCAACAGGAACTCACTCACTGTTGGTGGAAATGAGATATGGTAGGCGCTTCAGAAGACAGTTTGCCAGTTTCTGCAAACCTAAACCTTACTACGATCCAGCCGTGGTACTCCTTAGTGGTTACACAAGGGAGATGAAAACATATCCATATATAAAAACCTGCACACGAGTGTTTCTAGAAGCTTCATTCATAATCGCTACACTTGGGAGCAACCAAGATGTCCTTCAGCAGGTGAACAGATAACCATAGCACATCCGGACAATGAAGTATTGTTCACTGATTAAAAAAAGAAGAAAAAGAAATGAGCTATCAAGCCACAAAAAGACATGGAGAAAACTTAAATGCATTTTGCTGAGCGAAAGAACATATGTATGAATGATTCCAACTATATGACAACCGTGAAAAGGCAACACTATAGAGAGAAGAGTAAAAATATCAGTGGTTGCCAAGGGTCTGGGAAGAGGAAAGGAGGAATGACTAGGCAGGAAACAGGATTTGAACACTATTCTTTATGACACGGGTGGATTTATGACATTATCCCTGGCCCACACCAAGAGAACTACACAACAGGAAGAGTGAACCCTAACTCAACTATGGCTTCAGTGAACAATAACGTGTCAATATTGGTTCATCGATTGTTACAAATGTACTACAGTTATGCAAAATAACAGGGGAGAGCAGGGACAGAAAACAAAGGGTAGACCTGAACTCCGTACTTCCTGCATAATTTTTCCATATACATAAACCTGCCCTAAAAAATAAGTCTATTCATTTTACTGAAATCATTCTGCATGTCCATTTACTATGTTAGCATATCCCAGGGCCGTCAGCATGTACTCAGTGCTCACACACACACACACACACATACACACAAATGTCAATGTTGGGGTAAAACCACGCATTAAGAATAAATGGTCGGGGCGCCTGGGTGGCTCAGTGGGTTAAGCCGCTGCCTTCGGCTCAGGTCATGATCTCAGGGTCCTGGGATTGAGTCCCGCATTGGGCTCTCTGCTCAGCAGGGAGCCTGCTTCCCTCTCTCTCTCTCTGCCTGCCTCTCCATCTACTTGTGATTTCTCTCTGTCAAATAAATAAATAAAATCTTTAAAAAAAAAAAAAAGAATAAATGGTCTACAGACTCATTAAAGGTAAGGCTGCACTCTATGACATCACTATCTCAAAGAGGTATATGTACCTCATGTTAATGCCAGCATTATTCAAAACAGACAAGACATGGAAACAACCTAACTGTCCGTCAACAGATGAGTAGATAAAGAAAATGTGACATAAAGGGGGAGATAGTATTTTTCAGCCATATAAAAGAAGGAAATCCTGGGGCACCTGGGTGGCTCAGTCATTAAGCCTCTGCCTTCATTCGGCTCAGGTCATGATTCAGGGTCCTGGGATCGAGCCCCGTATTGGGCTCCCTGCTTGGCAGGAAGCCTGCTTCTCCCTCTCCTGCTCCCCCTAATTGTGTTCTCTCTCTCACTGTGTGTCTCTCTCTATCAAATAAATAAATAAAATCTTAAAAAAAAAAAAAGAAGAAGAAGGAAATCCTGCCATTTGTGTCAACAAGGAGAAAACTTGAGGGCATGACGCTAAGTAAAATAAGCCAGAGAAAGAAAATACTATATGATATCACTCATATGTAGAATCTAAAAAAGCTGAACTCAGAGAAACAGACTGGGGGTTGCTAAGGAGCTGGATTGGGAAGATGTTGGTCCAAGGTTCAAACTTCCAGTTATAAGAGGAATACATTCTGAGCATCTCATGTACAGAATGGTGACTACGATTAACAATGCTGCATTTTATACTTCAAAGTTGCTAAGAAAGTAGATCTTAAATGTTCTCCCCACAACAACAACAACAACAAATGTTTAAGATAAGACTGCTGTTTCTTGTGGTGTGTTTTCTTCTCTCCATCTCTAGTGCTGTGATCTAAACAAAGGGAAGGCCCAGGACAGGCTCGCTGGGTGAGTCAATTCCTTAGTCAATGCATTTGGCCAAAAATGTTACCAAATTAATATATTTTTCAGACTCTAACAACGTGCCAAAATCTAGAGACAGCAAAATATGCATTTGGAAGACAGAAGAAGAGTGCAGAATAAAAGTTAGCTTCTCTTTAGCATTTTATAACTTAGAGTTCAGTGCTCTGTAATTATCTGTCAGATAATTATTAGTCACACTTTTGGGAAAGATAACAAATAAAGAATTAAACAACCAACATCCCCTCCTTAGCATGGTTAACTCTATTTTAAAAACCGATTTGCATAATATGTGTGAAATAGGTTATGTCCAGATCAAAGTTGTCGAAAACAAGCTAATCTAGTTTATTCTGATGTTTATCAAACATTATGAGATAATAAATGACTATTTTCTGTAATTGCTTTCCGGCAGATCTTCTAAGATACAACTAGACATCTTCCTTGAAAATCCTACTTAAAAACTGCACCTTTTCTCTTATCACAGGAATCAGTAAATATCTGTTGAAAGGAAAGATAAGTGCTAGAGGATGAGGCAAGACCCCTTATCGTTCATATAAGGTACTCCATTTATTTTTCAAAGAGCAGAACTACACCCTGAAATTTTTATAAATGTGGAATGTTCTTTCATGGGAGCATTATAATACATTCAGGTTTTATAGAGCTGAGCTCCCAAGCTAGTGGCTATAATCTGCAATTTCTTGCAGATAAAATTACCTACATTTTTCCCGTAGAAAAATGAGACCAGTGTGTCGATAACCACATTATACAAAGCCACGCATTTTCAACCAAGCAGTAATGTTCGAATATGCAGCAGTTACCCATCATGAAGACCCAGATTTGTTGCCTCTAATAAGGTGATTGCTATGTACCCCACAGCAAGGCAATCACATCTATTTTTCTTGGGAGGAATTTCTTATTGTTAGTGGGGTTCATTTCCAGCTCTGGAACAAGTGCCCGCATCGAGAGAGGCATCTGATTAAATGACTCCCTGCACTTATGAGACAGGAGAAGGAAAACCAATTCCAAGTTTAATGTGATCCTTTTTTCTCTTGTGAAGGATTTACCTCCTCCTTCTCGACACAGCTCTGAATGAGGGACACTTTAAATCAAGCACCAAAATTTGTTACTTAGGAAAGCACCTTCTCTCAAGTGCCTGAATCATTAACTGGTTTTATTTATCTATTTATGCACCTGGTCCTGGAAAGGATTTAAGACAGAAAGCATTCACTGTTTCCAGGCAGACTGGGGATGGCTCACGAGACTGAACAATGTCTACTGGGAAGACACCTCATTTCCAAAGGAGAGGGCATCAATAAATATTTATTGGTACCTCCTACGGGCGATGACATGTGCTGGGAGCCAGAGAAATGCAGGTGAGTACAACAGGGAAGTTTCCCACCCTTGACAGAGCCCACATTCGGAAGGTGTGTCCAGAGCCAGAAGTGAACATTATGTGCTGGGTTGCTTGTCACAGCTGGAGTCTAGTTGGGGAAGAGATATTCCAAGACTTGATATCTGCCTCTACACATGTCTGAATAACCATAATTTTTTTGAAGATTTTATTTATTTATTTACTTACTTATTTATTTGACAGAGAGGGACACAGAGAGAGAGGGAACACAAGCAGGGGGAGTGGCAGAGGGAGAAGCAGGCTTTCAGTGGAGCAGGACGCCCAATGTGGGGCTTGATCCCAGGACCCCGGGATCATGACCTCAGCCGAAGGCAGATGCTTAACAACTGAGCCACCCAGGCACCCTGTGAATAACCATAATTTATAAGAGAAAAGAGTCATTTGGTGTGGCTCTAGGCCATAAATGGTTATGCTGGGTGAAAATCAGAAAGAAGCCAACATGGGCCAAGAATTTTTTAATAAAAAGACCTATCCAAGAACAGAATACACCGCATATAAGATAGTGAGTTCACAATCGTGGGAGCTTCCAGCAGACTTGGTAAGTTATCAGAAAATTGGCTGTGATGGGGATCCCTGGGTAGCTCAGTCATTTAAGCTGCTGCCTTCGGCTCTGGTCATGATCCCAGGGTCCTAGGATCAGGTCCCACATCAGGCTCCTTGCTCAGCAGGGAGCCTGCTTCTCTCTCTGCCTCTGCCTCCTACTCTGCGTCCTACTCTGCCTGCTTGTGCTCTCTCTCTCTCTCTGACAAATAAATAAATAAGTAAAACCCTAAAAAAAAAGAAAAGAAAGAAGGAAATAAAATTGGCTGTGATGGATACAAGCAGGTTCACAGTAACATTAGAAGTTACTCATGCTTTATGATTCAGAAGACTCTAATCAAACTCCAAAAGCACCCTATCTCAGGCCTCAAAACATTAGCCTTAACGAGAAGCTGTAATGATCATATAATGACATAATAAGCCGGAATTTCCTGGGTTCCCTGCCATTCAGAGTCAAAAGAAACACTAGGCGCTGAGTTCTGATTGTTAGGTTGGGTTGTGGGGCATTGAGTGGCTTCAGAATGCCAATAGTCTCCCTAAAAAAAGACAGAACTTGAGTCCCAGAAATAAAAGCTCTGTAGTAACTACCAAGTTACACCAGTCATGAGGGCAAGAGAGGTACCTGAATACTACTTATACTGAAGCAAAAGAATCTGTCAAGGTAGGCAGAATTTCTAAATTTCCAGTGATGTCCTGCCCAATCCCCAGAACTATATGAGGAGAGTTCACTTCCATATGCGACATGGCGCAGCTGACCTCCAGATGGGGAGACTGTCCTTGGATTAGCCAGGCGAGCCAAACATAATCGCATGAGCCCTAAAAAACAGACAGCTTTCTCCAGCTGGTAACAGAAGAGACTCGAAGAGCAGAGAGATTCGAAGCATGAGAGGGATGTGGTGCACCACTGCCAGCTTGAAGATGGAGGGGGCCACGTGACAATGAATGTGGGTGACCTCTAGAAGCTGAGAGTACCTCCCAGACAAGAGCCAAGAGCCAAGAAAATGGGGACTTCAGTCCTACACGGACCAAGCAGTGGAGTCTACTGCCAACATGAGTGGCCTTGGAAACAGATTCTTTCTCTGAGCCTGGGGCTAAAAGCCCAGCCCAGCAGCCCAGCCCAGCGCAAGCTTGACGGAGGCTTTTTGATTCCCTGAGCACAGAATCCAGATGAGCCCACAAGACTTCTGGCCTCCAGGGCTGAGAAAAGGGTGCTGCTTTAAGGCGCTCAGGATGTAGTCGTGTTACATAGCAACAGAGAAGCAATACAGAAACCAAAGGCGCAAGTGAAGCACTGGAAGCTCGACGTAAGGCTTGGAATGGCCGACACCCAGGAGAGACGCCTCCAGCAGCAAAGTGAAACTGGTGAGTTCAGACCCAGAGAAGTCTGAGGAAAGCAGCACCACCATTGACTCCATTGAAGTCATGGCCAGAAACGGCCCAACTCCACCTCACACCTGGTAGAATGGCTATCCTAAGAAGACAAGAGGTCACAAGTATCAGCGAGGATGTGGAGAAAAGGGACCCTCGTGCACTTTTGGTGGGAATGTACCTTGGCTCAATCACTATGGAAAACATTATGGAGGCCTGTCCCTCAAAAAATTAAAATAGAGGGGCTCCTGGATGGCTCAGTGGGTTAAGCTTCTGCCTTCGGCTCAGGTCATGATCTCAGGGTTTTGGGATTGAGCCCCGCATCGGGGTCTCTGCTCACCAGGGAGCCTGCTTCTTCCTCTCTCTCTGCCTGCCTCTCTGCCTACTTGTGACCTCTCTCTGTGTCAAATAAATAAATAAAATCTTTTTAAAAAAAATTAAAATAGAACTATATAGGACCCAGCTTTGGGGCATATATCCAAAGAAAGTGAAAACAAGATATTAAAAGATATCTGTACTCCCTTGTTTATCGCAGCATTATTCACAACAGCTAAGGTACGGAAACAACCTAAGTGTCCATCAATGGTCGAAAGAATAAAGAAGACAAGGTATATGTATATGTATATATACAGTGGGATACTATCCAGCAATGAGAAAGGAGGCATTTGCAACACCATGGATGGAGGGTCTTGAGGGCGTCATGCTAAGTGAAATAAGTCAGACACAGAAAAGACATGATATGATATTGCTAATATGTGAAATCTAAAAAAGCTGAGCTCATAAAAACAGAGAGTAGAATGGAGGTTACCAAGGACCAGGGATGGGGAATGGGAGGGATGCTGTTTAAGGATACAAACTTATGACTAGATGATGTAGAAGTTCTGGAGAGCTAAGCCAAACAGAGTGACTAGAGCCAACAATATTGTCTATTACAGACTTCAAAATCGTTAAGAGACTAGATCTTCAATGTTCTCGCCACCAAAAAAATAAATAAATAAAAGAAAGAAAGAAATGATAGTTATGTGACATGACAGAGTTGCTAGCTAACTACTATGTAAATGGTGGTAATCATATGGCAATATATAAATGTATCAAATCAACTCAATATGTTGTATACCTAAAATCCACACAATCTTATATGTAAATTATATCTCAATTAAAAAAGAAAGGAAGAAAAGGCCAAAACTTATTTTGGCAAGAAGGGAAAGGAGGAACCCTGGCTTGTGGATGCTTTGTGTGACTACACTGGGTGAAACTCTCTCACTGCTTAGAGGAGGGGGCTGCTCTGCAGCTGGTGGAATGAGGGTGAAGGAAAAGGATATACTTGGGGTCCTACTGTAAATTCAGGGGTGCACCAAGGGCTGATGACACCCAGATGCCACACCGCTTTGCTGGAGTTTGTGTTCTGGGTGATGGTCCTCAGAGGGGAAGGGCATAGGAGGCTGCAGCCTAAGGAAGCCCTTACTACCTCTCTCTGCAAAGCCAAGATGGTGTTCATTCCTAGGCTTGAAATTCACACAAAAGTAGAATAGTGTATTCTGGACCACTAAACATTCTGGAAGCCTTGGGTGTTCAAGGCTTCTTGCCACACAAGGGAACGTCTCTCACCTGGAGTTGCACACCAGCCTCCTTACGGGTCTTCCTACTCTTGTTCTGTCCCCCTGAGCCTATCTTCAACATAGCAGCTGAACTATCCTCATAGAAGACATAGGTCTGACCATGCCATCCTCTACCAAAACTTTCCAATGGCTTCTACAACACTTCTGGTGACCTATAAGACCTTCAGTGTCGACCCACCATCACCTCTGGGGACCCCTCTCCCGGCCTCTCCTCTTGATTGCTCTACTCCTTCATGCTCCTTAAACAAACCACACTCTCTTCAGTCTCAAGACCTTTCAAACTCTTTTATTTTCCTGGAATGTTTTTTTTTTTTTTCCCCCAGATATCCACTTCCCTCTATCCTCACTTCCCTCAGGCCCCGTTCAAATTACCACCTTATCTGGTGAGCGAGATCTTCCCAGACCACTCCGTAAAGAACACTACCTCTTCCTTACTCTACTTCATTCTCTAATCCCCCTTACCCACTTTATTTTCCACATAGAATTCATCATCATCTGTCAAAAAAATTTTTTGTGTAAGTGCTTGGTTATTGTCAGCCTCTCCCCTCTCACATATAATCCCGATGAGCTTCTATTATCTTGTTCACGGCTGTTTCCCAAGATCCTCTTGTACTACCTTTCACAGTAAATATTTGATAAATAAATAAACAAGTGAATGAAGGACTAACAGGAAGTCTAGGAGACATTGGGTTGTCAGACTGAGGCAGTCAAACAACAAGCAATATTGGGTTCAGGAGACCCCAAGATAGCTAAACATCAGAGTTTCTACAAGACATTCAAAGACATACTCTCCTTACTCATTCTTTCAGCAAACAATTTCCACACGTCCATCCTGTGCCAGGTATCTATTCCTGCCACAAAAATTTCTCCCACATGGAGGAAGGAGAACACCCCTCCCACAATAATGCACCATGAAAGCAGTATTTTACCACAATCCTCATAGTAGCAATGGTACAGTCTTGAAACAGCCTTGTTATTGGGAAAATACAGCATATATCTATAAACAGGTGAGAACACTAGGAATTACAGACTTAGAAGGCTGCCTTCTCTCTTGCTTTCTCTACCCTACTAATTTCCTCAGTCTACCTGCTTGCCTTCTTAGCCTCCTCAGTTTAGAATGAGTCCACAAGGAGGAATGTCCCCCTCCAGCTGAATCGAGAAGTTCTCAAGAAGGACACAGAGACTGCAGAAGCCCCATTTGTGTTGGGGTTGTGTTCCAAGGTGAACCAAGGGCTGAGGCCACCAGATGGGAGGCTGAGGTCATGTTGCTGACTGAAAGGATGGCTCGCAGATGGTGGTGGGGAGCACACGCTGGCTGAGCAGAGGGGTGACAGGACAGGTGACCCAAAGGGGCAGGGAGAAATGGGAGAGCCACCAACCTCCTCCTAAAAAAAGCGATCAGATTTCTACCTCATGACTCCACAGCTGCAGAGTACACCTGGTCTGCATTTTCAGCACAAGGACCAAGTTCCCGTAAAGGTCAGTTTCAAAATCATCAAAAAGGGATCTGATCAGGGTAGTAGTACTTGGGCACCTCACGAAGAACACTCTCAAACCTCTTTCCTTCTCTGGGCAGATTCCACCTTGCACTGTCTATGTCCTTACTTGGATGTGGGAAGAGTGTGGCCTAAAAAAATATAGTTTTCCTGCATCATGGGTTTACGGGTGTAAAAGACACAGATCTCCTTGACCCCATAAACCATGGCCATGGAAGCGGACCCTCCACACAGGAGCCTCGCTCTGGAACAGACAGACAAACATCTGCTGGAGCAATGTCAAAGGGAAAGGTAGAGTGTCCCAGTGATGGCTTAAGGAAACCACGCCAATTCATGACATATGCCCACTGCACAGCTGGGCCTGTGGGCAGCTGCACTGCTGGCCGGCTCTGACCTCTTGAGCTGCCACAGGAAGCCAACAGCCTCATCCCTGGACAAATCTGGGAATGGTTAGGCCTATCTCATTTACAACATTTGCAACTGTTTTCCAAACATTCCAAAATCCCCTATTTGGCTGGCTCTGTGACACTTAGGAGTTTATTATTTATTTAAAAGTAAAAAAAAAGCTGAAGCTAACAAAGCAGGTTGTGATGGCCCAAAGTGGAAACAACAATAGGAAAAGTAACTTGGGGCGCCTGGGTGGCTCAGTTAGTTAAACATCCAACTTTTGACTTGGGCTCAGGTCATGATCTCAGGGTCGTAGGAACCAGCTGAGCCCAGAGGTGACTTCAGATTCTCTCGCTCCTTCTCCTTCTGCCCCTCTCCTCTCTCTTTCTCAAATAAATAAATACCAAAAAATCTTTTTTTTAAGTAACAAAATAATATCATATTCATACAACTGACTCCCATATGTCAATGACAATTACAGAATTCTAACTATATGCAGCAACAAGGAGGAATCTCAAAAACAGAATGCTAAGCATAAGGGGGGGACCAGATGCAAGAAGACAGCAGAGTGCGGACCGCACAAGGCTTTTCATGGAAAATTATATGAAATTCAACAATGAGCATGACTAACTTACGGTGTAAGGAGCCAGGATGGCAGTCGTTCTCTGGGAGAAGTGCCTGAGTGGGAGGCCCAGGGAGGGCTCCTAAGGTGCCCCCATGCTGTGTTTCTGGAACTAGGTGCTGTCATCCAAGAGTGCTCACTTTATAAAAGTCTGTCATGCTGTAGATTTATAATTTTGCATACTTCTCTGCATGCATGTCATGCTTCAGTTGTTAAAAAAAAAGTTCAGTGATTAATATTCTGAACATTCTTAATCAACACATATTAAGTTTACATTGGCCTACAAAGCCCCATCAGATGGGTCCTACCACCTCTTCCCACCCCATCTACTCTTTTACTTGTTCAGTCAACTCTTACTGTTCTCTCAGGTCAGTCACAAACCTACCTCAGGGCCATTGCACTGGCTGTTGCTTCTGCTTGGAATGTTCTCCCCCACAGATATCCACAGGGCCTACCATATAATCCACTACCTCAAAAAGATACTTGTAACCCCATGCCATTACAGCACTATTCATAAAAGCCATGACCTGAAAACAACCTAAGTGTCTATTGACAAGTAAATGAATAAAGAAAATGTGGTATGCACTCACACACACACACACACACACACACACACAGGAATATAATTCAGCCATGAGAAAGAGGGAAATCCCACCATTTACAACATGAATGGACCTATACTAAGTGAAATAAGAGATAGAAAATGACAAATACTGTATGATCTCACTTACATGTTCAGAATATTAATCACTGAACTTTTTTTTTAACAACTGAAGCATGACATGCATGCAGAGAAGTATGCAAAATTATAAATCTACAGCATGGAATCCAAACAAAACAAAACCTCACAGATGAAGAGCACAGTTAATGGTTATTAGAGTTAGCGACCTGGGGGTGGGAGAAATAAGTGAAGGGGGTCAAAAGGTACAAAATTCCATCTTTAAGATAAGTCCTGGGGATACAATTTACAGTATGATATTGTTCTAGAAGATATATTACATATAATAATTATATTCTAGAGAATATAAGCTCCATGAAGGAGGGATTTCCATGTGTCTGGGTCTCTAAATGCATCCCTAGCACCTCAAGCAGTACCTAACACAGACTTGTAACTTTATAAATATGCACGAATTAATGAGGGCATCACACTTAAATGATATACCAGTATTTCACAGACCAATGTTATCACCTTTAACTCATTTATACTCTTTGCCTCACTGAGAGGATTTTGATTTCCCCCGCGTGCGTAGGTCTAAGTTAAAATGAGATCTTTGGAAGGCTTAATTTCCTTTAAAAGTTCAGCGGATTAGGGGCAGCCATTGATTCAACATGCTGAAAAGATTCAACATTAGCATCCAACCCTTAAGAACGGGGGTGAGAAAGGAGAGATAGTTTTATTAGGTGTGTCCACTTTAAGCCAAAATAAATCGCAAAGCGGAATAGGCTCCGTCAATAAATAACCCCTCCTCGGAGCAGCTCGTTTGAAGGTAGGGTCGTGGGTCCTCGTCCTGGGAAAAGCAGGAAACTGATGGCCGCAGAAATAGTTCAAATTCTTGGCACTCTTCCAGACTTACTTTCCAGTCCCTCAGTAAATCATTTCCTCCCACAGTTAAACAGTTCCAAGGATGGGATCTCTCGGTAATACTTTTCACAACTGGGTATGAATCTACATCTCAAAATGAAGAGCTTAATTTCAAAAAATTACATTAAAAAAAATGAAATACCCTAAGGATTTGGCTCTGCTAACCTATTCATTTCTTAGAAAACACACCCCTTCTTCTGCGCTGTGGGCTTGATGTACAGGGTCTTCAACAAAATGCTGTGACCTTCAAGAATATTGTAACTTCAGTGGTAGATATGACAGGATCACTTCTGCAACTGACTTTAAAAAGCAAATTGCACTTCTTTCATTTGTCTTGTGGATGGTGTGATAGGAAAAATGGCCATAAAGCAGAAGGCCAGCTCTGAAGGTAGCTCACTGAGGGAAGGCGTGGGCCGTGGCTCAGTCACAGACCACCACCCAACAGTATCCAGGTAGAGACGCTCAAGGGTGAGGGACATCCCATGGACGTGAGGCCACCTGAGGAGAAATGGGCTCCAGAAACAGCCAAGCTATCCTCACCTGTTCAAGGTTAACCCCCAACAGAACGTCTAGCAGCCTAGGAAAAATGTATTGTCCAGAGGCTGGTTGATACCATCAGGGAAAGACAAACCCAAGCCAGACTGCAAATCCGCTTCACCACCTCACACCCACATGATGACAATGATCAAAAAGTGGGAAAAAAAAAAAAAAGTCAGTAGTAACAAGTGTTACTGGTGAGCATGTGGAGTCACTGGAACCCTTGGACACTTCCAGGAGGGAATGTAAAATGGCGCAGTCACTGCGGTTAACTCCCTCAAAAAGGTAAACACAGAGTCACCACACGACCCAGCCATGCTGCTCCGAGGTAAATGAAAACAAATGTCCACATAAAAACTTGTACAATTTTCCTAGCAACATTATCCATACTAACCAAAGCCTGGAGATGACCCAAACGCCCACCCACCAACAAACAGGTAAACAAACAATGGAATACAACTTGGCAATGAACAGAAATGAAGCATGGATACACACTGCAACACGAAGAAGTCAGAAAACGTGCAGCTAACTCAAAGACACCAGGCCCAAATCATATGATAGAGACAGAGAGGTGATCAGCAGTTGCTTAGGGCTGGGAGAAATGCAGGGGTTGAGGGAGTGACAGCTAAGAGGTCTGGAGTTTCTTCTGGGGGGTGATGAAATGTTCTAAGTTTGAGTCTGGTGATGGCTGTACAATTCTGTGATATATGCTATCACAGAGTTACATATAAAATGCGTAATCACTTTAAATGGGTAAATTGTAGAACTCCTGGGTGGCTCAGTTGGTTGAGAATCTGACTACAGGTCCGATCATGATCCCAGGGTCCTGGGATCAAGCCCTGCATCGGTTTCCACACTCAGCAGGGAGTCTGCTTCTCCCTCTCCCTCCGCCCCTCCCCCTACTCATCCACACTCATGCTCTCTCTCTCTGTAAAATAAATAAATAAAATAGTTTTTTAAATAAACAAATAAATAAATGGGTAAATTTTATGGTATGTGTATTATATCCCAATGAAGCTGTTTAAAAAAAAATAGATGTGAGAGACAATGAATAGCACTAACCCTCATTAAGGAAAAAAAAAAAAAGAAGAAAATACGCTTTGTCTCTCTTAAGAAGGTCACCCTGGCCAGGACTAACTCTCTAAGATAACCAGGGGTGTTGGGCCTGGATTCCTCTGAGTTCTCTTCCTTCCCTACTTAGTGATTTACTGAGAAAAAGACCAGTAAAGTGAATATAAAGCATTTTACAAAATATAATGCACTGTACAGATTCATAGCAAGAGGCTCAAGTGACCCTCAAATAGCAGAAGACCCCATGAGGCGGGACAGCTAGTGAGGCCTGGAGACGGCCCAGCCATGAGGCAGTTCGTTCGCCATGATGAGGGTGCTCATTAGGCCTCTGATCTCTCTCGCATGGCGCTCTCCTGGTAGGAAAATGGAGGGAAATGAGCCATCCGTGGCCACCCAGAATGGAGAAAATGACTCTTGGGTATTTTGCTAAATACAACGTAACCAAAATAAAGAGACTCACATGTCCTGTGGGGCCCCTTGAAGAGCCAGGAAAGACTGAGAACAAAGGTGAACCATATGGCTGATGGCTGAAGGGTTGCTTTCTCTCCCCTCATTCATTAACACAAAAATAACTAACCGCTGAATCTCTTGACTTTAATCTCATGCACAGTTCTCATTAGGGTTCAATGCCAGGAACTGTTTCTGCCTCACACCTAAATAATTCGCAACTGCTCAGAACATCTACCTGGAACCCCCATCCGGGATCAACCTGCTCCACAGGACCATGTTGGCGGGCTGTGGGGGTGTCTCCATCTAAATCCCGGAGGAGCAGGGGCCTGGTCTGCTTCTGAGCCCCTGGCACCCATCTGGAAGGCAGAAACCTCCTGCTGTGGGCAGGTTCCCCCTTCCTGACGTCTCTGCCCAACACTGACATCTCTGGGGATTATACCTTCATTTACTGAACTTAGGGGTCTTGAACAGGGTTCAAATCCGACCTACCAGGTGTACTGTTGATTTGGGACTGGATGTATCTCAGTGACTCATCTTCCTAAGCTTTAAATAATAAGATAAACAAGATAAAAGGTGTTTGACAGGGGGGCTGGCCCACAACCAGTGCTCAACAAATGGTAGCAATCACTGTCTTCTGATTTGGTAAAGAGTGTGTACTTATGTAGTCTTTTAGCTAACCAGTGTTTGTCCTCAGCACTTACAACGTCCCAGGCAGTGGGCATGTTCTAGACACTGGGATACAGCCGCATGCCTCCGCTCCCAGAGCTGCAGACACACACAGCAATGAACAAAGCAATGAACAAATTAATAATCAGCCACAGGTGCTACGACAAATGTGACCAGGAGCAATGTGATTTGGAGTGGCACTTTAGAGAGAAGCCTTAGCTAGTGTGCACGATGGGGCATGAAAATTCTGTTGCTTTGTTAAAGGCTTCCTGGCTGATCAATGGATCCTTGGGGAGATCTTTCTAGGCCCTCCAAAAACTAAGCACGGGATGCAGCCGGGTCATAGATCCAACCAAACCTTCACGGCAAGACACATTCACACACTATCTGAGAAGTCTCTTCCCTTTCTGCTCTCCTCCCAGAGGTCAGGCCTCCTTTCTTCTTGCCCCTCAGGCTCCGGGGTCCTCTGGGATCTAAGTAAGTCACTGCTCTCTGGAAGGAATGTCACACGTCAGATGTCTTTCAACGTTTCTGACTGTTCTTCACACATCACTGAGGGAGTAGAATTTTAAACAGGACCCTTGGGAGGAAAGGTCCTCTTTCAAGACATCCTAAGTGTGCAGGACAGGGAGGCACAGAGAGAAGGGGAAGAACATTTATTCCAGTCACACGACAGAGGAGGGAACTGAGATGACAGGATGGAAAAAGAGGTAAGGACGCTCCAACCCCAGAGGTGACCCTCTACCATCCCGCGCATCCGTGCAAGACCGCCAAAGAGAACAAAGGAGCTTAGAGAAACATAAAGTCGGCTCCAACATTTCTGGAAGTATACAGAGCCTGAGGCAAACAAACAAAAACAAAACCACATTTTACCCCTAGTTCTAGAAGTGTAACCAACGTAGCCCTAGAAAACAATTCTCTAGGTCATGTGGCCCATACAAACTACATCCCCAAAGAGGCTGTATTACTCCTTAATAAAAGGTGGTCAGTACTGTTTTCTGAAAGGAAACAGAAAATTCTGGAAAGATGCACCAAAAAAAAAAAAATCTGTGGTAAGTGGTGACCTCTGAAGAGTACATCTGAGGGCAGATGTAAAAGGATTTATTTTTCACTGGGTACTCTTTTGTATGATTTGAGCTTTTACTAGGTGTTCTGCAATAATTATTAAAGATAAAATATATTATCTCCAAAATAAATAATGGAAGGAAAACTGCTGATTTGAGAGGCACTGTTTATTTATCAATAATCAGAAGTTTTAGGAGTTAATTTCCTTTCTCTAAATCACTGCATGATCCAACACATATAAAAAGAATTACAAGTCACATGGGGCACCTGGGGGGCTCAGCGGGTTGAGCCTCTTTCTTTGGCTCGGGTCATTTCAGGGTCCTGGGATCGAACCCCACATCAGGCTCTCTGCTCGGTGGAGATCCTGCTTCCTCCTCTCTCTCTGCCTGCCTCTCTGCCTACTTGTGATCTCTGTCTGTCAAATAAATAAATAAATAACTTTTAAAAGTCTAAAAAGAATTACACGTCACAACCAAGTGAGACATATCCCAGGCATACCAGACAGGTTCGACGTTCAAAAATCAGCTAACGTAATCCATCACAACAAGCTAAAAAAAAAAAAAAAAAATTAAGGGCACCTGAGTGGCTCAGTGGGTAAAGCTTCTGCCTTCAGCTCAGCTCATGATCTCAGGCGCCTGGGATCCAGCCCCGCATCAGGCTCTCTGCTCAGAGGGGAGCCTGCTTCCCCCACTCTATCTGCCTGCCTCTCTGCCTACTTATGATCTCTCTCTCTCTCTCTGTCAAATAAATAATTTAATTAATTAAAATTTTTTTAATCTCATGAATCAATAAATTCAGCAAAAGCATATGACAATATCCAATAGCACTCATGATACAAAAAAAAATTCAGTAAACTAGGAATAGAGGGGAATTTTTTCAACTTGATAAAAAATTTCACAAAAAACCCTACAGCTAACATCATACTTAATGGTGAGAAACGCTTAAGTTTTCCCACTAAGATAGGGACAAGGCAATGATGTCCCCTCTCACAAGTCCTTTTCAACGTGGTACAGGATGCTCTTGCCAATGCAAAAAGGCAACAAAAGAAACGGGAAGGAAGTAATAAAACTGTCTTTGTTTGCAGATGACATGACTGTCTATGTAGAAGATCTGAACACATCAACAGAAAAGCAAGATTAACATGCAAAAGTCAACCTCTTTCCCATACATCAGCAATGAACAGTGGAATTTGAACCTAAGGCATTGTATGTCTCTTATTTCTAGGTACAGAGAAAAAAATAGCAACACTGACTGAGCTCACAGGAACCAGGCCTTATCTCGAAGTCGAAAGAACAATGAAAATGGATCTGGATCTCTGGGCCCCAGCCCTGCTGGTCACTCACTAGGGCAAGTAGGTGTCTTCTTTTCTCTGGGTTTCCTGCACTCCCGAGAAGGGTGTAGTTCTTGAACTAAAAATCAAAACTCCTTCCCAATTTTCTAAGTCCTCTAAGAGAATAAAGGCACACAGATCTTGCTCAAAATGTCTTATGCTTTTAAAATTACAAAGCTACAAACCATGGGCTTACCAAAAGTTCAAATGGCACAGAAGTACAGGGACAAGCAAGAAGACTTCCAGGCATTGTCCCCCCCCGCCCGGCTCTCAATTCCTCTCTCCTTCCAGACTTAGTCACTGCAGAGATGCTAAGCTGTGTCGTCCAATACGATAACCACAAGCACGTGTAGCTATCTAGATTGAGATATTTAATGAATAAAAATGAAGTAACATCAGAGTTCAGTTTCTCAGGCACATACGTCACATTTTACAAGCTCAACAGCCACGACAGCTAGTGCCCACCAAGTTGGACGGCATAGACAGAAATCAGTTTCAGCAGCACAAAAGCTCTACTGGACAATGCTTGTCTGAAGTGCAGAAGGAGGGCTGTTTCTAACCATCTCACTTCTGTTCAACACTCACTTCCTAGAACCCCCACAGCGATTCCCATGAGGCCCTCCCTGGCTGGGCTCAGGACTACCCTAACAGGGTGAGTTGCCCTGGAAAGGCTGTCAGTTTTCTGATCCCTAATTAAGAAAGACTTGCAGGGCACCTGGGTCGCTCAGCTGTTAGGCGCCTGCCTTAAGCTCAGGTCATGATCCCCGGGTCATGGGATGGAGCCCCTCATCAGGCTCCCTGCTTCCTGCTCAGCGGGAAGCCTGCTTCTCCCTCTCCCACTCCCCCTGCTTATGTCCCCTCTCTGGCTGTGTCTCTCTCTGTCAAATACATAAACAAAATCTTTAAAAAGTAAGGAAGGAAAGAAGGGAGGGAGGGAGGGAAGAAGAAAGAAAGGTAGACTTGCTTTACCACTGAGATCACTGAAGACTTGCTTTACCAATGGGATTACCATCCCAGTGACACATACAAGTTTAAAACTTTCCCTACGAACTTGAAAACTTCAATGTTTCTCAGGGTGATGCTTTTCAGGAAGCACTGAAGCCTTCGAAGCCTGTGATAAAGCACCCAGTGTGCCTTTCCTCCAGCTCTAGAAGTAAAGCTAAGCTGCCAAACAGTTCTCCAGGTCATTCTGGCCCAGGCAAACCACGCCCCAACCACTGCCCAGCAAACAGTAGCCATAGGGTTTTCTCAACTCCGACTCTCCACCCTACTGTCTACACCGTCTATGCTGGTAACTGTCAACTTTCCACTGCATAGAACACGCCTCTCTGTGGATACATAAAACCACACTGCATTTCCTTTTTTTTTTTTTTAAGATTTTATTTATTTATTTGACAGAGAGAGCACAAGTAGACAGAGAGGCAGACAGAGAGAGGGAAGCATGCTCCCTGCTGAGCAGAGAGCTCGACACAGGGCTCGATCCCAGGATCCTGAGACCATGACCTGAGCCGAAGGCAGAGGCATAACCCATTGACCACCGAGGCACCCCCATACTGCGTTTCTATTAGCTTCCCACAAACACCGTGCCTTTGCCTATGCTCAGTCTTCTGCTAGAATGCCCTTCCTTCCCTAGCGGTACCCCTTCTGAACACACTCCCCCAATTTACTGGCCAGACAATGCCTACCTTTTCTTTAAAACTCATTTGAGACATCATCTCCAGAAAGCCTTCCCTGTCCTTCTCAGGCAAGAAGGAGCCCCGTGGCTACTCCAGAATTTCTGTATGGGGGACACCTGGCAGGTGGAAATCTGGTAAGAAGCAGCAAAGGGAGTTTGTGACTTCTCTTGAAATCACATTTTACAGCAAGGTACAATTTTGGCTGAGATATCTGTGTGAAGAGCCAAGTTCTCAAAGATGTTCTTATTCACAAGTAAATGTGAGTAAGGAAGTATCAGTGATCCTTTTCTAAGAACATCCTTTGGGGTAGTGACTTTGGAGGAGAGCAAGCAGAGATTAAAGGAAGGACAGACCTTCCTTCCTGTTGGAGTCTAAGGGCTCCAACAATATCCTGGTGTCCTCCTATCAGCTGTACCAACTTGAATCTGTTTATATGTGCATCTTCCCCACTGGGCTGCAAAGGACCACATTTTTATCTAACTCTGTATCTCTAATACTCAGGCCAGTCCTTAATTGGGGTGCTCGATAAATGCTTGTTGGATGGAGGGTACGTGGCTCAATGGGTAGATACGTTGATAGAAGAATGAACAGATGGGTGGATGCATGGATGGACAGATGGGGCCGGAAAAATGGGAGGAAATGCTTTCTTTTTTTTTTTTTTTTTTTTAAAGATTTATTTATTTATTTATTTGACAGAGAGAAATCACAAGCAGATGGAGAGGCAGGCAGAGAGAAAGGAAGGGAAGCAGGCTCCCTGCTGAGCAGAGAGCCCGATGCGGGACTCGATCCCAGGACCCTGAGATCATGACCCGAGCCGAAGGCAGCGGCTTAACCCACTGAGCCACCTAGGCGCCCCAGGAAATGCTTTCTTAATATTCAATTTTACCTTCACACCAAAGTTTCCTAAAGAATAAAGACCTTGAATCTCAAAATCAATGATCTCTCCCACAACTTCTCTCTCTCCCTCTCTGTCTCTCCCTGTCTCTTCTTTTCTCTCCAAGTCTCTCTTTTTCTTTCTCTTTCTCTCTCTCCATTTCCCACAACACTAAAAAAAAAAAAAAAAAAAAAAAAGTTTTATATTTAACCACCGCTCAATACAAAGGCTGGCATTCTCCACCCAGTGAGTGTATTAAAGAAAGACTGGGGAGAAAGAAGAAAGAAATCTTTAACAATAAATATTGGATAATAGCATTAAAAGCCTCCCTTTCTCTAATGGAGGTACAATTTGGAGATAAACCTAAACCACCTTCCTCTCTGTGGCATATGATTAAAATCTGCTTTGTTCTTCTAATTTGCTCTTCTCAAATTACCACACTGCTGCTAGCGTTGCAAACTCAGACTTCACAGCTGCCCTTGAATCCACTCTACAACTTTTTCTCCTTTTCTTTTTCCTTTTAATCAGCACTGAACCAAGAAGGTGCCACCTACACTTGGAGAAACAATGTCTCCAAACCTGGAGACAAAAGGTGCCTTTCAAGGTGCCCCTACCATCTCCCCCGCGCCATGATGGCCCTCAGCAGAAGTGCCTCTCCTTTGAGGTTTGGGAACCCAAGAGGTGAAGTTACCCTTGACAGGGCTCCAGGTGCTACTGACTATTTCTTCCGCCCGACTCTAGAGCTCTTATTCCGCCTCAGCTTTCAAAACAAAGAGAGCCTGACAAGGATATGGCTCTTGCCTAACTAACAAATGCTTTGTTTTCCTACGTTTCCAGAAGAGCTCTAAATACCATCATCTGGCATTGCTAAGATCTCAGCTTCCAGAGTCAGTTTCAAAACTAGAAGGTAAATTACCATACAAGACAGAAAGAAAATTCTATTGACATCATCCTTCCTCTTTTTTTTTTAACCCCCTTTCAATTTTTAGGAGTTCCTTTGAAATTTCAAACGACAAGCTATGTCTATACCAACATGTGAAGAGAAAGGGAAGGTATCTTTCAATGATCTAATTATGTTACACAGCAATATATGCATAAATACATAATAAGTTGGTCACAATTCTCATGTAGCTATAGGCTGAATGACATGTTGACTAAAAGAAAGTAGAAAAGAACTAAAACTGTGTCCTTGGATGGCAGTTCTAAAGTGTCCATATGCTTTCTGGTCAGTGTATGGTTTTCCCCTTTGCTATTAGGAAAGTTGCCAATGAGGGGCACCTGGGTGGCTCAGGAGGTTGAGCAGCAGACTCTTGATTTTGGCTCAAGTTATGATCTCAGGGTGGTGAAATCAAGTCTCATGGTGGGCTGTGCTCAGATGGCATCTGCTTGATATTCTCTACCTCTCCCTCTGCCCCTCCCCTCACTCACATGCTCTCTCCCTAATAAATAAATAAAATCTTAAACAAAAAAGAAAGAAAGAAAGAAAGTTTCCAGTGAAAAAGAATCACATCATTTAGACTACCAAAGAAGATTCAAAATCAAGATAATAGTATTTAGTATAAGTTTAGGAGCAAACTTAAAATTCAAGACACCAGGTCCCATCTTAATTTTGCTAAGTATGTGACCTCCGGCAAATCACATCACCTCTCTGGATCTCAACTGAATCAACTAGCTAATGCACATTATTAACATACTACTCAAGGATATCAAGAGGCATATGAGGGAAGGGAAAGAATGCTACTAAACAAAGAACAGTAAATACCCAACACCATCACACCATTGCAGATAACACCTACATACACACACAGATCAGATCACAAGGACAAGTGTCATTTTCAGAACAATGAGCAACAATACATACACAGACCAGCCCCAAAAAACAACATCAGCTAGTAACATCAAGGAGGAATCATTAGCCAACTTATTAAATAGGCTTTTGTCCCCTCTTCTATTAATAAGTCTCAGTAGTTACTGATAGTTTACACCTGCTTATTTTTATTAATAATCCATTAGTAAATGATACTGTGTTTGAATTTTCAGTTTATATGTCAAGACCCTGGTTCAATCTTTTCTTGAACAATGTGGACCAGCAAGTCCTAGTGTCTTAAAGCAAAAATTACACCTGTAAAGGGAGAGATAATAAGCCAGACCCTAATTGGTTAACTTACTAATTGCTTTCCCCTGCTACAAAATAATCATACTTCAAACCTTAGCAAGATACATAGATATATATTTTCAGACAAAAACTCTACTGTACACCTAAGATCCAAGTCATTACATTACTCATCATAGATTATTTCTTGGAGTAGTTTTACAGAACTTGAATTCACTTTAATTAAAATTCACAATAATCCCCTGGGAACTAAGTACAAAAAAAATTTTTGCTAAAGGAGCTCTCTAAGATATAAATTAATATTGAATAAAAGATCAATTATTACAACATAACTTGTAAAGTTGCTCCTCATACAACATGTTTACTTTAATTATGTACAAGGTTGAAAAGATTTAAAAATGTATTATCTATTGAATGGTCATGACACCGTCAAGGGTGACTTCCGTAGCGAGCAAATCCTATGCTTTGTAATCAGAAGCTTCCAGCGGAGAGGGGACTTGACTCATTCAATAGTCCAAGCAAAGAAATGAGGATGAAGAGCAAATAAATGTTTTTCCACCGGTAACTCTGATTTGTGTGGCCTACTTGCAGAAGAAAATGGAGAAGCTCCTACTCTGGTCAAAGTTGC
The DNA here is from genome assembly GCF_964662115.1 of Mustela nivalis. Lineage (NCBI taxonomy): Eukaryota > Metazoa > Chordata > Mammalia > Carnivora > Mustelidae > Mustela > Mustela nivalis. Next base: position 25,202,809 of record NC_139032.1, read on the forward strand.
CTTACAAAGTTAAAATGATCAAGTACTCTTGGAGAGAATTCCAGAGCTCAGAATTCATTGGTTTGATCTACAGGGATGTTCCAAGCAGAAAGATAAACAAAAAAGACCCATCCTGATGGTTTCATTCACAAACCCACATGGCTTCTACCACTATTTGCATGAACACAAAGGATCCCCTGGTTGGTGTCTCCATGCCAGACCTCTCTGCTGACTTTCCTGCTTATTTCCATCTGGGATTTCTCCATTCAGGTGTCCCACAAGCTCCTCAAAGTGAAGAGCCCAAAATGAATCTCACCATCACCTCCCCCAACCTGTCTCTCCTTTATTCGATCGTCTCCGGGCCAGCTTCCTGGGTGAATCGCCCATGCTCAAAAGAGCCCTGCACTTGGTTGTCTTGAAATTCTTCATTTTTGAACAAAGGGTTCCATATTTTCCCTTTGCACTGGGCCCCAAAAATTACGTGGCCAGTTCTGCCTCTCCTTCGGGGGTATGGCCATTACCTTTGTTATGGAAACCAAAGCCCCGGGGACTTAATCCCAGACCCTCCCTTCATTTCATTTCAGTATCTGATCATGCTGTTTCATGCTCAGGGTTTTATCCCAAGCAAAGGCTCACCTTATTTGAAATGCCTAAATGCCTTTTTCTCCTCCTTCAAAGAATTGATTTCCACTTGTCCTTTAATTATTAATCAAGTTCATCTATACCAGAAATACTTACTGATGCCCGAGCCTGACACAAATGCCCCCTCCTGGTCCTCCACTTGCCCATACTTGTCCCTACGGCTGTGGTTTTGTCCTTGTGCCACACTATCTTATCTCTCTTCCCCCAAATGACTGGGAGCTTCTTAATGGCTGATAATTTTTTCTATTTCTATTTAGTTCCCAGCTCTGTACTTGGCATATGGAAATATTTTTGAAATGCTTATCAGTATTATTTCAAAAAACTTCACTAATTCATTTGGGGGGGGCGGTGGAAACTGCTTGATCTACGTCATTATTCTTTCCTCTTAGAATAAATTTCATTTATTTTTCTAAAGTTATCCCCTCTTTCCCTCCTGAATCTTCAGGAAAAGCCACCAGAACAAACAGCTTCAAAGCTTATGTTACACCTCGAATGTATTTTCCATTGTCCTCCAGGGTCACTGTCCCCTGGGGTCCTTTCGCAAGTGAGGACAGCTGGGTTCCCTATTCCTCCGGGAGCTTCCAGGCACCACTGGCTTATACAAAATGATTTGTTTGTGTCAAGGAGTTGCCAGAGTTTCTCTGCAAGGCCACTGAGAGCCCAGGATACAGGAAAGCAAAAGTGGGACGTGTAGCCCAGAGGGATACGGAGTCTCTTATTAACCCAGGGCCCCCACGTGCTCTCAGATGTTCCATACTTCATCAGATTGGCCATCAAAGGAAATCCTGCTTGAAAAAACAGACTTGTGATTTGCCGGCAGCTGGGAATCAAAAGGAATCATGTCAGCCCCGGGATCAGTGTCTAATCAGTATTTCAGTCTAGCATGATACACGCACCTGGATGGGTTCCTTTATTTATTCATTCGTTCACTTACTCAAACATTCATGGACCATCTACTGAGGGAAATGTGTCGAGTGGAGGGTTATTAAGGGAGATAAGGGCCAAAAGGTCCCCACACTCAAGGAAATTAAGAATTTGATTATGAGGGGCGCCTGGGTGGCTCAGTGGTTTGGGCTGCTGCCTTCGGCTCAGGTCATGATCTCAGGGTCCTGGGATCGAGCCCCGCATCGGGCTCTCTGCTCCGCAGGAAGCCTGCTTCTCTCTCTCTCTCTCTCTCTCTGCCTGCCTCTCTGCCTACTTGTGATCTCTGTCTGTCAAATAAATAAATAAAATCTTAAAAAAAAAAAAAAGAATTTGATTATAAGATAGATAAATTCCTCCAACACCTTACTATTCCAAGTGTGGTACACAGACCAGAAGCAGCGTCTAGAATCTTACTAGAATGCTGAATTCCAGGGCCCACCTCAAGACCTCCTGGATCAGAATTTGCATTTTAACAAGAACACAGAAGATCCACATGAATATTAGTGACCAAGAACTATTACACACACACCGCCCCCCCCCACCCAAGAGCTGAACACCAACTCCTTTGAATCTGAATTAAATTCAACTCCCAGTTGCCAAACCTGCCCTAATGATTCCTGATAATAATCCCACCTTTCCCCATCTCTAGAATCCAAGTCTGGCTCTCTGCTACTTCACAGAAGCAACTGCAACCCTTCATCACACAGACTGGGAACTAACAGGGAACGGTGCTATGTACCAAATGCCTATCTCTCACGCACATGAATCTTGTAATAGATTCTCTGCAGGACACATTCTGGTAATTCCATCCGGGCTACCTTTGTTTCCCCAGAATGCCCACTTAGAAAAAGAAGGAACAACTTAAGAATGCAAGTGACTAAGAGACTGCATTCAAGTAGTTTACATTTTAAATTCTTAACGCATGGTTACTGCACATTTTTCACAATCAAAAGAGGGGTCTCAAGACATGGCTTTTAATTGCCAGAGGTGAAAGATGCAGATTCAGTTGGAAAGCAAGTACCACCGGGAAATGCTTACTCCAACGGAGCCAGGCCCTGTCCTTTGCTCAACACTGCCCCCCCCGCCCTCCCCACACACAGGCACTTGGTTATTACTAAGAATTCCAAATATGCATATACACATTTTCCATGTACACACTGGTGTTCTTGATTTAGTTGATATCATTTCAAATACCTGTAACTTGTCAGGTTGGAGGCCCAAGATGCACTGGGAATTCTATTTTGTTTTATTTGGTCTTTTTTTTTTTTAATATTAAATTCAACTCCCAGGGGCACCTGGGTGGCTCAGTGGGTTAAGCCTCTGCCTTCAGCTCAGGTCATGATCTCAGGGTCCTGGGATTGAGCCCCACATCGGGCTCTCTGCTCAGCAAGGAGCCTGCTTCTCCCTCTCTCTCTCTCTGCCTGCCTCTCTGTCTATTTGTGATCTCTGTCTGTCAAATAAATAAATAAAATATTTATAAATAAATAAATAAATTCAACTCCCAGTTGCAAAACCTGCCCTAATGATTCCTGATAATAATCCCACTTTTCCCCATCTCTAGACTCCAAGTCTTGGACTTGGACTCCAATGTCTTGACATTCAGTAAATTGAGAGTCACCAAAACCTGCAATTCTTAATCTTATTGGCCTCAAAACCCCTCACACTGCAGAGGATCTATAGAGTTTTTATTTGGGTTGGGTGTGTCAATTGCCTGAGAATTCTTCTGAATATTTGGTTTTTGACCCATGTAAAGATAATAAACCCACTGCACATTAACGAAAATTGCATATTGTATTAAAAAAAAACCCTGTATTTGCAAACTAATAACTGATGGAGTGAGAAAAATAGCACTGTTTTACATTTTTGCAAGTATCTTTAAGGTTTGGCTCAAAAGAAGACAGGTGGATTCTCACATCTGCTTCTGCATTTAATGCATTTCTGTATCACATATCATATAGCCTCTGGAAAAATCCACTGCACACTTGTGAGAGAACAAGAGTGGCAAAGCAAACATCTCAAAAAGGATGACGTTGTCAGCGTTGGTGGTATAGTGGTGAGCATAGCTGCCTTCCAAAAAGGATGACGTGGGGGGCGCCTGGGTGGCTCAGTGGGTTAAAGCCTCTGCCTTCGGCTCAGGTCATGATCCCAGGGTCCTGGGATCGAGCCCCGCATCGGGCTCTCTGCTCAGCGGGGAGCCTGCTTCCTCCTCTCTCTCTGCCTGCCTCTCTGCCTACTTGTGCTCTCTGTCTGTCAAATAAATAAATAAAATCTTAAAAAAAAAAATAGGATGACGGGGAAGATAATCATTCCAAACAATGGTGCTGGAACAGCTGGATATTCACACGCAAAGGAATAAAGGTGGACCCCTACTTTAAACCCTATACAAGACTTAACTGAAATTGGATCAAAGATGAAGAGTAGCTGTGTGTTACTGTGAATTACAATAAAAAATATATATTTTGTCTTTGTCCTCCTTTTTGGCACAGAGCTCGTAAAAACCCTTGCAATTTCTTAAGTGAGGTGAACAATAAATGTGTCTTTTGTCATGTTAATGAGGTGACTTTTGGAAATCCCCTGTGGACTGGGGCTGGTTGCCAGGAGAACCCACCATGTGATTAGAGGGTTGGAACTTTCAGTCCCATCTCCCTGACCTCCAGGGAGGAGCTGGAAATTGGGTTCAACCTCCAACAGCCAAGGATTTAACCAATTGTGCCTGTGTAATGATGCCTCCATAAAAACCCAAAAGGACAGGATTTGGAGAGCTTCTGGGTTGAGAGTGGGGTTAGCACAGAGAGGTGTTAGGAGATTGGTATTTCTGGAGAGAGCATGGAAGCTGTACCCCCTTCCCCCCTAACCTTGCCCTATGCATCTCTTCCATCTGGCTGTTCCCTGAGTTACATACTTTTATAATAAACTAGTGATCTGGTAAGTAGAATGTTTCTCTGAGTTCTGGGAGCCACTCCAGCAAATTAATCAAACTCAAGGAGGAGGTCGTGGGAACCTCCACTCTACAGCCAGTCAGTCAGAAGCTTAGATGACAACCTAGCTTCGTGACTGGCTTCTCAAGTGGAGGTAGTCTCATGGGACTGAGCCTGTAGGATGTGATGTGATCTCCAGGTAGACAGTGTAAAAATGGAGTTGTAGGTGTAAGTGATATCAGAGAATTGTCAGGTATATGAGAGGAACTCCCCTCTTCAAACAGTGGAATTGGAACTGAACACTCTTGGACTGTTAATGGGCACAGGTTTATTCAGTGGACGATGACAGCCTTCAGGAAATAGAGTAGTCATTGTTGCACAACTTTTTGAGCATACTAAAATCCACTGAAATGTACACCTTAAAATAGTAAATTTTGTGGTACATAAATGACACATTAATATAACAATGAATCAAAAACCTAAATGTGAAACTATAAAACTGTGAAAACATAGGCATAAGTATTCATGACCTTGGACTATGCAATAGTTCCCAAGCTACGACATCCAAAAACACAAGCAACAAAAGAGAAAAGAAGGTGAATTTCACCAAAATTTTAAAATTTCTGACACCAACTAGAAAGTAAAGAGACAGCCCACAGAATAGGAAAAATATTTACAGGTCATGTATTGCATAAGTATTCAGAATATATAAAGAACTCTTGTAACTCAATAACAAAAATTTAAAAATCCAATTTAAAACAGGGCAAAGGATCCAAATAGACAGTTCTCCAGAAAAGATACACATAGGCCCCCTGGCACAAGAAAAGATGCTCAAAGTCATAGGCACCAAGGGAATGAAAATCAAAACCATGATAAGATACCACTTCGCACCCACTGAGCTGGTTATAATCAAACAGACAAATAACAACAAGTGTTGGCAAAGATATGCAGAAATCAACACCCTTGTGCACTACTGATGGAGACGTAAAATGGCACAGCCACTTTGGAAAACGGTTTGACGGTCAGTCTCCCAAAGGTTAAACATAGATCTAGTAATGTCACTCCCAGGTATAAACCCAAAAGAAATGTGTCCACACAGAAACCTGTAAAGGAATGTTCACTGCAACGTTATTTGCTACAGACAAAAAGTGGAAACAACCCAAATTTTCACCAACTGGGGAAATGATAAAATGTGATCTATCCACACAACGGAATAGAATATAGCAATGAAAAGAGAAGTACTGACTCATGCTGATCTCAGGGACCTCTGGGGGTTTGACACAATTTGAGAACCACTGACCCAGACCAAACAGCTAGCGCAGGTATCATGGGTAATCTTCCCAGCAGCCATTTCCCTACCCTCCCTCTCAAGAGACCCCTGATTTTTACACATTGACCTCTCCCCCCCCCCAGGCCAGCCACCTCCTGGAAGGAGGCTAACTCCATGCTGAGTCCCAGGGTCAAGTTCTGCTCACGTTAAGCTAAAAGGTGCATTCCCTCCCACCAGCCAGAGTCACTGGTTCAGGGCAGACCTGTGACTTAGGTCTGATCAGAACGGCTGCAGGACTTTCGTGGGAATGCTTGGATGGAAGTAGTTCCCCTCTGCCTCTGGAGGGTGCCCCATGAAAAGGTGAGGACTGACATTACCATAACCATCTCACGGCCAGTCTGAGGATAAAGCCTTACAGAAGGCAGGAAAGTCCTTGAATGAAGCCCTTAACTCAAGACATCAGGATATAAGAGCCAGTAAATGTCCTCGATGTTCGAGCCAGTCTGAATTAGAATTTTTCAGACGTAGTTACAAGCACCCAGCAGACAGACAGTCCAAAAGAGGGGGAGCCCACAGTGTTACATTCTCTCTGCACTCAATACACTTTGCCATTGCTTTGAGGACATCAAGAGATAAGATCTTAGCAGACCATTGAAATAACATTACTTTTTTTTTCACAATATACTTAATACAAAGAGCTGGCCATGTAATCTAGGCCTAAAAACGTCAGAGCTGGGCCATGGTATTTAACAAAGTGTCTCTCCCTGCTATTCCTTTTGTGTCTGATTTTCAGTGGACTCTGAATGGCATTCTAGGTGAGTTCGATGGAGAAAAGTGTTGGATTGTCCTTATTATCAGAAGAGGTGTGGCTGTGAGCCGGACCCCGATTGGATTTCACCACCTGGATTGGCATGGGGCCTGATACTCGGCACATATGAACGTTCGCATGTGATATTCAAGTACCTGTTCCAACAGGTAAGAAACTCAAAGAACAGTTAACTACTCTCTTTTTTCCCCCAGCTATTAAAGTGGTGTTCTACATTTGAGTGATGTTTCGACATTTACGATGCGTTTCATGTACATCCTCCCAACAACCCAGTGGAGATTGGCAACTGGGAAATTACAGAGGAACAACAGGGACCCAGTGACTTGCTCAAGGTCTTGCACCATCATAAAATGGAATTTAGACTTCAAGACATTAGATTTAAGCCAAAGCCTCCCCACTATTGAGAATTATCTCAAATATACCTTCACATAATAGAAAGATAACAGTCAACATTGTTTTGGCTCTCACTGTGGGCCACTTACCAAGCATTACAACAACCCCATGAGGTCTAGGCCATTATTATCCCCACTTTACAGATGAGCAAACTGAGACCCAAACTGGTAAAGTGAGTTGCCCAAAGACACCTAGTCAGTAGTCAAGCCAGGGTTCAAAGTTCTTGACTTCTTGGTCATAGGGCTTCTTCAACGAGTAGAGCTGTACCAGAGGTGGTTGCTCTATGTCAGATGACTCGGAGCTACCAAGAACCCACCAGCTCAGTAAGGACGGAAGTGATCCTTAACACAAACAACAAAGGACAATCCGACAATTCTTCTCATTCTGGAATTTGATCACACCGAGATTGCCTATAATAAGCCAGGACTTAGATAACATCTTATTAAACTTTGCTGACAGTTTTATTCTAACAATAATCATAATTGGGAATCAGGAGATGCATGGTTTAATTATGTTACCATTCCCCAAATTGACTTATTTGAAGGACACTACTGCTTGCTTAGCCAATAGTTATCCCTTCCTCCCACCACAGGACACATACACACACACACACACACACACACACACTTCTCCACTGCTTCCATAATGCCAAAGCCCTCCTCCCACTATAGAAAGGGAAGAGCATAAAGACCAGAAGCACATTCCTAGACTCTTCTGCAGCTAGAGCACAGGTGTATGATCGAATCCCACCTAATGAGATCTGATGGGAAGACTGATAGGGGCCTCTGGAAAAGATCTTCCTCATGATAAAAAGAAATGCATACGGAAGTACCACCTCTGCAATGGTAGATACGGTAGCGCCTGACTCACATCCACAACTATGTCCACCACCTTGAAAAAATGACCCCTCTAAGCACCACAGCAGATATGCTGAGGTTAACAGTGTGGGAAGATGGAAAGAGCCTGGGTCCATGCAGAACCGCCTAGCAACCCTGTAGCTGGCCGAACTCTGGACTTCTCATTAGGTAAGACAATTAGTGTACTTATCATTTAATCCACTTTAACTTGACTACTCTCTCACTCTCGCCCAAAACATCCGAACTCTCAAGTCTCAAGAGGCAGCTACTGAGAAGAACTCTGAAATTTTAGTCCAACGACCAGGGTTCTAACCTACCTACATGCCAGATGATCCAAATTGCTTAATCTCTCTGACCCTTACTTCTCGCATCTAAAAAATAAAGGCCACACTCCATAACACAATATCATCAATAAAATGGAGGTATGAAAATCATGGGATAATGTGTATCCAACCACTCTGTTAACAACAGTGTTTCACTCAAATGTGACTAGTCTACATAGTAATTAAATCAGATTTATTAAATTGGAACTAGCCATCTAACCCAACTCCCTTATTTTACAAAAGAGGAAAAGAAACATTGACTCCAAATGTCAACTGACTTGCTCAGTGTCACAAAACCGGTTGATAACATAATTAAACCATGCACCTCCTGATTCCCAAACCAATGTCATCATGTTACTCTCATGATGATAAGTAATGACCTAGATTATATACTGAGCACTCATTCAATCAACAAGTGTTTGTCGAACAGGATTATATGCCAGGTACTACTCAAGTATTGGGGAATCCTTAATAAACAACCACCACCACCACAAAATGTTCCTACCCTATGGATTTAACAGCCTACGAAGGAAATTAGTCAATCTACATTTATGAGTACTTATTCAATGCCTATTATGTATTAAGCACTGGACTAAGATTTCTATTCAAACACAAATCAAAATTCCCAGCCAATTCCAATAATATCAACCATGTTTACGAGGCTTTGCTAAAGAATGTATAATGTGAAAAGTCTCCATTTTACTCAATAAAAGTCATATTGAAAATGACAAGTTCATTAGAAGGAGCTGTGACTAACCACGCCAGCCTCTGAAGAAAGTGGATAGAGTGGGGAACATGGCTAGAATTCCACCCTACTTGAAGCACCAAGACTGAATAAAGGGGGTTAGAATTAACTCACGTCCCTCTATGCTATCCAGACTTCAAAGGTTGGGTCAGTTGGAAAAGCCCAGTAGGGAATATTCAGCCACTCCTTCCATTCCCCAGGCCTCCATCAGTGCCCCAAACTCTCCTTTTGCTCCCTGATTATTTGGAATTCCTCCTCCTCTGACCTAAACATTCACACCCTAATAACCTGATGGGACAACAACCTAAACTCTTTGGAAAGAGACAGAGCAAGTGACTTTCAGCACTGCCTCTGGAAATGGATCTCAGGCAGCTGAGACTGGGCACTCGGTTGTTTCTTTGTAAGTTTTCTCTGTCAATTATATAATTTGAGACAGAATAATTAAAAGCTGTTGTTTTGTGGGGGAAATTCCATAAGTCCCATTCTGTGCAGGTCATGGCGTGAGGATGTGTGATACTGGATGACGGTCCATACACTTCTTTAACTTTGTGATTCCCTGGAAGAAAGGGGGGAAAGGCAAGCAGGGAAGGAAGAACAGGAAGCTTCCCCAGGGCATGGACGGGTTCCTCCGAGAGGTTCCTTTTTTCAAAATACCATTTTGTTCTAGTGTTAAACACATGGAAGTTTGTTTGTGACCGTGTACCCAGAAATACAATTTCACTTCCTGAATTTGGATAAGTCTAGGAAAGTAAGTTCCAAAATTATCAATATAGGATCTTTGAATTTCCCCTTATTGGTTAAACAATCATCACCATTTGTGGACAGAAGGAGCCAAAAAGATGGACCACAAAATGAACCATGTGAGTTTGAAACAATTTCAAAAAAATCAACATTTTTGAACACAGCATTTTAACCTCTTTGGCCTCAGTTGGGCCACAAAAATGCTAACTTGCCAAACTATTATTAGACTGGCTACAATTTATTGTTTCCCGGACACCAGACAACAAATACATGCCCTTTGGGGACTACTTATCTATTCTAAGGAAGACTAAGTTCGGAAAGGGATAAAACCCAGTGGTGTCAACTCCAAGTGGGACAGGACTGGGCACACAGAGGGCTGAGAAAGCAGAGGAGAACTCAGCATCCCTAACTCTCTGCTGCTGATCCCTCCGTTATTTACATATTCGATGCGGGTTAAAGTATCTGTACATCCACTCCAGGACCTAAGGCAAAGTACACCAACAATTACCTCTGGATCACAAGACAGTACATGCCAAAATGTTTCTGTGCAACCCTGTGGCAGGAGGGAAAACTGCCTAGCCTGCTAATCCCTTTATTATTAAGTTTAGCAGCACCGATTCACTAAGAATGAAATTCAAGATCCTCCAGAAAATTCACTGGGCGCCTACTCTCCTGGGACATCAGGTGGGGCACCACGTTCCTGCCTGGAAACTTGTCCAACCCTCTGCTTACGAATTAGTTGCCACTGTCTCTGTGTCACAAACTTCCACCGGCAAACAAACAAATGGGAAAGACCTTTCATTCATTGATTCATTGTGGGGTTAACACAGCCTAGAGACCTATTCCTGCCGCTGAGAGACGCTGCCCCCATTCATTTCTCAAGGCAACTATATAGTGTGCTCTCTATTTAAAAAACAGCTCAGTCCTGTAGCCTCAAGACTCAGGAAGGCGAGAAGAGGAAATCCCAGAGAAAAATAAGCAGATAGATTTAAAAGTCAGAAGCTAATCGTGCTGAGCCCTGACACAACCTTTCCAGATTGTGCGTGCCCAGTGGGTCAAAGGAGAGGGCACACATCTGCCTACATATACGCGCACCAAAGGTGCACGTGCGCGCGCGCGCACGCGCGCGCACACACAAACACACACACCCTTGCAGCTCACGCTACATCTCCTGCAAGCTCAAAAGCACTTACTACCCAAGGATGAGGCCGCCAGGAAAGCTACCTTCGCCCAAAGAACTCTTGCTTTCTCCAACTTGAGCAATATTCCACCAATATTCCAAGGGGCGCTTCTTCCCGGGACCCAGGTCCTGCAAGGCTCCCTCCCCGCTGGCTCCACAACCCTTTCCCTTTCTCTAAAACACAACGACTTCATGATTCCTTTTGGGGTAGCTCCAGTTCCGCGCAGCGCGCGCCCCATCCCTCAAGGCTGGAGCCCAGGTCTGCCCAGCCTCTCTCACTCCCAGGAAACTTCGCCGCCGCACCATGCGGAGTAAAGGCCATCGGTAGGAGGGCGGCAACGAGGGAAAGCGGGTCCCTGGGGCTGAGGGCCCCTTTGGAGCCCGGGCGCCAAGAGAGGAATGAGTGAACCCGAGCTGGTGCATGCCTTCTCCACGTGGAGGAAGGGAGGAAGGAAGAATGGGCGACATGCAGGTGTCCCTCTCGGCTCCCCGAGCTCCCATTTCCTGGCGGGGGAGGGGATCGAGGGGTTAGCCTCTCCCTGCAGGAAGCTGCCCCGCGCCCCCAGCCTAGGCGCGGCGAGACTTGCGCGCACCTTGCAAGCCTGGGAAGGGATCCCGTCGCTGATAACGCGCCCCATCCCTGGGTAGGGCTCCCAGCCTCACAGGGCGGGGAAAGAGAAATCTGGCTTTCTAGCAGGCCCCCGCATGGGTTCTCCCGCCCCTGCCCGCGCACGCCCACCCGCAGAGGCCCCCGCGCCCTCGCCCCGGGCAGCCCGCACCTGGATGTGGCAGGAGATCTCCGAGTCGTCCAGCAGCCGGATGGTGCATTTCATCTCCTGGCTGAGCGATTTGACGCTGGAGCTCCGAAAGTGGATCATTTTCATGGTCCTCCTGCCTCTCGGCACACAGTGGCAAGAGGCGAACATGCACCGCGGCCCGGGGGAGCGAGCGGGAGGCTCGGGGCCGGCGTAGCGCTCGCCCGCGCGGATAGACACACTCGCGCACGCACTGTCCCGGACACCCGGGTGCGGCTCAGCCCCGGGACAGCGGCGGCGACGGGCGCCTGCGGCCACACATGCCGGGCGGCCGGGGCGCGGCGGGCGGGTCCCTCCCTTCCCTCGCTCCCCTCCCTCGCCTCCGCCTCTCCCGCTCCTTTCCCCGCCTCCGCCCGTCGCGCGCGCTCCTGCGCCTCCCTCCGCCCGGGCTAGCGTGCAGAGGGTGCCCCGGGCCCGTGACCCTGGGCGGGTGCGCGACACACTCACTCCCACGCGCGGGGAGCCGCGGGAGGAGGAGGCGGAGGGGTGGCAGGCGCTGGTGGCCGGGGTGCCCTGGCAGTGGCCTGCTTCGCCGCCGTCGCCGCCGCTGCGTCAGGCTGGGCCCGGCCGCCTCCTCCCTCTCCGGCCGCGATCGCTCCGGCTCCTGGTCACGCTAGTCCCTGCCCCGGCTCCCCCACGCGCCTGACAGCGCCCTGCTCTGCTCGGCCCCAGGGACCTGGCTGCGGGTGGGGGATGGAGGGCGAACCCGACCTGCACCAGCAGGGAGGATTCCACCGCGGGAGAGGATTCTTGGACCAAGGACCAAACCCCCTCCCCCCGAAAGTGACAGGAGGGCCTGGTATGGCTACCCCAGGAAATGGCTAATTGTAACAATCTCTGGGACTCATGGATATTTTTTAAAGTCTTTATTTTATTTAATATTAACTGAGAGTCCATCTTCTTACCAAAAAAAAAAAAAAAAAAAAAAAAAAATCAGGTATGCCTGCCTGCTTCTGTCAGTAGAGCATATTGCACTTGATCTCGGAGTCGTGAGTTCGAGCCCCACCTTGGGGGTAGCGTGTACTTTAAAAAAAGAAAAAAAAAAATTTTTAACAACAGAGCTTTTCTTTTTTTTTTTTTTTTAAGATTTTTTATTTATTTATGTGACAGAGAGACATCACAAGTAGGCAGAAAGCCAGGCAGAGAGAGAGAAGGAAGCAGGCTCCCTGCTGAGCAGAGAGCCCGATGAGGGACTCTGTCTCAGGTCCCTGAGATCATGACCTGAGCCAAAGGCAGGAGCTTAACCCACTGAGCCACCCAGGTGCCCCACACCAGAGCTTTTCTTAAGCAATTTCTCGTTTCTAACTCCCAATACCTCAGTATGATTTGTGGTACCTTAGACCTCAGCAAGAGGGTCCCTAGCCTGCACCTCCCCCTTTAGGGACCTTGCTCCTGCCTCCCCTGCATAGAGATGTGTCCTGTCCTGTATTAGACCAATCTCTGGGTACTGGGGACCCTAGAATTCCCTGCCACCACCAGGGTAGTGGGGATAGGGGATCTGCTGCCCCATGTCTAATCCAGGGTGGATCAAACACCTCTGTGGTGTAGCCATAGGCCCAAGGGGCAGCTGAGGGAGGTCTGTGGAGGCAGATGTGCAGGGGTTGCATGGGGGTGGGGGGCAGGCATGTCCAGGCGCAGGAGGAAAGTCTCTCCTCCTGCTGCCCTTTCTGAGCTGTTCAGCTTGTTCAAGGCAGTATTAAGGAATATTGTTAGAGGAGGGACTTTGCCCAGGGGTCACCTCCCGCTGCAGCTGCACAGGTCCCCCTCATCCAAAGGTCCCCTGTCCCCTCAGGGCACTCTACTGGGCTAGATGTCCTCTAGGACATCCCCTGGGGTTGTCTGTTGTTTGGTGACAACTGCACTGGACTTGGACTCCTCCCTCTGCCTGCTTGCTTCCTTCTCATGTTGGTCACTAATTGATACCCCACGGCCAAACTCAGCCTCAGTATCTGCTTCTGGAAATGCCAAATTACGACAGTGTGTCAAGATAAGAAGATTTTACTTAACGGTCAGTAGCTTGATTGTTGCTTTTAAAAATGATGATAGTGTGTGGCCCTCCAAGTGTACTCTTGCCCAGGGATGGTGAATATTAGGGCTGGGCCTACCAGGGGGGGGAGCATGAAGGGTCTGGGATGATGAGGATTTGATTCTTGATCCAGCTCCTGGCCAGTCCTGGGGACTTTGGGAAAGTCTTTTCCTTTCTTTTCTGAAATTCGAGGAAGAGAACATCTGCCTACCTCACAGGTGGCTGAGACACTGGGCTGAGGCAAGTCTAGTAGAGGGCAGGTTATAGTCTGTAAAGCCCCACATGCGTGTATGAAGGGTCAGTGATGGGCCCCAAATGCTACTAGGATTGAATCATCTCTCCTAACCCAAAGAACATATCTAAGATAGACTAGAAATCAAAGAAAAGTCACCACCCCACACAGTCCAGGCTTTTCTTTTGAGGCTACCTTCTGGTCCATTCTTATTACCATGACCTTTTGGCTTCGAAAGAGTTCATGCTCAATACCCCAGAACTGTTATCTCAAATTTCAAGAAAGCTGAATGAGACCAGCAAGGACGGTAGGAAAGAGGACAGAAGAAAGATCACCCAAACTAGGTCTGCAAGGAACAGCATTTTGAGAAAATGAGAAGAATCGAGAAGAATCTGGGATTGGTTATCTGACCAGGTTTGGGATGAAGGCTGAGCGCGGCTAGTGTATCCGGAAGCCTTCAGCAGGTGTGGAAAACAACTAGGTAAGTTACCGCATATGTTCACTTGGACTGAAGTATCCACTGAAGACAAGGCTTTGGGAAACCAAGCAGCCATGTTCAAAAAAATAATGTGAAGAGAGAGAGGAATTCAAAGATGAGCTCAAGAGAGGAGTTGAAAACTGGACCCTTAGGGGCATGAGACTGGCTCTTGATGCAACTCCAGAGGAGGCGGTTGTAAGTTCCAGCTCCAGATTGGGTGTAGCGATTACCTCAAAACAAAACAAAAAACCCTGGACCACTTAAAGCAATGGCACATTCAGAGTCCTAAACTCTCAGCTCAAGACTCTTAGAAACTATAGTCTTTCTACGGCAGAGCTAAACGAGTTTTTTCATTAATTGAGCTGCAATTGGAAACCAAACTCAAAGTCAATTGAATTAATCCGTCTCACCCAAATTCATGAGTGAGAGGTAATTATCATTGAGAAAAGATTGGGAATCTGGGACTAGAAATGTGAAAGGGGATCTGGATAATTCCTAGTAACTCAAACTCCCAAAACACAACTGGAAGCAGAAGCAAATCTTCTCCCCTTATATGAGGCTGTGCCTGCCCTGTTTGAAGACCCTGTTCTGATCTCACCTGAGGCAGGTACCTTGGAAATGGAAGCCATCTCATCCCCACCCCTGGCCCCCACTTCTGAATACTCACACTGTTAATACTTGAGTCAGACCCAGGCAGACCGTAGGAAGCCAATTACAAAGTCACCCCCAGGAATAGAAAGAATTGCAAGGTGTTACTAATTTAAATTGAAAAAGCTGTGTGTGATCAAACCTAAATTTGTCAATGTGAGTGTACTTTCCAGTGACTCTGGTTTCAGAGTACTGTCTGAATTAATTGACTGATTTGGACCCAGCTAAATGAAAATGAGGAGGAAATATCCTGATTGTTGTTTAGAAAAGAATCCAAAGCATCAAGGAGATGGAAATATTGAAGTGCATTTTCATATGTGGCCAGCTTACCTCTCTTGTCAACTTGTCTCTAGAAGGAGCCTTCACCAAGGCTTTCAAAGAATCACTGGTGAAGGAAGCAGCACCATCTTTGAAAAATACCACAGTAGCTATTCCCTGTGACCAGAGGCTGTGAAAGACATGGCAGTTGAAAGGAGCTCCCTGATTTTATTGGGGATGATGAGAGTCTAGATTAGCAGAGGGCAAATAATTGTACTTCACCTTCAGCGCAAGAAGGACATGAGGACAGACATGAGCAGTTGGACCCAAGTAGACTTCAGAGTGATATGACCCAAGGGATTTGCTAATAGCTAAGCATCCTACTAAGATCCTATCTGGTCTGTAAGACAGACAAATTGTCTAGGTCTAGTGAAAAAAAGTCTGACTACCCCCCCCCCTCCTACACACACACACAGAAAATTCCTCAGTCTGAGTCTGGTCTCACAGACAACCAGAAACACTTGAGTAAAGACAGGTGGGTCTACCTGAAGAATAAGAACATTGGTCATACCAGTGAAGAAATGACAAGGTCTCGTTCTTAATAAAGACATGTCAATGGGAGAGATTGTAGTATCTCATGCTCAGTGTATCTTATGCTCTTATAGTATCTTATGCCTCTCCTTGTCCTTCATAACCCATGGGTCACAGCTCTTTGGTGAGCCACAAACAGAAAACAGGTGGTCTGCCACAAGAGATCCATGGTTGTAAATATTGAGCATTGATAGAAAAAAACATTTTTAAACATTTTCACAGCCATCAAAAACTGGTAATTGAGGGCGCCTGGGTGGATCAGTGGGTTAAGCCTCTGCCTTCGGCTCAGGTCATGATCTCAGGGTCCTGGGATCAAGTCCCTCATCAGGCTCTCTGCTCACCAGGGAGCCTGCTTCCCTCTCTCTCTCTGCCTGCCTGTCTACTTGTGATCTCTCTATGTCAAATAAATAAATAAAATCTTTTTTAAAAAACTGGTAATTGAAAAAAGAAAGACCTAGGTATAACTCTAACAAAATATGTACGAGGTTTATCTGGGAAAACCAAAATTGAAGATAGACATCCAAGAACTAAATAAATGGCAAGATATTCCATGTTTGTGGATGGGAAGGCTCAACACTGTTAAGATGTCAATTCTTCCCAACTTGATCTATGGACTCTGTACAATTCAAATCAAAATACCGGCAAATCATTTTGTGGATACCGACAAACTTTTTCTAAAGTTTATATGGCAAGGCAAAAGACCCAAAATAACCAACACAATAGTGAAGATAAACAAAATCGGAGGACTGATGCTACCTGACTTTAGGATAACATAAAGCTACAGTGATCAAGACAGTGTGGTATTGCAGAAAAAAATTAAAAAGACAAATAAATCAATGGAACAGAATAGAAAGCCCAGAAATAGACACATACACAAAACAGTAAACTGATCCTTAAGAAACAAAACCAACCCAACATAGAAAGGTTAGGGTTTTTACTATTATTACCTTTTTATGTGCTGGAACCGTGGGCATCCACATGCAAAAAAAATTAATCTAAACACAGACCCTGGGGCACCTGGGTGGCTCAGTCTGTTAAGCGTCTATCTTTGGTTCAGGTCTTAATCCCAGAGTCCCAGGATCGAGCCCAATGTCAGATTCCCTGTTCAGTGGTGAGTCTGCTTCTCCCTCTGCCCCTCATCCTGCTTGTGCTCTCTCTCTCTCAAATAAATAAGATCTTTAAAAATAAATAAATAAACACAGACCTTAAGCTGTTTATAAAAATTAACTCAAAATGGGCCACAGACCTAAATGTAAAAGGCAAAACTATAAAACTTCTCAATAAACAATGAATTTTGGATCAGTGAAAAAAAATTAAATTTAATTTTTTTAAAAAAACCTATAAACTAGGGAAAAAAAAGAACTTCTCAAAGATAACATAGGAGAAAATCTAGGTAACCTTGAGTTTGGTGATGACTTTTTCTTTTCTTTTCTTTTCTTTTTTGGTGATGACTTGTTAGATACAACAGCAAAAGCACAAGTAGTTGGACAACATTAAAATTAAAAACTTCAACTCTGCAAATGACACTATTAAAAGAATTGGAAGACAAGCCACAGACTGGAAGAAAATATTTGCAAAACACTTAGTAGACAAAGGACATCTACCCGAAATACACATACAACTCTTAAAACTCAAAATAACAAAAACAAATAATCCAGTTTTAAAATAGGCAAAGATCTAAACAGATACTTCACCAAAGATACACGGGTGGTAAATTAGCATATGAAAAGATTCTCACTATTACGTCATTAGGGGATTGCAAAATTAACAGTATTGAGACACTACTACACACTTACTAGATAGCTCAAATTCAGAAGAATTTTAGAAAAGCTAAGCTGTTCACTGTCTCCCTGCATGTGAATGCTGAAATTATACCAGACATACAGCATTTGGGAGACCAATTTACGGCAGAGTAATCAAGATCAAACACTGGAGGATATCAAGGAATCATACATTTTTTGACAGTTCCTAGGAAAACCTGCATAATAATACTTAAGATGTGCCAGATGGCAAGTTGTTGGGCTATTTCTATATTAATAAAAATACTCACAGTTTGTTTTAATCAATAAAAACAAAGGACACTGACTCTCACTTTAAAAAAAAATAGTTAAAATTCAAAACACTATTAATACCAAATGCTGGCAAGGATGTAGAGCAACAGAAGGTCTCAATCATCACTGATAGGAATGTAAAATGGTACAGCCACTTTGGAGGACACTTGGGTAGGTTTTATTTGCTTTGCATTTTGTTGTTGTTTTTATTTATGTAGTTTCAGAGGTAGAATTTAGTAATTCATCAGTTGCATCTAACACCCAATGCTCATTACATCAAGTGCCCTCCTTAATGCCCATAACCCAACTAACCTTTCCCCTGACCCCTTCCCCTATAGCAACCCTCAGTTTTGTTTCTTAGAGGTCAGCATCTCTTATGGTTTGCCTCCCTATCTATTTTCATCTTGTTTTTACTTCCCTTCCCTATGTTCATCTGTTTTGTTTCTTAAATTATACATAGGAGTGAAAACCATATGGTATTTGTCTTTTTCTGACTGATTTATTTTGCTTAGCATAATACTTTAGCTCCATCCACATCATTGCAAATGTCAAGATTTCATTCTTTTTGATGGCTGAGTAATATTCCTGTGTGTGTGTGTGTGTGTGTGTGTGTGTGTACACACACACTTCTTTACCCACTTACCAGTTGATAGGCACTTGGGCTCTTTCCATATTTTGGCTGTTGTTAATGCTGCTATAAACACTGGAATATATGCATCTCTTTGAATCTGTATTTTTGTATCCTCCAGATAAATAGTTAGTAGTACAATTGTTGGGTTGTAGGGTAGCTCCATTTTTAGCCTCTTGAGGAACTTCCATACTGTTTTCCAGAGTGGCTGCACCAGCTTGCATTCTCACCAACAGTGTAAGAGGGTTCCCCTTTTTCCACATCCTCACCAACATCTGTCATTTCCTGTGTTGTTAATTTTAACCATTCTGACAGGTGTGAGGTGGTATCTGACCATGTTTTTGATTTGTATTTCCCTGATGATGAGTGATGTTGAGCATCTTTTCATGTGTCTGTTAGCCATCTGGAGATCTTCTTTGAGAAAATGTCTATTCATGTTTTCTACCCATTTCTTAACTGGATTATTTGTGGGGTTTTTTGAGTGCTGATTTTGTTAACTTCTTTACAGATTTTGGAACTATTCTATAGGCTGCATTTTAGTCTTATTGATTATTGCCTTCATTGTGCAGAAGTTTTTTTATCTTGATGAAGTCCCAATATCTCATTTTTGCTTTTGTTTCCCTTGCCTCCAGATACCTGAAGTAAGAAGTTGTTCCAGCTGAGGTCAAAGAGTTTGCTGCCTGTATTGTCTTTGAGGATTATAATGGTTTCCTGTCTCACATTTAGATCTTTCAACCATTTTGAATTTATTTTTGTTAATGGTAGAAGAAAGCAGCCAGTTTCATTCTTCCATATGTTTTCCTCCAGTTTTCCCCATACCATTTGTTGAAGAGACTTTTTCCAATTGGATATTCTTTCCTGCCTTTGTCAAAGATTAATTGACCATAGGGGCACCTGGGTGTCTCAGTTGTCAAGCATCTGCCTTCGGCTCAAGTCATGATTCCAGGGTCCGGGATCAATCCTTGCATCGGGCTCCCTGCTCAGCAGGAAGCCTGCTTTTCCCTCTCTTGCTTCCCCTGCTTATTTTCCTCTCTCTCTCTCTACCAAATAAGTAAATAAAATATTAAAAAAAAAAGATTAATTGACATAAAGTTGTGGGTCCATTTCTGGGTTGTCCTTTCTCCATTGAATGGTCTTGGCATCTTTGTCAAAAATAATTTGACCACACATGTAAGTTTATTTCTGGGCTCTCTCTTCTTTTACGTCTGTCTTTATGCCAGTACCACACTGTTTGGATTATTGTAGCTTTGTAGCAAGTTTTGTTTTTGTTTTTTTTTTAAGATTTTATTTATTTATTTGACAGAGAGAGATCACAAGTAGGCTGAGAGGCAGGAAGAGAGAGAGAGAGGAGGAAGCAGACTCCCTGCCAAGCAGAGAGCCCGATGCAGGACTCGATCCCAGGACCCTAAGATCATGACCCAAGCCGAAGGCAGCGGCTTAACCCACTGAGCCACCCAGGTGCCCTGTAGCAAGTTTTGAAATCAGGAAGTGTGGGTACTCCAGTATTGCTCTTTAATAGTCCTTTGGCTATTCAGGGTCCCTCGAGATTCTATTTGAATTTTAGAATGGGTTTTTCTATTTCTGCAAAATCCATCATTGAGAATCTGATAGCAATTAAATTGATCTGTGAATTGCCTTGAGCAGCACTGACATCTTAACAATATTAAATCTTCCAATCCATGAACTTGGGATGTGTTTTCATTGATTTATATCTTCGTTATTCCAGCATGAATTGTAGTTTTCAGCACAAGTCTTTTGCCCCTCTGCATAAGTTAATTTTTAACTAAATTATACTTTCTGATGCTTTTGTAAATGGAATTATTCTTGTAATTTCCATTGTGGATTGTTCACTGTTTGTGTATAGAGATGCAACTAATTTTGGCATGTTGACTTTGTATCCTGTTACTTTACTGAATGGATTTATTTGTGTGTGTGTGGAATCTTTAAGGTTTTTACATATAACAACTAGTGGATCAAATAAGAAATTACTAGGAAAACTAGAAAATACTTAGAGATGAATGAAAATGAAAACATACCAATACTTATGGGGCACAGCGAAAGCAGTGTTAAGGGAGAAACTTACAGCTATAAATGCTTACATTAGAAAATGAGAAAGATCTCAAATGAGCAAACTAGTTTGCAGATTACAGAACTAGAAAAAGAAGCTAAACACAAAAGTAAAATAAAATAGTAAAGATGAGAGAGTGAAATGAAATAGAAAATAGAAAAACATGAGAAAATCAGTGAAACAAACTTGATTCTTTGCAAAGATCAACAAAATTGTTGAATCTTAAAGCAGGAGCGCCTGGGTAGTTCAGTGGGTTAAGCCACTGCCTTCGGCTCAGGTCATGGTCTCAGGGTCCTGGGATCGAGCCCCACATCGGGCTCTCTGCTCAGCGGGGAGCCTGCTTCCTCCTCTCTCTCTGCGTGCCTCTCTGCGGTGCTTCTCTGCCTGTCTCTCTGCCTGCTTGTGATCTCCGTCTGTCAAATAAATAAATAAAATCTTAAAAAAAAAAAAGAAGGCCTAAAGCAAAATGCTTGGAGGACCAGTATGTGTTCCACAAGCAAAGTGCCAAATGAAACTACTACAGATGAAACAATTGAGGTAATAAGTAGGTGTTTAATAATGTGTGGTGGAAGCACTGCACGTGTCTGTGCACTCACGATTTTGCTGCAATGTCAGGAAGATGGAGGCCCTTTTCTGAGGATCCCCCATACTGTTTCCACAATGGAAAAATGAGGGTTCCCTTTTCTCCACATCCTTGCCAACACTTAAGTTGTCTGTGACACTAGCCATTCTGACTGGTGTGAGGGGATAGCTACTTGTGGTGTTGATTTGCATTTCCCTGATGGTCAGTGATGTTGAGCATCTTTTCATGCACCTTTTGTCCATCTGTAGGTCTCCTTTGGGAAAATGTCAATTAAGTCCTCTGCCCTTTTTTTTCTTTTTTTAAATTTTTTTATATTTTTATTAACGTATAATGTATTATTTGTTTCAGGGGTACAGGTCTGTGAATCATCAGGTTTACACAATTCCCAGCATTCACCATAGCACACACCCTCCCCAATGTCCATCACCCAGCCGCCTCATCCCTCCTACCTCCCTCCCCTCCAGCAACCCTCACTTTGTTTCCTGAGATCAAGAGTCTTTTATGGTTTGTCTCACTCTCTGGTTTCATCTTGTTTTATTTGTTCCTCTCTTCCCCTATGATCATCTGCCTTGTTTCTCAAATTCCACCTACCAGTGAGATCATATGATAATCGATACCATCTCACACCAGTCAGAATGGCTAACACTAACAAGTCAGGAAATGACATATGTTGGCAAGGATGCGGAGAAAGGGGAACCTTCCTACAGTGTTGGTGGGAATGAACAGTGCAGCTACCCTGGAAAACAGTATGGAGTTTCCTCAAAAAGTTGAAAATAGAGCTACCCTACAATGTAGCAATTGCATTACTGGGTATTTACTCCAAAGATACAAGTGTAGTGATCTGAAAGGGCACGTGCACCCCAATGTTTAAAGCAGCAATGTCCACAAT
Organism: Mustela nivalis; assembly: GCF_964662115.1. Lineage (NCBI taxonomy): Eukaryota > Metazoa > Chordata > Mammalia > Carnivora > Mustelidae > Mustela > Mustela nivalis. The sequence goes on from NC_139032.1 coordinate 25,224,874, forward strand.
AGTCAAACTATGGAAAGAGCCCAGATGTCCATCAAGAGATGAAAGGATAAAGATGTGATACACACACACACACACACACACACACACACACACACACACACTGGAATATTATGTAGCCATTAAAAATGAAATCTTGCCATTTTTAATGACATGGATGGAACTAGAAGGTATTATACTAAGTGAAGTAAGTAAGTCTTCTGCCCTTTTTAATTGGATTGTTTGTTTTGATGTTAAGATTTAGGAGTTCTTCATTTTTTTGGATATTAACCCCTTATCGAGTATACCATTTATAAATATTTTCTCCCTTCAAGTAGGTTGCCTTTTTGTTTGGTTTCCTTCACTATGCAAAAGCTTTTTGGTTTGACATAGTTACATAGTTCCAATAGTTTATTTTTGCTTTTGTTTTCCTTGCCTGAAGAGACGTATCCAGAAAAATGGTCCTAAAGCCAATGTCCAAGAGATTGCTGCCTATGTTTTCTCTTAGGATTTATAGACCTTTAATCCATTTTGAGCTTGTTTTTGTGTATGGTACAAGAAAGTGGTCCAGTTTTCCCAACACCATTTGTTGCAGTATTATTTACAATAGCCAAGATATGGAAGCAACCCAAGTGTCCATCAGTCGATGAATGAATAAAGATGATGTGGTATACACGTACAATGGAGTATTTCTCAACCATAAAAAAAGAAATCTTGCCATTCTTGGCAACATAGATGGGACTGAAGGGTATCACACTAAGTGAAATAAGTCTGACAGAAAGACAAATATGATACAGTTTTACTTATATGTGGAATACTAAAAACAATTGAACAAACAACAAAAGAAGCAGACTCATAAATACAAAGAACTGACTATTGATTTCTGGGAGGGGAGGTGAATTAAGTGAAGGGGAAGAGATACAAATTTCCAGTTACAAAGTCACAGGGATAAAAGTATAGCATGGGGAATATAGTTGTAATATTGTAGTAACATTATTTGGTAACATATAGTAACTGCATTTATCATGGTAAGCACAGCATAATGCATAGAATTTGGGGGTCACTGTGTTGGACACCTGAAACTAATATAACATGGCATATCAACTATACTTTTTTCTTAATTTTTTTTTATAAACATATATTTTTATCCCCAGGGGTACAGGTCTGTGAATCACCAGGTTTACACACTTCACAGCACTCACCAAAGCACATACCCTCCCCAATGTCCATAATCCCACCCTCTTCTCCCAACCTCCCTCCCCCCAGCAACCCTCAGTTTGTTTTGTGAGATTAAGAGTCACTTATGGTTTGTCTCCCTCCCAATCCCATCTTGTTTCATTTATTCTTCTCCTACCCACTTAAGCCCCCATGTTGCATCACCACTTCCTCATATCAGGGAGATCATATGATAGTTGTCTTTCTCTGCTTGACTTATTTCGCTAAGCATGATACGCTCTAGTTCCATCCATGTTGTCGCAAATGGCAAGATTTCATTTCTTTTCATGGCTGCATAGTATTCCATTGTGTATGTATACCACATCTTCTTGATCCATTCATCTGTTGATGGACATCTAGGTTCTTTCCATAGTTTGGCTATTGTGGACATTGCTGCTATAAACATTCGGGTGCACGTGCCCCTTTGGATCACTACGTTTGCATCTTTAGGGTAAATACCCAGTAGTGCTATTGCTGGGTCATAGGGCAGTTCTATTTTCAACATTTTGAGGAATCTCCATGCTGTTTTCCAGAGTGGCTGCACCAGCTTGCATTCCCACCAACAGTGTAGGAGGGTTCCCCTTTCTCCGCATCCTTGCCAGCATCTGTCATTTCCTGACTTGTTGGTTTTAGCCATTCTGACTGGTGTGAGGTCATACCTCATTGTGGTTTTGATTTGTATTTCCCTGATGCCGAGTGATATGGAGCACTTTTTCATGTGTCTGTTGGCATTCTGGATGTGTTCTTTGCAGAAATGTCTGTTCATGTCCTCTGCCCATTTCTTGATTGGATTATTTGTTCTTTGGGTGTTGAGTTTGCTAAGTTCTTTATAGATTCTGGACACTAGTCCTTTATCTGATATGTCGTTTGCAAATATCTTCTCCCATTCTGTCAGTTGTCTTTTGATTTTGTTAACTGTTTCCTTTGCTGTGCAAAAGCTTTTGATCTTGATGAAATCCCAATAGCTCATTTTTGCCCTTGCTTCCCTTGCCTTTGGCGTTGTTCCTAGGAAGATGTTGCTGCAGCAGAGGTCGAAGAGGTTGCTGCCTGTGTTCTCCTCAAGGATTTTGATGGATTCCTTTCGCACATTGAGGTCCTTCATCCATTTTGAGTCTATTTTTGTGTGTGGTGTAAGGAAATGGTCCAATTTCATTTTTCTGCATGTGGCTGTCCAATTTTCCCAGCACCATTTATTGAAGAGGCTGTCTTTTTTCCAACTATACTTTTTTTAAAAAACTGAGTTGAAACAGGGGCGCCTGGGTGGCTCAGTGGGTTAAGCCTCTGCCTTCGGCTCAGGTCATGATCCCAGGGTCCTGGGATCGAGCCCCACATCGGGCTCTCTCCTTGGCGGGGAGCCTGCTTCTCCCTCTCTCTCTGCCTGCCTCTCCACCTACTTGTGATCTATCTTTCTCTCTGTGTGTCAAATAAACAAATAAAATCTTTAAAAAAATAAAAATAAATAAAAATAAAAATAAAAAACTGAGTTGAAATCATAATTTTTTATAAATGAATCTCACTTTGCAGATTTGTTGAGAATATTCCTAACTTAAATAAAATAGCTTACTAACATTTCCATTCATCTGGTTAAAATTGAAATCTGCCAGTTTTTAAAATTTCAAAATGTGTAAAATATAAGGGTGTGTGTGTAAAGTATTACGGATTCAAAACAAATTGCCAGCTTTGATGCAATGTAAGTTAAAATGGGTCACCTGTGATACTTAGCCAATGTTCTTAGTGAATTGCTAAGATTACAATATTGACATCAATATGTACTGAAAGAAAAAACTTCACCTTTATTCTGAAATACTATCAAACTTTGCCTAATGAAGTATTTGCTTGAACCACAGGAAACTGCCATTTTTGCAGGTCCAGAATGACCTCATACTGACAGTGTCATACAGTTCAATCTATCACTTGAAATCTATCATTGTTGTTGTTATTTTTAAAAATCTCCACAGAACTTGAAAGGAGTTTTTTCAGGTATAAAATTTGATACCTAAAAGTCACTTACCACATTGTCAAAAGTCATCAAATTGTACACTTTAAATGGGTATAGTTTCATACATAAATTATACCTCAATAAAATAATTGGGTTCACAGAAGCAAACTCAAGTTTCTCACATAAAATTGAAAACATTTTATTTAGACACATTATATTTATTCAGCATATTCTATCTTCCCTAATAGTTTGTATTTCATCTTACCACAAGCTTATACTGAATTTTTTTCACCAAGTCCCCAGTAAATGGCCCCAAATTCCTTCTAATTCATTTCAGTATGCTATACAAATACTATGAATGCCAAAATATGAAAAAGTTAGATTTGGCACAGATTTCTATCAATGCATCAAAATACATTCTTCCCTTAATTCGCAGGGTATAGGTTGAATTACTGTTCTTGGCTCTCCATGTTCCCGTGTATCAGAATTATACACCCACACCTTTGCTATAGGAGTTCGCAGGATGTCCCGTAGAGTAGACAGTATTTTTCCCATCCTGTTGATGTTGGGCTTGTTCCTGTGACTTGCTTTGACCAATGAAATGTGGGTGAAATTTGACCAATGAATGTAGCACTTCTGGGAAGAGTCTGCCAGGATAGCTGACTAACATACATACTAAGAGTACTACTGCTTGGACACGTGGCTACCTCACTAGACTATAGTCACATGTCTATACCTAACTGCAAGGGACACAATTTCCTTTTTTTTTTTTTTTAATTAACCTATAATGTGTTATTTGTTTCAAGGGTACAGGTCTGTGATTCATCAGTCTCAATTCATAGCGCTCACCACAGCACATACCCTCCCCAAGGGTTCATAATTTTTTTTTAAGATTTTATGTATTTATTTGACAGAGAGATCACAAGGAGGCAGAGAGGCAGAGAGAGAGACGGGGAAAGCAGGCTCCCTGCTGAGCAGAGAGCCCAATGCGGGGCTCGAACCCAGGACCCTGGGATCATGACCTGAGCTAAAGGCAGAGGCTTAACCCACTGAGCCACCCAGGTGCCCTGGGGTCTTAATTTCCTACCAATGAAACACAGAAGTGTTGGATACCACTTTCAGATTTGGGCAAGACTATAAATGTGCTTCCCCCCTCTTCCCACTGACTAGAACCTAGACATGGAAGCCACTCAGTTTTGATCGTTCATAGGACAGCAAAGCCCTAAGGGATAATGGATAGGGTTAACACCCAATGAGACAATGGCTTGCAAGCATTCTGGGTCCCTGGACAACCGCCAACCTAGACCACTCTCCTTGGAACTGTTACATGAAAGAGAAGTAAGTTCTATAGAACTTAAAACTGTTGTATTTTGAGTGTCTTTGTCACAGCCATTTATTTTTACTCTTACTAATGGAGTTGGGAAACACTGCCTTCTCAGAGAATTTCTGTGGTGTTCTTCCTGGAAACCTAGCCCCAAGTCTGCTTCTCTTTCCCACTGCCCCCTCCCCAGTGGTTCTGTGAGCCACCCAATACCCTCTTAATATCACTTCTTTTCTGGCTCATCAGCAGAATCTGCTTCCAAAGCTTGCGTGTGACATAGGCAACAAAGAGAAGACAGAAAGAGAAACAAAAGCACTGTGAGCCTTTCCTGCCAAGTTCATCTGGAAAAGTTCATGGCCAACCTTCTGCTGAAATTCTTCACAAAAGGCCTTCTAGACCCCACTGAACCTCTCTTCCTCACTCTCATTCAAGCCCATCTAATCCCGTCAGCACTTTAGTCATTCAACAACTTTTAGGGAGCAGCTACTGTGCACCACACACTGGGATACAAAGACAGAAGTACATCAGTCAGAATGTACTAGGGTATGTGGCACTAACCAAGGACCCTGTAACCTCAATAATTTTAAACAATGTATTTCTTGCTTAATCTGAATGACCATCCTATGTCAGCTCCACTTCAGGTCCCAGACTGACAGAACAGCCCATAATTGCTAGACAGGCCACATTCTGGCTTCTAAATCTTCTGACTCAAAATGATACACATCATTGAATTGGCCAAAAGAAGTTCCATGGCCAAGCCTGACATTAATAGAGGGATGTATATAAACAATAGTAGGGGAGTAACTTTGCCACAGAGAAGAACAGTGTGTATTTGCAAAGAACAGCACAGTCTACCACAAAGAAGACCTCAGTCCCTCTTTTCCTGTGTCTCTGCAGTATCTCTTACTTCTCTGTCTGCCCTTACCTGCGTAGCACCATTAACTGATATGTGACCATCCCTTCTCCAGTATCGTGAGTTCCACATGCCAGGGATCATGTGTTACGCGCTACCCCAGCCTAGCGCATCTCCTGGTGCCAGGTAGCCAGCATCTAACTGGAGATTAAGGGAGTAAGTGAGTGGATGAAATTAAGTGCTCCTGGTCTAGAGAAGGTGTGAGATCTGCAAGTGAACATCCCAGAACAATCTGACTAGATATTTAGGAAGTACTAATGGAAGGACCAATTCAATAGGCTTCTTCACCTGGAAGGTTGGAAAAATACCTATAAATAGAGAGAAGAGTAGGCAAGGGATTAGCTTGTCAGAGGGATCATACTTTACTATTTGAGTTTGTTGTCATTCTTTGAAGGAAGGTGGCGGAGAGGGAAGGAGGAGGAAACAGCCCGGACTCTAGTGAAGGCGGGGCAGGCCACACCAGGACCTCCTGGTTGGGGGCCACCCACAAGCAACTGGGAAGAGCAGACTCTGGCCCTCAGCAAGCTGCACTGTGGGGAGACGTTGCAAAACCTTCACAAAAACCACAGCCCAGGCAGGCCACCCCGGGGCATTCAAAAGCAGTGCTCAATGTGACATCAAGCAGAAGCAAACACAGGAACCAAACGTCCCACTGCCAAGCTCCTGGACGTGGTTTTTTTCTCGCCTTAGCCTCTTCCACCACAAGGGGCTCCAAATGCCCTTTAGCCATTTCCAAGTATTGAAAACAATCTCTCAGGACAGGAATTTGCGGTCATTGAGCCACAGGTTCTATGAAAAAAGGGTTTTATTTTATCTTCTTTCCTTTTGGGGGGTGGTGGTGTGCCGGGCTGGAAGACAAGAGATCACATCAGACTTGCTGTAATAATAGAATGAATAGAATGACAGAACATCACGAGTGCTGGGAACTCACAGACCAATCACGTATACCTCTCACTTTGGAGCTCTGGGCTGGAAGTTTCTAGATGACAGAGCCATGATGGTGTGTACCCAGAGGCCAGTGCAGGATCTGGGCTAGGAATGGTGCTCCAGAAAGTTCACTGAATAAGAGAAGAGTATGAAAATACTTGTTAAGTGAAAAAAAATTTTTTTAATTAAAAAAAAGTCTGAGAAGGAATGAAGGCATGTGAGCTGCAAACTGAGACTCAAAGCCCTGCAGCCTTGCTCCCAGGGAATGCATGGTAACTTAGAAGCAGGCTTGTGATCACAAACCAGAAGCCCTAGTACTCAGCCAGGGCCTTACCCTGTGTTAACCAGTCCCAGCTCAGGGGCTTCTCTATTGTCCCCCAGCTCCCACCCCTACACTTCCCAGCATAAGTTTGGGGACTTTCCCTTCACTCCCTGGGTGCCTACAGCCCTACCACCACTTCCGTTGGTGTCTGGAGCGAGAGCAGGATGAAGGGACCTGTCCTTACGGTGTAACAATCCTGCTGTGCAGCCTCTGATTAAGGTGCTGGTGGCTGTGGAATTAAAGGCTTTATACACCCCCCAAGAAGACACTGGGTTAGCCTAGCCCCCCAGCTCATACAGAGAACTTGCTCCCGCAGGTGCACACTCACTGGGCTCCCAGTGCTCAAACCAAGCACACCTTGCCCCTCCTGGACCTCAGAGAGGGAAGCCTCCCTCCAGTTCCACTGCCCCTGTGTTCTCTTGGCACCCTGACCCGACCCCAGCCAGGTCCCAGCAGGAACCTCTCCTGGGCTTCCCAACACACCAGCTGAGCCCCAGGCCCCTCCAGCCAGAGAGGGCATGGGCTTTTGATGTGCAAAGCCAGGAGGAAACCTGCTTTTCTCTGCTCTCTGCTAAAGAGGGGAAAAAAAACAAGCAGTGGGGAATGACACTGGGGACAGGTCAACATCTCAAACATGACGCTGCACAAAGCACTTGAGAGTCTTCAGAGAACTTTCACTGGCGTTATTTTATCAGAATAAAAACAGATCTTCAGAAGGGCACTATTCGAAACAATAACATGTTTCCTTGGATACATTCTGATAGGTTTATTTAAAATTGGTCTCCTGGGGCACCTGGGTGGCTCAGTAGGTTAAGTGTCTACCTTTCGCTCAGGTCATGATCCCAGGGTTCTAGGATAGAGTCCTACATCGGACTCCCTGCTCAGCCAGCAGTCAGCTTCTCCCTTTCCCTCTGCCCCTCTCCCTGCTCGTGCTCACTTTCTCAAATAAATAAAAATTTTTTAGGATTTTTATTTAAATTCAATTAAGTAACATAGTGTATTCTTCGTTTCAGAGGTAAAGTTCAGTGATTCGTCCATGTGTATGATACCCAGGGCTCATTACGTCACATCCCCTCCCTGATGCCCATCCCCCAGTCACCCCACGCCCCCACCCACCTCCAGCAACCTTCTTTGTTTCCCAGAGTTTTGTTTTGTTTTGTTTTTTTAAGATTTTATTTATTTATTTGACAGAGAGAAATCACAAGTAGGTAGAGAGGCAGGCAGAGAGAGAGAGGAGGAAGCAGGCTTCCTGCCGAGCAGAGAGCCCGATGCGGGACTCGATCCCAGGACCCCGAGATCATGACCTGAGCCGAAGGCAGCGGCCCAACCACTGAGCCACCCAGGCGCCCCTTTGTTTCCCAGAGTTAAGCGTCTCTTAACTCTCTGTGATTTCGTCTTTGTCTTTAAACCTTTTTTAAAAAATTGGTCTCCTGACAATATTCCTACCTAGCACTGCCAACTCAGTGTGCTTACCTCAGACAGAACTTCCTCACCACGGGCCCTTCCTTAGTCTTTACAGGTGTAAATTCATGGTCTTGATATTGAAAGGCTCTTGCCAGGAGTCCCAAGGCTGCGTCTCTGTCTGAGCAGTCCGCAGGCATCTGGAAGTACAGTGGCCACATCTAAAGTGGAGACCACAAGGTTTGTTAACTGACTTACTGAAAACATTGCAATTCATCCAATTTTCTAAAAAAATAATTGCCAATGCTGTACAGACCTCTAACTTTCTTTACTTACTGCCTAAATATTCCTTTCCAATTTCATTCCACATTAGTATAAAGAAAGGGTAAGAGGGAAGGATTTCTAAATCCCTAGTAAATGCCAAACTCCAAGCGGTCCCAGGAAAGACAGCAGGGGCAGCCCAGCAGTCTGTCTCTCCTTATGTTTGCACATTTGCAAGACGACAAAGTCTCTTACAACCAGACTGTCTAAAACTTGACAACTTAATAAAGCCCAACGGAGAGCGGTATGTGAATAGAGGGCTGGTTTTCCTAACACCAGGAAACGCAACCCTTTACCCTCTGTGTTTCAAGAAAACAAATCACTCGTCTGCCTCAGTTGTTCAAATATTCCTGTGACCGGGTCTGTGCACAACGGGCCAATGTTGGACCATTTCTAAAAGAGAGAAACATACCCCCTTTCTGTGCTCAAAGCTAGCACTTCAGGCACCAGAGAGTTCTGTCTGCTGGCACAAAATACACAGATTTCCTTAAAAACTTCTGCTTAGCTTACCAAAGGGGGTGTTGGGGAGACTGAAGGAGGTGCAGCCCAGGAACCGGGCAGAGTGGGACGATTTGCTTTTTAACACCAAGCGGCCGGACAGTGGAGCAGGCGGGCCGACGTGGGGGCACAGAGCAGGCCAGAGTTGGGAGATAATCACCTCAGAAGGCAGAGGCAGCAGATGCTTCTCAGATCATGCACCCAAGCACATTTAACTTCATTTTCCCCATGTAAACACTGTGTGAGCTCACTAATCCAGAGAGCCCATTTCCCGGGAATAATACCAATAATAAGATTTGATCGGGCACACAATTATTCCAGTTGCCTTCCTTACTCCATTACTCTGCTGAAGTATTCCAGAGACCAAGGATGCTATTTTTGAGAAGGAAGCAGCCCCATTGCCTGGGGCTCCTGCTCCTTCAAGTCCACTCTGCCCCCCATCACCAACCCTCTCCCCTCGCCCCCCACGACCAAGGCGTGGCAAATGGATGGGAAAATGAAAATGCCCGAGACCGGAGATTTTCTACTGCTTCGGAGGTCCCTTTGGGTGACTGAAAGCAAATGTGATCACTTCAGAAGAGGACAATAAGGAAGAGCCTATTTATTTCCAATAAATAGTCTGACTGAAAAAAAAAAATGTCAAAATATACCAAAGCTCATTTTAAATTATACTCAGTGAGAAAAAAAAAATCAAAAGAGTATGTATACTATCATTGTAACTCTTTTTAAAGCACCTAAATATGGATAACATTTGACCCGGTACTGGAAAATGTCAAGAGCTGATCTGAGCAAGGGGTAGGATTATAGACCCAGTTTTGTTTTCTTGAAGGTGTCCACTTAAACACTTTTTTTTCTTTTTACAAAGATAATAATCTTAGAAAAGGAAGGATACAGTCAAAAACATTCTACCCTGAATGTTCCAGAGGTTCTCTGAAGGTAGATCAACTAGATTCTTATGCTCAGGTACTGAATTGTGTCAATGAAACAAACAGAAATTTACTGCCATTTTTTTTTAATTTAAAGACTCCCACCATCTTTTTCATGAAGCATGTTTATGTTTGAGAGACCGTGGTAGAACCCCACTTAACATTAGAAGAGAGAGCTCTCCTATTACAGAGGGAACGTTCTAGATAGATAGATTTTCCTGAACACCAATCTAAAGAGCCCTCCCCCCGACCTCCGCCCTGGTCCTGGGGGCTGAGGTGAGAGTGTGCCGTCTAGCACCCAGTCTCTCCTCAGAAGCCTGTGATGTTTTCTTCCTCCGTCCTGCTGTTAGCCTCAAATCAAGGAAGTAAGGAAAGTGGCTATTTGATTGTTCTTGTTTCCACTTCTAATTTGTTCTCTTCCTTTTTTAAGCAGGCTCTACACCCAGCATAGAGTCCAGCGCAGGGCTTGAACTCATGACCCAGAGATCAAGACCTGAGCGGAGATCAAGGGTCCTATACTTAACTGACTGAACCACAGGTGCCTCTCCATTTCTAATTTTCTAAATTTGGCTTGCAGATTTTCTGGCCTGGTCATCTGAGAGTAAAATCCTCTTGAGAATATTCCATGCAAGTTTTTCCTCAATTGTTTATGCTAAATCAAAACCATTTCAACAAAGAATCTAAAACTCCCTAGAATGCTGCTTTCTGGAAACTCCAAAGTTTAAGGGCAGGTGGGTACAGAACTCCCAGGGTTGGTTGGTTGGCTGGTTGTTTTTTTAAGTGCCCACCAGATTTTTTGGGTGAGGTTTTTGTCCAACAAAGTGGTTTAATTCCCACTTCCTCCTCCTACCTCCATTCACTCATGCGACGTTTTACAAACATTTATTGAGTTTCTACTATTTGCCATGCATTCCTCTAAGCACTGGGGATATACAACATGAACAAAACACATAAAAGTGTCTGGCCTACTTATAGTGAGAAATCACAGATAAACAGAAAAATAGTAAAATTGATGGTGATTACATTCTTTGTGGGAAAATAAACAGAGAAAGGAAATTAGGGCTTTGAGAGCAGGAGTGGATGGTGCAAATTATTAGGCAGAACTATAGGAAACTATCTTCTTAGAGGTAGGATAGGATTGACTCCCAGCAATTTTCTATCATGCAATTTGCATTGGTTTTCTGTTGTTGCAAAACAAATTCCCACGAACTTTGTGTTCTTGGCAAGAAGTGCAATGAGTGCAAAGATCCTGAGGCAACTGCCTGGATTAAGGTCTGTGTGGCTGGAATGGAATGAGAGAGCAGGAGAAGCACAGGGCCACAAGTCCGGAAGCACTGTAGCGTAAGTAGATCATGTAGAAACGTCTAGGTAATTGAAAGGATTTTGACTCTTACTCTGCAAATTGGGAAATCAATAAAGGATTTCAAGCACAGAGGGGACATGATCTGACTTAAAAATTAATAGGATCACTTGCTAATGTGTTGAGAACTCAGACTGAGAAAGTCAAGGAAGGAATCAAGGAAACCAATTAGAAATCTGATTCTGTAATCTAGACAAGAGATAATAACGGTGATTTCGAGCTCAGGGGTGGCAAAGGAGATGAACAGGAGTGACTGGATTCTGGATATATTTTGGAAGCAGAGCTTAATTTTTCTTTTCTTTTCTTTTCTTTTCTTTTTAAAGATTCTATTTATTTGTTGGAGAGAGAAAGAGAGAACACAAGCAGGCAGAGTGGCAGGCAGAGTGGCAGGCAGAGGTAGAGAGACAAGCAGGCTCCCCACTGAGCAAGGAGTCCAATGTGGGACTCTATCCCAGGACCCTGGGATCATGACCTGAGCTGAAGGCAACAGCTAACCAGCTGAGCCACTCAGGCATCCCAGACCTGAATTTTTCTAATGAACAAAATGTGAGGTAAGAGAAAAAGAGAGATGTCAAAGAGGACTCTGAAGTTTTGACCCAAGCAACCAAAAGGAAGAAACTACCATCATGAAAGTAAGGAAAACCAGAGGAAGAGCAGGTTTGTGTGGGAAATATCAGGCAGTTTTAGTCAAAGTGAATCTCAACTTGCTGACCCCCAAACTGAGATTCCATGAAGACAGTGTATATACAAGTCTGGGGTTAGAGAAGACGTCTCACGGAGATAAGAAGGGAGTCTGCAGATAGCAGTTAAAGCCATGAAACGATCATATCACCAGGGAGTAATTTCTGGATCGAAGTCCAAAGACTGAACCCTGGGACATTCAAGATGTCGGGGAGATGAGAAAGTACTGGCAAAGGAGATGAAGGACAATTAGCCGGTGAGATAAAGAGAGAACCAGGGGCCCGGGGTGTCCTGGACAAAATGCTTCTTTTCTTTGCTTGCTTGCTTTCTTGCTTTCTTCCTTTCTTTCTTTTTTCTTAAGAATTTTGCTACTTTCTGGTACAAGATGCTCTGGCTCCTCTTCTATTTTCCCCATCCCAGCCCTAAAATCAGCTGTTTCTTCAAGGAGCCCTGGTTCCTTTTATTGGAGAATGGTAATAGAAATAAAATCTAGACCTTGACTGTGCTCATTGCTGCTGGGGCACTCATGACCCCTCCGTGCTCTCAGCGGACAGGGCGAAAACATAGGATGTGTGCTCATCCGTGAATACACACATCCCTACAACGGTTTCTGTACCTATCCATATCCGCATATATGGTTATGTTAACTCAACCTGAAGTTCATACCCCTGTCTCCTGACTCTATTCCAGGACCACAGGGATCACTGTAGCCTTCCTGTCTTCCTTCTCTAACTTTCCTCCTTGACAATGAAAAACTTGGCTCCTACCAATGAAGTCATTCTTGACCTTTCCCCAGCAGTTTCTGAGGAATGCAGGGACCTAAACTTGCCTGGACTGTGCTTAAGAGAGAATGAGAAGAGAGGAACTGGAGTCAGCAACTATATGATAAACAGTCGTTCTCAACTCTTAGCCTGCAGCAAGATTACATGGAAGATTTGTTAAAGGACAGATTGCCGAATCCCACTGCCAGAATTTTTATTCATTACATCAGAGGCGGAGCCTAAGAATTTGCATTTCTAGCAAGCTCCCAAGTGATGCCCGTGCTGCATCTCACAGTGCACTTTAGGAAAAAATGGACTCAAAGCATTCTGCTTGCAAAGGAAGGTAAGAAACGGAGCCATAGGTAGAGGATGAAGTAGGTCAAGAGAAGTCCTTCGGGTGTAGGTGTGACTGTGTGTGTGCATACATGTGTTAAGGAAAGAAGTAATGAATGACACATCTGCAGTCTAAGGAGAAGAGTCCAGTAAAGAAGAAAATAATAAGTGGGGCACCTGGGTGGCTCAGTCGGTGAAGCATCTGACTCTGATTTCAGCTGAGGTCATGGTCTCAGGGTTGTGAGATCAGCCCATGTCAGGCTCTGCACTGGGCATGGAGCCTGCTTAAGATTCTCTCTCTCTGGCTCCCTCTGCCCCTCCCTATATCTCTAGCTCTCTCTCTCTCTCTTTTCTTTTCTTTTTTTTTATTTGAGAGAAAAAAACTTTTTTTAAAAAAAGAAAATAATAGTGATGCAAGAGATGAAGATGATGGGGATGGCAGGGAATTGCTGGTGTAAAATCCTTGAGCTGGTGAGAGAGGGCAGAATTGGTTCCAGGAAAGAGCCAGCCTTAAGGAAGGGCACGTTTGGCTCATTCATGGTAACAGGAGGAGAGGCAGAGCACATTGGAAGAAGATAAGGAGAGGTGGAATCTTGTAAATTCTCTTTTGGTTGGCTCTCATTGTTCATAAAAGAAAATGCAAGGTCATCAGCTCCTAGAGAGACTGGGGAGACAGTGTTAGAGGCTGGAGGGCCAAGGATGAAATGCTCACCTAGGAGAATAGGAGCATGTGTACATTCAGGAAACAAAGAATGACTGCCGCATAACATCAGGGGCCCTCCTGGGGGTAGTGATCAGGAAGCGAACATGAGACCAGACAGGGAGACACAGTCAGAAGTGCAGGAACGAGAATGGTGTAAGAGAAAAATTGGTTTTGAGCAGGATGTAGTTTTGCAAGAGAAGGCAATATAGCAGGACAGGAGGAGATTTGCCTTGTTGGTGATGATGAAAGCACTTTCCATTTCTGTTTGCTTTATGAAATATTTAGGATAAATACTTCCTAAATTTATCTTTTCCCATATTGAAGTAATAATAGCAGTTTTGAAGGCTGTGAACATCGTGGAAAGGTAATACATTGTTTTGGGAAAAAAGTAGAATACAAAAGTAGGTCTGTTCTAGGATTATACTTAAATAAAAATAATGAAAGAATGATGACAAACAGGATGTTAATCTCTTTAACAGAATGCATTGTAAGTAGCAGAGACACTAAGATTACCTAAAGCAAAAAGGCAGATCTGTACAGCATGGTGTCTTCAGGTAATATGGAATTGCATATTTGAAAGTTGCAAAGGGATGCAACCCAATTTCAATAACATGAACAAAACCCAGGGATTTATTTAATCCTAATCAAAACTCCACTTCCAGTCAGCTTCACCAATGCCTCTCACTGAACAAAAGTTTTCTCTCTTTTTCAGGCAATGAGATGGCAAATGTGACTGCCAAGAGCTTCTAGGTTTACATATTACTGGTCTATGTGACTAGAGGGAAAATAGCTCTTTCTCATCTCTGGTCAGATGGACCAATGAAGGGTAACTAGGTAGCCTGAATCACAGCATATGATGTGTGACTAGACTAGACTAGAGAATTTGGTCACTATAACCAGAGAATGGGAGTGGACAAGTTCCCAGATATACTCGGTCAACAAATATATTAAACTATATTCCAACAAATTTAGATAACTTTAGATGAAATAAATTCCTAGAAAGACACAAACTATCAAACTGACTCAAGAAGAAATAGAAAATCTGAATAAACCTAAAACAAGTAAAGAAGTTGCATTAGCAATTTAAAAACTTCCCACAAAGGAAAGCCCAGGCCCAGATGGCTTCACTCATGAATTCTTCCAAGTGTTTAAGGAAAAAATTGCCAGTTAACAAACTGTTTTCTTCCAAAAACACAGAAGATAAGGGGACATTTTCCAACCTAATCTACATGGCCTGATTCTAAAGCCCCACAGAGATATTGTAAGAAAATTATAAACCTATAGAATCTTACAAGTATAGCCATAAAAATTCTGAACGAAATACTACCAAACCAAATCCAGCAACATATAAAAAGGATTAGTCACTGTAACCAAGTAGGATTTATCCCAGAAGGCAACATTGGTTTTACAGCCAAAAATCAATGTAACATATCATATCAAAAGAATAAAGGACAAACCAAAATAATAATCCTGATATTCTTCTGCATAAAAATGCAGAAAAACCATTTGACCAACTAACAACTTGTCTTAATAAAAATACTTCACAAGCCAGGAAAAAAATGGAAACTTCCTCTGCCTGATAAAAGCGATCTACAAAAAAAGTCCCGCAATTAATGGTCAAAGACTGAATGCTTTTCCTATAAGATCAAGAACAAGACAAGAATGTTCCTTCTTACCAATTCTATTCAACATTATATAGGAGATTGTGGCCAAGGTAATTAGGCAAGAAAAAGAAAGAAAAGGCACTGAGACTGGAAAGGAGGAAATAAAACTATCTCGATTTTGAAATGATTTTACATAGAGAAAATATAATGAATTCACAAAAAAGCTATTAGAACTGATGAACAAGTTCAGCAAGGTTGCAGGACATAAGAACATAAAAAATAATAATAAATCAACTGTATTTTCATATGCTAGCAATGAACAATCTGAAATTTAAAAAATATAACTCCATTTATAATATTACCAAATAAGAAACCTAGGAATAAATTTTTAGAAATGAATATAATCTCTGAAAAGCATAAAACATTTTTGAAAGAAATTCACCTAAGTGAATAGCAAGACCATCTATCCCATGTTGCTGGTAGAAAGAATACTGTTAAGATGGCAACAGTCCTCAAATTGACCTACACATTTACTAGAATCCCCATCAAAATCCCAAATTACTTTTTTTTTGCATAAATTGACAAACTTCCCCTAAAATTCATTATTTAGAATAGCCAAAACCATCTTGAAAAAAGAACAAAGGTAGAGGACTCACACTTGTCAATTTCAAAACTTAACTATAAATCAACAGTAATGAAGACTATAGTAAAGGAAAAAAATGATATGTAAGTCAAAATGGAATAAATCAGAGTCTACACACCAATCTTCATTTATGGACAATTGATTTTCAACAGGGTTGTCAACACAGTTCAATGAGGGCAAGAATTGTCTTTTCAACAAATGGTGCTGGGACAAAGGCTATCTACATACAAAAGTATGATGATGGACCCATTTCTCAAGTCATACACAAAAGCTCCAAATGGGTCATCATTAGATCAGAGACCTAAATGCAAAAGCTGAAACTACAAAACCCTTAGAAATGAAAATAAGGTAAATTTTTGTGAGATTAGGTTAGGCAAATCCTTTTTCAATTAGGAACCACAAGCACAGGCAGCAGTGGAAAAAGTTAATTAGACACTATCAAAATCTTAAAACTTTATGCTTCGATGGAGGCCATTAAAAAAGTGAAGACAATCCACAGAATGGAAAAAAAAACTGCAAAACACATATCTCATAAGAGACTTGCATATAGAAAGTATAAGGAACTCTTACAATAATAAAAAGACAACCCAATTTTTAAAATGGGCAAAGGATCTGAACAGGCAGCTTTCTGAAGATGTACAGTTGACCAATAAGCACACAAAGAGATGTTCAACATTGCTAGTCATCAGGGAAATGTAAATCAAAGCCATAATGATACAGCACTTCACACCCACCCGGATGGCTGTAATCAGGCATAATGTTGGCAAGGGCAGAGTCATTGCAACTCTCGTACACTACTAATAAGAATGGGTGGCTTAGTGGGTTAAGCCACTGCCTTCAGCTCAGGTCATGATCCCAGGGTCATGGGATCGAGTGGAATCGAGCCCCGCATCGGGCTCTCTGCTCAGCAGGGAACCTGCTTCCTCCCCTCCCTCTGCCTGCCTCTCTGCCTGCTTGTCATCTCTCTGTCAAATAAATAAATAAATAATCTTTTTAAAAAAATGTTTTTTTAAAAAGAATGTTAAAAAATGCAGACACCTTGGAAAAGAGCTTGTCAGTTTCTCGAAGATTAAACATAAACCTTGTGTCGATACTCAAAATTTTTTGAACGTTTAAAAAGTATTAAATTTTTAAAAAATTTTTAAGAATATATTTATTCATTTGAGAGAGAGAGAGAGAGCAAGAGAGGGGAAGGGTCAGAGGGAGAAGCCGAGTCCCTGTCAAGCAGGGAGCCCCATGCAGGACTAGATCCTGGGACTCCAGGATCATGACTTGAGCAGAAGGCAGTCGTTTAACCAACTGAGTCACCCAAGCACCCGAAAATATTAAATCTTTTAAAAAATACATAAAAGGAGCACCTGGGTGGCTGAGCTGGTTAAGCATCTGACTCTTAGTTTCAGCTCAGGTCATGATCTCAGGGTGGTGAAATCAGCTCTATGCCAGGCTCCCCACTCAGAGCAAGGTCTGCCTGAGACTCCCTCTCTCTCTCTGCCTCTTTCCCACTCCCACTTGTTTGCACATACTTTCTCTCTCTCTCTCTCTCTCTCTCTGTCTCTCTCTCTCAAGTAAATTAATTTTTAAATAAATATTTAAAATATGATTCAGCAATTTCACTCCTAGGTGAGTACCCAACAGAAGTAGGCCTACATCCCCATAAAAACTTATACACAAATGTTCATAGAAGCATTATTGAAAATAGCCAAAAAGTGGAAACAATCCAAGTGTACATCAGTTGATGGATAGATGAAATATAGTATATTCATACAATGGAATATTATATGGCAGTAAAAATAAAGAAGTGCTGAAACGTGAATTTTGAAAGAAACCAATCACAAAAGACTACATATTGTATGAAGACCACATATTGTATGAATCCATTTATATGAAATAACCAGTATGGGCTGGAAAGAAATGTAAAAGACCACTAATGGGTACAGGGTTTCATTTTGGGGTGATGAAAATGTTCTAACTTGAGTCTGGTGATGATTTCCCAACTCTGTGAAAAACCATTGAAAGGTATGCTTTTGACTGTATAGTATGTGAATTAGAGCTCAATAAAGCTTTTCTTAAAAAATAAAAAACAATATCTTAATCAAGACTAGAGATAAGACCCCGATCAGAAAAAAGTGGAGACTGGAAACATTCCAGGTTTAGTGAAAGGATATCCAGTGGACAGTCAAGAAAATTTCCAATTCCTAAATTCAATTACAGTGATATTGCATAACTTATTTTCCCTTAAACTTGCTTTATTAGGGAACTTAGCATTTGTTCAAGCTCGGCTATTTTAACAAAGAGTTGTATTTTTATTTTAAAATTTTAGGAGAGGAAAAGATCTTAAGCATCCTAATACTGGGAGACACCCCCAAATCACCTGTTTTCCCATTGCTCTAGCAACAAAATTGGAGTTACAGAACTTTCTAGAATGGAACCTGTTAACCCAAAAGAACAAAAACACAACAAAATTTACTCGTGTTATATGTCATTGATAATAAACTTAAGGTGAGTTAAGTAGTTAAATGAAATGTTGGTGAGATGCTAGGCTCTAAATTCAAGGCCTGTAATTGGAGAGCTTTGGAGAGCTTCCCAACTTGATTTTATAGTGCCAGTCACTTTCTCAAACTTAAGTTCCTTCTATGATTTAGAGTTGACCTTAGCTACAACTAGTAAAAAGTTTCTCAAACATATCCAGAAAATCAATCTCAAATTGTAAGAGAAATTCCAGTTGAGATAAACCTTTGCCCACAAAAGCTTTGAACAGGGAACACGAACATCCTTAGTCAAAACGAAGCAATGTGTTTTAAAAACTGAAATTGTTCCGCTAAACACGAAGTCCTTTTCAGCTGATACTTAGAATCCTCACTTGCCATGACTTAGAGGATTCCTTTCCAGAGCCAAGAGTAATTATTTTCCAGCCTAAATAATTCTGTGACTTTGAAATCTCCTCTATTTTTGAGAAGTCATTTTAGCGAAATTTTTCTTTCCTACTTTTACTGCCTTTTCTGTCCTTATAAAAATTTGGTTTGCTTATACTATTCATCTCCCAAAAAAGAATATGCTGGCTAAGTTTCACTTTGGAAAACATCAGTGTTAAGGATTTAACTTAATTACACTACTCACACTCGGTCCCCTTAAACATAGAACCGCCATGCCTGATCCCTACCACTAGGGGGAGAAGCACAGGTCCTTTCCAGCCGTACTCTGCAAAGTTTTTATTTTTTTACTCTCAGCAAGATTAAAATGCAAAAGCTTTTTCTTCTTCTTCAAAATTTCCCATAGTCCTGAGCACATTTCTATTATAGTTTTTCCAAAGGGAAAATACATTTTTATCGTTTTTCTTAAAGAATAATTTAAATCGTGTTACCAGATCCACTGGGCATGCTTTAGTCCACACCTTAGAAGGTTGGCAGCTCCCTTGAAGACTCTCTTTTTTTCTCTTACCTCTCTGGCCACACCTCCTCAGTCTCCTTTGAAAAAGACTTCTCTTCTGACTCTTTGGGACCCCACAGGTCAAGATGGAGCTCTTGACCTTCCTCATAACAACCTTCCTCCTCCACTCTTCCGTGTCTCAATAAATGGCATCTCCACCCGCTTTGGTTTCTTAAAGCAGAAACCGGGATGCCATTCTGAACTCCTCTCTTTCACTTAAGGTCTCCACATCCAACCAATCACCCAGTTCTATCAACCCCTTAATGAATCTGAAATGCATCCATTTTCTCCCCCTCCCCCGCCACCCCCCAGGTCAAAATCATCAGCATCCCAGAACGCCCCAGCCCTAATCCTCCCTCCTTCAGACATCGCATTCTCAACATCTCCAACTCTGAGCCCCTAACTTCAGTTTCCCTCTCTTGCACCAGTTTCTATTTATTAATAAGTTAGTACAAGTAGTTTCCGGGGTCCCCACACCCAAAACAAGCAACTCTGGGACTCCAGCAGGGTCTCGGGGCATGCAACTCAGTTGTGACCCACTCTACCAGGAGACAGCATCAGATTCCACAGGTGAGCACAGTTAAGGGCTCAGTCCTACAAGATCGCCCCTGACGCCTGGCTTCAGATGCTAATCGCAAGCCCAAACTATCCCCTGTGCCCTGGCCAAGTCTAAACCAAAAAGTTCCCATGACCTCCTCCTTGGGTACAATGAAATTGCTAGAGCAGCTCACAGAACTCAAAGAAACATGTTACTTACTAGATCAGTGGTTTGTAAAAAGATACTAACTCAGGAGGTGGAAGAGACGCAGGGTGCAGGGTGTTGGGGGAGGGGCGCAGATCTTCCACGCCCCCTCCAAGCGCACCAGCTCCCAGCACCGCCCTGCTCCTTTGGCGGTTTCAAGGAGGCTTCACTCCGCAGGCAAAGTTTATTAAGCCACTGGCGGTTGGTGATTGAACTCCATGTCCAGCCCTTCGCCCCGCCCCCAACTGTGGTGCTTTCCAAAAGTCACTAACAGGAGGAAAGACACTTTACCATTCTCAACACTTAGAAAATTCCAAAGGTTCGGGGAGCTGTGAGTCAGAAACAGAGACAGACACCAAATATATACTTCTTATTATAAACCGTAATGAAACAAGGTGGGCTTTTGTTATTGTTTTTTGTTTGATGATTGCTTTTTTCTCTATACCAGTGCTATCCAAGGAAACAGAATGTGAGCCACCTGTGTGAGTTAAAGTGCTTTAGGAGCCACAGGTGAAATTAATTTTAATCCATATTTAACTCACTATATTCAAAATACCATTTTTACCTTGTAACCAATATGAATATTATTAATGGATACCTTAATTCTACTTATATACTAAATCTTCAAAATTTGTTGTATATTTCACATGTACAGCACTTTTCAGTGTGGGTGAGACAAAATCAAGTTTTCAAATAGTCACTTGTGGCTAAGGGCCACGATATTGGAAACTAGACTGTAGCCTCCCTAATGACACGAGAAAAAACTAAAGGCCCAAGGTAGGAAGGAAGCCATTCTTGATTTCTAAGTCAACATGCTTGTTCATAAACTTTGTTTAAGCCAAAAGCCTGATTTGTAGCCCACAGTGCAAGCCTTGTATACCTGCTCTGTGAATGAGTGGCCTAAAGGAAAACCATCTTGTCCTTAAGATATCCATCAGTGCTCCTACTCCCTGCCTATCTCCTAATCTACAATCTTTTGAGCCTTTAGAAGATGTAAAAAGGTACATAACCCTCTAAAAACCGTTCATTCTCCGGAGCACTTTCTTCCCTGTGAAAAGGGTTTCCCAGACAGCTGTTCTATCTTGGGCTCCAATAAAATGCATTTTTACTCTCAGAGATTCTAAAACGTTTGTTCATTTTGTGTCAACACCGAGAACAAAGACTATGTCTGCTTTGCTCCCCATAGAAGTTACGGCACTTAGCAAGTACCTGAATATGGTAAGTAGGCGATCAGCATTTATTAGATGAATGAATTAAGTCTCCAAGCACTTCTCTACAGGATTGCTTTCAGTGGAGTGCAGGCTAATGTGACATCTTTGACTTTCACCAGAATCCTTCCCAGAAATAACCGTGTTTAATCTCTCCTCTGTATATCAAACTGCTCTCAACGATACTGTTATCTTCTTGTCAGTATTTCTTGGGGGGAAAAAATGTCTATTAAGCTTTTCTAGAACTTTCTTTTAACAGTTGCTCTAAGTCATCCTGATAGCAAGAATTCTATAACCTGGAACTTGAAGAAAAGGATGCTTGGTCACATCAAATGTATTAAACATTTGCCACTGTGTTTTATTCCTCGTTTTAATTATCTTGGTTTTTCTGATTTTTTCCACCTGATTGTTCACATATGTTCCTTCTTGTGAGCCATCTCGTATCTCTTTTTAAAAAGTACTTAGATCTCAAGTCAATTGTAGAAGAAGAATTTGACTCTTGATTTCAGCTCAGACCATGATCTTGGGGGTCATGAGATCGAGCCCCAGGTCGGGCTCTGTGCTCAGTGTAGTCAGCTTGGAACTCTCTCCCCTTCCCCCAGCTCTCTCTCGCACTCTCTCTCCTTCCAAAAAAATAAAATCTTTTGAAAAACTGTTTCAATATAAATTTTTAAGTAAACAATTGTGAAAATTGAGCCATATGCTAGTGTTTGGCTGATTTGTTCCTCATGCCTTCTCCCCTTTTAGGGAAACAGCACCTGTTTGCTTTTGGGAACTCGTCTCTTTATGGGTTCATTAGGGTACCTTGCCCAACCTGAGCCAAAGGGAGGGCACCTGGTCCAAGCTAGGCTAATCAGACACCTTGTCTTTGGGATCAGACCCTTGAGCAAAGGGACAAGACCGACGGAGGAGGGTTGAAATCATTTTCTCTAAGTGCTACCTGAATTTTCCACTGGCTCCTGACCCCACAGCCTTCTGGTTCCTCTCGGTTTCTCAGTCTATTCTTCAGCCACCTGTGGGTACTGTAGGCTTCCAGCCACCCTTCCAGATTTCCTTTGACTTGAGTTCACCAAAAAACTCCAACTTAAATGCATGCCCTGCATATGAAACCTGGAGGACAAAGCTCTCCAGCAGGATCTGGGAGTGGAGGGGTTGCTCAGGCAGAGCCTGCCTACCGGTGCTCTTAGAAGCATTTCAATACTTTAGTAACTGCTGCAACCCTAGAGTTGGGAACCAGCCAGGTATCAGCCCTTGAATATATGCTCAAAGACAGATCCAAAGGAAACACATTTAGACTTTAGCAGCAGGCACCAAGGGGAGAGGAAACTCATTGTATGCGCTACAGAGGCTCATACCAGTTGAATATCTTACACTGAACATATTCTACTTTGTGTGATTTTTTTCTTTTTTACCCTAGCAAAAATGGCAAAGATTTGCTGCTCTCCATCATCTTCTGGAAGACCATCCCAGGTTCCCAGGAAATTATTAACCAGGCATTGTATAAAATATGAGAGCCACACTTTGACTGCTCCAGATCATAGTAAGAGAGGACTTCAAGTACCCACCTATGTTTTGATCTCAAGTCTGTGATTTCTAATTAACTTCTTCTGTCCAGCTAGTCTCTTAACTCAGGCAAATGATCCCATGGGCAAAGCATCCCCTGATGGGAACTGAACTGCCCTCTCAAACAACAGGGACTGCCCCGATGCCAGTAAGATCCCACGTCATTGACCCAAAACAGTGATCCTCTGACCTTCGTGTACCTGCACGTACGTACCCACTGACCTGTGTCCCACATGCTGCTTAGATAAACCTACAGGTATCGTCAGCACTTTGGAGACAGTCGGTGTCCCTGACAAGTTGGCCTCCCTGAAATGGACTCCTTTCTTGTTTCGCCACCACTAGTTTCTTGGTCTTTGGGGTTCAACAGCAGTGAGTGGCCGAACTTGGTCTTTTGGGGACCCCTGGAGCAGGTGCTCTTGCTTCCCTGAGCCCCAGTTACAACAGTATTGATAATGAATAAACAAAGAGAAAGGCAAGTTCTGGGCCAACTAAGTAAGCGCTGAATTCCTGTAACTTAAGCTGAGTGGGAAGATGTTGAAATGCACCTTTCCTTCCCTTTTCCTCTGGAGAGGTAAAACAGAACATCCACAAAGTTGGACCATGCTTCAGGAATCCCTCAGTCTCCCTGGAATGCCTGTGTGGCTGGAGACAACAGGGACAGCTGGCGGAAGCCCTGAGCCTGGCCACCTGTGGAAGCTGAGCCACGGCTTCAGAAAGTGAGGGCAGCGGCCTGCAGAGCAGTGCTGTTGGGAGCGTGGCCCCTGGACCAGGACAGTACCCTCCCATGGAATTTTCCAGGCTTGTGAATTCTCAGACCCCACACCGGTGGAATCAGCAAGACCAAACGTGGGACAATCTGTGTTTTAACAAGCACCCCCATCCACCCCAGAGCACTCTGATCCTTGCAAGTTTGGGAATCTCTCTACCTTGGGACATCTGCTTTCTTTTAAGGAAATCCATTGCTGGAGGTCCCTTGAATGAAGGAGCCCCCCGTGAGATCCAAGGAGCCTTTGCTCTTGAAGGGCAGGAAGGAATTCTTCTCTACCCTCAAAGTCTTCCAGCTGGACTAAGAATTAAAGTGACATGAGACAGATGAGCAGGAGAAAAAAGTTTTACTACATGTTCGTGGGGGCCCAATAATGCAGATAAGACCTGAACAGATGACCAAGGAAGGCAGCTATTGTGTTTCCTAGACATGGAGACAATAAGCCTGGGAGGAACTGGCAGGACAAAGACAAGTTAACTTTGGGAGCTTCCATTAGTAAGAAACTACACAGAATTTGGGCTGGAGTAGTACATTAGTAAAAAGTAACAGATGAAGGGGTCCTGGTGGCTCAGTCATTAAACGTCTGCCTTCAGCTCAAGTCATGATCCCAGAATCCTGGGATCGAGCCCTGCATCGGGCTCCCTGCTCACCAGGAAGCCTGCTTCACCCTCTCCCACTCCCCCTGCTTGTGTTCCCTCTCTCACTGTGTCTCTCTCTATCAAATAAATAAATAAAATCTTTAAGGGGGGAAAAAAACCAGTAACAGGTGTTGTTTATCCAACTTTCTGGCTCTGAATCTCCCACCTCTGGTGATGAGAATGTCTCTTTACCTCCTGGTACAGGGGTGCACCTTCCACAGGGAGAGATCTTACCTGCTCTCAGGGGGAGCGCCTGAGTGTCTGAGTGTCTCTTGAGTAACTTTTAAAATAACCAATATGCCAAAGTGGCAAATTTTGGGGCAGCCTGCCCTTGGCCCGTATACTCTCTAAGAGGAAATAGGCTTCCCCCTTGAAATCTGGGTGAGAAAGAGTATATTCTGGCTGTGTTGTTTGGGTATTCTGTAACTTGTAACTCAGGGACTTTGAAGCCTTATCATTATGATATACAATAAAGAAAAATACAGGATTTTTTTTTTTTTTAACCAGAGAAAAATGTGCCTACAGAAGGGCAAGTAAGAAAGTTGGATCTGAGATTGTAACCGGAGCCCAAGGATGCAGGAGCATCTGCTCCAGGGGTCCCCAAAAGACCAGGTCTGGCCACTCACCGCGGACGAAACCCAAAGGCCGCGAGACTAGTGGTGGCGAAACAAGAAAAGAATTCATTTCAGCGAAGCCAGCACCAGGAGGGCAGCAGACGAGTGTCTCAAAGACTGTCTCCAAGGTGCAGACGATACCTGTAGGTTTATCTAAGCAGAATGTGGGACACAGGACGGTGGGTACGTGCAGGTGGACAGTGAAGGTCAGAGGATCACTGTCTTGGGTCAACGACGCGGGATCTTGCTGGCATCGGGGCAGTCCCTGCTGCTTGAGGGGGCAGCTCAGTTCCCATCAGGGGATGCTTTGCCCACAGGGTCATTTGCCCGAGTTAAGAGACTAGCTGGATAGAAGTACTTAATTAGAAAGTACAGACTGAGGTCAAAATGGAAATAGTTGAAGTCCTCTTTCAGAACGATTTAAGAAGGGACTTTCCGAAGAAACAATGTCTACCCGGGTGCACAGGCTTCATCCATGCCTACAATTCTATGGCCGGATGCCTGCTCCTTAGGCATGGCCCTCTCAGTGATTGCCAGCCAATGGGCGTGTCCATCTCAGTGATTGCCAGCCAATGGGCGTGTCCACCTCAGAGACTGCCAGCCAATGGGCGAGTCGGCTTCAGTGCCGGTGAGCTAACACCTATGTGGTGACGAGAGCGTCTGAGAGCCCAGAGCAAGGTCCTCTGAGGAATAAGAGGGGGTGGGCCGAGTGTTGAAAGGGAAGTTGAGACCTGAGACACGTGAAGTACCTCCTTTGCTTTCTCCCTAACTCTGAACCCTCCGATGGGGATGATAGGGTGAACACTAGGAAGGAAGCTAGAAAGTTATGTTGCCCGAAACCAGTATCTTGGGAAATTTCAAGCAAGTTTCCCTTTGCTTTCAAAGTTGTGCCAGAACTCTTCCAGGTTTCCTCGGAGGCAGGATGGAGGAGGACCAGCGATTCTCTCAGGACAGGAGCTCAGGAGTCTGCCACTTACTGGCTGTGTGAGCTCGGGAAGTTCCTTAACTTCTCTGTGCATCAGTTGCCTGGTGTGTGAAATGAGGCAGTAACAGTACAAGCAAGACGCCCAACCTGCAGTAGGGGTCAGCTGTTATCATCGCATCGAGACTTCTGTTACTGAATCAAATGAATCAAGACTTCACAGCAGCCACTGAAAGATAGGGGCAACCTGGGAACAAGTTCACCTCGTGTTTATGTCTCGGGTTTCTCAATCTAGAACCACAAGAGAATCCTGAAAAGATCTTCTTTTCCCATTTGGAGCCTCTCAGGGGCCTGGGAACATCCCAGGTCCTCCCGTGTTATGGTTGGTTATAAGATCTGTGTGTGGAGGGGTGGGGGTGGCCTGCCGATCCCCTCACAGGTGAAGGAGACACAAGTCGGGAAACCTACAGTTGGCCACAGGTCAGCCTCATTATATACAAATTGCAGACCTCTCTCACCCAGGAGGAGTAAGGTGGTCCCCTCATACAGCAAGATGAGTGGCCCAGGATGGAAAGCCTGAGAGCCAAAAGAACCCAACAAGAAAGGGAGCAGTCTTGAAAGAAATGCCAAATACACATAGTAACAGAAACGGTTATGTACACACCCATAAACAGTGACGACAGTTCCCAGGAGCCTTTGAGGTTGGATGTGGCCAGGCATCTAAATTTTGACCAATGAATGTAAGCAGAAGTGAGCTTACACTCTCCTCTTCCCTGCTGACTGGAATGTAGGCACACGATGGCTGGAGCTCCAAGCAGCCATGTTGGACCATGAGGTGATCTTATGTCTGGAAGCCTGAGTCCCTGATGACTGTGTGAAACTGCCATCCTTTCCTAAACTGCCTACTTCCAGATTTCTCTAAGAGAAATAAAATGGCAATTTATTTAATCCACTGTTATTTTTGGCTCTTCTGGTATAGGCAGACACATGTAATCGCAACTATACAGAAAAATTTGACACAAATAAGTTCTCTAATTAATATTTTTTAAGTTTATGTGTGAACAACACAAAGAGGGAACCTAGATATTGATGCTGGTTTTTGTTGGAAGGGATCGTGAATAATCCAAATGGCATATCAGGAATAAAGAGAGAACTTTCATAATAATAAAAGAATAATTTCATCAGGAAGATTTTTTAAAATCTTAAATGTGTATGTACTTCACAGCTTCAAATTAAATAAAACAAAACCTGACAGACTACCAGGAGAGAAACAAATCCAGTTTTTAACAATTTCTCCTAGTAACTGATAGAACAAGCAAGCAAACAAACAAACAAACAAAAGAAACGCAATAATAGGAAGTTTAAATAATCCAGTTCCCTCCTGGGTATATTCCAAAGAAATGAGACCTTCTGTGCTCCCAAAGGCATATTCAAGAATATTCACAGCAGCTTTAATTAGAATAGCCCCCAAACTGAAAAAACCTATATGGTTCTCAGCAGCAGAATGGCTAAATGACTTGTGTTATGTTAATAGAATATTACATAACAAGGAAAGGGCAATATGGTTCAGGTTCCTTCATCAATCACAAAGGTGTGGGGTGAATGAGAGAAATCAGTTACAGAGTGCATATTCTATGATTCTGGATACATGGAGTTCAAAAATAGACAAAAATGATATATGATGAAACAGGTCAGAATGGTATTTAAGCCTTAAGGGGTTAGAAGCAGAGCAGAAGAGTCTCTTGGGATGGTGGAATGTTCCGTATCTCTATCTGGTGATAGAGTGATTATATATGGATGTAGATTTGTGTAAAAATTCATCAGATTTATCTGTACACTATACTGTATATAAGCTATGTCTCAATAAATTAAAAAAAAAGAAGAGGCATTATTTGGAAGTTTTACACAAGTTAACTATTCCATATCTTCCCAAATGTCTAGGATTTTATTTTATTATAATTATATAATGAAAAAGTAATTTTTTTTCACCAAGCCCCATGCATACACCCTCAAATCCCTCTAGTTAACACTTCAGTGCAATAAAAAGGTTTCATTTCCTCTACATGCCTTGACATGGAAAGGCTTGAAACCCCTGCTCTGGGTAATAAGAAGCCAGTTAAGTTGCAAGAGGACCAGTGACAGAGTGTACTGGGGATTGGACTGGGGAAGCGTAAGCTAAGGGAGGTGTGATGGACAATTTCATGTGTTGGCTTGATTGGGTCACAGGATGCCGCGCCGCATAAACATTATGTCCATGCTTGTCAGTCTGTCAGGAGTGTTTCAGAAGCGATTTGCATTAGAATCAATGGACTTGGTAACAACAGATGGCCCTCACCAAGAGGCGGTGGGCACCACCCAACCCATTAGGGGTCCAAACAGGCAAAGGAAGTTTGAATTTGCTCTCTCTGCCTGATTGAATGAGCTGATCAGTCTTCTGCCACCGCCTGCTCTGGAGAGATGTTTAGGAAAGAGCCTTGTGAAAACTGCTATTGAACAATCTGTGAAGAAGGAATGGAGGATATGGGCCTCAGCATCTCTCATGGGCCCGTAGGTAAGGACCCAGCAGGAAAACCTCTCTCGGGCACAGCGATGGGAAAGACTGGGCTCTTTTGAGAAGCTGGTTTGGGTTTACCTTCCGGTAAACTCTTTTCCCCCACTTTGTCCTGGGTGCTAAGGAACTTGCAGGCACAGCAACTAGAGAGGATTTCAGAATGCACCTGTGCGCTCTCCCTCCGGCTAGCGTCACCTTCTTTTTCCTCCTGGTGCTTCCCTTTACCCCATTTCCTCAGCGATTTCATTTTGTCTTCTTAGACCTACCTTTGGAGGCTGCCACGACTTTTAGAATAGAGGTAGGGTATAAATAAACAAGAAAGGAGATGGACCAGGAAGAGGGAGGCAGTCCACCCAGATGGAGAAAGGACGAGCAAAGTGAAGGCTGACTGGCCATTACTTCAAAGATGACATACAGCCGCCAGCAAGCATACAGAAGGAAGCCTGACATCACAAATCATTTGGCAAATGCGAACCAGAACCACAACGAGACATAGCCTCATACCCATCATGATGGATCCTATCGAAAAAGAAAGGAAGGGAGGGAGGAAGGATGAAAGGAAGGATATAAGTGTTGGGGTAGATGTGGAGAAAAAACCCTCATGCACTGTCGGTGGGAATTTATACTGGTACAGCCATTTTGGAAAACTGTACGGAGGTGCCTCAAAAAATTAAAAAATTGAACTACCATACTATCCAGCAATGCCACTTCTGGGTATATAGCAAAAGAAATGAAGGGTAGATTTCCAAGAGATGTGTACACCCATGTTTACAGCAGCATTATTCACAAGAGCCGAGAGGTGGAAGCAACCCAACGGTCCAGCGACAGATGAATGGACAAACAAATATGAGATAGCCATGCCATGGAATATTATTTAACCTTGAAAAGGTTGTCACCTGATACCACATCGATGAAGCCTGAGGACATTATCTAAGTGAAATAAATAAGCCAGTCACAAAAAGACAAATACTGTATGGTTCCACTTATATGAGAGATCTAAAAGTATCAAATTCAGAGACAGAAAGTAGAATGGTGGCTACCAGGGGAGGTGGGGAGGGGCGTTGTTGATGAATGAGTACCCAGTTTCAGCTTGGAAAGACAGAAAGTTCCAGAGATTGGTTGCACAACAATGTGAATGTACCTAAGCTCCTGAACTGTACACTTCGAAATGGTTAAAAATGTCAATTTTACATTGTGTGTCTTCTTTTAATTATGTGTAATTTTTTTTTTTTTTTTTTTACAGTCAAGACAAGAGGGGTGGCGCCTGGGTGGCTCAGTCCGTTGTCTGCTCAGGTCATGATCTCAGGGTCCTGGGATCCAGCCCCACATCGGGCTCCTGCTCAGAGGAGAGTCTGCTTCTCACTCTCCCTCTGCGTCTCTCCCTGTTCATGCTCTCTCTCTCTCTCAAATAAATAAATAAAATGTTTAAAAATAAATAAAAAATAAAGACAAGAAAGACTAGCTGAACTTGTCACAGATTTGCTCAGTGTGCTTCCTGATCTCAAGTTGAAAGAAGCTGGTGGTTTCATTTGGAATCTGCCCATCCATCGCACCCCAACCACTCAGGCGAGAGAGAGATTGAGAGAGAGAGAGAGAGAGAAGGAATTTGCATGGAGCCTTGGACAGGAAGAGGAAATTCAATCCCCAGGCTTCCATGTCAATAAATCTTCAGGATTTGCATGATAATTCTTAGGTTTCCTTTCTTCCTAAGTAAAATTGCCCAACAGTTGTAACTACTCTCCTGGAATACATAATCAGAACCACGTTTACCAGACAGGATTTTTTTTTTCCCCTTTCTACTTCTCTCTCAACATCTACCCCCTTGTTCTTACTGCGCTCATGACAATGTACCTCCCACACACAACTAAAGAAGCACAAAGTTTAAAGAAAGCGTTTTCTATCAGGATCCCTGTTCTTTAACATGGAATCAAAGCAAGCTAATGGAGCGAGCAGAGGAGAATATAGGTTAGTGAGTCAATACCATTCGAGTTCATCTGAGGCCCGGCAGCGCTTCCAGATGATTCATGTTCCATTCCCTTTGATTAATTCATGGGTGCTTTACGCTTCCTTCCAACCTACAGGCCCTTCTAGTGCCTGGTCCCTATGCCCTGGCTTTTTGCAGCTTTATATAAGGTTAAAACTTGGTAAGTGTGGTTCAGATGTCTGGTCTGAATATCATGTGATAAAAGCCAGAAATCAACAGACACAACCAGAAAAGAACATATAAAATACACTGAGTTTTCTGTAAATTAGAAAAGCAAAAAGCTGTTTGCTCCATCTGACACACATCACGAGTACAGAGACCAAGTTCCATTCAGATGGAAATCACACTTGCTCTGTGACCTTGGGAGCATCTTTGACATTCATCTAATTTCTTCCACCCATAAGGTGATCAGTAATAATATAGACTTCTTTTTTCTTTTTTACAGCTTTTTTTTTTTTTTTTTTTTTTTTAAGTAGGCTCTAACTTGGGGCTTAAACTCAGGACTGTGAGATCAAGACCTGAGCCTGGATTAAGAGTCAAACACTAAACTGGCTGAGCCATTCAGGCGCCACAATGATATATACTTCTAACTCAAGACATCCAACTCTGTTTACATTTTTTTTTTGGTCAGAGAAAGTGAGCACAGGCAGACAGAGTGGCAGGCAGAGGCAGTGGGAGAAGCAGGCTTCCTGCTGAGCAAGGAGCCCGATGTGGGACTCGATCCCAGGACGCTGGGATCATGACCTGAGCCGAAGGCAGCTGCTTAACCAACTGAGCCACCCAGGCGTCCCCCAACTCTGTTTAAAAAAGAGAGGATGCACCGAGGTTACCAAAAACGTTGAAATTGCTGGAAAGGCAGGCGGGTCAAAAGTCTTGTTAACCCAGGTTGACAGTCATGGCAGTCAAGATCTTCCCATTTTGTGCCCATGGTGGAGACAGCTTCAGTGGTACTAACATGGGACCACAAACCCCATCCACATACGTAAGTGGTCTCCAGAGGCCTGTCAAATGCTCTTTGATAGTGTGGTCATCCCGGAAGGAAGCGAGATCAAACCATTTGGTTACATGAATTGTAGAGACTTGGAATGTAATATTAAACCACAGGTTTTGCAGGCATCCTATTGCCTTTTTTTTTTTTTTTCAGGTTTTAAAACCTTTTATTGGCAGAGTCAAAGTCATGTGTTCCGATAATTAAGACCATTGGAGCAACAACAGCAACAAAACGGTACTGATTAAACTGCAGCTTACAGCCTACAGGGCACCTTGGACCAGCTTTGTTTTCACTCTAGATTTCACTGTCATCCCAGAGAAATCCAGACTTCCTTCACCAATGTGCGGCTCTCTTCCTTCCCTGCCAGCCAGCCAGCAGGTGGGAGAGACAGGCATGGCTCCTTGTTGGTAGTTCCCCACTCTTTGATGTGTAAAGGGGTGAAACAGTCATTTAAACTTGATCCAACCTCTTTGCACAAAATTACAAAGTTAAAAACCACGAAAAGCAGTAAAACACGAAGGCACTGCCTGTGGAAGTTGCAGCGCATGTTGGCAGCGCCCGCTTCATTCCGACTCACCTGCTCGCTTCTCCTGTCTACTGGTTTCTTTTGTGGATAGTGGGTTCTTCTCTTGTGTTTCTGTCCCCTTCCACTGCCATCTGGCAGATTTCCCAATCTCAGCCATATCAGGTTTTTTAGAGAAGCTTGTAGAGGAAGCAGAATGAGGCGCCCAAGTCAGTGGAGTCCAGTCTGTGCAGTGGCCACCGAATGCTCACCCTACTACACTCTCAACAGTTACATAGCTATTTTTAAAAGATTTTATTTATTTATTTATTTGAGAGAGAGAGAGAGCAGAAGCAGAGGGAGGTGCAGAGGGAGAGGCAGAAGCAGACTCCCTGCTGAGAAGGGGGCCCGAAGCAGGGCTCCATCCCAGGACCCTGGGATCATGACCTGAGCCAAAGGCAGATGCTTAACCGACTGAGCCACCCGAGCATCCCATAATAATTATATTTTTTAGAAAGCTGCTTGTGACGCCTGGGTGGCTCAGTGGATTAAGCATCTGCCTTCAGCTCAGGTCACAATCCCGGGGTCCTGGGATGAGTCTTACGGCAGGATTCTCGCTCAGTGGAGAGCCTGCTTCTCCCTCTGCCTCTGCTCCTTCTCTCTCTCTCCCCCCACACTCAATAAAAAAACAAATCAATAAATCTTTAAAAAAAGAAAAGAAAGTTGTACATACACTTCAAAGGTTTTGTGGTTTAATCGTGGAGTATTGTCACTTCACTAGCATCTTACTCTCAATAAGTAATATAGTGATAGATACTATAAAAATATATAGTAATGTAGCATAGTAACAAAAATAGTATCTATTTCTGTGATATAGTAACACCTAATACGGTAGCTAAGAGAGAAATAGACTTGCATTTGAACAACTTTTTTCTAAATTGTTATCAACTAATAAAAGCTGCCAGCATGTCTACAGCACCTTACAGTTTACAAATGCTTTCAGCTTCACTTCACCAACGCTGCGAAGGAACTCAGCTTCCCAAATTTAAGCAGTGTGCCCAAGCACAATCAAAATTTGAAATATTCCGTCAGCGAATAGAGAACGTAATCTTTTCTTTTCTTTCTTTCTTTCTTTTTTTTGAGAGAAAGCAAGTTGGGGGCGGGGAGGAGAAAGAAAGAGAGAATTTTTAACAGACTCCACCCCCAACAGAGTGATGCATGCGGGGACTGGATCTCACAAACCTGAGATCCTGAGATCCTGACCTGAGCCGAAATCAAGAGTCAACTGCTTAACCAACTGAGCCACCCAGTCACCCCAAACCTAACATTCCTTTTACAGAGATGCAGGATGTAGAGAATTTGGGTTTGTTTTCCTTTCAGATCACTTTGTACTGAGGATGAGGAACGATTTTCACTCGAACTGCCTCAAAAAATGATTTTTTTGTTTTATTATACTGTTTGTGAATTAAGCAAGGCATCATATTTTTCAAAGACAAACATTATTTTATGATGCCAATAATGCAAAGTAAGGATTGTTTTTACCATTTCAATTGGCTTGTTTACTAGTCCTCCAGTGAACTGCCTTACCCATTCCTTCAGGTGCAAAATGGCTCAAGTTTTAATGCGGCAGGGGCGGAGGGGGAGGCAATCAGGAGATCAGCAGAGTAAGGGACAACTGTGCAAGCAACTAATTGTGAAGTTTGGCTCTTTCCCCACATTTGCTCGCTCTTCATTTGTTCAAGAATAAAATCAAGGGCATGTTGCTGGGCATATTTTCACACCATATGCAGATACTTGTGGAACATGAAGAATGACTTTCCAGGACTGAATGAAGCCAGATTGGAGTAGGAACCCTTCTCCATGGCAACATATGTGTGACATGCCGCTTGGATTACTCTCTGAACACAGCCACCAGTGAGCTCTGTCCTTCATTTCCCTGTGATCCAACACCATGTGACAGGTATCCAGCACCTGCTGTCAGCCTGACTCATCACCGCGAATCACTAAATCCATAGAGGTCAAGTCTAAGGAAATAAACCAATAAAGGTATTGAATTTAATGTAGTACTTCAGCTTTTCATCAAGGTATATATAGATACCTCGTGACAGATATCAGTGTAATCCTTCCCATCAGTATGAAACCATTATCACTAATTTTTTTAAGGAGGCTCCACACTGGGCTCTACTCTGGGCTCCAGGGAGGGGCCTGAACTTAGGACTCCAAGATCAAGACCTGAGCTGAAATCAAGAGTCAAACACTTAACCAACTGAGCCACCCAGGTGCTCCAATTATCATTCATTTTTAAAGATTCAGCTTTATGTTTATTATTTTAAAACTTGTGACCAATATACTTTTTAATTAACTGAAAATTTTGGGTCCACATGTCTCCTGAATATCCATCAGAGGCCCCACAGAGTAAAAATTCAGAATTATGACATAGAGGTTTGTACTGCATGTTCCCAAGAAACACTCATTTTCCCATGAGATGGACCAACTAAACTCATACAATGACAATTCATATTTTATCAATCCACAGAATTAAAGTAAATTTATGAATAGAATTTTCTCAAGGCTGTATTTTTCTTCCATACATTTTCTTTCGCTTTGGACACATGCTAATCTTGTCTATAAATAAGCATTACCAGTAAATGATTAAAATTATCAACTAATAACAAAATATTTACTAATCTCTTAATTACATAACTTTTCTGATAGGCATCAAACATTTTTCTGCTGGTAAAGTGATTCCTAGTTGATATGACAGAAGTAAATATCAAAATACTGCAGCGTATTATATAAAAGTGCCATGATTTCTAGTTTCACTCAAAAAAAAAAATTTCAGGGGTGTCTGGCTGGCTCAGTGGGTTAAAGCCTCTGCTTTCGGCTCAGGTCATAATCCCAGGGTGCTGGGATCGAGCCCTGCGTGGGACTCTCTGCTTGGCAGGGAGCCTGCTTCCTTCTCTCTCTCTCTGCCTGCTTCTCTGCCTACTTGTGGTCTCTGTCTGTCAAATAAATAAACAAAATCTTAAAAAAAATTTTTTTCAGCATATACATTAGATAAAAATCTTGGACTTCACCAGGCCAAAAAGAAAATACTATGAATAAAGTAATAAAAGAAAAAAACAAATTGGAAACTATGTTACAAACATTAAAGGCATTTCCAACACAATAAGGAAAAGACACAGCCAATAGAAGACAGAGGAAGGACACGAATGGGTGTGTAACTCTGAGGAAGA
This sequence comes from Mustela nivalis, assembly GCF_964662115.1. Classification (NCBI taxonomy): domain Eukaryota; kingdom Metazoa; phylum Chordata; class Mammalia; order Carnivora; family Mustelidae; genus Mustela; species Mustela nivalis. Next base: position 25,259,861 of record NC_139032.1, read on the forward strand.
GCTACAAATACAGTCTGTCATTCCTGGCACAGGAAAGAGCGCACAATACAGAGTACTGAACTAGGGCTCATTGGACTCTTCACGGCTTGTGGTAAGTATCTGCTGAGCCCACTCAATACGTTTTTCACTCCGAATCCATGCCCACCAAGAAGCATCTGATTAATAATTTGTTTTGTCAGGTGTTTGGAACCGGAATAGGATGAGCTAAATCATAAATCACGAATGCATAAATTAGCTCTGGGACCGATACATTAGTCTTATAGTAAAAGAAACTAGAACTACTTGAAACTAGCAGGTAAATAATTCCTGGGGATCTCATCACAGTGCAATGATTACAGACAATACCGTATTACAAACTTCGAAGTCGCTAAGAGATAAGATCTTAATTGTTCCCATCACACAGAAGAGATGGCAATTATGTGACATGATAGAGGTGTCAGCTAAGGCTATGGTGATGATCATATTGTAATATGAAAATGTATACCTTAAACTTTTACAATGTTATATGTCAATTACATCTCAATTAAAAAAAAGAAACTAACACTTTGTAACAGATTTATAGCTAACAAAATACCTTCACATTTGTTGCGGATTGTGTTTGCATCAAAATCACTTCTCTGAGCCTAATCAACTCTGGAGCCTGATAGAAATCAATTTTACAGGGATGCCTGGGTGGCTCAGTTGGCAAATTGTCATGATCCCAGGGTCCTGGGACAGAGTCCCGAGTTAGGCTCTCTGCTCAGCAGGGAGCCTGCTTCCTGCCCCCCCCCCACCCCCTGCCTACTAGTGATCTCTGTCTGTCAAATAAATAAATAAAATCTTAAAAAAAAAAAAAGGTAATTAAAACAGAAGCTAACCACCTCATCAGTAGTTAATAATCAACTCTTAAAACAGTTCTCAAAGTAAGGTCCCCAAAACCCTGTGATCCCTTGGGAACTTGACAGCTTCCCAAGATTTAATGACTTTTCTAAATAAACAAAGACATTAACAGACACAACTTCTTTTTTTTCCTTAAAGATTTTATTTATTTGACAGACAGAGATCACAAGTAGGCAGAGAGGCAGGCAGAGAGAGAGGAACAGAAGCAGTGCTCCCTGCTGAGCAGAGAGCCTGATGGAGGCTCCAACAGGACCCTGGGATCATGACCTGAGTCGAAGGCAGAGGCTTTAACCCACTGAGCCACCCAGGCATCCCAACAGACACAACTTTCTAAGGAGATCAGTGGTGATATTTAAATATATCCTTTCTAAGGATATCAGTGGTGATGTTTAAATTTGTTGTATCGTGAAGTGTGCTAACATCTGGGTCATTTCCATCAGTGAATCCACATTTTCCAAATGATCAATGCACAATGTTACAAAATCGTGGCATGGGTAAAAGATCCATTCGAAGTACAAGGCAGGTGAAGGTATTTTAATGTAATAGAGTACAAAAAGTTCATTTGTATGGTTTCAGATTCCACATTGCAACTAGACTTTAAGAAACCATATATATCAAGTTTCGATATAACAAAGAATATGGGCAACTCTCTTTTTTAAAAAAAGATTTTATTTTATTTATTTGACAGACAGAGATCACAAGTAGGCAGAGAGGCAGGCAGAGAGAGAGGGGGAAGCAGACTCCCTGCTGAGCAGAGCCCAATGCGGGGCTTGATCCCAGGCCCCTGAGATCATGACCTAAGCGGAAGACAAAGGCTTAACCCACTGAGCCACCCAGGTGCCCCAATTGGCAACTCACTTAAAAGACTTGTAAAATAACCCCACTTCGACCCCACCCACCATCTTATTATTTTTTATTTTTTAAAGATGTATTTATCCATTTAAGAGAGAGAGGGAGAAAGCAGGGGGAGGGGGACAGGGAGAGGGAGAGCGTCCCCAAGCAGACTCTGAGATGAGCCCGACACAGGGCTCAATCCCACGGCCCCAAGATCACAACCTGAACTGAAATCAAAAGTTGGTTATTCAACCAACTGAGCCAACCAGGAGCCCCTCACTCACAATCTATTTATTTATTTATTTATTTATTTATTTATTTTTAAGATTTTATTTATTTGGCAGAGAGAGACACTGAGAGAGGGAACACAAGCAGGGAGAGTGGAAGAGGGAGCAGCAGGCTTCCAGCTGAACAGGGAGCCCAATGCAGGGCTTGATCCCAGGACACTGGGATCACGACCTGAGCCAAAGGCAGACGCTCATCTGACTGAGTCACCCAGGCGCCCCACACTCATCATTTCTAATGCATGTCCATGAGGGGCCATATTTTCTTCATTTATGCCAAACAAGAACAACATTGATCAACTGCAGAAGTAGGTACCTCTTAAATATTCATGTCTGTTAAGCCAGACATGAAAGATGCTCACAAAAATGTAAAATAGTTCCACTCTTCTCATTAGTAATTATAGTTTTAGAAAACATAGATAATTTTTTAAAAATAGTTTATTTATATTAGTGTGTAATGGGTTTATTATTTTCACTTTTAAACAAATTAATAAATAGTTTTACATTTCTCAATGGTAATCTTTAATACGGTTAATACCAATAGATACCATGCCTATACACAGAAGTTCTTTGGAGTCCTCCCTAATTTCTAAGAGTGAAAGTGGCCTGAGACCAAAACCTTTCAGTACCTACATCTTAATGGAAGGATGGGAGGAAGCAGAGGTTTCTTCTGTCTCTGCAGATGGGCAATGGAATTCAGTCTTCTGCGGACTGCAAAGGATGCTGTGCGTGGAGGGCAACCTGAGATCTGAGAAGAGGCCGGAAAGTTTGAGAAGGTTGCTGTGGACACCAGGAGGGTGCTGGAAATACAGTGTGATGGTGCCCTCAGGCTTCTCTTAGGTGCCTCCTTTTGGACACTTTTTCTGAGGCCAGTGGCATGTGTGCCAGGGCTTTCTTGCCTGAAGAGCTGTTTCTAGATGACCCAAGGCTGCTGGCCCGCCTGTTTTGACAAACCCAGAGCCACGCTGAGAGCCAAGCAGAGGTGGGCAGGGCATCAGTCTTGTTGAGTCTAGTCATCCTAGTGGGCATGAAGTGGTATCTACAGTCATTTTAATTTGCATTTCCTTCATGGCTAATGATGTTGAACATATTTTCATGTATTTATCTCCCATTCATATATCTTCTTCAGAAAGGTCTGTTAAGAGTTTTGTCCACTTTTTAAAATAGTCTTTATTTATTTATTTATTTATTTAAGAGAAAGCAAGCAAGAGAGCAAAAGCAGGTGGAGCCACAGAGGGAGAAGGAAACCCAGGCTGCCTGCTGGGTGGGGAGCCCGACCCAGGACTTGATACCAAGACCCTGAGATCATGATTTGAGCTGAAGACAGATGTTTAACTGACTGAGCCACCCAGGTGCCCCTGTTCATGTTTTCACTGGATTACTTGTCTTATTATTGAGTTGTAGTTTCCTTTATATATCCTAAATACAAATCCCTATCAGATAGGCGACCTGCAAAAATTTTACATCGTTCTGTGGGTTGTCTTTTCACTTCCCTAATGGTGCCTTTTCCAGCATAAAGTTTTTAATTGTGATGAAGCCTAACTTGTCACTTTTTTTTCTTTTATGTCTTGTGTTTTTGGTGTCAGATCTAAGAAATCATTGCCTATTCCAAGTTCACAAAGATTTATGCTTATGTTTCCTTCTAACAGCTTTGGGGTTTTAGCTCTAACATTTAAGTCTTTGATCCATTTTGATTAAATTTTGTCTATAGTTTAGGTAGGGGTTCAACTTCATATTCATGCGGATATCTGGTTGTCGTGCCATCATCTGTTGAAAAGATGACTCTTTGCACATTGCATTTTCCTGGCAACCTTGTTGAAAATCAGTTTCCCGTGAATGTATGGATTTATTCCTAGACCGTCAGATCTAGCCCATGTGTCTGGATGTGTATCCTTATGCCAGTACCACATTGTTCTTTATAAATATACAGGTAGAGCATGTATTATAATTGAAAACTGTGAGTCCTCCAACTTTGTTCTTTTTCAAGATTGTTTCTAAAATATATATATATATATTTTTATTATATATATTATATATATAATATAACAAATATATATATTTGTTTTTATATCCTTTAAATTTCTATAAGAATTTTAGGATCCATTTGCCAATTTCTGTAAAGAAGCCAGCTGTAAAGAAGCCATTTTGATGGAGATTGCACTGAATTTGTAAATCAGTTTGGGGAGTATTGCCATCTTAAAATATTACATCTTCCATACCATGAAAAGGAGATGTCTGTCTACTTATTTAGGTCCTTCATTTTTAAATAATATTTTATAGTTTTCAGAGTACAAGTTCTATGCTTATTTTATTAAAATTTCCCCTAATTATTTTGCTCTTTTCAATGTTATTGTAAATTTTACTCTCATTTTCAGATTGCTTATTGCTAATATATAGAAATACAATTGATTTTTGTATGTTGATATTACAGCCTTTAACCTTGCTGAACCCATGTATTAACTTTAATAGTTCCACTGTGCATTCTTTGGAATTCTCTATGTTACAAAATAATGTCATCTGGAATTATAGTTTTATGCATTCCTTTCCAATCTGAATGCCTCTGTTTTTCGTGTCTAACTACGCTGACTACAACCTCTGGTAGAGCATTGAATGGAAATGTGGAAAGCACCCATCTTTGCTTGTTCCTCAACACAGGTGAGACATTCAGTCTACAGCTAAGTGGGATGTTAGCTCTGAGGCTCCATAAATGCTCTTTGTCGGGTTGAGGATTTTGTATTCCTAGTTTGGGGAGTATTTTGATGATGAAGAGATGTTGAATTTTGTCAGATGCTTTTTACTGCATCTACTGAGATAACAGAAATCATTTTGTCATTGTGTAAACTTTGTTTTGGGCCTGTCAGGTGACCCTATTTAATTATGAAGATGTGAAGCAAATACACAGCCATTATCTCCAAGAGAGCATGTAAAACGCTACTTAGGGGATTAGCTATGATTTGGTCTGTGGAGCTCTCCAATGTATCTATGTGTTTTTTGTTTTAAGTATTATATTTATTTATTTGAGGGAGAAGAGAGAGAACATGGCAGGGTAAGGGGCAGAGGGAAAGGGAGAAGCAGACTCCGCACTGAGCAGGGAGCCCAACAAGGGGCTCTACCCCAAGACCCTGGGGTCATGACCTGAGCTGAAGGCAGACAACTGAACCACCCAAGCACCTCTGCCATGCATCTATCTGAATTCCCAAAATTGAATCAATATCACGGACTCTTCTGGAAGAGAGGAGGTACATATTTCACCTCTTCTTAATGAGATAGGTCAGATTTGTAAGGCACCTTTTATGGGAATATCTGCCCAACCCCTCATCCTATTAGCTGATTTGCTTCCCTGGGAAGTGCCTGTGTGCATTAAGAGAAAGTTTTCCCCACTCTACCCTATCTTTCTCCTGCATCATGGGCAGCTGCATATAGGAGCTTTTCCACAGCCACTGTTTACTAGACAGTATAGTTGTCCTCAGTATGGGGGTGATCTGGGCTTGGGTCCCTAGGTAACACATGCAGGAAGCCGTTCACCAACGGTCTCCTCCAGTTCCCAGGGCACCATGTGCCTTAGTTAATAAAGCAGTTCCTGCAGTAGACAGGTAGGACCTAATACCTGATCGGTGTTCAGCCCATTAGTAACACATGAGAAGCTCTGGACCATTCTCCAGAAGCCAAAACAACAACAAAGAGGTGAAATTCAGCTCTACGGGGCATCTCTGAGTTCTGCCCTGGAAGCAAGCCAGGAGGATTATTTTAAGGACTTGAGAGCAGAAGTGCTGCGGAATCTTTCCTTTGCCCCATCAGATAACTCTCCGCCTCTCTCTTCCCTGCTCTATTCCTGGGAGATGGGTATGCCCGAGCCAGCTCAACAGACTCCCTAATTCTGTCTTCCACTTAGATGAGAACAGTGGGGTTTGGTGACTAGCAGAAGATCAGAAGGCAAGAGGAAGGGAGGAGAGGTCATTTATCTCTTGGGTTCCTCCTTTGGGCCAACAAGGGCTATCTACGTCACTCTTCCTAAGGCTATTTTTCCTATCAGTTACCGGGAACAGGATACTTCCCCTCGATGCTTTAACTGACCTTAGCTGCATCTCCGTAAGCTGTCCCTTTGTTAAATGCTTTTCAAACAACCCAACTTGAGTGGGCTGCTTCCTACCACCACCCTGACTAGGAAAGCAAATTTGAGGTTCTAGAACATATTTTGGGATGGAAATCGGGGGGGGGGGGAGTGGGGAACAGACTTTCTACTATTTGTTCTGACTTGAACTTTGAAAGCAATGTGAATTTTTTTTTTTTCCCCAAGCCAAAAGAGCACAAGTTCCAGCATCTGCTCACTCTGTTCCCTACCTACCTGGCAGCATCTGGAGGGTAATATTCATATTCCGAGTCCTGCGGATGGTAGATGTTCAAGATAGTTTTATCAGCCATAACTGAACCTAAAGAAGATCACCTCCTCTCCAGGCCTCAAATTCTTCATCTGTAAATGCGTATCCAGGAACACCCACTCCCGCTAAGTAGGAATAAAACAAAGTTAGTGCAGGGCTAATTGAAACACTCATTAGGTAAGCGATTTATGTCAGCTTCATTGTTTTCCAGGGCACAGTAATATGAACTTGGGTAACAAGGGAGGTTGGGCAGAATGTCGTTAAAGGTGCTTTTAATCAAATATTTTAAATGACACATAATCAACACACTGTTCTAAAGCAAATGGACCCTTCAAAGGGATAGTCCTCCCCTTTAAGTAATTTACAGAGGACAGAAGCCAGATTAAATAGCAGAGCCATGCAGCCACGACCTGTGCCACTATGGCCCAATCTATATACGACCCAAAAGATGTCCGCCTCCTACTCTTGTAACAAAATGCCAGGTTACGATAGGCTGTCTACAGCATGATCCCAATTTCATCAAGTATTCATGCCCACCTGTCTATACTGGAGGAGGCATCATTTTAAGACGGATGTTTACACTCATTATGACGAAAACCAAATAAATAAAATGATTTTTTTTTTTAAAGGATGGATGTTTATGCTGTACGGTGTGGCAAAGTGTGAATTTATTTTCTGCTTATTCTTTCTACAGTTAAAAAAAAAAAAAAAAAAAGCTCCCTCCATTGGTGGAGGAGGACGAGGGCGAGGCTCCCCTGCTGGGGCCTGGGGTAGGAGGACAGTAGGCGGAGACGAGCAGGTGGAGCGGCGCGGTAGAGACTTGCTTGCTCCTGCCGCCCACTGGCTCCACTTCCCCGCCACTGCCAGGGAACGACGAGGAGCGCATGCGCGGGGCGGGGCGCGGGCTGAGGCGGAGCAACGCTGTGGGGCGGGGCGGGGCGCGGGCTGAGGCGGAGCAACGCGGTGAGGGGCGGGACGAGGCTGTCCGGCTCCCCGCCGCTCGGTGCTCAGTGGCGGAGAAGGCGGGGCGGACGGGCCCGGGAAGCGGGAAGGATCCTGACTCCCGGCCATGGCGGCGCCCGGTGCGCTGTTGGTGATGGGCGTGAGCGGCTCGGGGAAGTAGGTCTGGGAGGGCGGGGGTCGCGGCGGGTCGCGGGGGGCGCCCTGGAGGAGGCGGCGCGCGCGGCGGAGGCCGGAGGCGTCACGGTTCCGGGCCCGCGGGGTACGCAGGGCTCTGGGGAACCTCCGGCCTCCCTTTGCTGATGAGGAAGCTGCGGCTCGGGGGCACCTGCTCTCTCCCCACCCTCCAACCTGCTCGCCCCGGGGTGCCGAGACCCGTTACCCCGAGAGGCTCAGAGGGGCAGCCCTTTGTGAAGAAGCGCCTGCAGCGGCGCCGCTCGCCGTGGCTCCGTTGGTCCTCAGGGCCGGTGTCTGGGAGCCTCTTGTCAGAACGGGGTGGAAGGGCGCGAGGCCCAAAGCTCAGGGGCGAACCTCGTCCCACTCTCCCACACACCTTTGTGAGGCTGGGCGGAGGGGCAGCTCCCTCCTGCGAGCTGCAGGACTTGTGCGATGAGATTTCAGAAAGGGCATTTCACCTCTGGTCTGTTTTCTCTGTGCTGTGATCAGCGTTTATCAGCTTTACCTGAAAGTCAGAGTAAATAAATAGAGTTCCTAATCCCCCTAAGGGTTTGCAAGGAGGACCGCCGGGTGCGCCAGAGCCTCTCTGCTCAGCCCAGTCTGGCCAACTTGGGGGCCGGGAGCTAGACTTTGGCTTCCTGATTAGACCAAAATCTAACCGCGCCCTTTACCCGAAAAGGGAGCCACTGCTGCGATCCGCCACAGGAGGCAAAAGACAAACCTTAATCAAGTGGAATAATTTAAGTTCAAAGACCTGTAGTGCCCTTCTAGAATTTTCTGCGCCACGACTATCTTGTGTGGTCAAGTACGTATTAAAGACTCTTGCTCCAGGTAGGAAAGTTTAGGTTTTTAAGATTACTGTGGCATTTTTAGCCTCATCTCTTGAGAAAGTAAAATGATTTGGGGAGCCTTTGAATAAAATTAAAATAAAACATGAAGCGTGAAAATCCCTAGTTGTTGTATGATTTGAAGAAGTTGAATGTAAGACTGCTTCTGTGCTGAGATGTAGTGGAAGTCAAGAGCCCCGGGTCTTGATTGTGCTGCTGCTGCCTGGTTGTGTGAGCTTGAGTAATTCATGTACCCCTCTCTGCTTTGGAGCAGATGGCGGAGTGTGTGAAACCATATGGTTTATATGGTTATGGTATTCATGCATTCAGTAACTATTTATAGAGCTTGATCCTGACTCTGTGTCACTGATATATAATGAACAGGATAGATAAAATCCCTACCCTCAATGAGTTTATACCCTAGTATGGGAGGGAAACAAGACAGGGAAGTGCATAAATACATGTACACAGTGTGGTAGGCAGTGGTGGTGCTCTAGGGGCAAATAAAGGAGAGTAAGTAGAACAAAGAACAGCAGGCAGGATGGTGAGGGAAGGCTCCTCTGAGGCAGTGGTGTGTGGGCAAGACTCAAAAGAAGTGAAGGACTAAGCCTGGTGGCCGGCTAGGGAAAGGGCAGTGTAGGCAAAGGGAATAGAGCAAGTGCAAAGGCCCAGAGGCTTTGTTTCATAGTGGCTTACCAGGGAATCCATTGTGGCTGAGTGATGGGAGATGAGGTCAGAGAAACAATGAAGGTGAGGAGAAGTGGTCGTATGCTGGAGATATTCTGAAGGTAGAACCAGAAAGTTGTGTCGATGGACTGGCTGTGGGGTATGAGTGAGGGAGAAAGGTGTGAAGGACGACTTTGGGATTTTTGGCTTGGGTATCCAGAAGGGAGTTATTATTAACTGACGGAGAAGCAGTAGACAGAGCAGGTTTTGGGAGAAAAAACAGCACAGTCCAATGTGGGATGTGGTGAATTACCCATCAGTTGCCTGAGTGGGTTTGTCAAGTGGTTGATTGGCTATCCAAGTCCAGAGTGTCAGGAGAGGAACTTTAGATATAAATGTAGGAATTCTTGGTGCACAGATACATTTAAAGACATAAGATGTTGAGATAACCGGGGGGGTGAGTGAAGATCAAGAAGCTGACCAGGAACTGAGCTTGTGCCCTCGGACAGTTAAAGTTCAGAGTCAACTATTGCTGAGGGCCTGAGTAATAAAATGAAAATGATTATATAGATCAACGGATATAGAACACTGAGTTCTTCGGTGATTTCTGTGAGCTCTTGTTAGGGCCCTGCAGGATTTTAAATTATACGCCATTATATATGAGAGGGGGAAAAAAATAGCTCAATAGAACAAGTCTCACACCAGAAAGATTGTAGTTAAACCACTATTAAAACAATGTCAAGCATGAATTTTACTTTTTTACTGTTTATTGCCTCCCCCTCTCCTACCTAAATGCAAGGGATCTTTTTCCTTTTTGTTTACTGCCCTCTCTGTCTAGAACAATGTCTGGCATGTAGTAGGTCCTCAAGAAATATTTGCAGACTTAATGGATGAATGAACAAATGAATGAACGGAGCTATGTGAATAGGTGGCAATGTCAGTTTCCTTTATGTTTTAATAGCCTTCGTGAAGCCACCCTCAGGTTCCGGCCTTTTGAATATCTTTTGCTTTTAACCTGGGCCTCAGCCCACCACCACTGCCCTACAGTCCTCTTCAATCTCCATGATCCTGATTTAGACTAACCCGCTTAGAGATCCCTGGGTCCCAGACTGGTTTGTAATCCTTCCTCCAACCAGTCTCCTCCGAGCCGAGCTCTGTGCCAGGCCTCCTTGTCCGAGTCCGTGAGTCCGTGTCAAGTCCTGCGTTCTCTGGCTTAGGAGGTTTGGATAGAGCAGTGGACAGTGGCTTTTCCTTTTCCTTCTGTCTCTTCTTTGCCCCTCTACACCCCAGTCTAGTTAGCTCTTCTTTCAGCTTGTGAGTGGTGGCTGACGTGTTCATCCCTGGCTCATCTAACTTGGGCTTCAGTGTCATTTTGGTCATGCCCAGCTCTGGCTTCCCCTGCCCTGGAGTTGGTCACTGGGAGGCTGCAGTGTGTCCCCCTGTGCGAGCATCAGCACGGGGAACCTCATGGGAGAAGTTACAGCCCTTTGCAATCCTTTGGTCACATCGGGGAGCGGGTCTCAGTTGGGAGTACACGTGTGTCTTTAACACGAGGTCTCCTCAAGGCCTTCTTCACAAAAGAGACAGGACCCTTGAATCCAGGTAGAATGTAAGCAGAGTTTTGTTTTTGTTGTTTTTGTTTTCATTATTTTCATCTCCTGGGGACTAGCAGGTGCTCAGTAAGTGCTGGCTGAGTGAAACGAGTAGTGAGTGGGTACGTGGAGCTCGGTTCCCCCATTTTGAAGGTGAGAAAAGAGGTGTAGAGGGAAAGGTGACTGACATGGAAGCAGGTGGCCAGGTAGTGGCCGCACGGAGACTGTAGCCAGCTGTTGGTACTGAGACCCAAGCCCTTTGCAGTGAGTGCTGCCCACTAGGGGACATCATGTCCTCACCACACACGTCACAAAGAGCATTTCCTTCCCAGGCTGATTTCTCATCCTAAACTTCATTTTATTTTTTTTTTAATTTTTTTAAATTTTTTTAAATATTTTATTTGACAGACAGAGATCACAAGTAGGCAGAGAGGCAGGCAGAGAGAGTGGAGGAAGCAGGCTCCCTGCTGAGCAGAGAGCCCGATGCGGGGCTTGATCCCAGGACCCTGGGATCATGACCTGAGCTGAAGGCAGAGGCTTTAACCCACTGAGCCACCCAGGTGTCCCACTTCATTTAATTTTTTAAGAAGCCCCAAGCAAGGTGGTAATGCTTGTATGAGTTCCTTGAACCTTGTGCTGGGAAGTTAAACTCCCCTGTCCGACCTCCGGCAGTACCCTCAGTAAAATCTCATCTCTCATCAGCTTTTTTCCCCACAAAACATCATGATCTCTAGAACAGGGACCAAAACATTTCAGAAAGTCTTCAGGAGTTTAGTGAGATCTCATATATTGTTTTTTGGGAAAGAAAATTAGTGGTAATTCAGTAACTATTTAAATTCCTGGAGAACACGGACATGTTCTTGACTCTAGGCCTGACAGCATTACTGTCCCTGCTTCAGTATCATGAAATTACTGGGTTTCAACACGGTGGGGTGGCTGCTGTCTCCAGGGCACCCTGCATGGTAGGGGCCACGCAGGGGTTGGGAAGGGCCATCACCTGAACCTCTGTGTCCTCTCCACAGATCAACCGTGGGCGCCCTGCTGGCCTCCGAGGTAACCTGTTCTGATGCCTCCCAATGACGAGTCCCATGGTGCTGTCTCTTTGCTTCTCTCCCTTCGGTGCACTTTCTTTCTGGCCCTTTCTTTCTGGTTTGTAAAACTCACCATGGGTGTGGCTTAGGAAAGCCAGTGGGGCAATCTTGGTTTACACCTTGGTGATGACCAAGAGTGATGAATGAAAGGAGCAGCAGCCCAGTGAGCAGGGATGGGGATGTGGCATGACCGCCTCCCTGCTCCCGTGTCGGGGATGGGGAGTGGAGGGAGGGAGACCACAGGGGGAGGGGCGGTCCCCGGGCTGCCCCGTACGTACGTAGTGTCAGTAATGGTGGTTGTCATCTACACCCGTTCACTTTGTTCTTAAAGCTGGGATGGAAATTCTATGATGCGGATGACTATCACCCAGAGGAAAACCGAATGAAGATGGGAAAAGGGATCCCACTGAATGACCAGGTAACATGTGCTGACTGTTTCCAACCCAGACGCTCCAGCTGGGAGCCGCAGGTGGGGCTCTTCCAGCACGTGGTGTAGGACACTTCCTGCCCCCCCCAGAGGACTCGTGCACAGCACTCCGAAGCCAGGCACCTGCGGTCCTGCACGTGGTCAGCTTTGGCCATGAAATGCTCTCTGAACACAGAGCTAGGAGTCACCCCGCCCCTGTTTGGGCAGAGCCTGCCAGGACACTTCGCTGCAGGCTTTCAATCTGCAGGACGTAATTCTGGAGATTCTGCCTTCCTCCTCCTCCCCATGCCTTTCAGCTGCTGCCAGCACCTCACCACCACCCCAAAGCCCGAAGGATGGTTACAAATTCAAATCTAGCCCTCTGGAAGTGTCCCATCCATCTCGGGGTCAAGACCAAAGAGCCCAACGCCTCAACATGCCCCACTCCCCTCTCTTCGGGTACCCTCCCTCCCTCTCTCCACCAGAGCCACCCTGGCCCCTGTCAGTCACTCCTGCTGCCCCGCTGCTCCCCACAGGGCCTTTGCATCTGCTGGTCTCACTGTCTGAAGTGCACTTCTGTCCCCTCACTTCTGAAATGCAGCCTGCTCCTATCCACAGCTCGGCTCCTGTGCCACTTAGGGAAGTCCCTCTGGGTCTTCTGAAGTAAAACCTCCTATAATAAATTCTCACAGCACCATGGCCCACACAGTTCAGGTCCCAGCTGCAAGTTGGCATTTGATGGTGTGAGAATTTGATTAATATTTATGTCTACAACTTGATTCTACTTCTGAAAGAGCAAGAACTGTGGCCTTTCTGATGACCATTATATACCCCCAGGGCTGGCCGCACAGTCAACATCAGAAGATACCCGTGACTCAATCGTAAGTGCAGGAATGAACAGTGCCTCACTCCTTATGCACCGTCATGAGGCCACTTCCTAAGGGTCCCTCCCAAAGCACAGGTGCAAACCGGACTTGCTGGTGTAACTCGCCGTAGTTCAGGGAAGAGGTGAGGGCCGGGGCCCCAGCCAGGCTCACGGGCCGGGGTGTCCAAAGGGCAGGAACAGAGTGGAACTGGCCGAAGACCAATACTGTGGTTGCCACTCTCAGTGACCTCGGTCCCAGCTGTACTGAGCTAGCTCACTCTCGTCCCCTTATCCAGCCTCCAGGGACTGGAGTCCCCCACCATCACTTGGTCTAGTTCTAGGGACTCCGAGCATACACCTGTCTCTGTTTCAGGGAGGATGGCTTGAGCTGGCCAAGATTCAGACTTTGAACCATCAAAATTAAGTTTGCGACATTTGACTTTAGGGGACAGCAGGAGGGAACCATAAAAGAGATACAGAATAGTAAGTGGAGCATAATAATGACATTATGGTAGAGATAAAGACATAGTGCAGATAACCTGGCTCCACCACTAGGCCTGTGTGCCCTTTGGCCAATGGCTTAGTCTCTCTCTGCCTCCTTTTCCTCCTGTGAAGCAGGGATGGAAGAGGACCCATTTCACTGGGTGCTTGAGGGGATTAAATGAGATACTACTAAAAAAAAATTTATGCACAGTGAAGTACCCAAAGCATTCAGTAAATACAACTTACTGTTGTCGCTTATGTATCTATGCGCACAGGTACGCATCACATAAACTGTTTCTCCTGAGTCTGTAAGTGTGACCGTGCCAGGGTTTTCTCCTTGGTGAGTGCAAATAAAAGTTAAAGAACAAGGTAAAGCAACCCAAATGGATGGAGTTTTCAAATGACCTTTAAACATTCTCCTGTTCACACGCGAGGCTTGTTAACTGGGCAGTCTGGATGGGGGTAGGGGTAGAGTTCAGAAAAGGAATTTATTGTACAGAAGAAAAGGTTATCGGTTACTGGAGGAAACATAATGAGTCACTAAATATATTTAGGAGAAACTCTACAGGTTAGCCGGTCTTCAGACTTTATCCTTTCCGGGGAGAGAAAGAGCTAGAATAGCAGATGGTTGACATTCGTGAGGAGAACTCAGCTAAGAGTGAAGGTGTGGGTCATAGCTGTGCTGGCACTGGGGGCCCCTCTAGCAACCAGTTCTGCGGGCCGCCCCCCCAGGATCCTGTGAGGAGGCCCCTGTGGAAAGTCTGAGGCAGGGGTACTGCCTCCTCTGGGAAAGGCTTGGGGAGGGTTTCGTGCTCAGAGGGCTGAAGTTTGAAGAGAGAACCTGTGCTGAGTATTCCAGGGGCTCCTTCAGGCTATTTAAATGTAAATGAACATAAACTAAACTGTAAACCCCAGTTCTGGTGTTACACAGCCCAAGTGTTCAGTTGCCGCACGGGGCCCATGGCTACCACCAGAAGGTGCAGAGAACACGTCCATCGTGACAGGGACCTCTAGTGGATACGCCACTCAGGCTGTGAGGGGTTGCTATTCGTGTGATAATGATGATAAAGGATCTGCAAGCTGCCAGTGTGCCCCCCCTCCACCCCCCATGCCAGGTCCAAACTGTCCCAGCAGCCCGCAGTGACACTGATGCAGACTTCAGAGTCTGCTAGATGAGGGGGTTTTTGTCAAAAATTTTCCTGATTATCAATGTAACACTTGCCTTGTGTAGAAAATTTGGGAAGTACTGGAAAATGTTTTTACAGAATATATCACTCTTGGCTTTATCTTTTAAAATACCTACAAATTTTAGAGTTTGAATTTTGGAGTTTTTTCCCTATCTTTTTTGGGGTCTATATTCTTCTTACATGTGTTCTTTCCTCTGTGGTCTCAAGTTCATTTTTGCAGCAGGTAAACAGTGGGCCCTGGCCACTGCTCTTCCCCACCCGCTCCTTCCTTCTGCTGTCTGCCTCCCCTAGCAATGCTGGGCCTACTTGGGCTCCTGCGTTGTTCCTCTGAGCTCCAACTCCCTTCTCCCTTTAACCGTCCCCTTCCAGAAGACACTTCATGTCTCTAGATGTTTCCATCACATCACTAAAACCAGAGGCCCAGGAATCTTTCTCTGCCCTTTTGAGGTCCTGATTGAACTCCTGCTAGAACATTTGTTGTGCCCACTACCTCCAAGCACTGGGCTGGGGGCAGGGGACACCCATCAGGAAGGAGATGACCTTGAATGTCAGACCCAGCAGGCAGAGATGCTCATTTGGGTTATGCTGTTTCCTCTTCTCTTTCCCCTAAGTTTCTTTCTGTGTGTTTGAGTTTCATAATTTATCCTATCATCTGTAGTAACCACTAACAGAGTTGAGTTAATTTGCTCTAATATCTCCTAGTTCCAATTTCTGCTTTTGTGAAGAAGGAATCTTAGTCACTCCCTTTTGTCACAAATGTGAACACAAAATTGAAGCTCATGCCTCCAAGTCTTAATACCCTTACAGTAAAGCCCAACCTTTCTTAGCAGGTCACTCACGTTCTTGACCATCTAGTCGAGGCAGATTCTCCTGACCTTCCTCACTGCCAACTCCCATACTGTTCACCAGGGCTATGAAGCATCTGCTTCACACATTTACTCAAGAGTCCCTGTATACCGTCTTTAACACTCTCAGTCTTAGACTGTGTCCTCCTCTCTATTTAGAAACGTACAAGGCGTGCCTGGGTGGCTCAGTGGGTTAAGCCTCTGCCTTTGGCTCAGGTCATGATCTCAGGGTCCTGGGCCCCTGCATGGGGCTCTCTGCTCAGCGGGGAGCCTGCTTCCCCCCTCTCTCTGCCTGCCTCTCTGCCTACTTGTGATCTCTCTCTCTCTGTCAAATAAATAAATAAAATATTAAAAAAAAAAAAAAAAGAAAGAAAGAAACGTACAACAAAAGTGCTGTCAACCGAAACTTACGGATGCCTTTGAAACATTACTTAGAAGGAAATCTATGACCTCTGGAAGCATTTCCGGAAAAATAACAAGAATGGAAAGTAATGAGCTAAATGTTCAAGTAGGGAAAAACAATAAACAAAAAGGAATATGTAGGAAAAAAGTAGAAATGGATGCTGAAATTAATGGAATATAAGCTGTTTCAAAAAAATAAAAATAAATAAAAATCTAACAAGACTGATCGATCAAGAGTGGAAAGAAAGCACAATTAAGAGTAGGAATGAGAAGAGGGCTCTGAACTGGTGATGTTTGTAAATTTAAAGACTTAAGTTGGACAATTTCTTAGAAAAATATAAATTACTGTGGGGGACACGGGCTTGGATGGCCATGACTGATGGCAGAGACTACTCCGCTTTTCCCCGCAAAGGGGAATACGACCCTGCCGATGCTGCATCTGGCTTAAGAAATCAGGAGGGTCTGGAGATCTAACTGTATGTGTGATCTCGTCCTGCTCTCTCAGACACCAAAACTGAATCAAGAATAGAAAACCTGGACATAACATAATGCTCTTTAAAAAAAACTGATTCTCGAATCCAAGACCTCCCTGCAAAAAAGGCCCCAGGCCCAAATGGTGTTTCAGGTGAGTTTTGGTCGGCTTGGACCACTGTAACAAAATATCACAGGCTGGGGCCTTAACCAAGAGACATTCAGTTCTCACAATTCTAGAGGCTGGAAGTACGGCCTACTTCTCAAAACCACTAAGATTTCCCTGGACTGTAACGCTGATGATGTGTTTCTGTACAAATAAACAATACCTGGGGAAGTCACTTTGTGTCTGCTTTAATTTCAGGACAGGATACCATGGCTCTGCAACTTACATGACATTTTACTAAGGTAAGACAGCATCAGGCCTTCACATAAGTAAAGAAAATTCATCAGAAAGTAGAGGCAAAAAATACGTTCTTGAAATCACAACTGGCTAATGGTAAAGGATCACAGAAATGGAATGCACTTGTCAGGTAACCAACAATGACTTAAATTAGCCAAAACCCGCGTGTAATTCAGCTGGGTTCTGGAAATGAACCTACTAGACAGCTCCGCAATTATCATCTGGGAATCTTGGTCAGCCAGTTGGCTTCCATAAGTCCGTTTCTTCATTTGAAAATGGAGGTGTAGTTCCTATTCACAGAATATTGTGAGAATTAGTGAGACGGGATATGGGAGGCACTCAGAATGGTATTGAAAACATCTAAGTGCTGGAAAGGTGGTAACCGATGACACTACTGACTGTTCTAGTCACATCTTTGTCTCCACCTCTTACCCCAACTCCAAGCTGTGGCAACCAGGGAAGACCTGGGGTCATTTGTAAGTGAACAGATAATTGGTCATCAGAATTGGGAGTCCCAAACCGTCCTGCTCTGTATCGTGCCTCTGAGCAAATGAGGTCCCCTCCACCCATCTGAGGAACTGACCCCTGAGAATCCTGGTTGGGATGTGGAGGAGGATGGAGAAAAGGATGTGGAAAAGGATAGGGAATGGCTTATAAATCTTGTTCCTAAAATGAGGATGAGCTTTGCGCAGTGGCAGTATCATAGCCAATGAGGTTTATCCGAGGCGATTATCGCTAATTAAAATGAAGATGACATTTCATATTTTTATAAATCTAAAACCTTTACATCATATGCAATTAGAATATACTTAAAATTAAAAATTCAGTTTACTTTTTCACACTGCACTGACATAGCTGGCAACCTTGTCTTTGCATAGGCTTTGAGTTTAGGGTTCAAGGTTTGAGAACTCCTACTCAACTGGGTCTTAACATAAGTAGATTAGATCAAATATACTGACCTGTGATGGAAGCAGAAGTTAAGATCCTCCGGAGAGGAGCTATCAGACATCCAGACCCAGAATAAATGAGCTCTCAACCATGGCCTCTGGGAAGAGCCAGACGGCCCAGGTATGTAAGTTCGCTGCTGCTGATGTGCTCCATCCACTGGATCTCAAGTGTACATTGTCCGTAGATCAAAGGCAGACACCTGCAGAATTCTCAGTTCTAAAACAAACATTCTACCAAGTACCCAAGCCAGGGTTTTACTCTTCACCTCTCACCTCTTTACTGGAGTCCCTTCCTAGCCAAAGCCGGCTGCCTCTCCTGACCATGGACAGGGGCACACAGCAGCTGCGTGGGAGAGGAGGCTCACTCACTTGGGCAGTCTCGGAGCACACTGGTTTCCCTTTGTGGTGCCTGGTCACGCGGCCTCTATTTCCGGCTCAGGTTTTTTCTTAGCATATCCCTGGACGCTTCTTATATCTTGTTCCCCTTGACCACAGACAGCCTGATATTCCGCCCCCCCACTTTTTAAAAAGATTTTATTTATTTATTTGACAGAGAGAGATCACAAGTAGGCAGAGAGGCAGGCAGAGAGAGAGAGAGGAGGAAGCAGGCTCCCTGCCGAGCAGAGAGCCTGATGCGGGACTCGATCCCAAGACCCTGAGATCATGACCTGAGCCGAAGGCAGAGGCTTTAACCCACTGAGCCACCCAGGCGCCCCTGATATTCCCCTTTTTGCCTGCTTTCTCCAGCTCTGCATTGGTAAATTCACCAGACTCCCAGCATATTGTAGAGTAGGAAGGGGGAGAAGCCAGTTGTGAGTTTCAAATCACTGAACACCTGTGGAAAATCTGAGCCAAGGTGTGTGGGGCACAGGCACCTACCAGCAGCCACCCATGTCCACATGCAGTGGCCATGTCTACATTTGCAGGAGCAGAGCTGACACCTACCAAGAACTTCCTGTGTACTGGGCATGTTGGTCAACTCTTCCTCACAAGTCTACGGACAGGCGCTCTAAGGGGCCCCATTTAAGAGATGATGAACTGATGCTCAGGGAGGTAAATACCTTGCCCAAGACGGCTCAGTTCACTAGTGCAAGGAAGATCTTTACCTTAAAGCTAGGACTGCCTGATACCTGACCACCATTTTGTAATACCTTCCAGTGGGAGAGAAGTAGGACCGGTCTTCAATCTAGAATCAGCACCAGTTATTTCAAAGGTCTGCATTCTTTAGTCCCACTCTCCATCCCCCCTTTTTTTTTTTCAACAGAGATGTAGCCTCTGGACAGCATGTGGTTCTAGCCTGTTCGGCTCTGAAGAAAGCGTACAGAGACATCTTAATACGAGGAAAAGATGGAGCATCCCCGAAGTGTGATGAGACGGGGAAGGACAAACACCCAGCTGAAGTGAAGCTCCTTGTGGTCCATCTGAGTGGGTCCTTTGAGGTCATCTCTGGGCGTTTACTCAAGAGAAAAGGACACTTTATGCCCCCTGAGTTATTAGAGTCCCAGTTCGAAACTCTGGAGCCCCCATCGGCTCCAGAAAACTTCATCCAAATAAGTGTGGACAAAAATCTTTCAGAGATAATTGCTACAATCGTGGAAACTCTAAAATGAAAATCGCTTCAGATCGGGGGTCCAGAACAATCAGGCAGACATTTCCATCCCATCCCAAACTATGTTCTAGTGGTTTTGCCAGTATTCTACTTTCTTGGGGTGAACAAACCCTAGTGTACTGAACTCTACTTGCCTGGGTGTATTTTTAGGCATTTGTGCTCTGGCACATGAGGAGGAGACAGGAGGGCACTTTGAAAGTAAAGCTTCAATAGAAATTCAAATTCCTGTGACCTAATCAGATGATCAGAGGGAATTCTATAATCAATGCTGTAAACCACCTCATTTAGAACATCCTTGATCATGCCTAGATCTGAACAAATAAATGAAACTTGGCTATACTTGGCATCCCCTGGAAATTGGTCACAGGAGTAGAAATGTGTATAATGTGTAAACGTGTGTAAACTGACCACTCACCAGCAAGTCCTAAACCTCTCTCCTTGGATCATCTCAAGATAAATAACAAGTACATATAGTTCATGGATATAAAAAACGGCAAAGGTGGAACTTCAGTGGATGTAGCCTGGGACTCACTGACCCAACTGTCCCACTCATTTTACGGAAACCCCTGAGATCAGGCTGGGGTCAGCCACCAACCTCTCTGCTGCAAAAACTGTCAGCAGTGGGCTCTGGGATAAGGAAAGAACACGAGAGCTGCTCTGGCCCAAATGTGAAATGAACCTTCCCGCCGGGCAGCAGTGTGCCAGGGGCAGCTGGGCTGGGTGAGGCTGTGCCGGAGGTCGGAGGCCTGGGTTTCAGCCCTTCCCCCAGAGGCTCCAGAAAGAGACTTCCTTATACTTCTATCCTAACCAAGATCCTGGAATGCAGCTACTCTGCAGGGTCACTGATTTGCCTTGCGCAGAGAGTGGGTTTTGGGACTAATTACCCATTTTTTCCCCACCAGGGCAGGCAGCCTGTCTTGGGAACTACAAAGAGAATACGTGCCAGGGGTGCCAGAGGCGTGAAAGGGCCCTTGTGGGTAGACAGACCTTGCTTAAGGAGACATGAAACCTCGGATTTTCCTCTCTGCCAGATTTGAGAGGCATCTGCTGTCTGGCTTCAGTCTACATCAGCCCTCACTACTCGGGGTCCAAGCCCTCAAGCTGACCAGTCCCACAGACTCAGGCTGGCCGATAGTCACCCCAGACACAGAGGAGGGACTCAGGCCACAGTACTCAGTGAGTCCAGACTGAAAACCACCATGGGCACTCTGCAGTGTCTGCGGACCTGTAATGGGACACAGAGCTCCAGCTCTCAGGTGCCTTACGTCGGGGTGGAAGGACAGGGCATCTCACATCCTCTGGCATGGGCTCGAGTTCTTAGCAAAGGCCACTGCTCACAAAAAAACTGAGTTTCACTCCACTGGACTGTCCCATAGGACCTGGGGAACAAGCCTGCTTATAATTATAAGAGCACAAGCTATTTTATGCATAAATGAAAATGTTTTTGCAGTTGTAAGATACATGAAGTTTCCAAAAGTACCAAAAAGGAACAATTATATTCTTTTTTAAATTTGCCAGAGTTGTTTACCATTTCAGAGAATCGTGGTGGTCTTTTCTGTCATGAATGTAACACCCCTATACCATCCTGCGCTTGTAAGTCTTCATTCACAGTGATCAGCGCATGGGCACAAGCACCCAGCTGCTCCGTGGTGTTGGTCCAGGGCAACTATGTCTTGAGTGTTAGATACCAAAACTCATTCGTTTATCCCAAGTTACTTTCCCCTTTTCTCCTTTACAGCAAAGGTATCCTATTTACTATTTGCTGGGGTAAATTTTATTAGCCATCAGTTTCACTTCAGGTGGAAGCGGGACATCAGAAAATAGTTGTTAAAAATAGAAGCATCAAATCTCCTGGGGTTGGGAACCACTGCTCAAATCTTCCCAAGATGAACCGGGGGAGGCCAGGGTGTGCACCGGTACTGCCCTCTGGTGGCCCTGGGGAACACTGCAAGTGCGAACGGCTCTCCCAGCCCTCGAGAACACCATCATGCAGGCAGCCAGCCATGGGTTCTGTGCCTGGGTCCCCTGGCAGTGGAACACCCAGTCCTGACCATACCCTTGCTCAGCCTCTATGACCTGTGAAGAAGTGGAGAGTGAGACCTGTTTGCTGTGGCTCAAAATAGATGCCAATGATTCTCTCTTTTCTCCACCCTGCATATACCACTTAACCACCCACTCTGGCAGGAATCCTCCATCTTGCCTCCCACTCCAGTCCCCACCACAGGAGGAAGTTCAAGTTCAACGCTTTTCTTTCCCATAAGACACCGCCCGCCTTGTAAAGTTGTGGCAACTGAGAGAGTACACACATGGTGAGACCACAACCGATACAACAAATGCAAGCTCTTGTTAAAATTATCACCCTTGGGTGTCTGAGGCGATGTGGTTACAGGACGAACTCCCTCTCCTCTGCCTTCCCGACTGTGGAGATTATGAACCCCGAGCAAGTACATGAATCTTAAGTCTTTGGGCTTTAACAGGTCTTCCTTCTTAACCACTGCCAGTGTGCTTCCATGCCTGTCCAGCCTGGGGGCCTGACCTGACTCAAGACATCTGCTGTCCACCAGCTCTGGAATCAGAAGCTGCAAGATGCTGAGCTCTAGGCACACTGCCACACATTCACAGGGGTAACCCTGGGCAGGGAACCACTACGGGATGTCCCCACCAGGTGTTCCAAAGGTCCAGAACTGTCAGGCCAGGCCTCGCTAGAGACTGCTCTGAACAAAGCATCTTTCAGTGGATGGGAGTTCAAGAAGGGAGAAATTAAAACAGGCTGGCTCTAATCAAAGATACCATCAACCAGATTTTAACTTCTGAAACTACCATACAAGTTTATTCTCCTATCACTGAAGAGCAAATCTCTATGTTCAAAAATTATTGAAACTGAAGTATTAGCTCTTATTATGGGCACTATGAATGCCAGCAATTACCAAGGAGCAGACAACTAGATATCTAGCCTACAAGTTGTGTTGGGCCTTAATTTAGGGAGGGGTTTTTCAACCCTTACAGAACCTCGGTGTAAAATACGGCCTGTTGCTGATGTCCAGACAATCTTCAATCCCTCCAGTGGAGTTTCCCCCAGTGGCCTTAGATCCTACAGAAACTGAATTTCACTTTCTGGTTTAAAGATGTAAAGTCATGGGTCCTCACTCGGGAGGACCCAAGACCTAATAATGAATATATCTAACACATAGCTCAACTAAGGATCCAGTGAGGGGGAAATGCCCCAAACTCATGACGGTCAGTGGTAGGACCTGCACAGTTGAATGCCCAGAGGGCCTAAGCAAAAACAATAATGGTAGGATACAGCAGACATTGGGGAATGGCAAGGACTATGGCACAAAAGAAAATGTATGCATTATCTAAAAAGGGCAGCCACTACTCACCCCCCAGTGATGCAGAAACACATCTCAGCATACAAGCTGGGGTTTATTGCTTGTTGCATAACAGAGAACAGACTTCCAGAACCATGGGGGGGATTTCAGTAAGATGTCACAAAAGGACTTATGTTTTGGACACAGGTGAGTTAAGGGGGGGGCGGGGGCTTCAAGGAAGCTGTGGAGGAAGTAGGGAATGACTGGGTATCTTCATAAGATGAGAGAAGTGAACTGAGGCTAAAAGCTATCATTCATCAAGAAGTGTTCAGAACAGGGAGTGTCCAGGCACAATTACAAAATTCATCTTTTGACTTTGGTCACAGTCTTGGTAGCCATTAGATATTCTGCAAAATTATTCCGCAGGACAAAGAGTAGTAGGCCAGCTAGTTCTAGTAGTAGCTACTTCTAGTAGTAGGCCAGCTCCTGGCCCACGTAACAGGCACTGCTTTTCTTCCCTCTAATTGGCAGAAATCACTGTCAACAGGGTCTTTCAGGCCTAGATTTGTAGTTGAGGACACATTTATCTTTAAGACACTAGCAGAGCTTAGAGAGTTTAACTTGAATTTCCATTCTCAAGTGAGAATTTGGTATACTCTGAGGTCAGAGGGTTGAGTAACAGCTAGTGGATTAACCTCTGGGAATCTGTACCACTTCCTTCTGTAGTTGGGGCTCCTGTGGCTAACCTTTGAAAAGACTGCTGAACTGGTTTCCAAGTAGACGTACCATTTTACATTCCCACCAGCAATCTACCCAACACTTGTCACTTCTTTGTGACTACAGTCACCCTAGCAAGTGTGAAGTGACATCTCACTAAGGTTTCCATGTGCATTTCCCTAATGATGTTGAACATCTTTTCAGGTGCTTATTTGGCCATTTGCTTATCATCTTTGGAGAAATGTCTATTCAAATCCTTTGTTGTTTTTTAAATTGGTTTGTTTTTTTCCTCTTTTTAGTGTTCTGTTGTAAGAGTTCTTTACATATCCTGGATACTAGATTCTTTTTTTTTTTTTTTTAAGGATTTTATTTATTTGACAGAGAGATCACAAGTAGGCAGAGAGGCAAGCAGAGAGAGAGAGAGAGAGAGAGAGAAAAAGAGAGAGGAGGAAGCAGGCTCCCTGCCTAGCAGAGAGCCCAATATGGGACTCGATCCCAGGACCCTGAGATCATGACCTGAGCTGAAGTCAGGTTAAGTCAGGCTTAACCCACTGAGCCACCCAGGCAGCCCCTGGATACTAGATTCTTAACAGACACATCATCTGCCAATTCTGTGGGGTTTGTTTACTTGATCAACTTTAAAGCACAGAAGTTAAAGTTTGCTGAAGTCCAACTTATTTTTCAATGGTTGCCTTTTCGGTGTCATCTCTGAAAAACTACTGCCCAGTCCAAAGTTATGAAGATTTATACCTTGTTTCTTCTGAGTTTCATAGTTTTAACTCTTACATTTAGGTCTTGGATCCATTCTGAGTTACTTTTTGAGTAAGAATATGCATTTTAACAAGATCCCAGGCTATGCATATGCACAGCCTTAAATGAACAATAAATTTCCATTCTCCTTTAAATCAGTGGTTCTAATGTTGGCAGCACATTACAGTCACTTGAGATTTACAAAATCATGCCTGACTTTACTCAGGTAGAACAATTTCACTTAGTCTGTGGTGGGCTTAGTTTTTAATCTCTTCAGTTGATTCTGATGTGAAGCCAGGGTTGAGAACTATCACCTCTTCATGGATTCTGCATGGATTTTACCCACATGCCTTTGCCAGACTGGTTTGCAGGTACTAGATTCTAACAAAGCCACAGCAAGACTGGGGTCAGTGTTCATGGTGAGTACAGTACATGAAATTGTAAGCTTCGTGTCTGCAGAGAATACAAATCACACTTTGATGACTAGAAGATGGAGGTCACATTGAATGGTAGTTATGTAGGCAGAGTGGAGATAAGTATAAGAAGAAATAAAGAACTTTTAAGACTGTTCTGGGAAAACCATAGATCTCAGGTTGGCCAGAAGCATGGTCTACAACTAGCTGTACTTCAACCTCTACCTACCATGCTCTGTTTGAGCCATTATTCGTCCTTGTTCTTTTTCTTTTTTCTTCAAAGAGAGGGGTGGAAATGGGTTGAACTCTTGTCTTTCCTTTGCAAATGTAGAACCGTAGAAACAATTCAAGCAGGTCAATGACCATATGTAACAGCTAAACTGATAAAATTCTTGGAAGAAAAACAGAGAAGAAATATCCTCACGTCCTTGGATTTGGCAGTGGATTCTTAAATATACCACCAAAAGCAAGAAAAACAAAAGACAAAATAAAAAAGATAAACTGGACTTCATCAAAAATTAAACACTTCTGTGCAAAAGGTATTATCAAGAAAGTGAAAAGACAGCCTACAGAAAGGGGAAAATATTTGCAAACCACGTATCTGAGATTAAGCCCCCCTGAGGCTCTGCACTCAGCAGGGAGTCTGCTTGAGATTCTCTCTCTCCCTCTACCCCTCACCGCCCCCCCCATTCTCAATTAAAAAACTCCCTCTCTCCCCCTCTGCCCCTCCCCCTGCTTGCTTTCTCTCAAATAATAAATACAGACAGACAGAGGACTTAAACATTTCTCCAAAGACAACACACAAATGGCCAATTTAAAAAGCACAAGAAAGGGACACCTGGATAGGCTCAGTCAGTTAAGGGTCTACCTTCAACTCGGGTCATGATCCCAGGGTCCTAGGATGGAGAGCACTGGGCTCCCTGCTCAGCAGGGAACCTGCTTCTCCCTCTGCCTGCCATTCCCCCTACTTGCATGCATGCTCTCTCTCTCCCCTAAACAAATAAAATCTTAAAAAAAAAAAAAAAAAAAGCACAAGAAAAAAAATTCTCATCTTCATTAGTCCTTAGGGCACTGGAAGTATGGAAGTCAAACCGCAATGAGTTACCATTTCACACCAGTAGAATGGTTGTAACTTAAACAAACAAAAGAACTCATGTTGGCGAGGACAGAAAGAAAACTTGAGCCCATGCACTGCTTGTGGGAATGAAAGATGGTGCAGCTGCTGTGGAAAACAAGCAGTTCCTCAAAAAGTTAAAAATTAAAACTACTATATACGACCAAGCAACTGCGCTCTAGGTATGTATCTGAAAGAACTGAGACGCAAACAGATATATGCCAATGTTAGAAGCATTATTTGCCAACAACCAAATGGGGAAAGTGTCCATCAACACATGCATAAAACATGGTCTCTCCATCCAATGGAACATTATCCAGCCATAACGGAATCAAGTACTGATATATGCTACAACCTGAATAAACCTGGAACACATACCAAGTGAAAGAAGCCAGACACAGGGCACCTGGGTGGCTCAGTGGGTTAAAGCCTCTGCCTTCAGGTCAGGTCATGATTTCAGGGTCCTGGGATTGTGCCCCACATGAGGCTCTCTGCTCAGCAGGGAGCCTCCCCGCCACCCCGGCCTGCCTCTCTGCCTACTTGTGATCTCTGCCAAATAAATAAATAAAATCTTAAAAAAAAAAGGAAGCCAGACACAAAAGCCCACATACTATAGAATTCCATTTAAATGAAATATCCAGAATAGGAAAATCCATGCAGAAAGCAGACTAGTAGTTTCCAGAGTTATGGGAGAAATGGGAAGTGACTGCGTAGTGGCTAAAAGGTTTCGTTTTGGGGTGAAGAAGTTCTAGATGATTTTGATGGCTGCACAACACTGAATGTACTTAACACCAGAGAACTATACACTTTAAAATGGTTACAGTATTTTATTACATTACCACAATTTTTAGCAAAAAAAAAAAACAAAAAGAAAAACAAAACCACAGGCCCTTTCCACAAAGCAGAGCGAATCTCACTAACCTTACTACCATATGCTAGGACATCAGGCTAGAAAAGAGACTCAAGCAAGTGTACAGTTCCTTCTACAGTATTCTACAAGTAGGTACATTACTACTTATTCCCAGGGAAGAATAGACATTAGAGAAGAAAAATCTGCTCCTCTAACACTGTTCCCCTCCTGAGATCATAAGTGTATGGTAGATTAAGACAGTTACAAATTCTCTGACATTCTACGCATCAGTAAGTGGGGTCTATGACCTTTGTCTGGCCAAGCTAAGAATGACCATTAAAATATGGGGAAAAATGACACTGGACCAATGTGTGGCCCAGATGTTTAAAAACTGAAGAGCATTCATGTTTCCTAAAATACTTGATCTTGAAACCTACCAACCACGTTGTAAAGAAGCACCAACAGCCCTGTGGAAAGGCCCGTGTGCACGGCAACTGACTCCAACCACACTCCCTGATGAGAGCAGAGAGCAATTCATGAGCCATGTGTTCTCTTGAAAGTAAATACTCTAGACCCAGGCAAGTCGTCCAGCAGTATTCACCAAGCCCTGACAATACCGTGGGTTAGTTTGTAACTAAGCATTGGGTAACACAGCACAGTGGAAATTCCCTTCCCTTTCTTGGAGCAGATAATATGTCTAAACAGCTTTTTAAAAACATCTTTAAAAAATTATATAAAATATTAAAAAATCTAGCTTGAATACACAGCAAGTACTTTAGATCTAGTCTTTTGAGGAAAACTATACTGGGAGTTCTAGTATGTGCCTGGCTGTTGCAGGCACAGAGCAGGCCAAGCAAGACGCACTGGTGCTATGGTCTGGCCAGGTTATGTTATAATCGCGGAGCCTGTAACACAACAAATGTTAACAGGTTTCAAATGGAATTGCAGTCTGAGCATGCGCCTCATCGCTGTCTGGCTCTGGAAGAAATCTCAACCTCGTCCTCTTCAATCTCACCAAAGCAAAGATGGCAAAGATGAGTGTGTGTGTGTGAGGGCGGCGGGGTTGCTTCTGCTCCACTTCTGAACAGGCTGCCCATAAAAAATATTCTGGATGGGCTGGGAAGGTTACTACTCCTGCAGCACGGAAAGGCAGCTCTAAGGAAAATGGCTGGAGATGGGAAGAACCCTTTCCCTCATACCTCAGCCTACATAAGGATGGGGTGTGTGCTCGCTTATTTCATTTATAAAACTCATTCCGGGAATCAAAAATATATAACTCTTTTCTCCTTTTACTTTTTGGTAGAAAACAATTATCCCATATTCTCTTCCTAAATCAAGCCCTGCCCTGCCCCTGCGATCTCTCATATTAGAAGAAAATGCTGCAGCACTTCCCACCGAAAAAGAATACAAAAGGTAAACTTCCTCTATACCAGCCCTCGCTGTCCTTACCAGTTACTGCCCTTTTCTCAGATTCTCTTTGCTTCGAAACTGTGTCTCCTGCCATCTCTACAGTCCACTCTCACCAGAATTTTACCCTCATCGCTCTACAAAACCCCTATCACAGTCAGGAGCGTGGTAGCTCCTGTTACGGATCCAGAGATTAATACTCCAACCATGATAGGTGTATAAAGTAAGAGCACTTAACAGTTCATTTACCATCTTTATCCTCGTGAAAAAGTGCCTTGCTTGCTCCCAGGACCTCCAGTCTACCTCGCTGGTCTCTTCTCCTCCCCCTGGATGGGCAGTAAGAGCAAACCAGGTCTCAATCCTCACAAAATGTGTTTATCAACACTCTCCACAATTCATCTGGTCAAGATTCATCCACTGTAGCACTGTTCACATTTTGGACCAGATAAATCTTTGCTGTGGGAGCTGCACTGTGCCTCTCACAATGTTTAGCGGCATCCTTGATCTCTACTCACTGGATGCCTGTGGCAGCCCCAATTATATCAAGAGTGTGTCTCCGGGGGCGCGTGGGTGGCTCAGATGGTTGGGCTCAGGTCCTGGGATGCAGCCCGCCTTGGGCTCTCAGCTCGGCAAGTAGTCTGCTTCCCTCTCCCTCTGCTTCTCCCCGTTTGTACTCTTTTCTCTATCAAATGAATAAATAATATGTATTTTTTAATTTATCTGACAGACAGAGATCACAAGTAGGCAGAGAAGTAGGCAGAGAGAGAGGGAGGGGGGAAAGCAGGCTCCCTGCTGAGCAGAGAGCCCGATGCGGGGCTTGATCCTAAGACCCTGGGATCATGACCTGAGCCGAAGGCAGAGGCTTTAACCCACTGAGCCACCCAGGCGCCCCGAATAAGTAATATCTTAAAAAAGAATGTGTCTCTGGACATTGCCAACAGCCCCTGGGGGGCAAAATCGCTTTGGGGTGAGAACCACCGGCCTAGTTCTTTGGTTTTCCACAAGCAGGTACAAGGGCTGGCAGCTGGATAGACACTGTATGCACTGGCTCTCCAGTGCCTTCTCGTTATGTCCACTTATTTGTCCTATCAGGTATATCCCATGTAACATGTCAAAACTAAAATTCTGATTTATATTCTGTCCCATGTATATCTGTACCTTGTCACCCTGCTCGATACACCTCTCTTGCTCTTAACCTCACAGTTTTATCCATCGGTAAATCCTACCGGCTCTGCTCTCAAAATATACCCCAAATCTGACTACTACTTAATACCTCCACTGCTGCCAAGCCCAAGCCCATATGGTTCCTCACTGAAATTATGACCTCGGTTCCCTGCTTCCACCCTGGTTCCCCTAGTCCAGTGGTTCTCACCTAGGAACTTGTTACAAATGCAAATTGTCCTCCAAATCTAGTAAATTAAAAACTCTGGGGATAGGACACAAAAACTGAGGTAATGAAGTCCTCCATATCTGAGGCCGCTCTCTTGCCCCCATCTCTCCCATCATATTCCCTAACTAAAACTTTCTCCCTAGCTCACCTTGTTCAGTCACACTGAACTCCCTGTGTTCTATAAGCAGTCAGATACCTCCCACTACTGGGCCTTCTCAATAATTGTCTTTCTTCCTGAAAAGTTACTCATCCTCACAGATAATCCTCAAGTCTCTATTTAAATGTCCCCACGTCAACAAATCCTTCTTGGACTAGCCTACATAAAATAAAAACACCTTCTTCCTGAACTAGCCTCCTTACTCTGCTTAATTTTTCACCAAAGCCATCTGTACTACCTACCCAGGCTATGGGTCTGCTTTGTTTATTACGGTCTTCCTACATTCTACTATGTAAACCCCATACGAACTAGGAAAGATTCTTAAGCCTAACAGATGTTCATTAAGTGTTACCTTTCTGAGGCAATGGCTGCCTGTGGTCCATTAGAGGAATGATACAAAGAAGTCAAGGAAGAATATTTAATGTTACTTAAGTAACTACCAAGAATATTTCAGGTCGGGGGGGGGGGGGAGGGAAAAAAAAACCAAGCAACCCCAAAATGTTGTAAGAAACATACCCCAAACCCAGAGCTGTAAGGCGACGGACAGGGACAGATACAGCAGCTGACAGTAAAGGCTAAGGGATTTCAGAGTATATTAATTACAGGTTCGCAAAGTTTAGGAAGACTTCGGATCTGAGCCCAGAAGGCATGACCAGCCTTCTATAACTAAGGACAACAGATGAAATTATAGGTTAAAGAGGCCTGTGTGCACTACCAGAGAGGTGGAGGCTTGCTGAGGCCAGTCTGCCCAAGATGTGTTCATACAGCACCACCCTGAGGAGCAGTTCGGTAAAAAGGATGGTGGAACACAGGGGAAGGCTGGATTAGACAACTCTAAATAGATTTCTTTAATGCAGGGCTTCTTGGTTAACATGTATAATGTCAATCTCTAAAAAAGAAAGTAGTATATATAGTGTTTCCCTGCCTTAATCACACAATCTTTTGTTTTGCATAGGCACACACACGGAGCCAAGCTTAATGCCTCCTACTGTTGGTGACATTTTTACCCACCTCATTTTGTTGTAATTTGCCTACTAAATTAACACAGAAATAATGTGTCCCCAAACAAAAGACTCCTTTCATTAGTATATTTAAACCAAGTCTGCAACTCCAATTCTGAACACGCCCAGAGGCCAGCTGTCATTTAATAAGATTGTGCTCAATATTCACTATACATTGCTTAGTTATCACAGATCTTCCACTTGGGAAATAAAATCCTGAAATTTTATTTTCACCACTCCATTCTTGATTCAAATTGTAATAAATAATACAATATGAGAACAATTTAAGCCTATAGTATTTTAAGTGTCTTTCCAATGCTTTTGAGAATTTTAAGTATTTTGGACTCCTAAGAAGGTATTTAGATCTAAGATAAACATACTAGAATCAAACAACAACAACAACAACAACAAAATAGTACCACTACAGTAGCTGGAAGGTACTCAAGAGACCACTCAATCCAGTGCGCTGAAAGGTCTTGCCAGCCATGTTACAAGAAATCATGTCTTTACTCAAAGTCAAATAACAAGTCAGGTACCAAAAACATCAAACAGAACTCAGGTCAGCTGACATCCCAGTTGGTTATCTTTTTAACACACGATACAGTGCATATACAGATCTTAATTGGGGAAACATAAAAACTGATAAAGAATTATCTGAAGTGTGATAAAATAAGGGGTAAATCAACTCCAGTGGTCTTCAAAGGACATGAAAAGAGAAAGTAAACTGAAGACATCCTTTTCTTTCTACAAAAAAGGCAAGACAAACCAAGTGTAAAAGCTAGAGATTTATTGTTATTTTGTGATTAATAAATTGTCAAATTGGTTATGACACTATCCCACACTGTAAACCACCATTTGCCAGTACAAAAGTTTTTGAACCAGACTGAGGCATAAGGCAGAGAGAGCAAAGACACATGAATATCATCCTTAACAACCTCCACTAGTCATGCCTCCACCTTGACCATCACTCATGTTTTCCTGCTGGGGAAAAAGTGTCAGAACAGTGCACGGGCTGGTGGGCAACCTGGCCTCTTGACCTTTTTTAATAGCAAGCAACTTACAGAAGTAATGGAATTCAACTTGTATTTCCCTTGATTTTATTGGTCTGAACTCATTTTAGGTTACTTTAACATTTTAATTTCCTGTAACTGTACATGAGAGAATATAACGACCTAAGAGAATACTGAACCAGAGTCAGCCATGTATATCACTGACCCCAAAGTTGTGTTTTAATTGGTCCTAAAGGAATGTACCACACACCCCAACAGTTTGAGAGTTAAGCAAACAGAACTTCTTTGGGGAGGGAAGAAAAAGGCTGCAGAACAGCCAAATGTACTCAACATTGTTAAAACGGCTCTTTGTTTTTCACCCCTGAACGATACCTCTTTACTATACTATATGCACAGAAATCCTAACAGAATCTTGGTTGCCAGTATTATTTAGGCTGGCCCAATCCAGGAGAGATCCCCACCCCCCGCCCCTAGTTCCCCTTCTCTGAGGCTCTGAAAAGCACAATATTTAACTATTTCTTAATAGAACTACCAAACACTTCAGAAACAAGTGGCTCACAAATCATTTTAAATTCATGTATTGCCTGTGCATGAGAAAACTGATAAACCCAAAAGATAGTTCTATTTTTATATGGCAATTAAAAATAACTGAAACATCAAAACACTTTCAGTGAAAGCAACATTTCAATTACAAATTGTAATGCCTGTTGAACTACCTATGGGAGAAGCTGAGAAGTCCTAGGCAAATGCACTTTTCGGTTATACTACAGTGCTCCTTCAGTCTGCACACGGATGAAGGTAATTTACAGTCAATCTGTGAATGTTGAGACAGTGTAACATTATGTTGTCTGTACAATTAAATGTCCTTAGAGAGATAACCAGAATCAGCTTTTCTATTCTATTTTCAACAAACCTGACTACCGGCACTTTTGCTGAGAGATGTTTGTCAAAGATGCTGTAAGATTCTACACAATCAGGAAATACTCAGCTTTCAAGTATTTCCTTATCTTCACTTTTTTGGTTACAGGTGCTTTACTTAGATAATCTACTGCAGTTTGTTTCTAGAAATGCAATCCCAACTGTGCATACTACATTGTATACAAATAAAGCAAAAACTGTCAGTAGTATAAATCTTACAGCGTTTTGTCTGCAAAAATACATGCCAAAGTCACAATAAGCAGTACTGTACCACAAATTATAGAGCGCAAATGATTTGCTTCTTTTTAATGCTTTTATTCTACATAAATTACTACCATAGGCTAATGTTTAAAAAGCAAATAAATTGGACAGATGCAGGACAAAAATCTGTTCACCCAACTATAAAAGGTGATGTTTTTTTAAAAATTACAATAAATGCAGAAGTGTTTGATGCATGCAGTAGCCTTAAATGAAAAAGCATTGATTCCCACTGTTTAAAAAAAAAAAAAAAAGAAAAGAAACACAGAGAAACCCACACATCTTACTGCACTCCACCTTAAAATGTATCATATTGGGTTTGTTTATAACAGCACAGAATTCCAAGAGTCAAAATGAAATAAAGCGGGTATTTTAAAGATTTTAAGAGCCGTTATCAA
This sequence comes from Mustela nivalis, assembly GCF_964662115.1. Taxonomy (NCBI): domain Eukaryota; kingdom Metazoa; phylum Chordata; class Mammalia; order Carnivora; family Mustelidae; genus Mustela; species Mustela nivalis. The sequence goes on from NC_139032.1 coordinate 25,292,862, forward strand.
AAATAAATTACATTTTTTCAAGATACATAAATGCTGCTATGATGGCTGCGAGCCCAGTAACCTTTCAATAGCAGCATTGATATCACCTCCTGTTGCTATGAGCGCCTGCAAGTTTGCTTCACGGTTCAAAAATCCCATTGCACTGAGCTGTTCCAGTTGTTGCTGAAATCTGACTTCTGGATTCTGTAGCTGTTAAAGGAAGAAAAAAAAAAAACACTAACCAAAACTCTAAGGAAAATCAGTCTGTGTCACACCTAGATAACCTCTAAAACGTTTTAAATGCTCTTTTACAAATATGCTGGTCTACTAAGCTATAAAAACACTGGCCTCTCTTGAAACACAGTCAACATACTTAAAAGCCTATTAGCATTTAATTTTTTTATTTTAAATAGTCTAATTTATGCTTAGTCCTGTCACACAGAACACAAAACTCTGCTTTAAAAAAAAATCTTTTGGGGTGATCACTGGATGGTTCAGTCAGTTCAGCATCTGACTCTTGATTTCTGCTCAGGTCACGATCTCAGGGTCACGAGATCAAGTCCAGCGCTACACCGGGGAGTCTGCTTGAGATGCTTTCTCCCCATCCACCTCTAACCTTCCCCACCACTTACACAAGCACTCTTTCTCTCAAAAATTAAGAAATAAAATTTTTGAGAAAATCACATAATAAACCCCATCCGTTACATCAGATATATTTAAGAAACTGGTGAAAATGCAGGAAACCTAAAAGTATATATGCAAGTAGTTCAGAACTAATGATTTATTTTGTAGTTATTGACCAATTGGGTAAATATAAAAGCAGAGTTCTCATGTACAAAATTCTAATGTGCATTCAATTTCTGCACTGGCCAGTCATGTCTCCAAGAGAGTTCCAGGCCCACAGAATATGCTCCTGACAATTTAGCCACCTCAAATCTTTCTTCAGAAAAGAAGAGAAGACAAAAATACATAAATGATCAATCAATCCTGGCCAATCTGAAAATAAGGAGGCCTGTACATTGTTCAAATTACATAACAATTCTGTCCAGTACCTAAAATCTTTTTTTCTTATTAATTCTATGAATATTATTTTGATTCTGAAGCTATATTAGTATTGGGACTATAAATACTTGTACAGGATAAAACCCTGCCCTGTTTATTATATTTAATAAGACTTAAAATCAGAAAGCATGCTCTATTTTTTGCCATGCAGAATTACAGGGGCAATCTACCGTAACAGTTTTGACGGGCTATCATCCTCATACAATGGCAGATTCTTAGTAAAGCTAATAAATGTTTCCAGCTGTAAGAACATTATTAGAAGTCCACATTTTTGTGAGGTTTATATATGTAACACAAGCTACCACAGGAAGTAGTAGTGGGCAGGGAGTGACAGGATTTTTTCTTTAAGCCAAAACACAAGGTCTAGGGGCACCTGGGTACCTCAGTTGTTAAGTGACTGCCTTCGGCTCAGGTCATGGTCCTGGGGTCCCGGGATCGAGTCCCACATCAGGCTCCCTGCTCGGCAGGGAGTCTGCTTCTCCCTCTGACCCCCCCTTCTCATACTCTCTCTCTCATTTTCTATGTCTCAAGTAAATAAATAAAATCTTTAAAAAGTAAATAAGTAAACAAATAAATAAAATACAAGAACTAGAGAGAACTGTAGTTATAGCTGTTCAGGAGGTATTTGAGATAATCAAGTTTCTATTCCTCCTTAACAAACTTGTATGAAATACAACGCATTTCAAATAATTTCCAAAGAGGGGCTCTAAAAAAATGCATTTTAAAAGGCAACTTCCAAAAGGCAAAATTGTAACATTTCTTCCCTTACAACTGTTTCCTTCAGTGTCTAATAGTACACCGAAGTCTATAATTTTTGTTATGCCTGTTGTTTAAGATTGTGCTTTTCATTATACTCTAAACCCTGAAGGACTGCCTCTTTCTTTCCTTCTTTCTTTTTTTGGTTGTTTGTGGAAATTTCTAAATTTCCAACAAGAAATACAAAATGTGAGCAGAAAAGTCTTCACCTGAGGATTTACTCCAGCAAGAGCCTGCAGCATTTGTTGGATAAACTGCTGGTGTCCCGGCTCAGTGGTTCCCGTCGTCGTGGGACTCGGGGTTTCACTAGGTGCAGAGTTAGAACCATTGCTTCCTGAAGAGCCTCCAGTGCTTCCTAACGCCCCTAGGCCAGGAGTAAACCTAAGGAAGCATGAATTGGTTAATAAACCTAAGCTCCTGCAACAGGAGGCCAGACCAGGCCCCTAATGATAAAACAGTTAACATTTTAATATAGCATTAGCTGTTATCTTCTTAAAATGAACATTTTTCGTTTTGAAAACAATCTCAATAAAAATAGGCAGAATGACATTTAAAAGATAAGTTGCATTTTCATAGTCATCCCCAAATAAGCCTACCCTGGGATCAGGCCGGGAGCTTCCGTTGCTAATGTCTGTAAACCCTGCTGAATCTGTAACAAGGCCTGCATCGCCCTAGGATTTGACATCGCCGATAATGTATCAGGATTCTGCATCTAAGGAAGAAAGAGAACAGGTGGTTAACAAGGGAATTAAAATCAGTGAAAGTACAATTTAAATGTTTCTTTGCTACGTTTCTGGAGAAAACCTAAAACCTTACTCCCAGACACTGGTAATCCAGAATTTCTTTCCCCAGATAAACACAAGCACCTCCTCCTTGACAGCAAACCTAGAGTGCAAATCATTAACTGACCTCCTCCCAAGTCCATCAGGAAAGCCACTTTTCATAGTGAAAGACAATCAGGTGCTACTGTGAAAGCCACAACTGCTCCCATTCTCCAACAGAAGACAGAAGTGTAATTTCTAAGAGACAACCTCCAACTGCACAATTTATGTAACGTGGTTACATATGGTAAAAGCCACATATTCCTCCCGACCAAACGTTATCTGTTGCCGATTAAACAATTTTACCAGTAAAATAGACTCTAAAACAATAGTTCCAAATTTGAAGTTAATACGTGTATCCTGAGTTCAGCCTCACTACTTCCAAATATACACCACGTGACTGACCAAAAAAGATTGGCTAACATTAACATCATTATAATATGTCAAGGACAATAACTAACCTTGGATAATGGTTTACAAGCCCAAGAATCATTTGTATAATATTTAAAAGGCCTAGAACTACCAGTTTCAAAACACCAAGACTGACTTTTGTCTTTTTAAATAATAAAATACTATTCTAATCTCAAGTTGGTGTTGTTGTGTTGTTTTTTTTTTTTAATAATAAAACCTTCCGCGTAGGACAACACTGACAATTTTAATCGTGCTAATTCCGAGTCTGAGGAAATGAGATCTACCCCTCAAAAAAGAGACATTCCATTAATTTGTAGGAATTAAAGCATTACAATGAACCAAACCCGTAAAGCAGAACAGGGTAGCTCCTTCCTATTACTCGAGATTAGTTAAACCATAAAGCATAACATGACACAATGAAGCACTTCAAAGTTAGTTAAGTGAAAGGAAATGGTTTATGGTATTAACGAAGCATTCAAAATCCTAAATCCTCAAAAGCAAAAACAAAATGGTCCTTTCCTCAGAATTTATGTTTAAGAAATATAAGCAAAAGGTCAGCAGTGAAATGGGGCTTAGTTAAGATCAAGCTGAATTCTCTGCAAATTGACAGCATTATCAAACTAACTTCTATGGTTTGCTATCAGCCAGAGAAGAGTAAGGAAAATGTTGATTATCAAACTTTTTCAAGCAAATCATTACCGAAGATAGCTAGCATCTTTTCTTACTCACTTGTTGGAGGAAAGTTGGGAGCTGTTGTCTCATTTGTTCTTGAAGCTGAGGATTTCCAGCAAATAGGGGATTATTCAGCATCATCTATGGGGCAAGTGTTCAAACAATTTTAACTGGAAATATCTGAAACAAGTAATGTACCTTGTTTAACAGTCTATCTTCCCCAAGTGCCTAACCTGGCACTTAAAGGGAGGAAGGTAGAACATGAATAAAAAAGGAGAAGGGAAGATACTGTCCACAAGAGGGATCTCCAGGGGGAAAAAAAAAAACAAAAACAAAAACAAAATGAGGCACCTTCTCTCTCAATGAGAATGATGATTATGATAATGACATGCAATATCCTAAAAAATAATAACAATCATTTTCTTAGGATTTTCCTTGAGCAAAGGTGAGTATTTGCCCTTAAAAGAAAAAAGGGGGTAACTGGCATTCAGGAGGATACATTTGCTGCTACACTGACAGAATAAACATAAGCATCAATACATGAAACAATACATGGCTTGCTCAGACACCTCAACACACAAGTGGCAAGCACAGAGAAAAATCCAGATCTGGAACCACTCTATCTATCTGCCTGCCTACTGCAAAACAGCTAGTATTCGGTCCAGAAAAATAACCAGAACAGCAACCACCCTGACAGAGAAATGGAGCTGCTAGGTGAAAATCCGCCCAGGACTAGCACCAAAGGATCTCTGGGGAGAGTATTAAAATGTGTTAAGACCTGAAAGATGTAAATCCATTTGAGAACACCAAGATTAGCCTCTGGATTTCACCTCACTACCACCAGAGATAAGAAAACTGGCATGCCTCCAAACATTCACACAGGTGTTAAGAATTCAAGTCAGGGTCAATATTAATGTTAATACCTGAAAACAAGATTATGATACATGATCAGCATAACCAGAAACTAATTCTCAAAGCTTTGAAAAAGATGAAAATTTTATCACTTTCCCCAGAAGGAGCGAAAAGTCAACTGACAATGATTTACTGATCACCTATTTACCAGTCCAAAGTCTGGAGGGTGAAGTAAAATGACCCTTGCCCTCAAGAAGTTAACCATATTTGAGAGCAATTAATTACACGTACACACTAGAAGTAAACAGAATTCCATTCTCCCTCCTTTGTCTATTGTTACAAAGTGGATTATTTAGTTATATCCAACAAAATAATGAAAGTAGGAGGAAGTCAGTGTTTTGTGAATATATCATATTTGTTTCCAAGTGACCAATAAATTCACAGTACATGAAATAATACCAACTTGAGATCAACAAACCTGCTTCTTTATTGGCTCCAGTAAAGTATTTTTTATTATGAACAGATTAATAAAGTTACCACATTTATCTTTCAAGATTCATGTCATTTGAGACAGCATGGCATCTTAAACTGATTCATTCATTCTCAGAAAAGTATTATCTCATTTCAGGTATTTCTCCTAACTTACCTGACTATACAACAATATGGTTTATATATTCAGACTTTTTTGAGTTTCTAAAAATCAAAATCAGAACAGAAAAACTAAAAACTTTAATCTGCTGATAACCAGAGTATGTTGTAAACATTTCTAAATTGCCTACAATAAAAGACATCCACATATAGCTTTCTTTGTTAACATTTTGCTTTAGAGTGAAAAAAAAAAATGTGTCGAAGTGCTCGTCACTTTATAATGTTAATTTAATTAAATGGCTGAGAATGTACTTATTAAAGTCAAAATTTTTATTTATATTTTTTAATTTTATTTTTCGGTGTAAAGTCAAAAAAATTTTTTAATTTTTTTTAAAATTTCTTTTCAGTGTACTAGAATTCATTGTTTATGCACCACACCCAGTGCTCCATGCAATACATGGCCTCCATAGTACCCACCACAAGGCTGACCCAGCTTCCCACCCCCTGCCCCTTCAAAACCCTTAGATTGTTTTTCAGAGTCCATAGTCTCTCATGGTTCATCTCCCCCTCCAATTTCCCTCAACTACCTTCTCCTCTCCATCTCCCCATGTTATAGCAGTTATAAAACATGCAACTCCTCCGTGTTATTTCTTATGCTCCACAAATAAGTGAAACCATAGGATAGTTGACCTTCTCTGCTTGTAAAGTCAACATTTTTAAATAAGATGCACATTCAGTGCTAATTAATCAAACAGATATTTAAAAACATACAAATACCATCACTCAACATATTTTCCATTTATTTAAAACAAAAGTGCTATGATCACAGTAAGTGGAGCATTTAATACTAATTTTTTATGAATAAAACAAAAATATACACAAATTCACCTAAAAACTTGTTCTTTGTTTCCAATTCCACAAATACTAAGAGGACAGAAGTTACTGCTGAGGATTATAACACAAAGATAGCTGCTATATATTTGAATGGTTCCAGACTTCAGAAAATAAAAAACATTTTGTTGACATAAAGAAAAGTAATTAACTTTAAAAGCTTTTAGAATGTTGGAAATGAGAATACACTATAAAGGAAAATATTTATTATCCCTTATATTTTATAGAAGCCATTTTTAATATCCAGCAAATTTAAACTACATGTGATCAAGGTTATTTAATATTCTCCAAGGTTTTTTAAGCCCAGCTGTTCTTAACCTAGGGGAACATCTGAATTGCCCAGGGAACTTCAGGGATAGGGGAAATGAGATGTAATTACACCAAAATCTCTCAGGACAGAGTTTGTTTTTTTTTTTTTTTTTTTTTTAACTTTAAAATTCCCAAAGAGATCCTAAATGTTCAGCCAGGGTTGAGATCCACTAATTCCCTTAGTTACGGTCTCTTCAAAACAATTAAGAAAATAAATAAATTAATAAAATACCATTATACTAACTTTGAGGGGTGATCTATAATGGAAAGAATGAGAACACTGTTCCCACAAATCTCCCTCTGCCTTTGAAAAATGATTTCAGGATATTTTATAACTGCTATCTTGAACATGACCATTACACAGAATCTATGTGATCTAATAAACATAAGTATTCCAAGAAATGTATTACCACATCACTTAATCACTTTCAAGATTTACATTTCACTAAAGAACATATCTTCCAAAGGGAAAGTAATCCAAAACTTTATATCCATCTCCTAAATCAATATACATAGATACAGAGTAAACCTACACTTCTTTCTAGCCAATAAATAGCAGAGAAGAAAATGTTCTAATTATATATGAAGAATTAGTCTACTGCAAAGAAACAAAATGTCCAAGATATTGGAAATGCAGTTTACCCAGTTTTGTAGTATGTAACACAACACAACCCAAATGTGCCAAAATCACATTTATTTGATTAGGCTATTTCAATTCACACTGCACAGTCCTTTTTAATGTAATTACAAACTCACCTGTGCAGCAAGGTCAGGGTTCTGACTTAGTGACTGCATCATGCTTCTCATGTAAGGGGCAGACAACATGTTTTGCATAAGTTGTGGGTTTTCAGTTATTTGTTGCAACAAGCTCTGCATTCCTGGTGTGTTGAACATACTAGCTGAAAGTTTGTTAGAAAAAAAAAAAAAAAAAAGACACTGTATCAAGGAAAAGACCCATAAACAAAAGTGAAAGCTTTAAAATACAATATATACCATATGTAATTTTAGTAACTACAGATGAGCAAACATATTACTAATCAATTGAACCAAGAAAGAATTTTAAAACTAAGATCTCCACAACTACACACTCAACATATAACAGTAAAGAAGGGTTTATGGTGTTAAACATTCTGGATACATTTACAATAAAATCACATCTAACACTTACACTAGGTTCTAAAGTCAATTTAAAAAGCAAAAATTAGATATGGTTGAAATTACTATGAAAAATCCCAGGGGCGCCTGGGTGGCTCAGCTGTTAAGCGTGTGCCTTCAACTCAGGTCAGGATCTCAGGGTCCTGGGATCAAGCCCTGCTTCTGGCTCCCTGCTCAGTGGGAGGCCTGTTTCTCCCTCTCCCGCACCCCCAGCTTTTGTTCCCTCTCTCGCTATGTCTCTATCAAAAACAAAATATTTTAAAAAAAGAAAATAAAGAAAAATCCCATACAGAGAGTAAGTCTGGGCCAACATCTCTAGGACTGCAGAAGAATCACATCCAGCATTTGATATGTTCCTACTTAAAGAACGTAAGCCCTCTCATACCCAGGAAACCAGATGTAGCCTCCATCCCACTTTCACTCATTACTGACACTCACTCGCCAAAACAGCAGGCACATTTAACATTTCAGAGCAGCGACTAAGAACAGTGACTAGAGTTACCTGGGTTCAAACCTAATCTAACTATGTAAACTTGGGTTAGTTTTTTGGCCTCTTCACCCTTCCAGTTTCCCCAGTCAAATGGAGTTAAGTACTATCTAGTGCAAAGGACAGGTTGTGACAATCAAACTACTTAAGGGCAAAAGTGCTTGTCACTTTATTCTTTCCTTTTTTTTTTTTTGCTAAGAGCTATAGTTAAATTTATGCAAATTCAACGTTCTCTGAAAACTAATTTGCTCAACACATAACCAGATTTTCACTTGCTGACTACATATACTCAACCTCAAATATATTCTCAAACTCATTATATGCAAACTTAACTCATTAGTTTTTTCATTTCCCTTCTGCTCTCATTCCATCCAGCGTAATTTTATCAGGCTTAAAACACTGACACTTCCTACTTATTTTTCTAACTTATTATAATTCTGCTGGGGGTTATTTGGTAATCAGTCTTTTTTTCCTATTTCCTCAAGTTGTTTCAATTGAGTTACTTTCTACATCCTGGACTCTATGAATATTCTAACACAAGTGTTGATAAACACAACCTGCAGAGCAAATATGGCCCATGACCTGCTTCTGTACAACCCACAAGGTAAAAATGCTTTTACACCTTTGAATGGTTAAAGATACAAAATTATTCTGTGAAATATGAAAACTATATGCAGTCAAACTTCAGTGTCCATAAATAACATCTTCTTGGAGGGGCGCTTGGGTGGTTCAGTGGGTTAAGCCTCTGCCTTCCGCTGAGGTCATGATCTCAGGGTCCTGGGGTCGAGCCCCATGTTGGGCTCTCTGCTCAGCAGGAGGCCTGCTTCCCCCCGGTCTCTCTCTGCCTGCCTCTCTGCCTGCTTATGATCTCTGTCAAATAAATAAATAAAATCTTAAAAAAATTTTTTTTCTTGGAATACAGTCACACGCAAGTGTTAACTGTCAATGGCTGCTTGTGTACCACCATGGCTAAGTAGTCCAGTAGAGGCTGTGCACAGCCCTTGATGACTGCTGCAGACCCAGAACGCTGCTCAGTGCACCACACTATTGCTGTAGCATGTTGTTATTTTCTTTTTTTAACTACCAGTAACATACTAGTCTCATAAGAACAAGAAGAAAAAGATAAAGTTGGACTACAAATATTGTGCTTTTAAAGCACAATGGAGCATGGATTATTTTATCAATGAGATGACAAAGCACTGTATTTTTATGCAATGACAATGAAAAAATACAATATACTTCAACATTGCTAGACTAAGCACTCATTGCACTATGCCCAACTCAGAGGCAAGCAACAGTCAGGAAAATACGAAATTTAAAATGCAGCTACCTCATCATAGCCAGATTTCTTTACAAAAATAAAATATGAAAATAAGCCTACAACCAGTTAAGTTTCCAAGTGGCTTATTTGTTAGCCAAAAAGGAAAGCGGTGTATTAGTGGTGATTAACTGGCATGCTTAATGAAATCTTGATTGCAGCAGCCAAATATAAATGTGTCCAGAGAAATAAACTCGTTTAAGTCCATTACCCTTTCAAGGAGAACAGTTTCTCAAGAGTTAAGGACATTAGACTCACAGCATCAATATTCAATTTAAAAACAATGCAAGTTATTCTGAGTGGTATTCCTTTGTTTTTAATGAGCTGACAGATGTTTCTGCCCAGTTCTTGTTTGAGAAGTCAATGCCAAGTTTAAAGTGTCTAAAAAATCAGACTTTATAAACAGTCTGCATAGAATTACAGGCAAAACTACTTTCAAAGTCCAGAAAATAATTCAATGCAACCTGAAATAAAATCAGGTTGATTTTATTATTTAAAATGGATTTTATATTTATATAAATTTTTATTTATATATTTTTATTTTATTTTATATATATTATATATTATTTTAAAATATAATATTTTATTTATATTAAAATTATATTTTATTTATAAAATCAGGTTGATTTTATGATTTAAAAATCAGGTTGATATGATGATGATGAAAACATATGTGGAGGATTAGCTGAATATAGAAAGCTTATTTAAAAAATACGGTATTTAAAAACTATGGCTATTCATTGTCTTATTCACCAGCAGGTACTCCGGAAAATATTTTGAACTGTCACATTATTCAACGAGCAGGAGTATCAATAGAGAACACCATTTCACTCTTGTGAACTTCGCCATAGTCAATTCCATAGATTTTTGTCTGAAATCCTGACCTGTCCAACCACACAGCAGCAGTTTGACGGCTTAGCAGAAGTAGTTTTTTTGTAAGATGTAAGGTTTTACTTCAAAATTTTTTTAGATAAAGGCTAAGACTGAAATTCTGAACCACCTAACCAGCATTACCAAACACCAGATGACTCTCAAAATTATCTTTTGCTAGAAACTTGATAATGTTTCCCAATGAATTCTACCCATAATTATAAGACAAACAGCATGCAAACTTGTGGAACTCATACTGTGATAAAGTAATTTTGACAATAACAGAAATTGTTTAAATGACAATATCAAGGTGCTTTATACATTCTCTTGCTGTCAAAAGTTAAAATGAGATCTCCATTGCCATAAATTTACAGATTGTTTTTTTAAGTTCATATTACTGTTCCAGCAGCATTCTTTGGACCTCAATACAAGTGCAAAGGAAATTTCCATATTTCAAAAGTCATTTAATTTTGTAATTGAGGTCCTACCACCTAACCTTCAATTGGAAGTGATTAATCTGCAATGACATATTTAAAGCAAAGAAGAATGTAACAGAATCCTACAAATGCTTCCAACTGATGACTATGCTATTAAAATCATATACTTTTGAAATGAGTACATATTTAAGTAAAATCTCATTACACATCTTGACAACAGGAAACACTGTGAACATCAATTAAGTAAATGTCATCCCTAAAAAAGAATTCCATTCCTATCATTAGTATATATATATGAAAAAGTATTACTCAGTTATATTTTTACTTATTGCAATGTATTTTCTCTCATAATATTCTCGCTTTACTTTTTTTTTTTTTTAAGATTTTATTTATTTGACAGATCACAAGTAGGCAGAGGCAGGCAGAGAGAGAGGAGAAAGCAGGCACCCTGCTAAGCACAGAGCCCAATTTGGGGATTGATCCCAGGACCCTGAGATTATGACCTGAGCTGAAGACAGAGGCTTTAACCCACTGAGCCACCCAGATGCCCCTCACTTTGCTCTTGACATGCAAGGCCCAAAGTATTACCTGGCCCCTTGCAAGAAAAATTTGCTAACTCCTGCTCTAAGATTTCCTCATCTTCTAGAATAAGTGCTTACTGGGCAAAAGAGAGTCAAGAGTTTTATCTTTACAGGTATGTGTGTATATTTGTGTATGTGTAACTGCAAAGAGTTGAATAAAAATCTCAACAGTGTATATACTATGCTAACAAACTGTTAGGCCAGCAGAATCCATTTCCTTTTGCTGTTTTTGGTTCTCCTTTGATGGATACAGTAACATGAAATCTTAAAGTATCAAGCCATTAAGTAATAAATCTGAATAAGAAGTCACAAAACTGATTTTTTGACATAAGTTGTTAATGTAGATAACAATGCTATAGTTAATTAAAAAAAAAAAACAGCAATTCACCTATCAGGAGATTAAGTCTTTGCTCTTTGATCTTTCAAATGTGAATAAAGTAGCTCTCTCAAAGATAGTTTAAAAATCAAATAAGCAATAAGTAAAATACAGAAGGGATAATTTTTTTCCTTGATTAAATGATATTATTTCGATGTAACCTAGACTTCCTGTGGTGATCATTTCGGAATATATACAAACACTGAATCATTACATTGTATACCTGAAACTAACACTCTGTCAAATAGGCAATACTTCAGGGGTGCCTCTGCTCAGGTCATGATCCTAGGGTCCTAGGATCGAGCCCCGCATCGGGCTCTTTGCTCGGCAGGGAGCCTGCTGCCCCCACACCCCACCGCCTACTTGTGATCTCTGTCAAATAAATAAATAAAATCTTAAAAAAAAAAAAGGCAATACTTCAATTTTTATCAACTCCTTACTATATTCAAAAACTTCATGATACCCGCTATAGTCTATAAAGGATATATACTACCGTGACAACCAATGACTCCCCATTATGACTTCCCTCAGTAATGACCTTTTAAAAAATTCCTCATCCAGCACCTCACCTTTCCACTTCCTCTGCCAAACACCACCATCTTTAATTTTTTTTCTTTTTAAGATTTTATTTATTTATTTGACAGAGATCACAAGTAGGCAGGGAGGCAGGCGGAGAGAGACAGAGAAGCAGGCTCCCCGAGGAGCAGAGAGCCCGTTGCGGGGCTTGATCCCAGGACCCTGAGATTATAACCTGAGCCGAAGGCAGAGGCTCAACACACTGAGCCACCCAGGCGCCCCTACCCACCATCTTTTAAAGCACATCTGAGTCCTTTTCACCTTAGGGAAGTGGCCCCATGCTTTCACTTCCTCTCATTTCCATGACAAGCACTAGGACTAAAATCCTAACTCTAGCTTCAGATTTTAGACCTAGCTTTTAGCATCTGAATAGTTGACAAAGGGACTTCCATTTACTGAGTCTAGTCTACAGAGAAATAATCAAAAGTAAATTCCTAACCTGTTCAGATATCAGACTCTCCAGCAGCTTCATACACAGATCTTAAAGCCACTGTAGAAGATTCTTATCCATAAGGTCTGAGGTTAAGACCTGAGAGTCTGATTTCTTTTTTTAAGATTTTATTTATTTATTTGCTAGAGAAAGAGACAGCCAGAGAGGGAACACAAGCAGAGGGAGTGGGAGAGGGAGAAGCAGGCTCTCCACTGAGCAGAGAGCCTGACACGGGGCTTGATCCCACAACCCTGGGACCATGACCTGAGCCAAAGGCAGATGCTTAATCAACTGAGCCACCCAGGGGCGCAGAGAATCTGGTTTTTTAACAAACCTGTCAGGTGCTCTGATGCAGCTCATTTAGCCCTCGTCTCACTCAGGACCAGAGTCTGGGAATCCACTGATCTACAATAGAAACTAGACCAAAGCCAAGAAACACATGCTCCAGTAGGAAGTCCACTAGTAATTGTATTCTCTCGGACTTCAGTTTTCCTACGGTTGAAATGAGATGACCACCCACTTCTCCCAAAACCATCTCATGGATGAAGGAGGGGTCATCTCATTAGTAACCCTTTCCACTATAATGTACACAAGTGATTAATACTAATCACTACATATTTAAAACTCCCATTTAAAAAACCTGGAACATGAAAAGATAATTCATAAAAGTTACTTCACACACACACACACACACACACACAGAGCACAAAGAGTAACAGTATAAAAAATGTTTTCATTATTCAAAAATGTGAGGATAATAGAGAAAAGTGGTGTGAGCTGCTTGGAGCCTACCTCCTACTCCAGGCCCCAAATTTGGTGCAGATGAACTCTGCCCAGAAGTGCCACTGGCAGCATTAGCACCAGTGCCCCCAACAGTGCTGGTGGTCCCACTGGAAGCTGATGAACTCTGGGAAGCCTGTGGAGCCCATGGATTGGGTAATGGATCTCTATTTTCTGTACGGGAAGGCTGACTACCTTCACCTGAGGATGTATTGCTCACGAGGGAAGCAAATGGATTACCACCAAACTGTAATAAAAGACAAAAAATCATAAAGAATAAGCTTTTGTTTTAAATAACAGATATGGAACTTTCTTTTAATGAAAACTGTATTCCCCATATAAAGGTACCCTTCAATCACACATGCATTTCTGTTAAATCAGGAGCTGCCCTTTGGCCTAAGCCGCAGGGACCTACGTTATCACCTGTTCTTGTGCAGCACTCAGCATTGGTTCCTGAATATCTGTATACATGCGCCGTAAAGCATTGTATCCCCCTGGGATGCTTTCTAGGTTGCTCAAGGCTCGGTCCTGGTTTCTCATCATTTCCTGCATCATTGCTGGATTCCTGGCAAGTTCCAATGTCTAAGAAAAAGATATTCATATAAAAAGGCACCAAGATACAACTGAATTACTTTAACTATTAACAAACACAGTTGATTTGTTTACAAGTTTTCTAATGATGAATTAACAGTCTTTAATAATTAAATCAGGAACTTATTTTCAATAATTCCTGCTGTCACCTCAATCTAACATTCAAGTAACACCAAGAAACACTCTGTTATGAATGAATGCCCATCTGCTAAATCAGATTCTTTTCGCTTCTTAAATCTGCAAAATAACCATTTACAGTGATCTTTAAAATACAGCAGAAAGCTCAAATCTCAAACAATCCAAAGTAGTGTGTTGCTGAGTTTTCCCGAATAAATACCAGGACTTCTTTTTGTAGCTTAGCCATCTATAAAAGGCAAGCTCCTTAAGCACAGAAAATTAAGTAAAAACTAAGCATATAATTCTTTAGCTAAATGAACTTAAAGAACTTTCCACATACTTGTCTCATAATATCTGGATTATTCAGCATATGACTAATTTCTGGATTTCTCTGAATCAACTGCTGCATTTGCGGATTGGCCATAATTAACTGCCTCATCAGGTCAGGATTTGACAGCATGCTCTGGACAAAGGGATTCTCCATAATCTGGACCATCATTTCAGGATTGGACATAAGTTGCCGCTGCATCTGGCTTTGTAGTTCGGAGAAGTTAGTAGTATTCAAACCCAAGCTACTCAGACCTGCAAGCCCTCCAAGGCCACCTAAGAAGATAAGGGAAAAGATAAGAGGAAAAGGGAAAAGGGAAAAAGATAAGGGATAAATCAAAGTCAGAAATTTTATCATTAATACTATTGTGCTAAAATATGGAAATGCAAAAATAGTGACTCAACAGTCCCATTATGGAAAACCACCTATTTTTAAAGATTTGTCTGAGAGAAGAGAGCAGCACAAGTAAGGGTGAGGGGTAGAGGAGAGGGAGAAGTAGACTCCCCACTGAGGAGAGGGGAGAGAGCCTGATGGGGGACTTGATGCCAGGGCCCAGAGATCATGACCGGCTGAGCCACCCAGGCACCCTAAAAAACCATTTTCTTTTTTTTTTTTTTTTTAAAGATTTAATTTATTTATTTGACAGAGAGAGATCACAAGTAGGCAGAGAGGCAGGCAGAGAGAGAGAGGAGGAAGCAGACTCCCTGCTGAGCAGAGAGCCCGATGCGGAACTCGATCCCAGGACCCTGAGATCATGACCTGAGCCAAGGGCAGTGGCTTAACCCACTGAGCCACCCAGGCGCCCTAAAAAACCATTTTCAATCACACAGAATTCCTATTACTTTTAAAAAGTAATAGTAAAACTGTAACAATGTAACTAAAAAACTAATATAACTAAACAATAGTAAAAGTAAAACTCTTCCATTTCTATAACTATTATCAGCCAAAAATCCACTCACTTTGATATTTAAGTTTAAATAATAAAACCAACTAAATATTTCCTGGGTGGCTCAGTCAGTTAAGTGTCTGCCTTCGGCTCAGGTCATGATCCCAGGGTCCTGGGACTGAGTCCTGCATGGGGCTTCTTGCTCAGGATGGAGCCTGCTTCTCCCTCTTTCTGTTGCATACCCCCTTCCTTGTGCTGTCTCACTCTGACAAATACACAAATAAAATCTTTAAAAATATATATTTTAAATATGTATTTCCTATGTGCAGTATAATACATTTTTGGTCTTTGTCCCAGATTCTGGGCACAGAACTCCTAAAAGCCTTAGAATTTCCAGAGTGAAGGGAGTGTCTTTTGTTCTACAATACAAGCCCCTTTGGATCACACTTCATTTATGCCAATTAATTCCTTAGTGTGGGGCACCTAGACAGCCTCAGGATGGGGGAATCACCAAAAAGACAAGTGACAAAAACAGCTGTACTTCTAGCCACCCACCAACCTCCAAAAAGAGGAGGAAAAAGAGCTAGATTGGAGACTGAGCTCTATAAAAATTCTTGAATGAGATTCGGGAAATTTCCACGTTGGTGAACACTTGTAGATCATGGGAACCCTGCACTCTCCCACACCTCCATTTCTTGCTCTATGCTTCTCTTCCATTTGTTTATTTCTAAAGTGTAACCTTTACAATAAACTGGTAAACATAAACATTTTCCTGAATTTTGTAAGCTGTTCCAGAGAATTATCAAAAGTAGAGGGAAACTGTGGGACCCTCCAATGTATAGCCAATGTATAGCCTGCAGGTCAAACACATGGTCCAACACCTGGACTGGTATCTGAAGGAGAAGCAGTCTTGGGGGACTGAATGACACACTTTTAAAACTATGTGATCGGACACTAACTCCAGGTAGGTACTGTCAGAACTGAACTACGAGACACAGAGATAGTGTCGGAGGATTTGCTGTTGTCACAGAGATACCCTAGAACAGGCCCACTCAAAGAAGAGAGGAAAAGTATGTACTGGATTACACTTTGAAATAATCTTTACCCAGAAGACTAGTTTAAGTTCAGCAAGTAGAATTCACCTATAAATTCTGGCTAGAACAAAGCTGCTGCTGATAAAGGAGAGAAAAGGTCAGGACTTAAAATGGAAACAGATGTCTCTTTGGAGGAATTAAGTCATGGAAAAACCTAACAGATCAAAGATGACTGAGTGATTATCATAAAATGTTAACTGTAAAAATTACAGAAGCAACCAAATGCATTCATTCAAGGAAGTAACAGGGAATAACTGCATAGAGAAGAGGTATGGAAAGAGATTTAGTGGGTAAGAGGCAGTAATTTAAGTAGTTTAAGAGAAGAGTTTTTGTATTTGTTTTCCTTATTTACTGAGCACTTTTTAATAGGCCAGGGACTGTGCTACCCATGCGGGGAATAACCTGAGAAGAAACAAGTACTACACACAGAACTCAATGTAGTAGGAAGGCAGACAAGGAAAACAAAAACAGAATCAGTACCCTTATAGCAGAAATAGCCACAAGATACTATTGTGCTATAGTACCTAAGTGGAATGGCTGCTTTCCATAAGATGACAATGAGTGTAGAAAATGAACAGGCTGGCAAGGAATGGGAAGAATTGGAAGAAAGATTTAATAATAAACACAACAAACATTATACAAAAAAGCAAAGAGATAAATATGACTACTGATGTGTTCCTGGAATCACAAAAACTTCGTATTTTACTAGAATGGCAAATAGCAGGGCTCACCAAAAATTCTACATGCGACCTTTTATTTCTTTTGCAGCTGGACAGGCTCATGTGACTAATTATGACCAAAGGACTGCAAGAAATGTGTCATTTCTGGCAAAAGTAAGAAGGTCCAGCTTGAGACTCTTAGCTATCTCTTCTGCTACGTCACAAGTGATGGAGCCACACGATGGCAAGATTCCATTAGCCTGAGTCCCTGAGGACTGACCACGTAGGTGGGGGCTCACTGCAGACTAAAGAAAAAGCTTTGGATCAAGAAATTAAGATTTGTGGTAAGACGCTACAGAGTTTGAGGTTATCTATTACCAAAAGATAGGTAACCTAATAAAACTGTTGATAAAACTGTTGACAAAACAGATAATCATGTCCAAAAATGGGCAGAAGATATAAACACAATTCTTCAATGAAGACATACAAATGGCTCTCAGACACATGAAAAAATGTTCATCATTAGCCATCAGGGAGATTCAAATTAAAACCATATTGAGATACCACCTTACACTAGTTAGAATGGCCAAAATTAGCAAGACAGGAAACAACGTGTGTTGGAGAGGATGTGGAGAAAGGGAAACCCTCTTACACTGTTGGTGGGAATGCAAGTTGGTGCAGCCTCTTTGGAGAACTGTGCGGAGATCCCTTAAGAAATTAAAAATAGAACTTCCCTATGACCCTGCCATTGCACTACTGGGTATTTACCCCAAAGATACAGATGTAGTGAGAAGGGCCATCTGTACCCCAATGTTTATAGCAGCAATGGCCAAACTGTGGAAAGAACCAAGATGCCCTTCAACGGACGAACGGATAAGGAAGATGTGGTCCATATACACTATGGAGTATTATGCCTCCATCAGAAAGGATGAATACCCAACTTTTGTAGCAACATGGACAGGACTGGAAGAGATTATGCTGAGTGAAATAAGTCAAGCATATGGTTTCACTTATTTGTGGAGCATAACAAATAACATGGAGGACATGGGGAGATGGAGAGGAGAAGGGAGTTGAGGGAAATTGGAAGGGGAGGTGAACCATGAGAGACTATGGACTCTGAAAAACAACCTGAGGGTTTTGAAAGGGTGGGGGTGGGAGGTTGGGGGAGCCAGGTGGTGGGTATTATGGAGGGCACGTATTGCATGGAGCACTGGGTGTGGTGCATAAACAAGGAATTCTGTTACACTGAAAGAAATTAAAAAAAAATTAAAAAAAAAAAAAAACTGTTGAGCTTTGTTAAGAAATGAGAACGGAGAGGTAGGCAAAAGCTAAATCATAATGCCTTGATAGATTTTAAGCAGAACAGTCACTTCAGATGTTCTTATTCTAATAGTGTGGAAATGACTATAGAGTAAACATTACAGATTTTTTAAAGTGAAGGAGCTGCATCAAGGCAGTAACAACAGGGAGTATTTGCATGGGATGGGACGGAGAAAAGGTGTGGAGAGACTCAGTGGAGAACAGGTAGTCCTTTGAGAGGCAAGATAAGTTTCTGCATTTGTTTTCCTTTGCTTTCTGAGGAGACACACAGGCCAAAGTACTAGAGAACATCAAAACATATCAAAGAGGAGAGCTGAACACAGGACATGGAGTTTGTAAATGCTATGGTTGAGATAAAGACTTGAGAGTCACCGAGATACAGGAGGAAGATAATGTTTTTTTTTTTTTTTATTAAGATTTCATTTATTTATTTGTCAGAGAGACAAAGAGAGTACAGGCAGGGAGAGTGGCAGGCAGAGGCAGAGGGAGAAGCAGGCTCCCTGCAGAGCACGGAGCCCAATGCAGGACTCAATTCCAGGACGCTGGGATCATGACTTGAGCCGAAGGCAGCCACTTAACCGACTGAGCCACCCAGGCATCCCAGAAAATAATATCTTAACAAGAAGAAAGAAAAGGCAATACTCTGGGGAATACCAATCTGAAGAAAAGAAACCCATAAATGAGACCAAAAAAAGGAAAAAAAAAAGCCAGAAAACTAACCAGGGAAAAACAGTAATAGGAGTTAAAGGAAGAATATTTCAAGGATAGACTGGTCAGGACTGAGAAACTTAATTAAAACAAAAATGTGTCCACTAAATTTGGCAAGCCAAGAGGTCAATGGTGACCTTATCAAGTGAATTTTTTTTTTTTTAAGATTTTATTTATTTATTTGTCAGAGACAGAGGGAGAGAGAGTGAGCGAGCACAGGCAGACAGAGAGGCAGGCAGAGGCAGAGGGAGAAGCAGGCTCCCTGCCGAGCAAGGAACCCGATGTGGGACTCGATCCCAGGACGCTGGGATCATGACCTGAGCCGAAGGCAGCCACTCAACCAACTGAGCCACCCAGGCGTCCCTCAAGTGAATTTTCAATGAAGTGATTGGGGGGAGAGGGAAACCACAGCAAACTTAGTGAAAGGGAAATAAAGACAGAAAAAGTAAAATGTCTCTTCCAAAAACAGCTAAGAAGAGAAGCCAAGGAAAGGGGGGTGGTGGGTCTGTAACTTTTATACATGGGAGAGGCCTTCATGAGAAGAAGCACCAAAAAAGAATAACTATAGGAGGTAAATGGAATAACTGATGAAGAAAAGCAATGGAGATAGGAGGGGATAGGAATGAGACTAGAAATGAAGGAAATGGGGAGATGTATATACAGGCCTCAGACAAATTATAAAAGGCTGTCTGGGCTTCAATTTCTTTGCCTATAAAATGAGGGAAGAGTGAAGACCATTTACTTCAACAATAACTTTCATGACTCTGAACATTTCATACTTATCTCTCTAGACTATTCATGCCAATGATTCTGCCATCTAAAACTTGCCAGAAGAGATACATTTACCCTAAGATCATCCTAGAAAACAAGAGCAGCAAAAATGTAAAAATTTAAAAAAAAAAAAGGAAAAGAAAATGTGAAATCCTGTCATACCCTAAAAGGTAACCAACATAGTTGGCACAGTAGGAGTAAATTACTAAAAACTTTTTCTGAAAGTAAGGGAAGGTATGATCCTTGATACGTGAAAAATGTACATATTTTTTTAAATGTCTTTGCAAAGTACTATTATACAACTTAACTGAAAGAGGCATCAAACCATTTAACTATCTAGTTCAGTGTCTGTTAATTTCAGAATAATCTTTTTCCCCAACAAGACCTGCCACAGAATCTCAGTTTAAAACTGATAATAAAAAAAGTGGTTTTGGCTGATGCAGGAGCTCCTTAGCCAATGGACTTGCTCCTAGGCCCCAGCTCTCCACTGAGTTTAAGACACTAATGGAGGTCTGAGTCCTTCATTTTCAAATCAAGAAAACTACTCAGAGGGTTAGCTTAGCTTATGATCAACAATTAGCTAATTTTCCTTAGATTCAATGATGTGGTAAGTCAGATCAGGTACACATATGCTTACATCTCTTTCATTATTATTGTTTTTTTATGTTTTATTTATTTATGTGGCAGACAGAGACCACAAGTAGGCAGAGAGGCAGACAGAGAGAGAGGAGAAAGCAGGCTCCCCGCTGAGCAGAGAGCCCGATGTGGGGTCGATCCCAAGACCCTGAGATCATGACCTGAGCAGAAGGCAGAGGCTTTAACCCACTGAGCCACCCAGGCGCCTCATCTCTTTCATTATTTAAAAAAAAAAAAAAAAAGTGCCACCAAGTTATCACTTATTAAATGTAAATGTGAGCTAACAAAGCACATCTGTATTCCCAACTACTTCCTTAATACCTACAATTAAAGAAATAACTTTAGACATAATTGTTGTTGTGAAGTGATTTAGTGTTTAATTCTATCATTTTATCCAAAACCACCCTGGGTGAAAAACAGGTTTTTTCCCTATCCCTGTAAAATAACTAAAGACACTTACCTAAACCAAAAGGGTTGCTAGTGGCAGAACCAGATGTGGAGTTAGTACTAGGAGCTGATGATGTGGTAACGTTGCTTCCACTGGTATTTGTTTGCTGAGCTGAATGATCCTGAGGCCTAGGAAAAATAACCAAATCATGGTGTAAAGAGTAGAACTAATTACTTTTAAAAGAACCTCTGAAATTTCCAGAATTCTCAGAAACAAAACTGTAAGTTTTTAGACCAATTCAAATTGTCATAAGGTAAACATCTGAGATAACTAAGCATTAAGAACATAAATATAAAGAAACATAGAAAAACCCTATACAAGTTATACTTTAACTGCTCCCCCCTAGTATAGGTATATAAATATTTCACTACAATCATAATGATAATCGGGGCGCCTGGGTGGCTCAGTGGGTTAAGCCGCTGCCTTCAGCTCAGGTCATGATCTCAGGGTCCTGGGATCGAGTCCCACATCGGGCTCTCTGCTCAGCAGGGAGCCTGCTACCCTCCCTCTCTCTCTCTGCCAGCCTCTCTACCTACCTGTGATCTCTCTCTGTCAAATAAATAAATAAAATCTTTAAAAAAAAAAAAAAAAAAAACAATCATAATGATAATGTAAGATACAGAGATAGGTCACCCCAAAGAGGAGAAATCAGTGAGTAATCACACCCATTAAAGCTTAACTATATAAGCAAATTTTATCTACTCCCTTCCAAGTTCTTCAGGACTGGGAGGCAGTTCTACTCAGCCCTCCTGAAATTGTTAAAACTTAAAAATAAAAAGATGTCACCAAAAGGAGACTGAGAAATCAATACTAGTAATAACTTGTATTAATTTAATCCTTCATATTATTTCTAGGTAAAAAAATACACTTTCTGGAAACCCCTTCTATCTGATACCAGTTAAGAGTTCTGAATCTCACTCAATTCTAAGACGTACATTTTTTTCGTCAGAACATTTCTAAAGTCAAGATCTGTCTTACAACTGCTGAGAACCAGTCACCAACTGTCATGCCTATGTATTCTGTAGGACTTCAATTAAATGATTATACCAGACATGCTGTGTTATTTAATAACACATAACATGTCTTCAGGAGAGGCACCCTGGGTGGCTCAGTCAGTTAAGCATCAGCCTTTGGCTCAGGTCATGATCCATCCAGGGTCCTGGGATTGAGTCCCACATTAGGCTCCCCGCTGAGCAGGGAGTCTGCTTCTCCCTCTCCCTCCGCCCACCCCACTAGTGCTTGCTCACTCTCGCACTCTCTCTCTCAAATAAATAAAATCTTAAAAAAACCTGTTAAAATGGGTATTCATTTGTGGTTTGCCAAGGAGATGAGACACCTATGAGCTTATCCCCAAATCTCCCTAAAACAAAAAGCATCACTAAAAACACATTAATTTGCTTATTCTGTAATTCAAACAATTCAGAATTATGACTTAATTTAGAAATATGACTTAATACTGATGAACTCCCTAAAATATCAATGTGTAAGCATCAGCATTACTGAATCATTTGTTTTTTTTAACTTGTTATCAACAACAAATAAATTTTAATCTATCTAAATATTAATGGCAGAGAAAGCCATTAAAACCAAGACTGTTTTTTTTTTCCCTTCATTCTTTTAAAAGATCTTATTTATTTATCTGAGAGAGAGGGAGCAGACACCCCATTGAGCAAGGAAGCCCAACATGGGGCTCAATCCCACACCCCTGAGCTCATGATCTGAGCAGAAGGCAGATGCTTAAGCAACTGAGTCACCCAGGAGCCCAAGACTGTTTTTTTGTTTTTTGTTTTTTAAGAAATACAGCTGACTCTTGAACAACACAGGTCTGAACTACAGATGTCCAATTATACTTCAATTTTTTTCAATAAACACAGAACAGTACTATAAATGTATTCTCCTTGTGATTTTTTTTTTTTAAAGACTGTATTTATTTGTCAGAGAGCGAGAGCACGCACACACGTGCACAAGCAGGCAGAGGTGAAGAGAGAAGCAGGCTCCCTGCTGAGCAAGGAGCCCGATGCAGAACTCCATCCCAGGACCCTGGGATCATGACCTGAGAGCCGAAGGCAGTGGCTTAACCAAATGAGCCACCCAGGCGTCCCTCTCCTTATGATTTTCTTAATAACATTTTTCTCTAGCTTATAGTATGAAAACAGTATATAATACATGTAACATACAAAATATTTAATCAACTGTTTACATTACCAGCAAGTCTTCCACTCAACAGCAGGCTAGATAAAATTGTGAGGGAGTCAAAAGGTATACTCAGATTTTTGACTACACGGCGACTGGTGCCCCTAACTCTTCCAGTATTCAAGGGTTAACTGTATAAACAGTATAAACTGTATATACATCACATCTAAAGCTCTAGGTCTTCTAAAAACATACCTGTTTTGTGTTTTTATGACAAGGTGAACGGTAAGCCCATCGTGAATTCCATGCTGACTCAAAGTATCTTGATCTTTTAAAATTTTTCCAGCAAATATCAACACAAGTTGGTCAGTATGTGATTTGAAACGTTTAGAAATTTCTTCCTTGAACTAAGTAAGATAAAAATAAAATAATTATTACAAGTGTTTGCATACCACCACCTAGTCTAGTTTCTACTAGTACTACAAAAAGGCCCCTTTTGACAGATACTGCAACAATTCAAACAATATAAAGATAGATTTTTTTCTGCATCAGTATCTTAATCATGGTGGGAAATGAGTATTAACATTTCACTCATCTCCAACACTAAGGTGTTATTGTAAGTACACATGTCCTATATTCAACTTTCTGTTAAGGCCTGACAACTCATTTCTTCCCAATATCCTTGTTCTTTTTGTGTCAGTGGTGTTAACTATAGTTCAAGCCACACATAGCTGCTACCACATTTACAATAATCTAAGCCTCAGCTTTCCATCTCCAGTCCTGCTCCATTCTAGCTGAATACATATACAGCCAACCTCATTTTCTCAGCCTATTATACCTAGTTCCTCCCCACCTTTTCCTTCAGCATTAACAAGAACTATCATCTACACAAACACACATACAGTATTATCGACATGCAAAAATACAGAGCAAAAATCTTTCCTTGAAGGACAGCAATGAAAAGAGTTAGTCAAGTAAACCACAAAGTACAGAGGCAGCATAAGGGCAATTAAAGGAAGCTTTGCAATGAAACCTAAAGAAAGATTAGGAAGCAACCAAAAAAAAACCCGAGGAAAGGGTTTCCAGGGACAATAACATGCAAAAACAGAGAAAAGATCTTCATATTATCTTTTTAAAAACCTTATTTATTTAGATCAGTGTTTTTTTTTTTCATATCTATATCACAATCACCTGTACGCTTAGGCTTTACTCCACCCTCCAAATCAGGAAATCTCAGAGTAGGCCAAGGAATCTATGTTAACAGACTACCTCATAGAATCAGTCCAAATTCTGAGAAGAATCACATCCTAAACCACTCTTCCCTATGCCCTACAGAAATGGGTTTCAGCAGATGAAGGCACGATCACCAAGGGAATGTTTTGGAAATAAAAGGGGGTATGTTTGGTAGGAAGTAGGAAGACACATTAAATAATACCTGAGATTTTATAAAATCTTGCAGAAGGCAGGGAAGGGGAAGTGCAGAGGGATATAAATAAAACAAGACAGACTATATATGTCAATCATTGTTGAAAATGAGAAGTGCATTAAAGGTCATCAGACTCTACCTTTGCGTATGAACACTCAGTGTAACTGTTTGTTTTTTAATCAAAAAGATAATTCAAAATTATGTTACAGTAAATATTTTGGAGCTTTTCCATCTGAGCTCACCTTCCTTTACCTGAAAATACATGACCTTTTTACCGAAGATAACAATTTCCAAACAACTAAAGAAATCTTTGTAAAATACTGTTTGATAATATCCTATAGAGGCCAATCAATAATTTAACCATTCTCCTATTACTGACATGTCACTTTTTCCTTTGATAGCTACTAGAAATAGCAACAACGTAATGAGCAGCAGAATACATGGTTTTGTATTTTTCTATTTTCTTTTTTTAAAGATTTTATTTCTTTGAGAGATCGAGAAAGTGAGGATGATAGAGAGGCGAGACAGAGCGGGAAGCAGACTCCCTGTTGACAGGGAGCCCAACTCAAGAGACTGGAGACTAGATCCCACAACACTGAGATCAAGACCTGAGCCAAAGTCAGACTTTTAGCCATCTGAGCCACCCAGGTGCCACAGAACACTAAGGTTTCCCAGGACTGAATGACATGTATGTAAAATGCAAGCATCAAACACATTGAAGGTGGTCAACAAATTGTAGCTACTACAATGCCAGCTCTTTTACTCCTCAATAACTCTGAGGTAGATGGGTTTTAATCCTATTTCAGATACAGAAACAAAGACAGGCTCAGTATGTCCCTCTCCATGACAGGCTAATAAACTCCCAGGTTAGGACTTCAAGGACTAATCCACCCAGATAAACTATAATCTGTTTCATATGTAAAACGAGATTAATTTAAATCTAAATGTATTTTCCTAGCCTTAAAGAAAACATTTTCAGAATCTTTAATATCCCTTATATGTCATTCTGAAACAAATGCTTTGTCTAACCCGTAATCATATAGCATTTTAGCATATTTTAAGATTTGAAGGTAAAATGCCTTTCTGAAGGTAAATGAAACACATCTACTCTTACATCCTGTTAAATCCCCACTAAAATAGTAAAGGAGTTTTTAAAGTTTTATAGAGGTATAACTCATGTACCATACAATTTGCCCATTTAAAGGATACAGTTCAATCGTTTTCAGTATATTCAGAGATACATGCAATCACCACTAGAATTTTAGAACATTTTCATCTTCTCTAAAAGAAACTAATACCCTTTAGTTATTATCTCCCTATTCCCCCCATAACCCTTAAGAAACCACTAATGTGGGGCACCTGGGTAGCTCACTTATTAAGCATCTGCCTTCGCCTCAAGTCAAAATCCCAGGGTCCTGGGATCAAACCTCGCATTAGGCTCCCTGCTCAGCAGGAAACCCGATTCTTCCTCTCCCACTCCCCCTGCTTGTGTCCCCCTGTCCTCACTGCGTCTCTGTCAAATAAATAAATAAAATCTTTAAAAAGAAAAAAAAAAACACTAATCTACTTTCTACCTCAACAAATTTCCCCCAGGTTTGACATTTCACATAAATGCAATTATATAATACGCAGTCTTTGTAACTAGCTTCTTTTACTTAGCATAATGTTTTCAAGGTTCACCCATGCTGTAGCATGTACTAGAACTTCCTTACTTTTTATGACATACACTTTGTTTAGCCATTCATCAACTGATGGATATCTGGTTTGTTTCCACCTTTGGGCTCTTAGAAATAATGCTGTTATAAACATTCATATACAAGTTTTGGTGTGGACATAGGTTTTCATTTCTCTTTAGTATATATCTAGATGTAGAATTACTGGGTCATATGTATCTCTTCATTTAACCATTTGAGGAATCACCAAAGTGTTATTCTAAGTGGCTGGACCACTTAGTGGCTATACAGTCCCAACCACAACAAGTGGTTGTACATTCCCACCAGCAGTATATAATCCACATCCTCACCATATTTATTATCTGACTTTTTAATTCTAGCCATCCCAGTAGTTTTGATTTGCATTCATTCCTCTGACAGCTCCTGACACTGAACATCTGTTCATGTGCTTATTTATGTATCTTCTTTGGAGAATTTTTTATTCAGATTCCTTGCCCTTTTTTATATTGGTTTGTCTTTTTATTACTGAGTTACAAAAATTCTTTTTTTTAAATTTTATTTATTTACGTAATCTCTACACCAATGTGGGGCTGGAACTCACAAACCCAAGATCAAGAATCATGTGCTCTTCTGACTGAGCCAGCCAGGCACCCCTCAAAAATTCTTTATTTATTCCAGATACAAATCTATTCCCGAGATAGGATTAGCAAAAAGAGATGACAGAACAAACTGAGACCTTTTAGTCTCAACTGGAACAAAATTTTAAAGCTGGACATCAGGTGGACACCTGATCAATTAATTTAGCAGACCCAAGAGAACTGAATTCTAAACTAGCAATGCAGAACAATAATCACTAATTCAATCCCTGGAATTCCCAGAAGACTGAGGCTGAGGGAAGGGGGTCATGAGTTGAGAGATGCCTAAAGGCTAAAACAAAGAGGACTACTTCCAAGTCTCAGAAACAGACATCTCCTCACTTCACACTAAGCAAATACTTGCCCCTCCTCAAACCCAACCAAAGGTCAGAGGATTTTTCTTCTCTGGAAAAAGAACAGAGAGTCTGGAATCTGTTTTCATTGCATTTCATTGCAAAGTGGAAACAAGAGTGTAATACTAAATGAAGAAAATTAAGTAAACACAGACCTAGCAGATGCTGAGCCTTTTCCTCCTTCACCCCATATCTATCAAACAGAACACTGGCAGGAGGTCTTCACCATCGGGCAGGAAGACCATTAATATTATAGTGTCTCCAAGAGAATCTACCTATTCTAAAAGAAAAATATTTAAAGATATGGACATAAGAGTTTTTCCCAAGCACCCTAGAATAGTGATACCGAATCAGGGTGGGTGCTTCTATCCCCCCTGGGAAGCATCTGGCAAAGTCTGAAGATATTTCTGCTCATCACAACCATTGTCATCTGGTGGGTAGAGACCAGATATGCTGCTATACCTCCTACAATGCATAGGATAGTCCCAACAACAAAGTACTACCCAATTCAAAGTGGCAATATTGACAAGGTTGCAAAACTGCCCTAGAGCTGTACTTTTCAAAGTACCACCCCCAGATGAGCAACATTCACCATTACTAGGTTAACTTGGTAGAAATGCAAATTCTCAGTCCCCAGCCCAGACCAAACAAATCAGAAACCCCAGGGATGGGGCTCCACAATCTATGGTTTTTTAACAAAGCCCCACAGGTAATTTTGCTGCACACTAAAATTAAAGGACCACTGCCTGCTCTAGGTATAACAACAAATGTTCCCCAAAAATGAAGATGATAAAAAAAAAAAACATATTAAATGTCATCAAAAAAATACAACCTCACACACACACAATTCTCAACAAACAAGTTGCTAAGGAGGAAAAAGCAGAGAAGAACCTGTAGATGAAAATGAAATTTTTTTAAGTAGCTCCATGCCCAGCATGGAGCCCAAGGCAGGCCTTCAACTCATGCCTTGAGATCAAGACCTGAGCTGACATCAAGAGTCTGATGCTTGGGGCGTCTGGGTGGCTCAGTGGGTTAAGGACTCTGCCTTCAGCTCAGGTCATGATCCAGGGTCCTGGGATCAAGCCCCGCGGGCTCTCTGCTCCACAGGGAACCTGCTTCCTCCCCTCTCTCTCTGCCTGCCTCTCTGCCTACTTGTGATCTCTGTCTGTCAAATAAATAAATAAAATCTTAAAAAAAAAAAAAGAGAGTCTGATGCTTAACCAACTGAGTCACCCAGGCACCCTGAAAATGAAACTTTTTAAGTACACATGGAACCCTCACCAAGACAGACCATAAACTGGATAACAGAAAAACATTGGAAATTTAAAATAATGTAAATATATTCCCTGATAATACTGGAATTATATTAAAAATCAGTAACAGAAGATATCGAGAAAATCTGCAAGTTAACAAAATACTTCTAAAGGAAGGATAAAAAGGAAGGATAAAAAGGAAGTCTTGAATAGAAAGAAAGCACTTCCAACTAAATGAAAATGAAGCTAAGGTATGTCAAAATTTGTGAGATTCAGCTAAACCAATGCCTAGGGAAATTTATAATATTAAAGACTTATATTTAAGAAGAAAGATCACAATCTGTAATCTAAGCTTTAACCTTTAAAAAAATCAAAGAGCAAATGAAATTCAAGTGAGGAATTAATATTAAAAAAGCAGAAACCAGGGGTGCTTGAGTGACTCAGTGGGTTAAGCCTCTGCTTTTGGCTCAGGTCATGATCTCAGGGTCCTGGGATTGAGCCCCACATCAGGCTCTCTGCTCAGCGGGGAGCCTGCTTCCCCCCCCTCTTTCTGCCTGCCTCTCTGCCTACTTGTGATCTCTCTGTCAAATAAAATCTTAAAAAGCAGAAATCAACAAAATAAAAACAGAGTAAGAGAAAAATCTTTTAAAAATAAGTAAAATTCATTTAAAAAAGAAAATCTAGCTAGATTGACCAAGATAAAACAGCAAGACACAAATTAACAATATTAGAACAACAGAGGGGAAAGACTACAGATTTCTTGAACAGTAATAGGATAAGGGACACTCCACACACATATGTATATGACAACTTCGATGAAACAAGTCAATTTCTTCAGAGTCAAGCTACCAGAACTCATTCAATCTCTTTTGAAAATACAAAAGGGAAATGTTCTCAACTCATTTCATGAGGCCAATACCCTGATAACCAAAGCAAGAAAACAAAACAGAAGACAACTACAAACCAAAATCCCTCAGGAAAACAAACGTAGAAAATCTCCACAATCATCCAGCACTATACGGAGAAACAAGAGGCTAAGCCAAATTTGAAAATTAATTTATATCAACAGACAAAGGAAGAAAAACCATACAATCTTATGAGTCAACAGTAAAAAAAGCATGTGACAACATTCATTCATGATGAAAGTCTCAGCAAATTAGGAATAAAAGGGCACTACTTAGACCTGATAAAGTGCATCAAGGAAATATGTGCAATTAACATCATACTTAATGGTGAATGCTTTCCCACTAAGATCAGGAACAAAGTAATGATATCCACTCCCAGCACGCCAGCACCACCACTCTACTCAACACAGTATTCAAAGTCCCAGTCAATTCAACAAGGCAGAAAAAGAAAGAGATAGATAACAGGAAAAGGAAACAAAGAAACAAGAAACTTAAGTCACTTGCAATGCCTTATCTGCATTCCACTTCAAAAAAAATTTTTTTAATTTATTTTTTATTTTTTAATAAACATATAATGTATTTTTATCCCCAGGGGTACAGGTCTGTGAATCGCCAGGTTTACACACTTCACAGCACTCACCATAGCACATACCCTTCCCAATGTCCATAACCCCACCCCCTCTCCTGACCTCCCTCCCCCCAGCAACCCTCAGTTTGTTTTGTGAGATTAAGAGTCACATATGGTTTGTCTTCCTCCTGATCCCATCGTACTTCATTTATTCTTCTCCTACCCCCCCAACCCCTCATGTTGCATTTCCACTTCCTCATATCAGGGAGATCATATGATAGTTGTCTTTCTCTGACTGACTTATTTCACTAAGCTTGATATCCTCTAGTTCCATCCAGGTCGTCGCAAATGGCAAGATTTCAAAAAATTAATCTTTTTAAGCAAATGAGAAACAAGCCAGATGGAATAAAAATATTTGCAAAAGACATATCTGAGGGGCGCCTGGGTGGCTCAGTGGGTTAAAGCCTCTGCTTTCGGCTCAGGTCATGATCCCAGGGTCCTGGGATCGAGCCCCGCATCGGGCTCCCTGCTCCACAGAGGAGCCTGCTTTCCTTCCTCTCTCTCTCTGCCTGCCTCTCTGCCTACTTGTGATCTTTGTCTGTCAAATAAATTAAAAAAAAAAAAAAAAAGACATATCTGATAAGGACTATTATCCAAAATACAGAAAGAAGTGGGGCCCCTGGGTAGCTCAGTTGGTTAAGCAACTGCCTTCAGCTCAGGACATGATCTCTGGGTCCTAGGATCCAGCCCGTACCTCAGGCTTCCTGCTCAGAGGTTGAGTCTCTTCTCCCTCACCCTCTACCCTTCCCTCCTTCCCATGCTCATGCGCTCTCTCTCTCTCACTCGCTCTCAAATAAAATCTTTAAAAAATATACACAAAGAACTAACACCCAACAATAACAAAATTAAACAACCTGATTTAAAAAATGGGCAAAAGACTTTAACAGACACCTCACCAAAAATGATATACAAAATGCAAACAAGCACATGAAAAGATGCTCCACATCATATGTCTTTAGGGAACTGGGGAAAAAACAAAAACAAAAACAAAAAAAACTAAGGATCACGCTACACTCTTATTACAGAATGTCCGAATCCAAAATACAACACTAGATGCCAGCACGGATGTAGAAAAGGAACTCTTATTCACTGCTGATGAGGCACCATTTGGTATACTTTGGAGGCCAGTCTGACAATTTTTGATAAAGCTCTTACCACTTGATCCAGCAATCACACTCCCTGCTATTTACCAAAGAACTTAAAAACTTACGCCCATACAAAAGGAGAAAATCAGAAGCTAAGCAGTATTAACAAATGATAAAAGCTGCAAACTCATGTCCACACAAAAACCTGCACACAGTTATTTATAGCAGTTTTATTCAATATTGTCAAGACTCAGAAGCAAACCAAGATATTCTTCAGTAGGTGAATGAATAAACTGTAGTACATCCAGACAATGGAATATTACTCAGTGCTATATATACATACATAAAACCATGAGAAAACATCAAGTAATCGTAAATACATATTACTAACTCTGAGGAGCCAATCTGCAGAGTCCACATACTGTATAATTATAACTATATGACATATATGACATTCTGGAAAAAGCAAAACTATGAGATCAGTGGTTGCTAGGGGTTCGGAAAGGATGATGAATAGGCACATGTCATTAAACCTTTGTCAAAACCCAAAGCATGTAAAAACATCAAAAGTGTATCTTAAAGCATGGGGAGCACCTTGGTGGCTTGGTCGGTTGGGTATCTAACTTCGTCTCAGGTCATGATCCCAAGGTCAGCAGAGAGTCAGCTTGTCCCTCTACCTCTGCCCCTCCCCCCAACTCAAGCTTTCTCTCAAATAAATTTTTTAAAATCTTTAAAATTTAAAGGGAAGAAGGAGTGAATCTTAAACTATGGACTTCAGGTGATGATGCCCATCAATTATAACACATGCACTATTATGGGGTGGGATGCTGATGGTATGAGAGGGGGCAGCAGGGGATATGGAAATTCTACCCACTGCTCAAATTGCTGTTCTCAAAAAATACAAGTCTTTTTTTGAAAACAAAAACATAAAATAAATTCATACTATTACTATGCTAAAAAAAAATCACTGAGATAACAGAAATTTTGAACCGATGAAATTAAGGAATTATTCACTGCAAAGGCAGGATAATGTATTTTTTTTAAAAAGGTCCTTATTTTTGAGGGCGCCTGGGTGGCTCAGTGGGTTAAAACCTCTGCCTTCAGCTCAGGTCATGATCCCAGAATCCTGGGATCGAGTCCCACATCAGGCTCTCTGCTTAGCAGGGAGGATGCTTCCTCCTCTCTCTCTCACTCTGCCTGCCTCTCTGCCTACTTGTGATCTCTGTCTGTCAAATAAATAAATAAAATCTTAAAAAAAAAAAAAAGTAAATAAAAGGTCCTTATTTTTTAGAGATACATGCTGAAGTGCTAAGGGATGAATGGATATAATGCATGAGAGATGCATCAAAATGATGAGGAAGGGCTGGGCGCCTAGGCAGTTCTGCTGGTTAGGCCTCTACCTTCAGTTCAGGTCATGATCCCAGTGTCCTGGGATCAAGCCCCATATGGAGCCTGCTTTCCCTTTCCCTCTGCCCCTCCCCCTCTGCTCCGTGCTCTCCACCCTCCTCTCTCAATAAATACATAAAATCTTTAAAACAAAAATGATGAGGAAGAGGGAGGTACCTTAAGGGAAAATATACCTGAAACAAGACTGGCTTTAAGATTAGCTGTCAAAACTGAGTACAGGATTCCTGAGAGTCTAACTTACTATATCTACTCCCTATATACTTTAAATCACCCATAATAAGAAAAAATTTAAAAGAGGGAAGAAAAACTGGCCTAATAATAAAAAAAGAAAGGTTGAAAACTAAAATAAAAAGGGTATTACTAAACAAAGTGAGGCTATTCTAATCAACAAACAGACTTTAACATAAAAGCAACTAGGACATTTCAATGTTCTGAAGTGTTAAATTCACAAGATAAAACTTTAAAAGTATATATACATAATAAAACAGCTTCAAAGTACATAAAATAAAAACAAAACATAACCACAAAGAAGAATAGACAAATCTGAAAGTACAGTAAGATTTTAGCACATTTACCTCAGTACCTGATAGAATAAAACAGGCCAAAACACACACACACACACACACACACACAGACTTGAACATAATTAACAAATGTCCTAATGGAATGTGTAGAAAACTGCACCCAACAACTGCAGAATAAACATTCCTCTTAAGTACATTTATAAAATCAGACCATATGCTGTGCCATAAAGCAGGGCAACATATTTCAAATGAAAATCTTACCAAACATGTACTATGACCACATGCAAATTAAATACTACCATGCAATTAAACAGTACTAAAAAGAGAAATCAATAAAATCCTATACAACTGGAAAATTCTGTGTCCTAAGCAGAACATAAAAAGTAACCATTAAGAAAAGGAGGGGGGCACAATAGGGGTGCCTGGGTGGCACAGTTGGTTAAGCATCTGCCTTCATCGGGTCATGATCTCAGGGTTCTGGGAACACACCCCACATAGGGCTCCCTGCTCAGAGGAGAGTCTGTTTGTCCCTTTCTGCCTGCCCCTTCCTCCCCCTTGTGCTCCCACGCATGTTAGCACGTGCTCGCTCAAATAAATAAAATCTTTAACAAAAAAGGCACAATAAATTGAACTATCATTAACAGAGATAAGAGAGAGAAACATCTTAAATACCAACAATCAAGAGAGCCTGAATCCAGATTTTACACAGGATGTGTACAAATATCAAGACAACCCAATTAAAAAACGGTCTAAAGACTAAAACAAGAACTTCACAAAATTAAAGTTAAATGGCTAGCACAAATGAAAAGCTGCTTTTCAAAACAACAACAACAACAAAAAGCTGCTTTTCCTATTTAATTATCAATCAGATAACTTCAAATTAAAACCAGCGATACACTTACAGAATAGTTCAACTTGAAAGACTAGTAGAGTGTTGTAAATAATGTAGAGCAACCAGAATCCACAAACATTACAGACATAAGTACAGGCTGGTATATTCTGGAAAAATACTTTGAGGCAGAAGCTGAATCAATGCTTACTCTACTGACCCACTTACAGGATTATATCTAACAAACAAACAGGTCCACAGGTACACCAAAAGATATGTTCAAGGAAGTTCAAACCAGTATTCTTTATTAGCCAAAAACTTGAAACAACTCAACTGTTCTTTAACTGCAGAAGAAACTGGTATATTTACTTAATATGATAGTACACATGATGACAACAAATGAACTACAGCCACATGTCACCATGGATCCCTGAATGCAGAGCAAAAGCCAATCACAAATGAAGATAAACTGTGACTTCTCTTCTATAAAGTTTAAGAAAAAAGGGAGGGGCAAAATCCAGAGTGTCAAAGTGAGAATAGTGGTTACCTTTGGGAGGAGGTGGTGATTACAAGGGTGGAACTCTTGATTCGCAGGGGCTTTAGAGCAACTCAAGTATGAGTTCATAGCGCTTCATAGAGCAAGTTGGAAAGCATTATGTCAGAGACAGTGGTAGAGTACAGCTATAGCTCTAGTACTATAGAGAGGAAAATTTTATCATCTGACCACCAATTATAATTCAGTTCTTATAAAAATAAATTTTAAATGTCAAGCCAATCTCAAAATATTTAGATATTAGAACCACTCCCAAACAGAAGACTAATGTAATACTGTAAAAGACTAATGCGATTATTCTGAGTAAATTATCCAAAGCTTGGAACAAACTAGCAAAAAACAAAGGCTTAATTACTCAATTCAGTGGCCTGATACTCCATACACCATACTTTTAATCATACCATGTCAAACAAATATGATATGCTTTTCCAAATATGTTGTACTTCAGAAAACTATAATCCAAACATGATCAACATAAACAATGTTATGGTTTTTTAAATTAAATTAACATATAATGTATTGTTTGTTTCAGGGGTAGAGGTCTGTGATTCATCAATCTTACACAATACACAGAGCTCACCAAACACATACCGTCCCCAATGTCCATCACCCAGCCACCCCAACCCTCCCACACCCCTCCAACTCCAGCAACCTTCAGTTTGTTTCCTGAGATTAAAAGTCCTTTATGTTTTGCCTCTCTCTGGTTTCATCTTTTCATTTTTTCCCTCTCTTCCCTCATGATCCTTTGTCTTGTTTCTCAAATTCCACATAGGTGAGATCATATGGTAATTGTCTTTCTCTAACTGACTTATTTCACTTAGCATTAATACCCTCCAGTTCCAACCATGTCATTGCAAATGGTTACGATTTCATGTTTTTGATGGCTGCATAATATTCCATTCTATATATATACACACCACATCTTCGTTATCCATTCATCTGTCGATGGACATCTGGGCTCTTTTCATAGTTTGGCTATTGTGGACATTGCAGCTATAAACACCGGGGTGCACGTGCCCCTTCAGATCACATTTCTATCTTTGGGATTGTAAATGCCCAGGAGTGCAATTGCTGGGTTGTAGGATAGCTGTATTTTCAAATTTTTGAGGAACCTCCATCTGTTTTCCAGAGTGGCTGCACCAGCTTGCATTCCCACCAACAGTGTAGGAGGGTTCCCCATTCTGCATCCTCATCGACCTCTGTCATTGCCTGATTTGTTAATTTTAGCGATTCTGACTGGTGTGAGGTGGTAGCTCATTGTGGTTTTGATTTGTATTTCCCTGATGCCGAGGGATGCTGAGCACTTTTTCATATGTCGGTTGGCCATCTGGATGTCTTCTCTGCAGAAATATCTGTTCAGACTGGATTATTTGGGTATTGAGTTTGAGAAGTTCTTTATAGATTCTGGATATTA
Organism: Mustela nivalis; assembly: GCF_964662115.1. Classification (NCBI taxonomy): domain Eukaryota; kingdom Metazoa; phylum Chordata; class Mammalia; order Carnivora; family Mustelidae; genus Mustela; species Mustela nivalis. The sequence continues at coordinate 25,328,589 of NC_139032.1, forward strand.
GCCATTTTTTTTAAGATTTATTTATTTGATAGAGATCACAAGTAGGCAGAGAGGCAGGCAGGTTGGGGTGGGGGGGAGCAGGCTCCCCACTGAGCAGAGAGCCCGATGTGGGGCTCGATCCCAGGACCCTGGGATCATGACCGGAGCCGAAGGCAGAGGCTTTAACCCACTGAGCCACCCAGGTGCCCCTGGATACTAGCCTTTTATCTGACATGTCATTTGCAAATATCTTCTCCCATCCTGTCAGTTGTCTTTTGGTTTTGTTGACTGCTTTGCTGTGCAAAAGGTTTTTATCTTGATTTAAAAAAGAAAAAAAAAAGTTCATTTTTGCTCTTGCTTCCCTTGCCTTTGGTGATGTATCTAGGAAGAAGTTGCTGAGACTGAGATTGAAGAGGTTGCTTCCTGTATTCTCCTCAAGGATTTTAATGGACTCCTGACTCCTATTTAGGTCTTTCGTCCATTATGAGTCTATTTTTGTGTGTGGTGTAAGGAAATGCGCCAGTTTCATTCTTCTGCACGTGGTTGTCCAATTTTCCCAACACTATTTGTTGAAGAGACTTTTTTTTTATATAAGATTTTGTTTGTTTATTTAACAGACAGAGATCACAAGTAGGCAGAGAGGCAGGCAGAGAGAGAGGAAGGGAAGCAGGCTCCCTCCCGAGCAGAGAGAGCCCAATGCAGGGCTCGATCCCAGGACCCTGGGATCATGACCTGAGCTGAAGGCAGAGGCTTTAACCCACTGAGCCACCCAGGCGCCCCAAGACTGTCTTTTTTCCACTGGATATTCTTTCCTGCTTTATCAAAGATTAGTTGATGATAGAGTTGAGGGTCCTTTTCTGGGTTTTCTATTCTGTTCCATTGATCTGTGTGTCTGTTTTTGTACCATTAAGTACCAAACTGTCTTAATGGTGACACCTTTGTAATAGAGCTTAAAGTGCAGAATTGTGATGCCATCATCTTCATTTTCTTTTTAAACATTCCCCTGGCTACTTGGAGTCTTTTCTGGTTCCATAAAAATTTTAGTATTATTTGTTCATTTCTGTGAAAAAAGTTGACGGTATTTTGATAGAGACTGTATTAAATGTGTAGATTGCTCTAGGTAGCATACACATTTTCACAATATTTGTTCTTCCAATCCATGAGCATAGAATGTTTTGCCATTTCTTCATGTCTTCCTCAGTTTCTTTCATGAGTACTTTATAGTTTTCTGTTGCTTCTTTGGTTAGATTTATTCCTAGGTATCTTATGGTTTTGGGTACAGGTGTAAGTGGCACTGACTGCTTAATAACTCTATCCCTACACTGTGAAGAGTTTTAATCAAGAAAGGATGCTGTACTTTGTCAAATGTTTTTTCTGCATCTATTGAGAGGATCACATGGTTCCTGTCCTTTCTTTTATTAATGTATTATATCACACTGATTGATTTGCAGATGTTGAACCAACCTTGCAGCCCAGGAATAAATCCCACTTTGTCATGGTGAATAATCCTTTTAATATACTGTTGGACCCTATTGCTAGTATTTTGGTGAGAAATTTTACATCCATGTTCATCAGGGATATTGATCTGTAATTCTTTTTGGTAGGGTCTTTATCTGGTTTGGGGACCAAGGTAATGCTGGCCTCATTGCTGAAACTCGTAACTGATGAAACTCATAAAATGAGTTTCAAAGTTTTCCTTCCATTTCTTTTTTTTTTGAAAGAGCTTTAGAAGAATAGGTATTAATTCTTTAAATGTTTGGCAGAATTCCCCTAGGAAGCCATCTGGCCCTGGGCTCTTTTTTTGTTAGGAGATTTTTGATTACTGCTTCAATTTCCTTACTGGTAATGGGTCTGTTCGTGTTTCCTGTTTTTTTCCTGGTTCAGGTTTTGGTAGTTTACATGTCTCTAGGAATGCATCCATTTCTTCCAGATTGTCTAATTTGCTGGCATATAGTACTGCTCATAATATGTTTGTATTTCTTCGGTGTTGCTTGTGATCTCTTCTCTTTCATTCATGATTTTATTGATCTGGGTCCTTTCTCTTTTCTTTTGTTAGTCTGGCCAGGGGGTTATCAATATGATTAATTCTTTCAAAGAACCAGCTCCTAGTTTCATTGATTTGTTCTACTGTTCTTTTGGTTTCTATTTCATTGATTTCTGCTCTGATCTTAGTTATTTCTCTTCTCCTGCAGGGTTCAGGCTTTATTTGCTGTTCTTTCTCCAGCTCCTTTAGATGTAGGGTTAGGCTATGTACTTGAGACCTTTCTACCTTTCTTGCTTCTTGAGAAAGGCTTTTATTGCAAATACCTCCCTCTTAGGACCGCTTTGCTGCATCCCCAAAATTTTGAAGTTTTATTTTCATTTTCATTTGTTTCCATGAATTTTTTTCAATTATTTAATTTCCCAGTTGACCCATTCATCCTTTAGTATGTCCATTCATCCTTTAGCCTCCACATATTTGACTTCTTTCCAACTTTCCTCTTCTGGTTGAGTTCGAGTTTCAAAGTGTCATGGTCCAAAATTATGCAGGGAATGATCCTAATCTTTTGATACTGGTTAAGACCTAATTTGTGACCCAGGATGTAATCTATTCTGGAGAATGTTCCATGTGCTCTAGAGAAGAATGTGCATTCTGTTGTTTTGGGATGGAATGTTCTGAAACTATCTGTGATGTCCATCTGGACCCATGTGTCAATTAAAACTATTTCCCTGCTGATCTTTTGCTTAGGTGATCTGTCCATTTCAGTGACGGGGTGTTTAAGTCCCCTACTAGCACTGTATTACTGTTGATGTGTTTCTTTGATTCTTGTTATTAACTGGCTTATATAAGTGGCTGCCCCCATGTTAGGGACATAAATATTTACTATTGTTAGATCTTCTTGTTGGATAGATCCTTTATGATATGGTGTCCTTCCTCATCTCTTATTAGTCTTCTGGTTTAAAACCTAATTTGTCTGATATAAGGATTGCCACCCCAGCTTTCTTTTGATGTCCATTAGCATGATAAACGGTTTTCTACCCCCTCACTTTAAATTTGGAGGTGTCTTTGGGTCTAAAATGAGTCTCCTGCAGACAGCATATTGATGGGTCTTGTTTTTTCATCCAATCTGATACTCTATGTCTTTTGATTGGGGCATTCGGTCCATTTACATTCAGGGTAACTATTGGAAGATACAAATTTAGCACCACTGTATTGCCTATAAGGTGACTATTACTGTATATTGTCTCTGTTCCTTTCTGGTCTATGTTACTTTTGGGCTCTTTCTGCTTAGAGGACCCCTTTCAATATTTCTTGTAGGGCTGGTTTGTTTATTGCAAATTTTTTTTTTAGTCTCTCTTTGTCCTGGAAGCTTTTTATCACTCCTTCTATTTTCTTTTTCTTTTTTTTTAAGATTTTATTTATTTATTTGACAGAGACACAATGAGAGGGGGAACAGAAGCAGAGGGAGTGGGAGAGGGAGAAGCGACTTCCTGCTGAGCAGGGAGTCTGATGCAGGGCTTGATCCCAGGACCCCAGGATCATGACCTAAGCCAAAGTCAGACACTTAACGACTGAGCTACCCAGGTGCCCCTCCTTCTACTTTCAATGACAGCCTAGCTGGACAAAATATTCTTGGCTGCATATTTTTCTTGTTTAGTACCCAACAATGTTATGTTTTTATAGAAGGACCAAAACTCTACATACTTCAGATTTCCTTAAACTCCTATTCTGCACTATTCAGGCAGATGGAAGGAGTTTCAGCTACTAGTGGCTTCAAAATATCAAAATTTTCTAACATCTGAACTCTACTTCCATGTCTGTTTTACTTACTACCCTTTTACTGAACACAAAAGAGAAAATGAGAGGCTAAGTAGTGTTGACAAGACAAAAAAAAAAAAAAAAAAAGAAACCAGCAACCTTGAAAACTATCAAAGAGGTTTTACAAAGCAGTTTTACACAGGGGTTTTACAGCCCACAGATACTATTTCTCTGCAGAAACATAAAACTTATGCAACAAATTATATAAAGTGTTTCCATATACCTAGGGAAGAATCTTAACCACAATGGAAAGGTTTTTATAATTTACTTGTATGTAGACCATCTAGATACTCTTATTTTTGTCCTTAGGCCCATGTTGCCACCACTAACTCAAAATGAAAAATATTTGCTAGAATGGGCCTCTAAGGATCCATGTTTCCTATAAATATATGCTTCCTACTCTGCTCTTGCACTGACAACCTACAGTAATAACCAACGAGCCAAACAGTTGAAAACTTAGAAGTAGTAGACATTTTCCCAATAACCAGAAGAGTCAAAATTCTGAAATACTTCAAATAATTTGAAATTAAACCAGCATGTACAAAACAACTGTCACTAGCCACTTCTCTCAACATCATCCAAAGTTAGGTGTTTCACATTAATGGATTCTCCAGCTAATTTATGTTTACCCTGTATGATTACCAAAATTATTTTCCATTCTACTGAATATAATGTAACTTTTTCTTTTTCTTTTTTTTTAAGATTTTATTTATTTATTTGACAGAGAGAAATTATAAGTACACTGAGAGGCAGGCAGAGAGAGAGAGAGAGAAGGAAGCAGGCTCAGGAGCCCGATGTGGGATTCGATCCCAGGACCCTGAGATCATGACCTGAGCCAAAGGCAGCGGCTTAACCCACTGAGCCACCCAGGCGCCCCTATAATGTAACTTTTTGAAAAGGCTGAAGTTACTGCTGCACTCGTATCAACTGCTGTCCTGCAATACAATGACACTGTTCCTGACTCTCAGGGTGTCCTGTATCTGCTTTTTTGCCAGACTGAGTTCTTACTTTGATAGCGTATCTCCCCTTCCCCCCAAATTTGCTGTTTTTAATCAGGAGGAAGAGGCAAATAAGTAATCAAGAATTAGAAAACCAGGGGCGCCTTGGTGGCTCAGTGGGTTAAAGCCTCTGCCTTCGGCTCAGGTCATGATCCCAGGGTCCTGGGATTGAGGCCCGCATCGGGGAATCTCTGCTCAGCAGGGAGCCTCCTTCCTCCTCTTTCTCTGGCTGCTTCTCTGTCTACTTGTGATCTCCGTCTGTCAAATAAATAAATAAAATCTTAAAAAAAAAATTAGAAAACCATATAAAATAGAATGCTGAGATAATCTGAAATGCTCTCCCGACATGAAAATGTGTGATGTAGTATATCAGATTTTATGATACCAATCTCTGCTGTTCAGGGTCCACTTCACTTACTTCCTGTTCTTGACTGACTGGGGGAAGAAAGAGACACACATGCAGGTGGAGTGAGGAGGGAACCAAGTGGTAAGAAAAAAAAAAGAATGTTCTTGAAACATTTAGACCAGAGTTCAAATCTTGGTTTTGCCACTTTCAAACCTTGAGGTTGTTACCTAAGGCTCTCTGACCCTAGGTTCCCTCATCAGCAAAATGGAGGTAATATTTAATCTGCAGGGCTGATGCAAGAATTTAAAGAGGTATGTGAAGTGGCAGAATACTCACACTCATGCAAACACTCAAATATTCTACCCTAATTATGTGAAGATAAACTTTGAATTATAACCACTTTTATAAAATAAAGTTAACCTAAAAAAATAATAAAATAAATACAATTAAGTTAATCTGACTTTTAACTTAGCTAAAACAAATACTGTCATCCTTTACAACTATACCACAATCCAAACTTGCTTTTAGCTGTCTCTGCTCCTATTAAGTATCTTCAGAAAAAAATATATTTTGCAATCTTTTAAAGATTTTATTTATTTATGTGACAGAGTGAGAGGGATCACAAGTAGGCAGAGAGGCAGGCAGAGGGGGGCAGGGAAGCAGGCTCCCTGCTGAGCAGAGAGTCCAATGTGGGACTCAATCCCAGGACTGTGAGATCATGACCTGAGCTAAAGGCAGAGGCTTAACCCACTGAGCCACCCAGGCACCCTTGCAACCTTTTAAAACAAAAGCTCTGAATGTTAAAAGACACATACTAATTGTATTCCTTGCAGAACCACATATGGATAGCATTTAGCAAGAATTTTCTAAGTAGTTGTCTGAATAATATACTATGTGCTAACATTTGCTATTTTAGTATTTTAAGTCACGTCTTTTAATCAGTTCCTCACTCAATATTGCTAATCTCTTCAAACAAATCCATACTCAATAAATCATCCTATGTTATAGTTCATCCAGTTATCACTCTCCAAATAGTGATGTCCAAGTGACCTTAATTAGTATTCTCATAAAAAAAACACCGCAAAAATCTAACACAAAGATATTTAGTATGAGACTTAACTAGAGACAGGAGCAGCTATACAGGAAAAGGGCACCTTCTTATAAATATAAAATTGAACACTCAGCCATAAACGTTATAGTGCATTAGCCATAAAATATACTATTTTAAAAAGTTTCTATGATCTAAACATGACAAAGAACAGAAAACTAAATGTTTATCTATTCACATGCTAGGATACTATTTAAGCTTTCTTCTGCTGCAAAAAATTAAGACTCAATTCACTGGCAAATAAAAGGATGTCGGAGGGAAGAAACCAATACAAGTACAGCAAATAAATGCTGAGCCAGGCACTTTATACATATTATCTCACGAAATCCTCCATACAATCTAGTGAATCAAGTACAAGTATTATATCCAAGTTAAAAATGCTGCCAGTGAGGCTCAAAGGAGTAAAGCACCTTGCTCAAAGATCTCTCCAATTCCAATGTTCATGTTCTCTCCAAAATGTAGATCACATTTCAATATACTTAAATTAATATGCCAACACACACTTCACCTTTCTCAAAATCCTACCAAGACTTTTACAAATAATAAATAAATAATAGTGGAATAAGTTAGTTCCAAATATGCCAATATGAAAGACCACCAACAGGTGAAAGGACAGTAAGCAAAGTGCAGAGCAATGACCCATCTGCTAAACATGAATAAACAGAAAGTTACATATGGGTATATAAATACTTTTCTGAACAGAACCACCAGAAGAGTCTTAAAGGCTATAAAAAATTTTTACCAAAAATCATTATACCCAAGTCTAACTGTAGAAATCTGTAACAGCAGCTCCTTAACCAGTAATAAATAAACCAAGCAGTCTATGTTACATCTGTAAGAAATCAAACTAGCTCATGATGGCATAAGTTTACCTGTAAAGACCAGACTTCATACCTTCTGAGGTAATGAAAATACTCTGCATTAAGTACAGGCACACATATATAATTTTTATCATACCTGTAATGAGTGGAACGTTTTGTATACTAACTCAAAACTTTTTGCATCAAACAGCAGATTTACAGAAGGTAACAACTTTAGTCTCTAAAAAAATTCCAATCCTAATTTTTTTTAAAAGATTTTATTTATCTATTTATTTGATAGAGAGAGAAAGTTAGTTCACAAGCAGGGAGAGAGGCAGGCAGAGAAGAGGGGAAGCAGGCTCCCCACTGAACAGAAAGCCCGATGTGGGGCTTGATCCCAGGACCCTGAGATCATGACCCGAGCCGAAGGCAGAGGCTTAACCCATTGAACCACCCAGGCTCCCCTCCAATCCTAATTTAATGAGATTTTCTTTTTTTTAAATAGTGGAAGCTGCACAGAAAAACAACAGAAATAATGCCATTAGACAATTAAACTAAAAACAAACATCACATTTTTCTAAGTAAATCACTGTTAAAAGTATCCCCCAAATAAGGAAAAGATATTGCAAATAAATCTTTAAAACACCATCTGCTCATTTAATAATACTTGCATTACACAACAGGTGCCAAGCACCACGGGACTGAGGGGTAAGCAAAACAGCCCCTACCCTTGCAAATTCAGTATGGGATGGGAAAGATAAAGTACATATAATCACAAAATGGTATCACAAATTAGAATTGTTGAACTCACTTAGACTGGTAAGTCCAATCAAACTCTGTTAACATTTTTTAATTAACATTTAAATAAACTTGAATCACTAAACTGTATACCTAATTAACATTACACTACAGCTTAACTGGAATTTAAATAAAAACAAACAAATGAGCTTTAAGACAGAAAAACTCAGCCAGAGAAAAGTCAAGGCAGCCTGGAATAGTGGTTAGGTGTGGGGTCCAAAGCTAGTCACTGGATCTGAACACCTAGGCTCTACTATTTAACAGATATCTGAATTTGATCACGTTATTAATCTGAATCTGTTTCTTATTTTTATTTATTTTCTTATTTTTAAAGATTTATTTCTTTGAGAGAGACAGAGCAGGTGGAGGGACAGAAGGAGAGGGAGAGAGTATCCTAAGCAGATTCCACACTAAGCACAGCCCCCAATGCAGGGCTTGATCTCATGAGCCTGAGATCAGGACCTGAGCTGAAACCAAGAGTCAGTTGCTTAACTGACTGAGCCACCCAGGTATCCTTTTTTCTTCATTTTAAAAAAGGGTTAATCATACTTTCATCATAAAGTTGTGAAACTTAAAAAAATAATAATAATTAATAATGTATTACACCTTGGTAAGTCTAGAATAAATAATAGCTATTCTATTACTGTCATTAGCAGCACTGGCAAAGGCCCAGAGAGGAAAAGAACTAGTGAGTGGTATCTGGGGGAAACAAGACATATGAATGGCTGAAATGCAGTGAATAATAGAGGAAAGGTAAGTAAGGAGCAAGACTTGAAGACTCTATTAGGTGCTCTATGTAATTCAGAAGTCTGTAGTCACACATAACATTAGTCCAAATTGAGATGTGTTATAATCATAAAATATACTTCAGATCTTGAAGACTTAGAATTAAAAAAAAAAAAAGGAAATGTATCTCACCTTTTTATGTCTACTTACATGTTGAAACGACATTCAGGACATACTGCGTTAAATAAAACATATTATTAAAATTACAATACCCAAAAGGTAAACAATGCAGTGTCCATCACCTGATGAATGGATAAACAAAACAGCAAATACGTGCAACAGAACAGCATTTCACCCTTAAAAAAGAAGGAAATTCTGACATCTGCTACAACATGGATGAAACCTGAGGACATTAACTGAAATCAGTCATAAAGGGAACAAATACTTATTCCATTTTTATGCAATACCTGGGTAGTCAAATTCAGAGAAGGAAAGTAGAATGCTTGTAGGGGCTGGTGGGAGGGGAAAGGGGTTACTGTTAATAGTTACAGTATCTCAGTTTTGCAAGATGAAAAGAATTCTAGGGATGGCTGAGGGTAATGGTTGCACAACAATGCAAAATGTATCCAATGCCACTGAACTGTACACTTAAGAATGGTTAAGATGGTAAATTTTATGTGTATCTTAAAATTAAAAGTTTTCACTTTTAAGTGAATATGAAACATTTAAATTACATAAGGCTTGCATTAAATTTCTATTATGTAGCACTGTATTTAAGCCATGGTAAAATTTTCCAGGGAGAAGAATTTTGAGTACCCATGTGACAAGATCTAGAACAGTTAGCTCTAATGCCTAAGGCAGAAGTCAGCAAACTTTCTGAAAAGGGCTAAAGAATAAATATTTTCAGTTCTGTGGGCCATATGGTCATTCTTTTTTCTTTTTTAATTTTTAATAAACATATAGTATCTTTTTATCCCCAGGGGTATAGGTCTGTGAATCACCAGGCTTACACACTTCACAGGACTCACCAAAGCACATACCCTCCCCAATGTCCATAACCCCGCCCCCCTTCTCTCAACCCCTCTCCCCCCAGCATATATGGTCATTCTTGAAAGCAGTCACAGATAATCAAGTAAGTGAATGGACATGGTGGATTTGGTCCACTATCATTGGCTGACCCCCACGCTAAAGCACTGTAATCAATGACTCCTGTTAGCTGAGACTGCTAGATTTTCAGGAATTTTGTAAGCCAGTTTAATATTGGTAGCTTATTATCTGCCATGGTAAGAGTACACCATGAAAATCACCAAACACTACAAATCAGTGCTATTTTTTCCTGAAAAAGAGGTTGATACACATTTACCAACACACCACTGACTGTACTTACTTCTTTCCTATGCATTTAATTAGCTGTCTGGGTGCCTGGGTGGGCTCAGTCTGTTAAGCACCCCACTGCTGATTACACGTCAGATCCTGAGTTCCAGCCCTGAGACAGGCTCTGCACTCGGCATGGAGTCTGCTTCAGATTGTCCCCCCTTCCCTACCCCTCACTCACACATATACTTTCTCTCTTAAATAAATAAAATCTTTAAAAAATAAGTAAAAAAATAAGATTATACTAGTTGTGAACCATCTTTGGAAAAATGGATAGTCATTTAACAGTCATCTGAATAACTGGCAGTTTTTATTAAATACACATTATTGTGCACAATGGTCTAGATTCACCTGTAAACAAATATTTACTGAACCCAAACTATGTGCTATGCTTTGGTAACATAATGATGAACAAAGATCATCTCTAGCAGAAGAAATAAGCATCAATCAAATAATCATATAAATAATGAACTTAAATTGTGATGAATTATAACCGAAAAACAGAGTGCTATAAGAAAATACAACAGGGAATCCCAATCTAGTCTAGACAATCAGGGATACTACTCTGAGAAAGGGACCTTTGCCCTGAGATTTAAGGTACAGGTAGGAAGGTGCAGAGTAGGACGCATTCCAGGTAGCAAGAACAAATGGCAAAGAAGTCCTGAGGCAGGAAAAAAAACTGTAACAACAGGTCAGGGAACTAAAAAGTCAATATGGCAAGACGTAAGTGACCAAGGAGGAAAGAACACATCAGAATGGAGAGAGAGCTGTAAGCATACAGGGCCTCAAAGCAAAGTATGTAAGTCTAAGATCAGTGGGGAGCTATTAGTTTTAAGGATAATATGATCTGATTAACATTCTTTAGAGATTGTTGTAGGAATGAATGTTAGGGGGGAGCAGTGAGGTAGGGAGACTCACCAGCAAGCTCCTATAGTTTCCAAGCAAGAGACAATGGCAACTTAGTGGAGTCAAACCTAAATCTTAAAAGTACCTACTTAATCTATTAAATTCTCAGAGCAATTTTTAGTCTCAGGACACCACTCTTAGAAATTTGAAACCCCAGGGGCACCTGGGTGGCTCAGTGGGTTAGGCCGCTGCCTTCGGCTCGGGTCATGATCTCAGGGTTCTGGGATCGAGTCCCGCATCGGGCTCTCTGCTCAGCAGGGAGCCTGCTTCCTCCTCTCTCTGCCTGCCTCTCTGCCTATTTGTGATCTCTGTCTGTCAAATAAATAAATAAAATCTTTAAAAAAAAAAAAGAAATTTGAAACCCCAGTTTTTGTTTATGAATGTGTATCTACTGACGTTTTTGCTATATTAAAAATTAAAACTGAGGCATCTTTAAAAACATGCATTTAAAAATAACAATAAACTCATTACATGTTAATATAAGTAACATTCTTATGAAAAGTAACTATATTTCCCCAGTGTGAAGAGTAGCACTGTTTTAAATTTTTGCACATCACTTTAGTCTAATGGAAGAGAACTGGATTTTCAAATCTGTCGCCGTATCTCACATTTTCACATGCTGTTGATTTTTGAGAGAACTAGAAAAACACAATGGAATTATTGTGAAAATAGTTTTGATCTCATGGTCCTCCTTGAAGGGGTTTGGGGACTCCCCCCCCAAAAAAAGCCACACTGAGTCATGTAATCACAATGAGATGCACTTTGCAATAACTAGGATGGCAATAATCAAAGACAGACAATAACAAGTGTTCCGGGGAATGTGGAGTAATTGGAATCCTCATGCACTGCTGGTGGGAATTTAAAATGGTGCCGTCACTTTGGAAAATAGTTTGGCAGTTCCTCAAAAAGTTAAACATAGAGTCACCACATGACCCAGCATTTCCACTCATAGGTACAAAGAAATACAAAAGTGTATGTCCACATGAAAATTTCTGAGTTATTCACAGAAACATTATTCAGACTGGTCAAAATGAAACAACCCAAATGATTAACAATCCACTGGCTGATGAATGGAGAAATAAAATGAGAAATATATCCATTCAATGGGATATTTTTCAGCAATAAAAAGAGCTGATCCATGCTACAACAACACAGATGAACCCTGAAAACATTACACTAAGTGAAAGAACATAATCACAGGTTTTCAAAATCCGTATTTTACACTTTCAGCACATTTCAAATCAATCCAACCACATTTTAAGTATTTGACAATCAGCTGTGGCTGGTAGTACCAAAGTGGACAGTGCATTTTAGATCCATCATAAAGTAGAAAGTTGGTGGTAATGATCATGACACACAGCAATCTCCCCTAGCAAGAAAAGGCTCAAATCTATGCAATACAGTATTTGTTATGTGTAAGTATGTTAATACTTTTCTAAAAGTTTCAAGCAATGAAAACATTTTCCGAAATTAGAATGTATGTTGCCTGAATATTTCAGATAACTGTATTTCAAATCTTACACTCTAACCAACAGAGCTATAAAATCCCAGAACAAGCTAGTTAGATATTACCTGGAAGCTCCCTTCTATTCTCTGCACTAATTTTAATGAACAGTGGACACACGCTACACCCCCACCCCAATCCCATTTTGGACTTCATCTCTCTTGTTGACACTTGGAAGTCCTCAAACTGTTTCCCATAGTAGATAATGAATAATTAATAGGGGGAAAAAAAGGTCTCCTACTCAGGGACTCTGTGCCAATACACACAACTTATCTGGGTTGTTTTTTTTTTTAATCTACTTACTTATATTATGAAAAACCCTATTTACAAAATCACCTTGAAACACAAACCGTTAAGTTTATATTCTAACCACCCTTAACTAGAAATTTAAACATTACTCAACTGACTGCTCAATCAAATAAATTTCACTTTAACTTCAAAGTGTTGTTATTATCAACTCCAAATAAGCAACACTAAATACCAACTGTATTAAGGTATCCTGTTTCTGCCTATTAGTTATATACACTCAAACAGAACCCGAGGATAAAATAAGAAAATTAGTTACCACCTTACAATGTATTTTATAAATGACCCAGAAAGCTTAATATAATTTCATCCAATCAATTATTAGAACATTCATATAAATACTATTTCAGTATAATGTACTAACAAAATTTACATTATACAGAAACCCATACTGAAAGAGGTTCTTAACTGTAGAATATGGAATTTGCTTATAAAATGTCTAAGCCTTCAGTATTTTCCTTCTCTAAGTCTTTTGCCTATCATACCCTCTTCATCTTAAAATTAGATAAAAATTTTCAGGACCAAATATTTCCCAATTTTTTACTCAGCATTTTTACTGAACATGGAATCTTAAAGTCATTAAATGTATATTAATGACAGATTTTACTCTGTAACAAATAGTTTAAATCAAACCATTTAATTAAAATTTAAGTTATAAAATGATATAATTTCTTGTGCAAGTCAAATTTACAAATCATCTGCCAATTGCTTTTCATACACTCCTATTTTTCCTGTATGTGTTTCCCTTAACAGACCCCACAGATAGTTCAACTTGTCTTCAGGTTCTTGGTGCTGTGTTACATGTTTTCTTTCTTTTTTTTTTTAAATCATGTTTTCTGCTTCAACAGAAAGCATTTTTCAGAATAAAAATTCAACTGCCATTAGAGTAAGTTGCTTTAGAAAAGCTTTAATTTAACAAATTTACTTTGGTTACAAAAGAGTAAGATTAAAACTTCCACAGACTTTAAATCTCTAAGGCCACCATCACAAAAAGCAAAAACAAACCAACCCTCACAGACAGAACATCTTAAAATGACTTAAATGAATTTTTCAACTTACAAAATATTTACTCTTTCTCCCTAATTTTTTACAATAAAGTGCTGAAAAGCAGGTAGGAAAGTAGAGACCTGAATCCTAGAAAGAAGATCCACAGGCTTAAAAGTTAGTATCGCTACACATATACTAGAAGAGCTAAAATGAAAAAAAGACAGACACTATCAAATGCTAGCAGGGATGTGGAGCAACAGGAACTCCCGTGCACTAGGTGGAACTTCAAGATGTTAGAATTCTTTTTTAAAACATAGTTTTTTATAGAACTAAGCCTATAGCTATCCTATCACCCAGTCATTGCACTTCCAAGTATTTAATAGGAGAAACACATCTGTCCAACAAAAATGTGTACAACAGTGTTCACAGCAACCAAGTGCAAGAAGCCCAGGTGGTCCTCAACAGGAGTACATTATCTATGGCATATTCATACAGTGGGAACCACAGCAAGAAGAAATTACTGGTATACACAAGAAAGAACCTCAAAAACATTACTCTGAGTGAAAAAACCTTTCCCAAAAGAGTACATACTCTCATCTCATTTATATGAAGTTCCAGAACAGACTAACAGTGAAAAACAAGAAGTCAGTGGTGGATGGAGGGGAGTGGGACTAAATCAACTGGGAAAGGTCAAAGGAGAACTTTCCAGTCAACTATAAAGTTCTGCAACTTTATAAAGCTTTGGATCATACAGGTGCATGTATTTGTGAAAAACATTTAATGGTGGTATATGCAACTCACTCTGAAATGCCTCCCAAAAAAGGAAACTAATATGTGATTAGTTGCGTGACAGAGCAAATACAGCAAAATGTCAATTGCAGGTGATGCACATGTGAATATTCACTGTATCACTCTTTCAACCTTCCTGTATGTTGAAAACAAAGATGTTAAAAGAAATTTTTATACAATTGAGAACACCCCCCCAAAATGTGATTCGGAAGGTGGTAAAAGTTTCTCCCGTGATGGTACACTCAATTTACTGCTTCACAAAACACACCACCTTTCAGAACTGAACTATATAAACCAATACTCCATTTACTATTCCTGTTCAAACTTACATGTACCTCTCAGGAATTGTTTCCTCACAGACTTCGCATTATTTTAGATCGTCAGAGATCAATTCAACAATTATGAAAAAATATCCTGGGATGTACATTCAACAATAAGCTAAAGCAAATTTGTTGAATTCTTCAAGATTCTTAACAGCCAAGTCTGTATACCTCAACAGCTTTTAAGTAGTACATTATTTGGCAATATTCTCCATTAACTCTAATTTTGTTCTCTTTTATTCGACTGCAATCGCTAGTATCTGCAAAACGTGGCTACCATCCCTCTAAAATCAAACAAAAACCTTCCCAATGACTGGCACCTCAGAGACGTGAGATAAATATGCGAAAAAGAAAACAGCAAGTCATCAATGAAAGTCGTCATCCACCTTTCCTCAAGCCTAGTACTATTAAGATGCGTCTGAAAACAATTTCTACGTCAGGGTTGTTTTTTTCTTGAAGACTGCAAGGTAGGATAAATTTCAGCCATCAAAACGGAAAACTAAATGTACACGTGCTCCTCGCCCCCAAATCTACCTTAACTCGCAAGCAGGTAGAAACAATGAGCAACCCCCCCCCCCTTTTTTAATTCATGAGACAAAACCACAAATGAGGCCAAAGCGAACCCTCGCCCCAGCCCAGCCTCCACCCCGCCCGGAGAGCCGCGGTGGTCCCTTTCCTTTGTGAGCAGCCGGAGGGAGGCGGCGGGGGGGCGGGGAGCTGGGGGAGGAGGCCGGTGGTCGGCGGACGCGGGAGCAGGAGGAGGGCGCGGAGGGAAGCGGCGTCGCCGCGTCCCACAAACAGGCCGCGGGGCCCCGCCACAAGCCTCTGCGGTGTCCCAAGGAGCACACCCAGGAACTTGGGTGTGATCTAATTCGAGAAGCAACCCGCGAGAGGGGCCGAGGGCACCTCGGGGGACGATCCCTTCCAGGCCCTTCCAAAACCGTCCCTCCTTCCACGGGCGGAGGTCCTGCCGCCACCCCCACCCCGGGCCCGAGGCCAGGGCGGCCCTCACCTGCTGGACGGAGCTATTCTCGGGCACAGCGAACTCCTCCTTCTCCTTCGGGGTCTTCACGGTGACTTTCATGATCTTGGGCTCCGCCGAGGCAGCGGCCGCGGGGGCGCCCGCACCTTCGGCCGCGGCGGCGCTGTCCTGGGAGCTCGGAGGGCCGCCGCTTTCACCACTCTCGGCCATGGCGGCGGCGGCGGTGACTCAGGCGCGCAGGAGGGAGCGGGCGAGCGAGGGGGAGCCAGCAGACGGCAGAGCCGGCCGGCCCGGGCAGCGGAGAATGCGCGGCACGCCGCCTCAGCGACAACGGGTGTAAGGCCGCCCTGGCAGGCGAGGGGCCGCGGAGCTCGGTGTGGGCTCCGGCGCAGGCCCGGCTCGGGCGCTCGGCAGCCGCCGTGTGTTCAGACGCCGCTCGGTCGCAGCGACATCCGCAGCCGCCGCCGCTCTTCCTCCTCCCCGCCCCTCCCCCCACGTCCCTCGGCCGGCGCCGCGCAGGGCACGCCGGGTAACTCGGCTGGCGGCGTCGCCGAGTCATGCCCGGCCGGCCCCGCGGCCACCTCCCGCCGCTTTTCTTTCCTTCTCCCGCTCCATTGTTCAGAGGGTGGGCGCAGCCGGAGTGGAGGACTAAAAGCAAAATGGGGCGGGAGAGATCAGTTCATTTCATTTCATCCCCTTCGCGAAAAAAATAAATTAGGGGGTTCTGGGAGGTGCTGTGACGGCGCGCTGTGATGACCTCACGACTAGCGAAATTACTAGAAAGGGGGCTCGACCACTGCGCGCTGCAGCCACCCATGCGCCTGCGCGGTGGTGGTCCAGTTCGCGTCCCCCACCCGGTGCAGACACCGCGGTGGCCTTGCCCTGCCCTTCCGCGCCCTCACGCTCGCGTCGCCTTTGCGAGCGCCCCGTACCCCGACGGCAGGGGAGTGAAAATGCTGGCGAGCTGTGCTGTGGCTTTAACATCCTTCCTTTTGCCTACTTGTAGGATTTTAAATGGTTGAGCCTATGGTCGGGTGCGCGGGAGTTGGAAGCTAAGTTAATGGAGGAACGATCTTCATCGTAACGAAGGAAAAATGGGCCGCAGACACCCTGCGCAATCCCGCGGAGTCATTGCTCCACGGCCACAGCGTCCCGCCCTCGGGTCAGCCCGGTCTGGTCTGGCGATCAGGCCACCTCTGTTGACAGTGGCCTCTCCTCCCGCTCTGACAGCCCTGCGCAGGCGTCCCGAATTCTCGGAACACTATCCATTAAAACATGTGGGACAGAAACGGTGAAAAAGAACTGCCCCCCAACCTGGGCCGTTTAATGTAGCCGAGGTGTTCATTTTATCCTCTATCGATCATCAAGTTACTGCCGCAGTTCAGACTTCAGGTGTCATTAAAGGCAGTTAGCTGTTCAAAAGTCGTTTTCAGTAAAGTATGGGCACAAATAAGAAATAAATTGATTATTTTTCCCCTGACAGTCCTGAATTTGAAATGACGTCATTTGCCTTTAAAGATGACTTGCAAGGAATAGAGAACCTAGGACATTAACTTTATTAATCAGTATTGCGCAAATGGGAACTGTGACAGCCCACTGTGACCCAAATATGCAAAGACACAGTCTGTATTTCTGTTTTTAAACAATCCAGCCCTGTTCTGGCAAAAAAATATTGTCCCATGAAGACTACTTTTTAGTAGAACCCCTTTGAAATCTGGGTGTAAGAGTTATGAAAGAATAAATTGCAATATAGACATTATTTGACATCAACGAGATTTGTGGCAGCATTGCTCAATAAGGTGACGAGATTACACAAGGTTCTCTGCTGAAGGATACACGTGGCTAAAGGGTGACTACTTGCGTGTGTCTAGCTGTGAGGTAATCACTACTTCTCAAGGTAGAAAGTTCCACCGTTGGACAACCAAGCATTATCTCTAACCCCGTTCTTATGAAATTGCTCTGTAATTATTTATGTCTTTTTTATTTATTTTTTTAAAGATTTTATTTATTTATTTTACAGAGAGAAATCACAAGTAGATGGAGAGGCAGGCAGAGAGAGAGAGAGAGGGAAGCAGGCTCTCCGCTGAGCAGAGAGCCCGATGCGGGACTCGATCCCAGGACTCCGAGATCATGACCTGAGCCGAAGGCAGCGGCTTAACCCACTGAGCCACCCAGGCGCCCCTTATTTATGTCTTTTTTAATTTCTAAAAAAAAAATATGTATGTGCACAATTTATGGCGATACAATTTATCTCTAAGTATACATGGTATATATACCCCTTTTTATTTTTATTTTTTTAAGATTTTTTTTTTTATGACAGAGACACAAGAGAGGGAACACAGGCACAGGGGAGCTGGAGAGGGAAAAGCAGGCTCCTCACTGAGCAGTGAACTGGATATGGGGCTCTGATCCAGGATGCTGGAATCATGACTTGAGCCTTAGGCAGACGTTTAATGACTGAGATGCCACTTTTTAGAAATAATCCTACCTTTTAAGGAACTGTTGGTAGTGGGGGGTCTAGATGGGGATAAACAAATTTCTGGAGAAGTCTAGATGATAAATATGTTAGGCTTTGCAGGGCCTACATTCTCTATCTCAAATAATCAGCTCTACCACAAACCAACCATAGACTACACATAAATGAATTAGTGGCGGTGTCCCAAAGCCACTTAAAAAACAGGCGTAGGATCTGAATGGAACCCCAGGGTCTACATGTCTACTTAAGGCATCTTCTTCTAAATTTTTTTTTCATTAAATGGTCAGTTGGAGAAAAATTACAGAAGCATATTTCATTCATTCTACAAACATCACTTGAGCACAACCAAATTCCAAATACTAGTTGAGAATACAAGACAAATAATACTTAGTCCCTGTCCTCAGAAAATCTAGAGGCTCTTTGGATGAGGAGAAGGAGAAGTAAAGGAGAGAGCAGTGACATGCTGGTAAACGTTTATTGATCAGATCCCAGAAAACAAGTTTTGATTCATAGCATTTGCCAATTTCCTTGAGGTAAATACTTGCAAAATAGCCCATCTCAAGCTACCATCTTGCTCACCAGAGTCCTGAAATTTTACCAGTCAGTTCTTACAAGCCAATACGAGCCAGATATCCAAATTTCAAGTACAATGGTAAAAGGTCATTGTTCACAAGGTAAAAGAATTCTTCCTTGACAAAGTGAGGCAATTAATTCAACCAACACGAATTTATTGAACACATTTTAATGCTGTGTCGAAGAACTTACAAAGCTTCAACACAAGGTATGTACACGTGTACTACACGTACACAAAAGCACTACAACACAAGGCAGTATACATGTCATGCCAAACAAGTGGTATAAATAACATTCATTTATCATGTTACTCCCCTACTCAAAATCCATCAGAAGTTCTGTGCTGCCTGGAAAATAAAGACCGACTTTCTTTCTTTTTTTTTTTTTTAAGATTTTATTTATTTATTTGACAGAGAGAGATCACAAGTAGGCAGAGAGGCAGGCAGAGAGAGAGAGAGAGGAGAAAACAGGCTCCCTGCTGAGCAGAGAGCCCGATGCGGGACTCGATCCCAGGACCCTGAGATCATGACCTGAGCCGAAGGCAGCGGCTTAACCCACTGAGCCACCCAGGCGCCCCTTATTTATGTCTTTTTTAATTTCTAAAAAAAAATATGTATGTGCACAATTTATGGCGATACAATTTATCTCTAAGTATACATGGTATATATACCCCTTTTTATTTTTATTTTTTTAAGATTTTTTTTTTTATGACAGAGACACAAGAGAGGGAACACAGGCACAGGGGAGCTGGAGAGGGAAAAGCAGGCTCCTCACTGAGCAGTGAACTGGATATGGGGCTCTGATCCAGGATGCTGGAATCATGACTTGAGCCTTAGGCAGACGTTTAATGACTGAGATGCCACTTTTTAGAAATAATCCTACCTTTTAAGGAACTGTTGGTAGTGGGGGGTCTAGATGGGGATAAACAAATTTCTGGAGAAGTCTAGATGATAAATATGTTAGGCTTTGCAGGGCCTACATTCTCTATCTCAAATAATCAGCTCTACCACAAACCAACCATAGACTACACATAAATGAATTAGTGGCGGTGTCCCAAAGCCACTTAAAAAACAGGCGTAGGATCTGAATGGAACCCCAGGGTCTACATGTCTACTTAAGGCATCTTCTTCTAAATTTTTTTTTCATTAAATGGTCAGTTGGAGAAAAATTACAGAAGCATATTTCATTCATTCTACAAACATCACTTGAGCACAACCAAATTCCAAATACTAGTTGAGAATACAAGACAAATAATACTTAGTCCCTGTCCTCAGAAAATCTAGAGGCTCTTTGGATGAGGAGAAGGAGAAGTAAAGGAGAGAGCAGTGACATGCTGGTAAACGTTTATTGATCAGATCCCAGAAAACAAGTTTTGATTCATAGCATTTGCCAATTTCCTTGAGGTAAATACTTGCAAAATAGCCCATCTCAAGCTACCATCTTGCTCACCAGAGTCCTGAAATTTTACCAGTCAGTTCTTACAAGCCAATACGAGCCAGATATCCAAATTTCAAGTACAATGGTAAAAGGTCATTGTTCACAAGGTAAAAGAATTCTTCCTTGACAAAGTGAGGCAATTAATTCAACCAACACGAATTTATTGAACACATTTTAATGCTGTGTCGAAGAACTTACAAAGCTTCAACACAAGGTATGTACACGTGTACTACACGTACACAAAAGCACTACAACACAAGGCAGTATACATGTCATGCCAAACAAGTGGTATAAATAACATTCATTTATCATGTTACTCCCCTACTCAAAATCCATCAGAAGTTCTGTGCTGCCTGGAAAATAAAGACCGACTTTCTTTCTTTTTTTTTTTTTTAAGATTTTATTTATTTATTTGACAGAGAGAGATCACAAGTAGGCAGAGAGGCAGGCAGAGAGAGAGAGAGAGGAGAAAACAGGCTCCCTACTGAGCAGAGAGCCCGATGCGGGACTCGATCCCAGGACCCTGAGATCATGACCTGAGCCGAAGGCAGCGGCTTAACCCACTGAGCCACCCAGGCGCCCAAGACCAACTTTCTTAACTAGAAATTCAAGTTCATTCCTGGTCGGACTTGCAAGTTTTATTCCCATTACCCTATAGATACACTCCACTGCAGTCCTACATATTTAGAAGCCCTCATACATTATACTTTCCTCACCTCTGGTCATTCCTTCAAGTCATCTCACACACACACACACACACAGAGTGCCCATTATTGCTGCCCCCTCTCTAACACACCTTGAACACCCACACCTATGGAATCAATTTTTTTCTTTGATCCCCCGTCATAATTATTAGAACAATTTACCTAACAATTCATCACCTGTAACATAGTTTCTATTATCTAAAACTATTCTTCTGCCACCAGTATAGCTCACACCCTTATTAACTCTGGCCTAGATTACAACCATAACATCCTACAGAAGTTCTTCTGCCTCAGGGTAAAGCCTCCTTCCTCAAAATTGTCTCCTCTTGTTGCCAACTTATCCTTCTATAGCTAAGCTTTGGTTATGACACTTAGAAATTTTTCATGAGCTCTCACCAAAGTTTTAGAACAATATCTAAACTTCGGGGTACGGTCTCCAGGCCCTCTCTGAACAAAAGACATTGTTTCTCCTTCATCTCTTACCCCCAACCAAATGGGTCCCCCAAGCTCTCCAAGCCTATCCTGCACTTTCCTGCCTTAAGTCTTCAATGCAACATTTCACTACAAGTAGATTCTTTCCTCTCACGTTGACTCCATTGTTTTATCTACCTGTCAAGCTTCACCTAAAATGTGACTTTCCCTAACAATTTTTTCCTGATAACCTTTTTGATCAGAAATTGTCTCGAAACACTCCATATTTTCATATAGCTTTATTACCTTTTTGGTATCATGCCTTGTATTACACTTAATTGTGTGCATATCACCTTTGTTAGACAAGGTCCTTGAAAACAGGGATTAAGTCTTAATCATTATATGTATCCCCCAGTGCCCAAACTAACTTGGCATGAGAGCATTTACTTTTGAACTGAAGTGTTGAATTTTCATGTTTCTACTAGAAAGGAAATTCATTTGAATCAATAGATCATTTTATACCCAAGGTTTATGGCATAGTGACAGATAGAAAGATAATAGATTTGTACCTACACCCCTTGAAACTTATTTGCTTTGCAATAAGTTCAGAGGAAGGAAACATTACTTATTCCTGCTTGGGGTGAGGGAGGGGAAGGTGGGTGAGTCAGAGAAGAATTCTTAAGGAAATGATTGGAGCCAGGCCTTACGGAATGGGTATGATTTTGTTAAGCTTGTGAACAGGCAACATCGTGATGCAATGGTGAGAAATAGAAATTCTGCTCGAGACGAGCCTGGGTGGCTCAGTCATTAAGCCTCTGGCTTTGGCTCCAGTTATGATCCCAGGGTCCTGGGATCGAGCCCCGCATCAGAATCCCTGCTCAGGGGGAGCCTTCTTCTCCCACTCCCCCTGCTTGTGCATGCGTGCTCTCTCTCTCTCTCTCTCTGTCAAATAAATAAGTAAATAAACAAATAAAATCTTAAAAAAAGAAAGAAAAAGAAATTCTGCTAGAGCACTGATCTAAAGTGTGGTCCACAGCTTAGGAACAGTCCACAAAGTACCTTTGGGGGTACTTCAAAATCAAAGAGAATAGGCTAAACCATTCAATAAGTTTCTGAGCCTTGGGGCTGTGGAAGAGGTGGTAGTGATGAGAGGAGCTTACCTTATTAATTCACCACCTGAAACTAGACCACTGGATGGAATGCTCCCACCACAAGCTCTGAACAAAGGTTGCAAAGTAGGAGCCCATGGCTCTGCGTGGCGCTGCAGAACATACAAGAGCAAAGAAAGGGCCTGCAGCACACAAAAGAAGGAGATATGGCAAGCCTCTCAAGAATCCACCTGTGATCCTTATTTTGTTCTAGTCTCACTACATTTTTACTTTTTATTTTGAAATAATGATAGCCTCACAGGAAGTTGCACAAATAGTACAGAGACCCAGATACCCTTCACCCAACTTTCCCCAGTGGTGACATCTTAACCTGTTGCCTATGATCAAACTAGGAGATTGACGTCAACTAGACTGCATGCCTTATTCAGTTTGCGCCATGATTTTTAACCTGTATTCATTTGTGTACAGGTGTGTGTTTGTGTGGCTCTCTCCAGTTTAATCCAATGTATAGTTTTGGGTAACCATAACCACAGTCAAGACACAGAATAATTCTACCAACCAGTAGAACTTTCTAAAATTTTAACTTTAATTGTTTTTATTTTAACTTTTTTTTTTTTTACAGTAATCTCTGTCCCCAATGTGGGGCTCAAACTCATGACTCTGAGGTCAAGAGTTGCATGCTCTACTGACTGAGCCAACCAGGCCCTGTTTCTTAACCTTCTTGTATAGCAGGTTTTCTCAAACTTGACACCACTGACATTTAGGGTCAGATAATGCTTTGTTGTGGGGGCTTCCTGTGCATTTAGCAGCATCTCTGACCTCTACTCATTAAATGCCAGTAGTGCCCCCAGCCCATCCCACCCCTAGCATGAGAATCAAATGACTCTAAATTCTGCCTAATGTCTCCAGGAGATAAAACTGCCCCTAGTTGAGAACCACTGCTGTACAAAGAACCATATTTCACTACAAAGTCTCTTTAATTCTGAGTCACTTTAATAGTCATGATAAACCCTTATGGATTTTCCCCCAATATGGGTATTTCCAGGATTCCATTATGAACTTGAATTTAACCGCAGTTGTTTCTTTTCACCTACTCAGTTCTTATCAGTAGTCTGTAATTTCCCAGGGCCTTATGAAAATGTCTAAAAATATTCTAGGACTATTCTTCTTTGACCTCTCTTATGAACAGGTACTACTGATATCCTGACTCACCGTCCCTAGCGCAAGCATTGACTATCTTACAAAAGTGGTAAGACTGGTTCTCCTGGAAACATATAAATACAACAATAAATATTTTTATAATTAGACAGACTCAAGCTGAGCTTTATTCTGTATAGAATTCCAAGCCCAGTGATTTCTTTTCAGAAGACAACTTTACTCACACATAAAAGTATTTTGAATGGGTTTCCTGACCTTTAGGAGGTTACATTACATGTAGAGTCTGCCCTTGTGTTGCATAAACCAAGTAAAGGAACCATGGGGAAATTTTAGGTGCTCTCTGTAGGTTAAAGTGTGTAAAACCTACTTCATGAAGCAAATCATTTAGGAATTCCAGAGGATAAAATGCTTCTGGGGAACAGAAATTCTTCTGGGTGTTGGAGAGTTTTGTAGCACTCAAGAAGTTAACCTGTTGACAGGCACCTTGATGGCTCAGTTGCTTAAGTGTCTGCCTTTGGCTCAAATCATGATCCTGGAGTTCTGCTCAGTGGGAAACCTGCTTATCTCCCTGTCCTATGCTCTCCACCCCCCCCCCCCAATGCTCTCTCTCTCAAGTAAATAAATAAAATCTTAAAAAAAAAAAAAAGAAGTTAACCTGTCAAGATATTTTATACAGGAAGCTGAGAGGTGTTTTTTTTAAAGTGTATAATCTTCTCATCATTCTATTTCATCCAAATAGTTCTTACAAACTTAGTTTCCAAACGGGTTAAAAGTGAAGACAGAACAACGCTGTGGGTTATCTGAGTTGTTTCTATCATCTATCAAGTACTGTGAACAGTCTGATATTTTTCCCTATTACAAGCTAACAGTTTCAGGAATGCTGGCAAGAAGATATAAGACTCCTAGATCAGAAATAAAATACTTTGTTACTAACAGCAGTAACAGTAGCCAGTGTGTCAGCATTTTCTTGCACCAGTTCCCCAAGCCCTAACTTCTGCAGAAGGATACAGAGGGGGCCAATGACACCTGTGCACACAGTGGGTTGCATTCTAAGAGAGGAACCCCAAACTTGGGGAACTTGGATCTGCTAAGTGGGCAGTAAACCTGCAGACCTTTGCTCTGTGGGGAGATCTGATAGCTTCAAAGATGTTCACCATACAAATATCTTTGAAAAACAAGTCCAGAACAAAGGCAGTTTTCTATTGTAGCTATGACCAATAACCACAAATTCAGTGGCTTGAAACAAGAAAGATTTGTTATTTTACAATTCTGGAGGTCAGAAGTCCAAAGCGGATCTTTCTTTTTCTTTTTCTCCCCAGTTTTATTGAGATAGAACTGACATATTGTATAAATTTAAGGTGTAAAACATGGTTTGATGTATGCATATACTGCACAATGACTACCATAAGATTAATACCCTCGTCTCACATAGTTACATTTGTTCTTTTTGATTAGAAGTTTTTTTTGTTTGTTTGTTTTTTAAAGATTTTATTTATTTGAAAGAGAGAGCGAGCGAGAGTGAGCACAGGCAGACAGAGTGGAAGGCAGAGTCAGACAGAGAAGCAGGCTCCCTGCGGAGCAAGGAGCCCGATGTGGGACTCGATCCCAGGATGCTGGGATCATGACCCGAGCCGAAGGCAGCTGCTTAGCCAACTGAGCCAGCCAGGCGTCCCTTGATTAGAAGTTTTGAGATATACTCTTAGTAACCTTCACACATTCAATATGGTATTGTTAACTACAGTCATGATGCTGTACCTGACATCCCCAGAGTTTAATCTTACACCTGAAAGTGTGTACCATTTTGTTTTCATTTTTTGTCATTGTCTTGTCTAAATTCAAGCTAGTTAACATATTGTGTATTATTAATTTCAGGGTAGAATATAGTGATTCATCAGTTGTATATAATACTCAGTGCTCATTATTACATAAACCAAGCGCCCTCCTTAATGCCCTTCACCCAATTACCCCAGCTCCCCACCCTCCCAAATCCCCTTTCCTCCAAAATGAATCTAAAGGGCAAAAATCAGAGGCTGTGTTCCTTCTGAAGGCTCTAGAGGAGAATCTGTTCCTTGCCGTTTTCAGCCTGTAGAGAGAGTTCCTGTTCTTTGGCTTGGGACCAAGTTTCTCCAATCTCCACTTCCATTGTCAATCTCTGACTTTCCTGACCCCCTCTCTTACTTATAAGGATGCTTGTGATGACATTGCCCATCCCAGATAATCCAGGATAATTTCCCTATCTCAGGACCCTAACCACAGCTGTAGAATGCCTTTTGTGTTTCAAATGACAGATTCATAGGTTCCAGGGATTAGCATGTGTACATCCTGGGAGAGCCCTTATTCTGCCCACCCCATGCAGCGAGTGACTATATTCCCAATATGTGCAGAAGTAGGAAAGACCCACGAAGAATTATCTCCTGGGAATATCTAGCTCTTGTTTCTACACTTTCTTGGCTTCTGGCAAACTTTCCCATGAGTATGCCACTCTGTTCATCATTCTGATTAAACTGCCCACCAGAAGCTGGGGGTAAAACCCATTCAATTTGTTTCATACAGCCCTTAATAAAGCTAATATCAACAGGATTCTAAGTAGCAGGATGAGGCCAGCCGTTAGTAATTGTACTCCTCACGGGTCCAGACCAAATCAACTGAACTAATCCCATAAACCAACAAGGTCTACTTTGGCTGCCTCCTAGATACTTTTCTGTATTGACTTTTCCCCTTGGCCCAAGGTCATTAATCTAGGTAAAGCAGGTGCATTAGCAATTGTATGTCCTTCGCTGTGGCCCACAAGGAGGAAATCTAGGGCATTTATATGAATGATAAAGCTTACTTGAATGCCTTCCAGGGCAATGGGAAACATTGATCTCTTCAGCTAAAGTCAGGACAAATTTTATACCACTGCCTCTAATTGGGTGGTTGGTTCTCATCATACAAATAACTGCATGCAGGTCGCATACAAACAGCAAGTCATCCCTCGGAGAAACTCATCCAAGTTGTTAAGGGCAGCATCATTTGGGAGAGTTCTCCCTGTTATCTCTCTAGGGCTCTGGGATCTACTAATAGTATTTTCTTAAACACTTGAAGTTCTCTTATGACCACGCCCAAGGTGCAAGCCACTGTTGTTTTCAAGAGGAAGCAAGTTAACTCCTGACTTCCACATAAAAAGCCCAGTCCTGGGTGCTCACAAGCTGCACCCGCCCCCCTCCCAGTTGCGATTTACATCAGTTGGGGGGCACAGGTTGACAGTGTCTTCATGGTGGCCTCTCAGCCAGTTGGTAGGCCTTTGGGTTCCTCGATCTGCTTGAATTGAGCCTAGTCCTTATTTACAGAGTCTAGTCGAAACTGTTTGTCCAGGTGGCATTCATTCAGTCCACAGGACTAGTGAAGGCTCCAGGAATGCGAGTGGGAAAGATATCCAGAGATACTGACAATAATTTGCATGAAAGGTTCAGGGGCTGAGCCGTTCCCTGCCATTTTCAATCAGCCTCTTATTAAATCCATGGAGAACGGTGATCAGTTGTGGTCAGAGCTATCTGGTGGGGTACAGCAGACCCAACAGTCAATTAAACTTGGTATTGGCTCAGGGGAACCTTACCTGAGTGCTTTCCTTTATGAGGAAAGGTCCAGGGGTAGCTTGGCAATATGGAGGATTATTAATGTCTCTCCCTCTCCTGTGCTTCCCAAGGTCCAAGATGTTCTTTTCCCTGGTGTTGGGATTGCTTACTTCCGCCACCAAAATACCAGTGTTTCCCCTTTGACTTTTTCCCCTTTGACTTTTTCCCCAGCCATCTCCCACTTACACCCAGACCTAGTGTCCAGATGGTAAGATGCAAAAGGGATGAGGACATTTTTCTAAAACTTATGGAGACCCATTATGTTCCATGTGGTCCCTCACAGGCCACTAGAAGGGAACACGGAGAGACTCTGCTCAGCTATGTAGTTATTATCTCTATGCACTAGGTCCTATCAGTCCAACAGGAGAATCCAGGTAGCTGACATAGAATTAACTTTAAATCCCTTAGGCCCCCATCCAGAAGGGGGGCGGTTACCAAGAGGTACCACCAACTTGGTGCCACCAAGAGTGTGTACCAACCAGGCCAGTCTGCAGTTGCCATTAGGGGAAAGGGAAGCGGCAGGCCCAAGAATGCCCCGGGGAGACTGCTGGATTTTCAAAGTCCTTGTGTGAACTCCTCACCCCACCCATTTGTCCTTCTTGTAATCTAGGGAGTGGCCAAGAGGAGATACTTCCTTTCTGTGGACAGCCACATCCAGTGACCAAAATATCCCAGCTAATGTCTATGAACTAGGAGAAGGCGAGGGATAGCGAGTAAGAAATCTTTTTGAGTTAATTTCTGAAGTGAACTGTTCCAACACTCGACACTACCAGATGCCTGTGATTAGCAGAAAGCATGGGAAGTCCATTAAGTACCTTGGCCATTAGCCCGTCATTGAGTGGCTTTTGCAATAAAAAGTACACCATTTTCGGGCTGCAAACAGTCCAGAAAGCCTAACACGTGACACAGATTAGCTTCAAGGACCACATGATGTGAGTTGAGTCAGTCAATTGGACTGGAGCAGTAACACTGAAGCTCAAACAGGTCCAAGGCAGGGAGGCGCCCCTGGTGGCCTGGGGAGAGGATCACACGGCTAAGAAATCCGGGAGTAGGCAGGGCCGCACTCTCGCAGGGTGGCCTCCTTTGCTGAGAAACAAATGTGTCACCTTTTGTCAGGGGTCCTGGTATGGCAGGCAGTGGTAAGGTAGTTTCTCTTTGCATGAGAAACATTAATTCCTATACTCTGCACCCAGTCTATGACTGGTGCAGACTGTGCCCAGCACAGTGACAGATGCAGATGGCAGTGGTGGTTAGGGCAGCACAAAGCTCTGCCAGAAGCTGGACTCTAGGCAGTCTCCTCAAAATGGGCCCTTCCAGGGACATCTCCATGAAAGACGCATGTGGTTGGCTCCACAGCTGTCATTTGTTTCCATAGTTCATGTCCCCAAAGAGGAGGAATCTATTCCATCTGCCAGTCTGTGGCTTTCCAAGTTCAAACCAAAGAGCCAGACCATTGGCAACAGCCCAAGAGTCAATAGGGCAGAAATAGAGGGGCCTTGAATTCTGCCCACTGAGGGTCCCACTTTTGGTTCTACACGTTGACTTGACTTGAACGGCTGTTACAGTTCTGAAACTACAGCCAAACCATCAGTGAATCAAACCCAGGCATGCAGGGGGAACTGTGGATCGAGAGTTCCATTGAACCAGTGGTTTTGCTTCTAGCAGAGAAGTCAAAGGGAGGAGAAGGCAAGGATAGAGCTTCTCTTAGGGGGTAGCTCCCAGTTGTTCATATAAAGCCAAGGTGACACAAGGGCCAGAGCAGGCGCAGTCTGGGATATGCCATTTCCATCTGACAAGCAAGACTTACCGAGGCTTTCTCACTTGGACAGTCATTCAATCCAAGCTGACCCACCCCAAAATAGGAGTATCAAGCTGCCAGTTGCAAGACCTTTACCAGTCAGGCCCTCAGTTGCAACAAGAGCTCAGTAGCTGCTCTTCAAAAGGGGTGGGGTGTACGCAGTAGCTGGGTTAGGGAGGCTGGGTCCCAAAGCCCTCGCTGGCACCTCTGGCAAGAGGAAGCTCTGATTGGCAAGATCATCAGACCCATGGACTTGTAGCTCAAACTGTGGAGCCTCAAAGGTACTAGCATTTCCCTGAGTGATTGCTCTCCCTAGTCAGGAGAATCTTGCCTGGAACTTACAGGAGAGGAACTCAAGCACCTGCTCATCAATTCCCATAGACATTCAGATGTAAAACTAACGACAATAACACTTTTGAACTGCCTGGAGTGCCCCAGCTGCAGGGTCCTGGTAGTCTCTCTCCCCAGAGGAAGCCTGCCCGAATCCTATTGGCTGAGTCCACATGCCAGGTCTCTGTGGAACTGTTAGAACGGTGGCTTGGGCATGTGTCTCCAGCACAGCCACACGGGGTGAGTTTCTCTCCTCCCCAAAGTTGCCCAGCATACTTGTTGGCTGCATAGACCTTTGGTTCCCCTTGGTGACAGGGCAAACTTGGGGCTCTCCTAATCATCTTTCCCTTAAAGCAGCAGAGGCTGGCACACAGGCAGAAGGAGGGATGTAAGGGGCATGTAAGGAGGGTGACTGCATGCTGGAAGCGAGGTGCCTTGACTGTGGGAAGTGCAGTGGTTGATTGCAGCTTAACCAGACTTCCAATGTTATCCCTGTGGCCCAGTGTTAAGCAGCAGAGCCAGCATTCGCTCACATGATTCCAGCTTCAGGAGCCACTGAAGTGGTCAGGCCACTGCCATGTTTCCCAGCTGTGGCTGGGGTTTGTGTCCCATGGCAGATGACCTTTTTTGAGAAGTCCTCCTTAATCTGAGGCATCTCCTGCCTGTTATTGAAATAACATCTCTCAAATTCAATGTCAATAGTAGGGGAAATTTTTCCATGATGGAAGGGCGGACTGTAAGAGTTTATCTATGTTTCTTTGGGTCTGTTTCTCAATCTTTGGGGGGTTACCTCATCAGAAGCTTTTGATCTTGATGAAGTCCCAAAAGTTCATTTTCGCTTTTGTTTCCTTTGCCTTTGGAGACATATCTTGAAAGAAGCTGCTGTGGCTGATATCAAAGAGGTTACTGCCTATCTCCTCTAGGATTCTGATGGATTCCTGTCTCACGTTGGGTTACGTCATCAGCATCGTAAACTCAATGTGGGGCGTAGAAAATAGTTAAATAGTTAAATTCTTTCCCACAAGAATTAGTTGGCCTCAGAAAAAGCTGAGAAGGCTAACCCTCCTTGTAACAGTTTGGATTGTAAGTACACACACACACACACACACACACAAAACAACAAGAACTCTGACCCTACTGTCATCTCTGAAAAGATATAAGATTAACATGATAGACTTAAGGGAAAGACAGCTTAGCAGCTGCCTTTTTAAAAAACTTATTTATTTATTTATTTATTTATTTATTCATTCATTCATTCATTCATTCATTTAATAATCTCTATGCCCAGCATGGGCTTCCCAACTCATGACCCCAAGATCAAGAGTCATACTGAGTCCAACTGAGCCAGTCAGGCGTCCCAGCTGGTGCCATTCTTAAGAAGCATTGTAGGCCTACTCCCTCATCTCCCAAGCCAATCAGTTGAAGTTCTAAAAATTCTAAAAATTTTCTGGGTTTCTGCCCATAGCAGTTGTGAATCTCCCTTTCATGTTCACTGCTACATGTCTCTGTCACTGCTTTCTGAATCACCCTTCTGAGTCATACCATCAGGCTTTAAAACCTAAGACTTTGCAGAGATGAAGGCAATGTTCAGCTAAATGATGACCAGTAGGTACACCGTCAACACAGCCCAAAACGCACAATCTGGATTTTCTGAATTCTTAGTAGACAAACACTCGCTAGCTCGTTGAAGGGTGCCGCATCCCACAGCCACCTGCACCTCACTTCAGAAAAGTTAGAGTTTTCCATTTAGTCAAAAGACTGAATAAGTAATACTTTTGAGTCTCTGATTAATATAAGAGCAATAAAACCATAGGAACCTTTATTAAATAGTTCGAGGGAGCCAGGACAAAAAGAAAAAAATTTTCCATTAAATACTGATGACATTAGACCCAAATAGCCTGATAATTTGAAATAGGGAAACTGCCTCTGTGATTTCACCTCCAAAGATCAGAGGACAGTTTTATTCTCTCCTGGGTGAGCAATTGGAGGTAGAAATCAACTGTTGAGCAAACACAACTGAAGAGGGGGTTATTACTTCAATGATTTTTCTTTTTCCTATTAGCAAAGCTATCAGAAGGGGGCGGGGGCTTGGTTCAATGCATGTCATGTTCTGTTTGTTCTATTTTCCATCCTGCAGTTGCTTGTTTTTTGAGTTTTACTTCAGTTAAATTCTCTTGTTTGAGCTGCTTTCTTGTTTAAGGCTCAGGAGGCACTAGACTGTCTTGACAGAGTTGTTTGTCAAACACATTAGGCTTCCCTAAAGAAAAAGTTAATGAAGAAAGTTTATATTCAGAACTCTCGTTCTGAGAGAGTTCTGAGAGAGAGAGAGAGTGAGAGAGAGAGAAACCTAGTTTCTTCTTAGAAGGATTTATTTATTTATTTATTTTTTAAAAAGATTTTATTTATTTATTTGACAGACAGAGATCACAAGTAGGCAGAGAGGCAGGCAGAGAGAGAGAGAGAGAAAGAGGGAAGCAGGTTTCCTGCGGAGCAGAGAGCCCGATGCAGGGCTTGATCCCAGGACCCTGAGATCATGACCCGAGCCGAAGGCAGCAGCCCAAACCACTGAGCCACCCAGGCGCCCCTCTTAGAAGGATTTAAATAGTTATTTTTATTTAAGGGGCTGGGATCTAGGATCCTTTTCATTTTCTTGCATACCATGAACTTCCTTGTGCAGAGTATTTAAACAAGAGATACTTGCAAACAGCATCCGTTTTTTACTAATTTTGTATCACAAAATTAGTAAAAAAATACATATAGTACATATAAAAAGTGCATTATAGGGGCACCTGGGTGGCTCAGTGGGCTAGAGCCTCTGCCTTCAGCTCAGGTCATGATCTCAGGGTCCTGGGATCAAGCCCCACATTGGGCTCTCTGCTCGGCAGGGAGCCTGCTTCCTCCTCTCTCTGCCTGCCTCTCTGCCTACTTGTGGTCTCTGTCAAATAAATAAATAAAATCTAAAAAAAAAAAAAATCATTAAAAAAAAAGTAAAGTGCAAGTGCATGATATATACATGTATGTGTATATATATGCATGTGTGTGTACACACACACACACGTTAACCATATTTACATAGAGATATAATTATATCCAAGATCAGTAAATAGAATATTCTCAGCACCCCGGAAGACTCCACTAACTGTATGTCTTCCTATCATAATCTTCTCCCATCTGCTAGAGATAATAAAGTGACTTTCAGGATAATCATTTGATTTTATGTTTTTATCTCCTAAAATAATATGCAATGAAGTTAATTTTGCCAACTTTCAAATTTCCTTTGCATAAATGCATACTATTTGTATTCTTTTCGGTCTTCCTTCTCTCATTTGGTATTACATTTGTAAGATCCACCCATTGTATTGTTCTCTATATGTGGAGGGGCTTGTTAATCCATCTTAGATGGACACGCCCCCCCCGTTTTTTTCCTATTATAAACAATGCTCTTGTCAATATCCTTATACATATAAAACATAAGGTTCTCCAAGATATATATACTTATGGGAGGAACTGTTGGGTTATGGGGTCTGTGAGTCTTCAGCGTTGCCAAATAACGCCAAAAGATCTTCCAAAGTGGTCATGACAATTTACACTCCTACCAGCTTTGTATGAGAACTTCAATTGACCCCAAATTTCACCAACTATTGGTATTATCAGACCTTTACACTTCTGCCATTTTGGTAGTGGAATGGCTTCTCTTTGTGGTTGAAATTGTGGTTGGAATGTAAATTTTCATATTTTTATTGGCCATTTAGATTTCTCTTTATGTAGAGAGCCTGATATTCTTTTGCCTATATTTTTCTGTTTGGTTTTAACAATCTGCCGGCTATATAATTGTGATTTCAATTTTTATTTCCCTTATTATTAGTAAAGCTAATCACTTTTTTGTATGTTTGCTGGCCATTTGGATTTCCTCTTCTGTGAAGTAGCTGTTCAAGACTCTTGCCTATTTTGAAATCTCAGTCTTTTGTCAGTTATATATATATTTCAAATAGCTTTCCACAATCAGTTATTTGCTTTTTTACTCTTCATACTATGCGTTCATGAAAAGAGGTACTTTTAACTTAAGATAGTTGATCTTTTCCTTTATGACTAGCGCTTTTGCACTTTTTTCAGACTTTGAGGTTATGAAAGTATTCTCCTACATTATGATATTAGTTCCTAGAGCTGCCATAACAAATTGCCACAAGCTGGGTGGCTTTAACCAACAAAAATTCATTTTCCCACAGTTCCGGAGGCGAGAAGACTGAAATTAAGGTGTTGGTAGTGTTGGTTTCTTCCGGAGGCTCTGTAAAGGGAATCTGTCCCATGCTTCCATGCCAGCCAACTCTCGGCTTGCTGTCAGCAGCTCTTGGCGTTCTTTGGCTTCTAGTTCCAGAATTCCAGTCTCTGCCTCCTGCTCACATGGCCTTCTGCCTCGTGCTTCTCCTGTGCATCTCTTCTTTCTCACATAAAGACACTCACAGTTGGATTTAAGGTCCACCTTAATCCAGGATAATCTCATCTCGTTATCCTAATCTTAATTACATCTGCAAAGACTCTCATGGGGGGCCTGGGTGGCTCAGTTGGTTGAGCAACTCCCTTCAGCTCAAGTCATGATCCTGGAGTCCTGGAATCGAGTCCTGCATCGGGCTCCCTGCTCAGCGGGGAGTCTGCGTCTCCCCCTGACCTCTCCCCTCTCATGTTCTCTCTCTCTCTCTCAAATAAATAAATAAAAAAAATTTTTAAAAAAAGACTCTTTATACCAGGTCACATTCTGAGGTTCCAGATGAACATTTTATTCAAGCCATTACAGTTCTATCCTAAAAGTTTAGGGTTTTGCCATTCACATATAGTTCTTCAATCTATCCATAATTAATGTATTCCTATGAATGGTATGAGGTAAGAGGGTTTTTTAAAAGATTTATTTATTATTTTGGAGGCCAGAGAGGGACAGAGGGAGAGGAGTAGAATCTCGAGCAGGTTATTTCAAGTCTATAAATCCACTTGGAGATAATTAAAATCTTTAAAATATAGAACATAGATACATGTATTTATTTAGATCTTTATTGCCTCTCAGTAAACTTTTATACTTTTCTTTTTAGTGGTCTTGCACACCTTTTTTCAGATTAGTGTTATACACTAATGTTATCTTAAATTGTATCTCTTAAAATTTTCTTTTACATTTTTTAATAGGATATATAGAAATGAGATACAATTGTGTGTGTGTGTGTGTGTGTGTGTGTGTGTGTGTTTGGCTAAGATGAATTTTAGTTGTTCTCTTTGCTTGTCCAGATTTTTTTAACATGGAACATATACAGTAGGAATTTTTATTTATTTTTTTAATTCTTTCATTTTTTAATAAACATATAATGTATTATTAGCCCCAGGGGTACAGGTCTGTGAATCGCCAGGTTTACACACTTCACAGCACTCCCCATAGCACATACCCTCCCCAGTGTCCATAACCTCAACCCCCTTCTCCCAACCCCCCTCCACCAAGCAAACCTCAGTTTGTTTTGTGAGATTAAGATTCACTTATGGTTTGTCTCCCTCCCCATCCCATCTTGTTTCATTTATTCTTTTCCTACCCCCCAAACCCCCCACATTGTATCTCCACTTCCTCATATCAGGGAGATCATATAATAGTTGTCTTTCTCTGATTGACTTATTTTGTACAGCAGAAATTTTTTAATCTACTTTTTTGAGATATCATTTACACACTATAAAACACTCAATTTTGAGTGCATGGTTCTGTGAATCTTAATATGTGTACACCTGTATAACCACAACCACAACCAAGACACAGAACATTTCTATCATCCTGGAAAATTCCTTGAGCTCTTTTCCAATTAATCCCTTTCTCCCACTCACCCCTCACACCATGGGTCCAGGAAACTATTCATCCGTTGACTCCCATTATAGATCATCTTTTTTAGAGTTTCATATAAATTAAATCAGTATGTAATCTTTCATGTCTGGTTTGCTTTATTCAGGAAAAATACTTTAGCAAATTACATGTAACAATACATTAAAGAAATCATTCACCCCAATCAGATGGGATTTATTCTTGGGATGCAAGGATGGTTCCACAGACACCAATCAATGTCACATATATCAACAAAACAAAGGATAAAAATCATGATCATCTCAGTAGATGCCACAAAAACACTTGATAGGATTCAACAACCATTTATGATAAAAACTCAACATAATAAAAGCCATATATATATGAAAACCCATGGCTAACATCATCCTCAGTGATGAAAAACTAAGAACTTTCTTCCTAAGATCAGGAAAAAAACAAGGATGTCCACTCTTACCACTTTTATTCAACAGAGTACTAGAAGTACCAGCCAGAGCAGTCAGATAAGAAAAAGAAATAAAAGCATATTGGTAAGAAGTTAAACTGTTACTACTGACAAATGACATGATACTACACATAGAAAATCCTAAAGACTACACCAAAAAACTACTAGGAGTAACTAATTTAGTAAAGCGGCAGGATACAAAAAGAAATTAGTAGTGTTTCTACACACTAACAAGGAAGTGGCAGAAAGAGAAATTTTAAAAAACAACACTATTTACAATTGCACTTTGGTGCTGTGAAACTATGAAATACCTAGGAATAAACAGGATAAAAGACCTGTTCTCTGAAAATTATAAGACTCTTAGGAAAGAAATTGAAGATGACACACAGAAAAATGGAAACATATTCCATGGTCATGGATTGGAAGAAATAATATTGTAAGATGTCCGTTACCCAAAGCAATCTACAGATTCAATGCAATTCCTATCAAATACCAACAGCATTTTTTTGCAAAACTGGAATAATGCTAAAATTTGTACAGAACCCCAGAAGACCTTGAATAACCAAAGCAATCCTGAGAAACAAGAACAAAGCTGGGGGGTATCACAATTCCAGATTTCAAGATACACTACAAAGCTGTAATAATCAAAACAATATGGTGCTGGCACAAAAATATAGATCAGTGGAACAGGATAGAGACCACAGAAATAAACTCACATTTTTATGGCCAACTAATACATGACAAAGGAAGCAGAAACATACAATGTGGTAAAGACAGTCTTTTTGACAGATGGTGCTGGGAAAACTGGACAGCTCTACGTAAAAGAATGAAACTGGACCACTTTCTAACACCATACACAAAAATAAACTCAAGATGTATTAATGACCTAAATGTGAAACTTAAAACCATAAAAATCCTAGAAGTGAATCAAGACAGTAACTTCTCTGACATTAGCTATAGCAACATTTTTCTAGCTATGTCTTCTAAGGCAAGGGAAACAAAAGCAAAAATAAACTACTGGGACTACACTTCTGCACAGAGGAAGAAACCATCAACAAAACAAAAAGATAACCTACTGAGTGGGAGAAGATAACTGCAAATGATATACCCAATAAGGAGTTAATAGAAAAAAATATAGGGGCGCCTGGGTGGCTCAGTGGGTTAGGCCGCTGCCTTCGGCTCGGGTCGTGATCTCGGGGTCCTGGGATCGAGCCCCACGTCGGGCTCTCTGCTCGGCAGGAAGCCTGCTTCCTCCTCTCTCTTTGCCTGCCTCTCTGCCTGCTTATGATCTCTGTCAAATAAAAAATAAAATCTTAAAAAAAAAAGAAAGAAAAAATATATATATGCCCATACAACTCAACACCAAAAAAGCAAACCACCTTATTAAAAAATGGGCCCAAATAGACATTTTTTTTTCAAAGAGGACAGACAGATGTCTCCAGATACATGAAATGATGCTCAACATCACTCAGCATCAGGGAAATACAAGTCAAAACCAGGTATCACCACACATCTGTCAGAATGGCTAAAATTAACAACACAGGAAACAACAGATATTGGTGAAGATGTGGAGAAAGGGGAACCCTTTTACACTGTCGATGGGAATGCAAACTGGCACAGCCACTCTGGAAAACAGTCTGCAGATTCCTCAAAAAGCAATCTAGCAATTGCACATTTACCTTTAGATCTTAAAATCATTTCAGATATTACGTAAGAAAATTTTCATTTTACAGATAAAGAAATCAAAGTGAAATTAAAGTTTTGTGAACTTAAAATACTTGGGAAGTATTTTGAAAGTTGGCAATAGAAATGACTAGTATGTATACCAGAAAAAGCAAAGGTAATGTGGTGATAAGATGTGTAAGCTTTTCCTGGGGAAGTGTGTTAGAATTTTAGATACCCAGTCCTGCCTCCAGAAATACTGATTCACCACAGCTGGAGTGAAGGCCAAAATTACGTTTTTAACAAATACCACCAGGTAAGTTTAATGCAGCTGATTTGCAGACCACTTTGAGAAATAGTTACAGTGGAATGAAACTGCATTCAGAATTCTAGTTCCTGGCCCCATGATTTGGTCACAGGGTGACTTTGTGTAAATCACTGTTTAATCTAATTAAAAACTACTGATATCCTGCTTCCACATGAAAGCAGCTTCCCTTTTATTCTTCTAGTGATCCCGT
Source organism: Mustela nivalis (assembly GCF_964662115.1). NCBI lineage: Eukaryota > Metazoa > Chordata > Mammalia > Carnivora > Mustelidae > Mustela > Mustela nivalis. Next base: position 25,366,388 of record NC_139032.1, read on the forward strand.
TCATAGAATATAAATTATCCACAGGAAATAATGTTGCCTTCTGTCTCTTCAGTGGGGAGTCTAGATGAAGGTCTCCAGCCAAAGATAAAAAGAGACCTTCTTGCCATTCCAGGCAGACACAGTACCTTGAAGGTGGGTGGGAAGAGCTGAAGAAGAGTAACTGTTCCATCATCCTGGGGTAGGAGAGGTCCCTCTAGGGAAGTCAGGGAGAAACAGTTTATTTACTGAGTCATAGCATATTTAACACATACTAAGTTATGTGGCCTTCTTAATTCAAGCTGCATAGGAATATAGGCCCTCTATTTTAGGCTCACTGGATGCCCTACTGGCTCTTAGTGAGAACTACTATGTTTGTGGCTTGACTGTGCATTTTAGTCACTCAACTTTTATATTTCTAAAATAGCATGTTTTACTGTATTCAAACCACTGCAGTGTAACCAATTTGCATCACCTTTTTTACTACTGAAGCATTTGGCCTTCTCATGCATACAGGGTCTTGTATGCCAGAGGTGAGTTTGAATTTTATTTTCTGTGTATTGTAAAGGCAATGAGGGGTTTAGACAAAGGAATGGCATAGTCTGATCTACAGTTTTGAAAAGTTGACCTGGTTGTATGTGAATGAATAGTGTGGGCATACAAACAGATGCAGGAAGACCAATTAGGAGGCTTCTGCACTAGTCTGACATAGAGATGATGACTGGGGACACGGTACTGGCAATGAGGCTGGGGAGATATGGGTACATCTGAGATAGATTTGGAAGAGAATTTGACAGCGCTAAGAGATGGCAGGATGAGAGGCAAATATCAATGACAAGAGAAGCATTTGGGTGGATATTTGAATTATTTACTGAGAGAGGAAAAAATTGGTGGGTGATAAAAATAGTTTTGAGATGTGCCTTAAAATATCCAGTAAGGATAAGTACAATTGACCCTTAAACAACACGGGTTTGAACTGCGTGGATCCACACATGTGGTTTTTTTCAGTATAGTACAGTAGTGTAAATGTAGTGTAAATATTTTTCTTCATGATTTTAATAGCATTTTATCTAGCTTAAGAATACACTACATAATACGTAGAACATACAAAATGTGTGTTAACAGTAAGGTTTCCAGTCAACAGCAGGTTATCAGTAGTAGTTAAGTTTCTGGGGAGTCAAAATCATATGCAAATTCTTGACTGTGCATGAGGTCATTGTCCCTAACCCAGGAGTTGTTCAAGGGTCAACTGTAATTGAATACATTATCTGTAGCCAACCAATCTTTGAGAAGCCAGATATAGATATGTAAGTTTGAGAGACTTGAATGTACTACTGGTATTTAAAGCACAGTAATGGATGAACTCACTAAGCAGCATGAGGAAAACAGACAATTCAGAATGAAGTCATGGAGCGCCATAGCATTAAGAAGTCAGACAAGGAAGGTCTTGCAGAGACCATATGGCAAAATAGGAAGAAAATGAGAATTTGATGATGTAGATGCTTTGCTGATGTACTCTTCCTAGGACTGCCATAACAAATTACCACAAACTTGGTGGCTTAAAATAACAAATTTATTCTCTCATAGTTCTGGAGGCTGAAATCAAAGTGTTGGCAGGGCCATGCCCCCACTGAATGCTTTTGGGAAGAATCCTTCTTAGCCTCTTTTAGTTTCTGGTTGCTCCTGGCAATCTTTCCCATTCCTTGGCTGATAACTGCACCACTCCAATATCTGCCTCTGTTGAAACATGGCCTTCTCCCCTCTGTGTATGTGTCCAACCCCCCTCCCTTTTCTCTTACAAAGATAACAGTCTCTGGATTAGGGCCTAATCTCTCTAATCTCACTCTAATACAGTATGACCTCATCTTAACTTGATTTCATCTGCAAAGACCCTAAGTCTGAGTAAGGTCACGTTCACAGGTCTTGGGGATTAGGACTTAAACAGGTCTTTTGAGGGGGGGTGCACTATTCAACCCATTATGGTTGAATATTATCAATTTGTGATCAGCATCTGTTCTCACTTTCTTCAAAAGGAAAAGGTAGAAACTGTCACTCTCTTAAGGATAGGGATCATTCTGCCATATTCTGTTGGTCCAAGAATACTCTTGAACTACCCAGTTTCAAGGGACAGGGACACAAACCCCTCACCTTTCTGTGAGAAAAATATGAAAGAATTAGTAACTATTGCTCTACTACAATCTGCCCTCTGACCATAGACCAAATATACTCATTTACTACCATGACTCCCAAGGTTTCATGTCATTGCAACCTCAGCTCCAAGTCCAGGATGTCAGCATCCGAATCAGGCCCAGGTGTAGCTCCTTCTCAATTCCAGTTCTCTGGATAATCGAGAGACAAATTATCTGCTCCCTGCCCACAAACAGGATAATCACAATAGATACTTCTACTCAGAAAGGAGGAAATTATGAGACACTCAACAGTTACTGGTCTACTTAGCAAATCTGAACTCTAGTGAGGCATATGTTGCTAATCCCTTGAGTAGAGCCTAATTCAGTTCTATCTTTGGCTCATCTCTGAATCATGATTTTTCCTTAAAAAAAAAAAAAAAGTAGCCCTTATTTATGTTTGGGTAGCTTCCTCAGACTGCTTCCTGCCAGTAGAAGTTTGATGATCCGAAGGTCTTTTATTTTGTACTGTTCCTATCCCCTTCAGTTCAAGCTTTAAATTTTTTGTGCATTTCTTGTAATCAGCTTCACTAGAGAAAAAAACATATCCATACTTGTTTCAGAGACAAAAACTTCTCTACTCTGCTGTCCATTTGGCTGTAGCCCAATGCCCTTAGGATTCTTTGTAGCTCTGCCAGGCACTCCCTAAGTCTCTGAAGTCTTAACCAAGGGTCTTAAACAAGTACACCTTTGAGATCTTTATCCTGGAATCTTTATTGTTATCCCTCTAATTTGATCTTTTCCCTGAAGCCCTTTATTATTTTGAAAATCTTTGGCAGGGAAAGCCCGAGTTTAGTTTTATTTTTGAATTCCCGACTCCTTTATATTTTCTTTAAATTCTGCTCAAGAACTTGTTGCTTTACTTCATCATTTTCTTCCTGTATTGTAGCACAAGCAGTTACAAAACACCAGTTGTAACTCTCTATATTGTATGAAAAACCCTCCCAGCCAGACTTACCTTCATGAGATTTTCTATTTTCCATGCTACTATAGGCAATAATGTTGCCAATCTGTAGTCATTTCAAAACAAGAAGCCCTCTTTTTTTTCCAGTTTAAGCTCTCACCAAAAGTCTCAAGTCCCTTCCACACCTATGAACAAGACCCTTAGGGTCTTTCCACCTTTGGCCAACACCAATATCATATGCATTGAGTTTTATTACAACATTACCATTCTTCTAAGTAACAAATTTTGTCTTGGTTATTTATGGTGCATAACAAACTATTCTCAAACTTAGTATCTTAGAAAAACAATTTGTTATATTTGTTATCTCTCACTGTGCTATGGGTTGTTTGGGCAGTTCTTACTTGACATCTCATGCAATTGCAGTCAGAATGCAGTTCAGGCTAGGGTCATAATGAAGCTTCGACTGGAAGAGATGTCCCAAATGGCTAGCTCACATGGCCTACCATTGCTCCTGGCCATTGGCTAGGCTGTGGTCATCAACCAGAGTCCCTATAGGCGGTCTTCCACTTGACTTGAATTTTTTAAAGCATAGAGATCTCAAAAAAGTTACACATGGTATCTGATTTTCCACACAGGGAGCACTCCAAGAGGGTAGAAGTAGAAGTTGCTAGTGTCTTAAGGCCCAGGCTTAAAACAGGTATAGTGTTATTTCTGCCATATTCTATTGGCTAAAACAGTCACAGAATCTACCCAAATTCAAGAGAAGGAATCATAAAAAGCCACTTCTTGATGGAAGATAGGTCAAATAATTCCTGGCCAAATTAGAGGAAGGGGCAGTCCAGAATATTTGTGTACAATGAATTTCACACTCACAGGTATGCATATGTGTGTGCGCGTGCACGTGCGTGCGCACACACACACACACACACACACACTTTCCCTGACTCCGTTTTCATTTTAGCCCAGTGGTTTTCAACCTGGCTGGCAGAACTGACAAACATAAAGAAAAGTAGACAAACCCATAATCACAGTCCGATTTAACATATCTCTCATTAACTAATAGGACAGAGGGTAGAATCATTAAGGATATACTAGATATCAAGAAACTTGATCTAATTGGGCATACATAGAAAATAACTACAGAACACACATTCTTTTTAAGCCTACACATAACACTTACTAGGTAGGTCACATACTGGTGCCTAAGGCAAATCTCAAGAAATATCAAAGCATGTTCACTTAACCCATTTATTGTGTGCAGTTGTATGTCAATTATATCTCAATAAGGTTATGTTTTAAAAAACTAATTTTATACAACATGGTACAATCAGTACTCACTATATATATTGAGGTATGGAGAAGAAAATTATCGCTTCCTTAAATTCATGATGAGAAGCATATTATATTTAATATTTATAAAATTCACATCTTAATTTGTAATATGAATATTAAAAAAGTTAATATTGGAAATGTCACCAGAACAGTATGACATGGTTAATGGCAGTTAAACTTCTAAAATTTTTTAAATGGGAAGTAAAACAGGGAAACATCAAGCTGGTTGGTTAAATTTTACAAGTTTTCTTATAGTCATATATACATTCATATGATTCACAACAGTACCTTCTCTGCACCAGTTCTATTGTAATGAACTGGATTGAAAGATAAAACAAAACTTCTGCATGTCTCTTTAAAAATGTCTCTTAGTATCTCTTAAAAATCAACATAACTCAACTGAACATGTCAATATAAGGGGTAAGTTAATACAACCTACTCCCATAACAGCAAATTACTTAACAAGTAAGTGTTTTTCCTTTTTATTAATTACAAAAAACAGTACATTAGATGAAATTTGGGGGAGAATAAACAATTAGCTCATAATTCCCCATAACCCCCATCCCAAAACAAGAAGTCTTTTATTTCAGAATTATTACTTTCCAGTTTGTCCATGTGCACATATATTTTCACATAGCTATAACCAGTGTTCCAAGTTTTTACTTGTTTTTATATTTAAACATCATTTAACACAGTCCATGTTTTTATACAGTCATCCTAATTATAATTTTTTTAAAGGCTGCAAAATGAAAATTCCCACTGATGTGTTATATTATTTAGTCATTTAATTTGGATCTTGGGTGAGACATTGAAGTTGGACATTTGGGTTACTTCATGGTTCTCTATTATACATACTGTTATACCTGTCTGGATCTTTTATTTTTTTTTAAATATTTTATTTATTTATTTGACAGAGGGAGAGAGCTCACAAGTAGGCAGAGCAGCAGGCAGAGGGAGAGGGGGAAGCAGGCTTCCTGTTGAGCAGAGAGCCCAATATGGGGCTCAATCCCAGGACCTTGAGATCATGACCTGGGCTGAAAGCTGAGGCTTAACCCACTGAGCCAGACAGGCACCCCTGTCTGCATCTTTTAAAACTTATTCTTCCCTCAAATTATTTTCTAAGGGTAACTTATCCAATACCAGTCATTTGTGGGTATAAATATTTTTCTGGCTCTTGAAACATTACTATAGTACTTTTCATAAAGGCAAAAACCAAAGTATAACGCTGCTAATAGTACATATAATGGTACCCCCTTCTTAGCAACCCCACTTGCAGTGGATACTCATGTTAGGTAACATTTTGAATTCAATTAAAAATTTACCCCAGAAAAACTCAGTGTCAGACTTTAAAGAGTCTTAGACTATCTTTCACTTACCATCTTTCTTGTTGCTTCAATAATTTTTCATTCCCATATTGTACAAAAGCTAAGTCATCAAAGTTTACTAATGTCTGTCTCATTGTTTCTTTTTTAAATCTTTCAGTTCTGCTCAAACATTCTTAAATTGTTAGATGGAAAAGGTTATATAATTCCGCTAACAGAGAGCAGCTTAGCTTAGAATTAAACTACAAATTACAGAGGGTTGATAAGGCAACGAAATTGTGTGATGGCAAGAAAATACGTAATTGGTGAGCTCACAAGACCATCCCTCACCCCTACCCCCAATCCCTTTGTTATCTCAACTGGCTCCTTTGTGTTCATGAACTCTGCAAAGTTCTCCTCAGTCCCACAAAAAACAAACCAATCCTCAATCCTTTTAATTGCTAGAAGTGTTAAAGAGTTTAACTTGTTTCTCAATGCCTTGCTCTGTACCACTGAAGAACTACTTTGAAGGTCATTAATGTGTCCTTCAGCTGTCCTATAGTTTTTTCCTTGGGCTTATAAACAGACCTCTCTACAACAATATTCATGACCATGCTACCCACCTAACTACTACCAACCCCAAAGTCTGTCCTCAGCAATACCTCTCTTCAAAAACTTTTGCCTTTGAATGTGTCAACTATTCATAGACCTCAATTGTATGAATTACAGTTCATACTGTTAACTCAAAGGACTCTTTTCTCAAAGGACCAGAACTGAATTCCTAACTCGATGGACTTTACTGTTAGATGCTCTGTGGCGAAATTCAATTTAACAAGTCAAAGCCCATTCTGTCCATTATGCTACATTCATTCCACCATCAGTCCACCCTGCTAATGGCACTATCATACTCACTCCTGAGATCCTGTTTACATCTCTGACGCTCTTGTTCATTTTCTCTACACAAGTTTGCTAGATTCCACCTTGGGAATATTTGTTACTCTATTTTCTGACTCATACTGCCATCTCTCTAGTTCAGATGCTCTTTACCCCCTATTTCTATTATTGGAGCTTCCTTGACATTCTTCCAAACTAAATTCTTCTATAATTTGCTATTACATCATTGCCATTTCAATCTTCTTAAAGGGCAACTTGGATTACATCACTCCTTTGTCCATAAACCTTCCCATGCCTACAGATTATATAGAGATTTCCTAATCTGAAATTTAAGATGAATGATAGCTATCCCCAAAACACCTCTCTGGCTGTCTCATTACTGTCCTATACTCCAAGCAAAATGAAGGCAATCTTCTTCCTCAACACATTCTTTATCTTTCTGTTCCCCAAACACTCCATTGTTTGTTTTTTCCATCTTTTTCCTCTTCCTTTTTCGTTATATGACCTATACACTTAAAAGCTGCCTGTCCTTCAAGAAGCAGTTAAAAAACATTATTTTTTCTACAAATAACATCTGACTTTCCTATCAAATACACTCTCCTTATGGAATCCACTGTATTCTATCTTGAATTTTAGTTACTTATGTGCTGTTTTTTTTTTTATTCCTATTAGTCTGAAAATAATTTGAAGGAAGAGATTGCATCTTAGTTTTTTTAACCCAATACTTTCACTAGCTGTTCTCATTTGACACCCAATTTCACTCTGTTCAGTCATTTATGGAATATTCACTATGAGTCAAGGTCATACAACTAATAATAGAAGTGGGACTTCAACATAGTTCTAGTTCCTCTGGCTTTACTAACACACTACAGAAAATGTCAAAAATCCCACAGAGGCAAAAAATATTTGTTGTATTTAATTAACCAGCTATATTGCCATAATCATATTTTAAGAAAGAACTTATTAATGGAGTTTGAAATAATTAAAATAAATTGCCTAAGATAACCCTTTAAAATGGTAAGATGCATTTTTTTTCTGTGCTCCAATAGCAATCTGAATATATGACTATTATTTATTGGAATATTTTATGAGTATTTCTTTACATTTCTGTTTTCTTCCAATTGACCATGGATATATTTGCATCTCTTGTACTTAGCACAACATCTAGCACATGATAAGCTATCAATAATTTCAATGAACATTCAGGAAATGGAAAAGAATCTAAATAATATTTACTAAAAGAGAATGGCCAAGAAATCAATTTAATGGAAAAGAAACCCCAATGATCACTGATTGTGTTTTCTCTCCCTTACTAGATAAAGCTTTCCTGGATGAAACTAAAGTATCAGACTAGAGGTGATAGATTAAGCCATAGAAGTCGATGTATCAGTCAAAGAAAAAGAATTCAGAGAGAAAAACAGAGCAATGCTTACAGTATCCCAGAGACTATCCAACTCAAAAGAGGATGATCAATGATGTTTTCTATGTGCCCATGTGATTTTAAATCAAGATATCCCAGTAGAAAATGGCATACCTGTTCAGCGTTTACTACGTGCCAGGCACTGTGCTAGATGCTAGATAACGTACTAAATGGATGATTTGCAGGCATCAAAAGCAGATGATACAGTGTGCTTCAGTAATTCAGTTCCTAAACTACTTGGGTAAATCAGTTATAAATGAAACCATTCAAGTTCTGTCTAGCTTGTTCATATAGGACAACATTAGAAATTTGATTTTGTTCACCAGAGTTGAAAACTATGGCACCATGGAATACAAACATATATATTTAATGAATTAATTAGGTTCTAATAGCACTTATTCTTAAAGGTAATATCAGGGAAAAAAAACTATCTAAAAAAGCTTTACCACTTTATTGAACAATTATTCACCATCTATTCTGTACCACACAAAGGATTAAGTGCTGGGTATATATGGAAAATAAGAAGTCACAAATCTTTCCAAGGTTCATGTAACCTCATGAAAGAACCCAGACATAAAAGCAATGATGGCATTAAGTTTTTTTTTTCTTTCAAACACTTACATGAAGTGGAATTTTTCATATAATGCTGGTTTTGGAGGCCAAGGTCAGTATTTATATATTCATTTTTGTTGTAAAGCCAAAAAACCCTTTGTATTTTAATGAATCATATTTGTATTTCACTGATTATACTAAAAACAAAGTCAATCCCATATACCACTATTTATTTTAGCTATTGATGAAAACCATGACAAATCTCTCATTCATTCCTCCCCCACTTTAACATTCTTTCTTTTCTCAGTGTGTCATGTTTCTGTCCACAAGACAGACTGTTCTTTAAACGAGTGTTTCGGTACAGATTTTGCTCCTTCTGCCTGGAATGCCTCTCAACAAATTTATAGCAAAGTTATCTACCCCCCTAAAACTACCTCATGCAAGTTTTCTCAATTTCCAAACAATATGCTATCATACTCTAATATGTATGGTAATTATTTTTGCTGTTGTCTTCACACCTCCCCCACTTCTATGTCTCCTGAGCATAAGCTACTTAATCCATCCAATTAATTAATAATACTTTCACATTGTTTCTGAAATTTAAAAAACCAAACATATTAATGGAAGAGTAAATTAATTTTATTGACTGATGAAAAACTAAAGTGATAAGAAGTATGGATAATAAACAATAATCATTGAGTTCTGCTGGAATTCTACTTTTCTTCTTTTCACTTTAAGCCAAAAAGACATAAAATTATAGACTGTCTGTTAGTGAGCTAATCATTTTAAAGTTTCTTCAACAAAAACTGCATAGTTTAGCAGTTGCACAGCATTAAATATATACATTTTGCAAAACCCTGAAAGTTTTAATTTTTGTGTTGACCTCAAAGGCTAATGGAATCACCTACACTGGTCGGATTCAGAGTTTCTTTTCCCTTTTCTGCCACCCTGTAAAGAAAAATAGGGCAAATTATTTAGGAAGTATCATTTTAGGGGCATTTTCATTTTAAGAATAAATGAGACCAAAGGCATTTTGAGTACGAGAAAGAAGCAATTTTTTGAGTTTGCTGCAAATTTGAATGTGCATACCACTGAATTATTTTTACAAGGTTTTTTTTTATTATGTTCAGTTAGTCACTGTATAGTACATCACTAGTTTTTGATATAGTGTTCAACTATTCATTAGTTGTATATAACACCCAGTGCTCACCACAACACATGCCCTCCTTTCTACAAATGGTTAAAGCATGTTGTATGAAGCAGTTACTTCTACTTGAATTAGTTTAGACTTAGTAAGATCACCAATATTTTATTTTTTAGAGCTCATTTGGACTGTCTCAGGTTTTTAAAAATACGTAATTTTTGATCAATACTAAAATAAATAATTTGCTTCATTTAATCAGCAAATTTGCTAATTCAGTTCATTACCTTTAAGAATAACTCAATTTCTAATTCAAGTTAGTCTTATTCATATTAGATAGGATTAGAAATCTGATTTTGTTCATCAGTGGGTTGAAAAGTGGGTTATACTCTTCATATTGCTCAGTGACATTTATGAATCTGTATTTAATTTGCTCCAAATGAAACTCTAACCTATGAGGTAGGAGCATAAAAGATAAGAAGCATTTTACATTTATTACATTTAACATAACATTTTCTGACTGATTTAAAAAGCAAATACTCATTATAGAAACACAGAAAGTATGGTACAAAAAAGAAATTAAAATCATCCTTACCCACTCTACCCCCCATTTTAACCGTAATGGTTTGATGTATTTTTCCTTATAATAACTTTATAGTTTTCTCCTCTATTTTTATAAATTATGGCAACAATACCCAAACTTAGTTGATCAATAGAATCACCTTAATGGTAGTATTTTTCAAATTCTGATGTCTAGATTTTGTCCCAGATCTATTTATTTATAATTACCAGAGTTGAGCTAAACAATCTGTAATTCAAAAAGTTCCCAAGTGATTCTTGGTCACTTTCGTGGTCAGCCAAGTCTGGGAACTAGTACTTGTCTGTGGACGTGCATTTCTTAAAGTGGTTGGTGGTTCTGTCAGGGGCACATGAATCCAGACCCACTTACTAGTGTGGGCAGCTACTCTTTGGTGCTTTCATCTTTGTTCTGCTTATAACTTCCTTCTTGGTGGTCACAAACAATTCTACACCAACATTTTTTATTAAAAAAAAAATCAAGTGTAAGAATGGCCTTATTCATTCCTCACCACATTAAAGTTTTGCACAGGTTCATTCAGAGGGAGAAAAAAAAAAGCAGAAGAGTGTATATGGGATCTAAGATGTGTAATGCAATGTATTGAAAACAAAATTTATTTCCCATAGCAGGAAAACACAAATATATTTACTAAAAACTCTTCTACAAAGTAGATATCCACTATGCGAAGGACCAGTGTTACACAGCTTAAAACTCATGCCTTGTTTTTCAACAAGATTAAAAACAAAAACAAAACAGAACAAAAACCCTGCATGAAATTTAAGGATCCTTTTTGAAGTCTCCCAAGCAAAGAGAATTCTCCTTCCTAGACTGGTAAAAGGTCAAACCTCAGACTGTTCAAACGTCTATGTTCTCCAGGCCAACAGTGGTAGCTTTCAAACCTTTTTGATTACGACTCCCCACATTAATTAACACATTTTTATATCATGACTTAGACACACATACATACATACAAATATATGTGTGTGTGTATACTGAAAAAAATGACTCATTTTTTTTTTTACTGCTTTGTCCAGAAAAAAATGCTGAATGCCAGCTTGTAAATGCAGAAGAAATAATAGAATTAGAAAAAGTTTCTGTTTTGCAACCACCAAAATAATGACTGATACAAATATCATCAATGGATGCTAAAACCACTGGGTAAAAAGAAAAGGATATTCACACAAACTCAAAGTATCACTTCATATATTTATTAATTATAAAGGAGAAAAGATATCTTTACAATGGAGATATCAACTGCTGTACCCACGTGATCAAATTTATATAGTAGGACAAATGTCATTTATGTACCTTCCCTCACTACGATTCACTGACACATATACCACATCATACCAAGGATTTTACTTTAGTTATTGTTGTATTTACCAATATTTAGAAAAACTCTAACATTTTCTAAAGTGTAAATTATATGACCAATAATAACAAAATTATTAACATGTTTGGCAAACAGATTTTGGACTGAATAAAACAGTGCTTTATTCTCACATAGTATCTATTCTAAAGGTATTACTTGTGATGAGAACACTTTCAAAATTATAAAAGCATACCTGGTATTTGGCTAGTTCTGCTTGTAATACTTTCACTTTAGATCTTTCTTGTTCTAATGCAGCATGAAGTGAAGTCACCTAAAAACCAAATATTCAATTTAAAAGACTTTGTCTCTTTAGGCAAATACTCTTAATTCTTAACATTTACTCACAATGGTGAATTTGACTCAGAGAACCACCTCCCACCCACCAAGCACACACACAATTTCAGTTAAGCATTTTACTCATTTATATATAAAAGACAGATATGAAAAACTCACTATTTTTTTAAAAATTATTTATTTTTTTTCAGCGTAACAGTATTCACTGTTTTTGCACCACACCCAGTGCTCCATGCAATACGTGCCCTCCATAATACCCACTACCTGGTTCCCCCAACCTCCCACCCCCCACCCCTTCAAAACCCTCAGATTGTTTTTCAGAGTCCATAGTCTCTCATGGTTCACCTCCCCTTCCAATTTACCCCAACTCCCTTCTCCTCTCTAACTCCCCATGTCCTCCATGCTATTTGTTATGCTCCACTAATAAGTGAAACCATATGATAATTGACTCTCTCTGCTTGACTTATTTCACTCAGCATAATCTCTTCCAGTCCTGTCCATGTTGCTACAAAAGTTGGGTATTCATCAAACTCCCTATTCTAAGAGAAAATGCAGAGTAAGGATGGGAAGGGAAGAAAGTCACATCCATGAATAGGGTAAGTTCTATTTGCCCTTTTTATTTCTATATTAGTCAGCTTCAACTAATATACAACCTTATCTTCCCTTAGGCTTTAGGACATTCCTACCTCCCTCAGCACAGTAAAGAGAACCTTAATTCATTTGCTATTACATGATAATAAAAAGTATAATTTGTTTTACTTTATCACAGTGCTGATGGGCTATATTTTTGTTTAATCGAGTTTCATAATTTAGGACTAAAGAGAAATAGCTTAAGAAAACCAGTCCTGTATATTTCAGAGTTTTTCTTACCTGTATAGTTAGCTCGTTCTTGATACTTTGTGATTCATCAACTTGCAGAAGTATTTCTGCTTTATCTTTCACTGACAAGAAAGGAAAAACAGCAGTATTATCTTTTCAATCACTCAAATATTTGAACAATACTTTAGTGAACCAAGATAGCAGTGCAGTTGGGTGAAGACTAACTGTCCTTATAGAGAATGGATGTATTTCTTAATTCTATATAGCTCTTATTTTTTTCCACTGGTAAATTCTGATCATCATTATTACTACAGCAGTTTTTCTTGAAAATTTTACATTTTTTTGTGGCGTTAAAATATTAATTGTATAGATATCTTGAAAGATAAATTTTTTCCAGCTATTCTAAAGAGGACAAGGACATAACCAATTTCCCATAGGGATGAAGCAAATATCTTGACTTATCTTAAAACAAGATTTTAAAAACAAGGTAGGATGTTTTTGTTTCGTTTTGTTAAATTGTCAGGGTGAGCAGTACTGTAAGGCCCACAAAAAATGATTTTTAACTGACTGTTCATACCAATAAAGCACTGTCAAGTAAATGTAGCTCATATGATATAACTGATTACATACACCCATGGTCCTTTGTCTAGAGGTTTTCCCTCTTTGGGGAAGCAAGAGATCTATCTACATTTCAACCCCTAGGTTTCCTAGGTTTCAAAGATCTCTACATGGCTATCAACTTCTTTAATCCATGGTAATAGTTATAATGTATGAAAAAGTAACTCCTCAATTTTGAAAAAACTAGGAGAGACTGAAGAGGTAAAACTATAATTAGTGAAGGAGGAAAAGATCAAATATATGAGTACTGTTACCACCACAGCTCTACCAATATAACACTGTAATTCAAATTTATCTGTCATAGTTTAATGCAGTAAGGTGAGACAGTGCATCAAGAATCAAATCAGTCTCTCAAGATTCAACTTGGTAACTTGTACATCCCCTCTCCCCAGAATTAGGCATACTCACTGAGAACAAGTGATTTTTAATAATTATGTAACATTTCAATTATAGTCAATTTTCTAGTAACACGCTTGTTTTGAAAACACAAATGTGTTTCATTGAGATTGCTGTATTATGGAAAAACCTGAACATAACATGAATTTTGCATTTGCTTGAGCATAATTTCACAAATACAGAAAACAGCACCCATGCACACACCTCAAATATCGACCAGCTATCTCTGTCCACTGTTACTAAACCACACCAACTTTCCACTCTTCCATTGCTTCACAGTAACACACAATCTGTGGACCCTCTGAGGCCTATTTCCACAAGCAAACTAAAGGCAGCCTTTCAGGTAAAGTGCCATATTTATTACAGTATTTGTGTTTAATCACTTTAACATGTATAAAACTGTGTTACTGTTTTTATTAGGTTCCCAACTTTTTTTAAAATGTGTCTCTGATGACTTTTCTTTTCCTTTGAGTGTTGCACCCTCCTAACCCTTTTCCCCATAAACTGTGTGGTTTTAACTTGTGTGCTTTTGCAGAGATGGGTGATGTATGTGTTGCGTTATAAGGGAGCTGACTGTATTCACATTCACGTTATCAATGCTAGCATATGTGTGCTCTAATGTACTGTATTTTTCATGTAATGGTTCTACAGAAAATTCTTCCACTTGGATTTTTTTTAATTTAAATTCAATTAGCCAACATGTAGTACATCATTAGTTTTTTTGTTTTTGTTTTTGTTTTTTTTAAAGATTTTATTTATTTATTTGTCAGAGAGAGAGCGAGCGAGAGCGAGCACAGGCAGACAAAGTGGAAGGCAGAGTCAGAGGGAGAAGCAGGCTCCCTGCAGAGCAAGGAGCCCGATGTGGGACTTGATCCCAGGACGCTGGAATCATGACCTGAGCCGAAGGCAGCCGCTTAACCAACTGAGCCACCCAGGCGTCCCACATCATTAGTTTTTGATGTAGTGTTCAATGACCCATTTGTTGTGTGTAACATCCAGTGATCATCACACCACATGTCCTCCTTAATGCCCATCACTGATCTATTTGTATATATATTTTTTTAAGTAATCTCTACACCCAACATGGGAACTCATGACCCCAAAATCAAGAGTTGCATGCTTTACCAACTGAGCCAGCCTGGAATCCCTATTTGGATTTTTTTAATAGTATACAGTATGGACAACACTGATGTTATTTACTGGTAGCCATTTTAATGTATATTTGACAGAAAGCTTTTATCAGTTAACTTTCTAACATTTCACAAATGTTTCCCTAAATAGGAATATTACTTTGTTTTTACATATTTAAAAAATCATGCATCCAATGTCCAATGAACCCCTAATTTCTTCAATTAGAAATAGAGCTTGTAAACAATTTTTTTCATAATTTTGTTCATTAAATGATCCACATGGAAATCTGAAACATGCACAGATCTAAATTAATCTCAGAATGCTGATATCTAATTGTCCAAATAATACCTTTCCCCATTATTCTTTAACTTCTATTTTATCATAGTTAAGCTATATGTTAGATTATAAAAAAATAGTAAAGTTATTAAACAGTAAGTTTGAATCTATTTCAACACCATATATTCTTTTCAGCTGAACATGATTCTTGGTTTTTACTCATATGTTTTGATAACTGTTTTTTAATATGGTTAAAATTTTTATGAACAATTCCACTCCAGTATCTTCAATTTTTGATATCTTGTTTATTCTGATTCAAGATGAGTTTCACAATTTCTTGAACACTATACAGTACTCACAAGAGATCTATCTGGGATATCACTGATACTTATTAACAGGGGCTTCATACAACATATGCTTTACTAAATGTGATTATCTCTAATAATTTTTTATTGATTTCCTCGACTTCTTGCTGGTGAAATATTGCCAAAGTTTAGTGTCTGCAAAAGTATAGTTGGGAAGGGGCACCTGGGTGGCTTAGCTCGGTTAAGTGTCCAACTCTTGGTTTTGGCTCAGGTCATGATCTCAGGGTTGTGAGATTGAGCCCTATATTAGGCTCTGTGCTCAGCACAGAATCTGCTTGTCCCTCTCTCTCTGCTCTTCCCCCTGCTCATGTGCACACACACATACACACTCTCTCTCCCATTCTATAATAAATAAATGATTTTTTTTAAAAAAGACTGGGAGGAAGGGAAGAAGGAAAATTTAAAATTATAGGCATTCTCCTTCTAATCATTAAGAGAATCTTAAGCAAGTTCTATGCTTGTTTTCCTGCTGAATGTAGTCCAATACTTTATAAGAATTGAAATTTCAAGCTTTCTCTTACCTGACTAGTTGGAAACTTGTGTTATACTAAGGTGCTGTAACACTAAGGTGCTGTAAGACCAAGTTGTAATAGTAAAATTATCAGCAACAATTCAATCTGAATCCCTCTAGGAAATATTTTTTTATTGAGTTAATTATATATCTTGAAAAATCATCTTCAAATTTTTTAAGGTTACTTTTAATTCCAAAAACAGACAAATCACTTACTTTCACCTTCCTGAAGCATTTTCAATAACTGTGCATTTCTTGCTTTTACTTCTTTATACTTTGCCTAATAGTCAAAGAAAAAAGATTAAATTTTTTAAAGTAAATGGTATTATAATTAATGACTTACTCTGAATTTATGGAGCAATGAATTTAGGCTTGCTGAAAGACAGAAACTACTTTTGAAAGAAATAGGATGGAGGAAAATGTATTCAGTACTATCTCCTTCTAAATTAATTCCATGGTATAATAATAGAAATTAATACTATAAGTGGTTGAAAAATAAAGAAGGAAGATATAAAACTGGAGAAAATTCAGGATAATACTAAATTTTCTTGAAGTTCTTTTTTTCCCTTAAACAAAAACCCATAAAATATAATTAGATGAAAACAAAGAATGATGATTCATAGCTCTAAATCAAGACAGTCCAGTTCTATGTTAGAACTTTCTGCATCTGTTCTATATCTGCCATTTTCCAATATGTGGCTACTAACTACTGAGAGTGCCTAGGCACACACACGCAGTACTTACAGAACTGTACAGCACAGTACTATGTCTCCTCATGTAAGGCTTTATTAATCTCTCATTATTTCATTAACTATACGTTGTTAAAGTAACTTTTCGCTGATATGAATTAATAATTTACTGGAATATCTTTCAATTTCTTTATGCAAATGATTTAGCTTCTTCTCATACATTGATGACATAACTATACGCTTACAAACAAGAGGAAATACCTTCTCACATTAACATCTTTTTTCCAAGGAATTTTCCCCCTACAATATCCTCATTCAACATATCTTAAACAGATTTATTTATAAATATTTAATATATTAATACATTGGGAGAAAACAATACATTAACTACATTGTGGAAAAACAA
The DNA here is from genome assembly GCF_964662115.1 of Mustela nivalis. Classification (NCBI taxonomy): domain Eukaryota; kingdom Metazoa; phylum Chordata; class Mammalia; order Carnivora; family Mustelidae; genus Mustela; species Mustela nivalis. Next base: position 25,383,548 of record NC_139032.1, read on the forward strand.
AATATCAGAGAAAGAAAGCAGATGAGTATAAGAACTTGTCATTTCTTCTCTTAACACATATGTACATAAGTCAGAAGTTACTGATTTCAAAATCTTTCTTGTAAAATGTATTTAATGTATTTTACATCAAATGCCAGTAAAGATGGCTTTTACTAAACACTATCCAGTAAACTGCTAATAATAAACCAGTAATGACATTCATAATGTTGCAGACAATACCCTGAACAGAAATAAACACCACAGTAAATACAAAGGGAACAGAACTTCTGAGAAGCTTAGGAATGAATGAGGGAGGTAAGTCAGACAGACACATAAAAATATGAAGGGGAAAATATACATAGTTAACTACAAGTATATTTACTATGAAAATTTATCCACTGTGAATATGAAACTTTCTAAGAAATTCTCTAACAGGGCCTCAATCAATGTTAATATCTTGCCAAACTCTATATCCAGCTCAAGCCTTTTGTCCAAGGTACACATCAGTGTCCCCAGAGACCTCTCATAGCAGACTTCAGGTGTAAAATCAGCCCATAAAGCAAAAATTGCAAATGAGGAAAATCACCTATGAAAAATCCTAGGCTGTCCATAAAAATAGCATATATAGTTTTGTATATACAACCAGAATAGCAAATGTATCTATAAAAACAAAACATACTAATGTCATGCATTTTATAAGAACATAAATGAAATATACAAGACCCTTAATAGTATTTTTAACTTCATGAAAAAGAGAGCACTTAAATTAAATGATACATTGTGACTTTAGCTACATTCTGAACATCTATGCCTACATCTATTGCCCTTTCAAACTTGGCATATACAAAATGAGATACAGGTCCCCTCTGCCCAAACCTGTTCAAAATGTGCTTTTCCTCTCACACTCCACACCTGTTCATTGCTTTACTACAGTGTCTTCACTTCAGGCCTCATGCATATATGTATATATATATCTTATATACATCTTATAAATATATCTATATACATCTTATATTTCAGCCAAATTTTTAGATAAGAATTGAAGTATATGTTCATTTAGCACCAGTCCAATGGTTCTCGTTGTGGTTCTTTTTTTTCTGCCTACAATTTATGAAGCTTTAGGTTTATTTATTTAATTCTATTTTCTTCATCATGATAAGAGTACTCTTTAATCCCCATCACCTATTTCTCCCCATCCCTCCCCACACCTCCCCTCTGGTAACCATCAGTTTGTTCTCTATAGTTAAGAGTCTGTGTCTTGGTTTGTCTCTCTTTTTCTCCCCTTTTGTTTTGTTTCATTTCTCAAATTCCACATATGAGTGAGATCATATGGTGTTTGTCTTTCTCTAACTTATTTCACTTAGCGTTATATGCTCTAGATCCATCATTGTTGCAAATGGCAAGATTTCATTCTTTTTATGGCTGAATAATATTCCATCTCTCTCTCTCTCTCTCTCTCTCACACACACACACACACACACACGCATGCTGCATCTTCATCATCTTTGTTGTGCCCAACAAAAGAAAAGGGAAATATAAATCACAAAGAAAAAGCCAAGGGAGATGGGTGGATATAGTCCAAAAAGGCTTTAGCAGGGATGATACTTAAAGGCATGTGTAGCAGAGAAAGGAAAATATCATCAGAGCTGGGACTTGATTTATCATTTTTTTCACTATTACATTGTGTGGGGCCCAGAAAAGTACTTGACACATTATAGGCACTCAATAAATAACTGTTGGGTGAATAAATATTAATCAAAAAAGAATGACAAAAAAGATGAATAAGAGATTTTTTGAAAAGCCTAAGAAGTGCGTAGAAGAGTAACATGTAGGTTTTGGTTTTAAAAAATTTTATAAATAACAAGTGTTGGCGAGGATGTAGAGAAATTGGAACCTTTGTGCATTGATCATGGGAATGTGAAATGGTGCATGTGCTATGGAAAACAGTCTGACAATTTTTCTAAAAGTTAAACACAGAAGTACTTTATGATCCAGAAATCCCACTTTTAGGTATACCCAAAAGAACTGAAAGCAGGGGCGCCTGGGTGGCTCAGTGGTTAAGCCGCTGCCTTCGGCTCGGGTCATGATCTCAGGGTCTTGGGATCGAGTCCCACATCGGGCTCTCTGCTCAGCAGGGAGCCTGCTTCCTGCTCTCTCTCTGCCTGCCTCTCTGCCTACTTGTGATTTCTCTCGGTCAAATAAATAAAATAAAAAAAAAAAAAAAAAAAAAAAAAAAAAGAACTGAAAGCAGGAACTCAGATACTGGTATACTAATGTTCATGGCAGGAATTGTTCAAAATAGTGAAATGGTGGAAACAATGCAAGTGTCCATAAACAGAACAAACAAATTGTAGCATATATATACAACGGACTATAAAAAGAATGGAATTCTGATACATGCAAAAACATGGATGAAACTTGAAAACGTTACACTAAGTGAAATAATTCAGACACACAATGACAAATACATGATTCCACTTACATGAGGGATCCAGAATAAAGCAAATTCATTGGGATTAGAGGTCACGGGGGGGCCGAAAGAAAAGGAAAATGGGGAGCTATTTAATGGCACAGAATTTGGGTTGATGAAAAAGTTCGGGAAATAAATAGTGGTGATAACTACACAACACTGTGAAGATAATTAATGCCAATGAATTATACACCTAAAAATGGTTGAAATGGCAAGTTTAATGTTATACGCATATTCACATGATTAAAAAATCATATTGCAATTCATATTTTATATTAGTGAGAGTTTAAAAACCTAAACTGCAGAAATATTTCTATTAATCAAATATTATATATATATTGACATATAGGAAAAACAGAAAAGTGTGATTTTATAGAATTAGTTCACAGCAGTAAATAATTACAAACCTCCCATTGAGTGATCACATTTTTCAGCTTCTGGATTTCAGCATCCTTCCTTTCAAGTTCCAACTTTAGTCTTTCAATTCTTCCATCTTTCAGAACTACTTCCTATGGGAGAAAAACACTATTTTAGAATTAAGATAGTTCTGGGGCACCTGGCTGGCTCAGTCAGTATAGCATGTGACTCTTGATCTCAGGGTTTTCAGTTTGAGCCTCACTTTTGGTATAGAGATTACTTAAAAAAATAGTATCTTAAGGAAAAAAAAAAAAAAAGAAAAAAACCAAGATAGTTTTTGAAATTAGTTTTTGGAATAGTTTTGGAAAACCAATTCTGGTTTACAATATTCCTCCTCTGTGGAAAGTTTAACAGGAAAACAATTCTGATTTTCCTGATTTCAGTTCATTTTCTAGAGCAACCTTAAACTACTGACTACATTTCTACTTCTACTCAAATATATAATTGTAATTATTACAGTGAAAGCAAATAAGATATTTATGATTAATCTCAAACTACAAACATGACAGCATAATATCAAAGCTTCAAAAATTTTTTTTATTTTTTTAAAGATTTTTATTTATTCATTTGACAGAGAGAGAGAGAGAGAGAGATCATAAGTAGGCAGAGAAACAGGCAGAGAGAGAGGAGGAAGCAGGCTCCCTGCTGAGCAGAGAGCCCGATGCGGGGCTCGATCCCAGGACCCTGGGATCATGACCTAAGCCAAAGGTAGAGGCTTTAACCCACTGAGCCACCCAGGCGCCCCAAAAGCTTCAAAATATTTCTATACTGGAATAAACATTAAAAGTACTGTTAGAAGTTCTTCTTAGTCTATCTTTAGAACCCAAAAGAATTTAAAACTTATGAGAAAAAATAAACAGTAGCAAGTTTTTATAATTATAATTATAAAAAGTAAATAACAAAAAACAAACCGCAAAATTAAGAACTTTTCTCTAAATCAGCAATTAGCAGACAGAAAATACAACTAGAAAAACCATTCCCCCCAAGTTGCTATAAAAAAATCCCTAAAAATATAATTCAGAAAGTTTTAGGATCTATAAAGAAATTTGTAAAATATTGAAAAGGACATGGAACAAATTATGTTTGTAGATGGGAAGACTAATTGTTACTTTGTAAATTTAATAAAATTTCTATTGAAATTCTAGTCAAAACTTCATCTGGAAGAACGCAGGATAGAAACAAAAAGTTAAAGCAATGAAGGAGAATTTGCCTACCAAATAACTGTACACCAAACAGCAAAAATAGCTACAATAGTATGGTCAGGGCACTTGAGTTGACAGAGCAGTGTACCAGAAAACAAAGTCCAGAAAGAGATTTAAGATACAAGAATTTATTGTAATATAATTACGGTATTTTAAAGACACGAGAAAAGGCTGAATTACAGAATAAATGTAGGTTATAGGATAAGTGGCTAACAGAGAAAAAAAATCAGGTTAAATAAATCCTTGACATCTGGTACCACACACCCAGATAATTTTAAATGCAGAAAAATCATTCCAAAGTCAAATGAGAATATAAATTGGTTCTATTTATCTAATGAGTGATGTGGCAACATTAACTTATTCTAAAGATACTCTCTGAGCACTAGCTACTAGGTATTGCATGTACTATGGTGAAGAGAACTGAAAAGACACTCGCTCTCATGGGACTTGTCCTGGAGGGGAAGCAGATATAAACATAAATGCTGCAATTAGAAAGCGAGGTTTAAGCTATGAAGAAAAGAAGCATGAAGAAAAGTGAGCTCTCTCTGATGTAGTGACATTTAAAATGGACTCTGAGTGATGGGAAGGAACTGGCTAAGCAAAACCTGGCTAAGCAAAAAGAGATTTCCAAGTAAAAAGAACCATATGTTTAAAGGCTCCAAGGCAGGAAGGAGCCTGAAAAAGAGGCCAATTTGGTTGGAGTTTAGGGAGGGGGTAGATAGGGTAGGACAGAGGACTCATCTTGGAGGGTCTTGTGAAACCATGAAGGAATTTGAGCAGACTATCAGCTTTCTATTCATGCTACATTTATGTTTTTAAGGGATCACTTTGGTTGCCGTGGGAAATGCATCAGAGTTGATAAAAGAGGTGGAAAACACCTTTAATTGCTACTGCAAGCCCACGTCAGTGAAGATTATGCCGAGATCAGAAGCAGTTTAGATGGAAAGAAATGTATCTTGCGATAAATTATTTGAGAGCAGAATCTACAGTATTTTATTAGCAGTTGAATGTGGCAGGTGAGGATGATCACTTCAAGATTCTAGTTTAAGGGATAAGGAGGGGGTGGATCCAGATTAGAAACACATATAATATTAGGCCCAAGAATTTCACTACTAGGAATTTACCTTAAATAGATAAGTGAGGTGGGGGCGGATATCTATTTGTGTTCACTGCAGATGTATTACAAAAAACTAGGCATCAATTTAAATGGCTAACAATAGGATATATACTAAACATATGGTAAATTTATAAAACTGAAAACTCTGAAATCACTAAAAATGATATAGAACTATAAATATATTCACATGGTCTCAATATTATGACACTATATGCAAAGAAAAAATTCTGGAAGGACATACATTAAAAATTTACTAACTCTTAGGATATTTATTTTTGTGAGATTATGGAAATTTCACCTTATTGTTTAAAAAAATCCTTTGATCAAAATTGCTTTATACTGAGTATAGAATCACTGAGTAATATAAAATATTATTCTAATTTTGAAAAAACAGAAACACATAAGTATTAAAATAAAATCTACGTGAATAAGAATATCATCTTTGAGTAGGAAAGCCCTTCTGAACATAATAGGAAAGCCCTTCTGAACATAATACCAAATGGAGGAAACTAAAAGGAAAAGCCAATATATTTAACTTGATGAATAATCTCCTTATTATTATTATTTAGTACTTAAAAAGTACTAAAACAAAATCTAAAGATAAATGAAACCCTTATGGTTTGCCTCCCTCTCTGTTTTTATCTTATTTTATTTAAACTGGAAAAAACAGCCACAACCATATGAAAGGCATATAACCAATAAACATGAAATATACAAACTCAGTAGTAAACAAAGAAATGTTACAACAAACTGGTACATTTAAAATATTTTTTTCTCGGGGCGCCTGTGTGGCTCAGTGGGTTAAGCTGCTACCTTCAGCTCGGGTCATGATCTCAGGGTCCTGGGATCGAGTCCCGCATCAGGCTCTTGGCTCAGCAGGGAGCCTGCTTCCCTCTCCCTCTCTGCCTACTTGTGATCTCTGTCAAATAAAAAATTTTAAAAAACCAAACCTTTAAAAAAATAAAAATAAAATATTTTTTTTCTCATTTTGGGGTACTGGAAAGCAATTTAGTTATTAAAAAACTCAATTGGGCGCCTGGGTGGCTCAGTGGGTTAAGCCGCTGCCTTCGGCTCAGGTCATGATCTCAGGGTCCTGGGATCGAGTCCCGCATCGGGCTCTCTGCTCAGCGGGGAGCCTGCTTCCCTCTCTCTCTCTCTGCCTGCCTCTCTGTCTACTGTGATCTCTCTCTGTCAAATAAATAAATAAAATCTTTAAAAAAAAACTCAATTACTTCATGTTGTAAGAATTATTACTCAAAATGCTCACAATCTTTAACTAAAAAGTGGTCCATTTAACAGTTTCTACATTATTTGGGAGGGGGGGGGGAAGTATATATCTAAAGAAAAGTAGGACCAAAACAAACTATCAATAGTTTTCTCCAAGTGAATAAATTTAAGGTCCTTTTTCCCACTGCATCTACAAACTGGGGACAGTATCTACCAACTTCATAGCTAACTGTGCAAATTAAATGAAACCACCATTTGAAGTACTTAATATAGTATCTGGCAAATATATAGTAAAACCCTCAAAGATTAATTTTTGCCATTATCATTTCTCTACATATCAGTAGTTCCCAAAATTTCTTTAACAAAGATTACTTTCTGGGATGCCTGGGTGGCTCAGTTGGTTAAGTTTCTGTGTTCAGCTCAGGTCATGATCCCAGAATCCTGGGATTGAGTCCTGCCTGGGGCTCCTTGTTCAGTAGGGAGCCTGCTTCTCCCTCTGCCTCCTGCTCCCCCTGCTTGTGCTCTCTCTGACAAATAAATAAAATTTAAAAGAAAAAAAGAGATGACTTTCCAGGGGCGTCTGGGTGGCTAAGTTGGTTAAGCATCCAATTCTTGGTTTCGGCTCAGGTCATGATCTCAGGGTTCTGGGATTGAGCCCTGCGTCAGGGTCTGTGCGCAGTGGAGAGTCTGCTGGAGATTTTTTTCTTTCCCTCTCCCTCTGTCCCTCACCACTGCTTGCACACTCTCTTTCTTAAAAATAAATAAATCTTAAAAAAATAAAGATCACTTTTTTTTAAGATTTTATTTATTTATTTGACAGACAGAGATCACAAGTAGGCAGAGAGGCAGGCAGAGAGAGAGAAAGGGAAGCAGGTTCCCTGTGGAGCAGAGAGCCCGATGTGGGACTCGATCCCAGGACGCTGAGATCATGACCTGAGCCGAAGGCAGCGGCTTAACCCACTGAGCCACCCAGGCGCCCCTAAAGATCACTTTTTAAAAAACAAAACCATACTGTTTAAATGTACATTCATATTTTTATTAACATATAATTTATTATTTGTTTCAGGGGTACAGGTCTGTGAATCATCAGTCCTACACACTTCACAGCACTCACCATAGCACATACCCTCCTCAATATCTATCACCCAGCCACCCTATCCCCCGCCCCAGCAGCCCCTAGTTTGTTTCCTGAGATTGAGTCTCTTCTGGTTTGTCTCCCTCCCTGGTCCCATCCTTTTTCATGTGCATTCATTGCTATTAAGTCTTATATTTCAATTAATAAATTTTAGAAATATTTTCTAAGTAGAAAATGTTATACACTAAAATGAGGATACAAGATAAAGTTCATGTCCACAAAGGATGAGTAATCTGTTAAGAATGATAATAAAAATGTACTTGTGAAATGTGCCATAAGAAAAACAAAATGCTGTGAGGTATAAAAGGAAGGAAAGATCACATCCAGATTTTCTGTTTTTGGTGTGTGGGGTAGAGCAGTGAGAGAAAGCTTCAGGGAGACGACAAGCGACATGAATCTTGAGCAAAGCCAGGGAGGATAGAGCATTCTGTAATAGGTGTGCTTTGCTCTGGCTAGGAGAAAATCTGGGAAAGAATATGGCTGAAGTTTAATTAGGTTGAAACTATACCATAGAACAATGATTTTATACTTATTTAACAGTGATCCACATTAAGGAATGTTTTAGATCATGACCCAGGATACGCACGGGTCGGTGCATGAATATGTACTTAAGTGTGTATGCTGTGTATGTATACGTAGACACACAGAAACAAATTTTGTAAAATACGAATAGATATAATATATTCTTGGTATTTTTCTTTTTTTCCCTATTATCTACTGTATTTTTCTACTACCTATCTATAAACCTACTAAATTGATTTCTGGATGGGTTATATGAGGGGGAAGTCTCAGTTTGAAAAGCACAGCCTGAGGACTTTACATATCAGGGCAAGGATACTATACTTGATTCAGAAGACACTGAAGTTTAAGGACTTGGTGTGGCATGGCAGAAGTTATGCTTTTTAAAAAGTCATTTGGTCGCAGTGTAGAAGAGAAATTACTCCTAGCGTTAGAAGGCAGGAGGCAGAAAGAGTTGTTAAAACTTACTGAAATAATACCAGTAAGAGAGAACCTAAAATAGAAACGTGCTCATGAAAATGGAAGAGAAGATAGATTTGAAAAATATTTCATCGATTAAAAACTCCCAGACCTTCAAAAACAGAAAAGTGAAAAAGGAAGTTTAGAGTCTATGTATCTGGATAAAATGACAGAACCAAAAAACAAAAATGATGTAAGTCAAGCCAAATGCTTAGTTTGGAGTAAACTATGGACCTGAGTTTGGACACAGTGAGTATAGTTATCAACAGAGCAAAAGAGCAAGATACACAAAGACAATGAATAAAACAGCTCTGAAGTCCATAAGATGAGCAGTGGATGATCTACCCAATGCTGGTAAAGTCGTGGACAATGTAGTAAGCTCATAGCCTACTTCTAGAAGACAATGTTGATAAGAAGATGTTTATATCCTTTGATTCAATTACTATCTTTTTTTCCTTTTCCTTTTTCTTTTTTTTTGTTTTCTTTAAAAAAAATTTTTTTAAATTTCTTTCCAGTGGTCCAGAATTCATTGTTTATCCACCACACCCAGCACTCCATGCATACGTGCCCTCCATAACACCCACCATCATGCTCACTCAACTTCCCACCCTTTTCCCCTCCAAAACCCTCAATTACTATCTTTTAAGAATTTTTTCAAGGAGCACCTGGGTAGCTCAGTCAGTTAAGTGTCTGATGTTTGCTAGGGTCATGATCTTGGGTCATGGGACTGAGCCCCATGTCAGGCTCTACACTCAGTGGAGAGTTTGCTTGAGATTCTCTTTCCCCTGTCCCTCTGCCCCTCCCCCCCACTCATGCACACTCCCCCCACAAAATAAATAAATCTTTTAAAAAATTTTATTTTATTTTAAGATTTTATTTATTTATTTATTTGACAGAGAGAGAGATCACAAGTAGGCAGAGAGGCAGGCAGAGAGAGAGGAGGAAGCAGGCTCCCTGCCGAGCAGAGAGCCTGATGCGGGACTCGATCCCAGGACCCTGAGATCATGACCTGAGTCGAAGGCAGCGGCTTAGCCCACTGAGCCACCCAGGCGCCCTAAAAAATTTTATTTTAAGGAGACGTACCTAGCTGGCTCAGTGGGTAGAGCATGTAACTCTTGATCTTGGGGTTATGGGTTTAAGCTCTACACTGGGTAAAAATCACTTAAAAATATAAAATCTTAAATTGGGGATGTCTGAGTGGCTCGGTCAATTAAGTGTTCGCCTTCAGCTCAGGTTATGATCTCAAGGTCGTGGGATCAAGTCCCACATCGGGCTCCTTGTTCAGTGAGGAATCTTATCCCTCTGCCCCTGCTCGTGCTCTCTCTCTATGACAAATAAATAAATAAATCTTTAAGAAAAAAATGAATTTGTTTCAAGAAAATAATTCATAGAAAAATTAAACATAGGAAGATGTTCAATGAATATCAAGTGACCAATTCCATACAACCTAAATATTCAATAATAGGGCAATGAATGACCAAGTGAATTATACTATATTGACTTGACAATATAATGCATGGTTTATAAAAGGGGCTATGAAACTAATTGCTTATTATTATTTTCAAAATACCTATGCATGTGACATTTTCCTTTAAAATCAGCATTCAAAAATGAAACCATATGTTAAGAATGGGTGAATTAGAGTTGATTTATTTTTGTACCTTTAACAATTCCTGAGTATATTAATGTATAGTAAAAGAGGATTTACGGGTGTCTGGGTGGCTCAGTTGGTTAAGCAACTGCCTTTGGCTCAGGTCATGATCCTGGAGTCCCAGGATTGAGTCCCACACTGGGCTCCCTGCTTCTCCAGCTGACCTCCCTCCTCTCATGCTCTCTCTCTCTCATTCTCTCTCTCTCTCAAACAAATAAATAAAATCTTAAAAAAGAAAAAGGATTTAACCATGGCAGAAAGAAGAGCTTGATTTCTTTGAAAAAGGAGTATAATGGAGAAAGGAAGGAGATAAAGAAAGAGAGAAATATTTCCCCATTACACTCAATGATACTGGGAAAATCCTAACTGTTTAATTATGAAAGATTTTGCATACACAATAGAAATATATAATGACACATGAAGGTAAAAAGAAAATAACCCAATAGGTAGATTAAGAATTTGAACATTACGGGGCACCTGGGTGGCTCAGTGGGTTAATCTAGGGTAGAATTTCTAGAACATATGGTCTTCCCATCATCTTCAACTTGAAAAGTTAATACCAGTTGCTAGATTCTGGCGGACAACAAGGGAGAGGCCAGTAAAATGGTCCAAACTTTCAGCTATAAGATGAATCAGGTCGGAGAACTAATGTACGCCATAGTGACTATGGTTGATAACACTGCATTATTGCATAATTGATGTTTTAAGAGGCTAGAACTTAAACATTCTTAAAAAAAAAAAAAGATAAATATGTGAGATGGTAAATGTGTTTAAATAGATGGGAGGAAATGTTTCACAATGTTTATGTATATCAAATCATCATGACACGCATTTTATTTTTTATGATGTATATTTTAAGTATCTTACAATTTTATATCTCAATTATACCTCAATAAAGCTGAAAAAAAACTGTTGCACCTTTACACACACACAAAATAAAAACTTAATACCAAACTGTTTTCCAAAATGGTTATACTAATTTACACTATACCAACGGCAGTATGCTACTGTTGTTCTATACCTTTAACAATACCGAGCACTGTCAAATTCTTAACACTAGTCTTCAACTTCATTCAGTTTTTCCTAGGCACTGCAATGAAATTATCATCATAAAAACTTTGTTCTCTGTTTTAAAACCTTCAAAAATTCTTTAGTGTCTACTAACTAAACCATAAATCAGGCCTTTGATCCTCCCACAATCTTTTCCAACCTAACTTGCCAAACACACTATTCTCCTCAAAGGTCCTTCTGTTTTAATTAGGTTGGCTTATACTTCACTGCCTCCATACTCACAGCATTCTAGTTTCTTCTCCCTCACCTGTGCATATTCAAATTCTACTGTTCTGTACATTCCAATTCAAAAGCCATTTTTTCCTAAGAAAGCCATCTCTGATCTCCATTCTTGTGAATTACCATGGCACTTTAGCAATATATCTTTTTTGAGACACAACATTTTCTACCGTGTACAAAACAATTATATATTGAGTACTATGTACAACATACTCTGATAAAAATTTAAAATCTTAACTACTAATTAATTGCAACTCCTAACAATAGTACATGAGAGGCAAGTAATTTCTTCCCAATAGAAAAGAACTGATAAGCTACTGAAGCTGTATTTTGTGTTATTAGGTTTGATTGACTTCAAAGTCTTTGTTTTTGGTTTTGCTTTGGTTTTATTAGATCATTAACATTACTTGACTGAATTTTTATATGCCCAGATTTGTCCTACGAAGGATTTGAGACACCTATTTGCTGAAATACACAAATATAATTCTTTCTATCCAAAAATAATCTGAGATGGTTTAAAAAAATAAAAAAGATATGGACCACAAAGAGAAGAATCATAGTCGATGAAAAAAGAAGCAGCACATATCCTAACCATAAATGCTAACCTTGTTGCATGGATCATACAAAAAATTTGAGGCAAAACTTCAAAACATTAAATTTAATTCAATGTTAGAAAGGAAAAAGTTCACAAGTACTTCTTGTACAGGCAAGGATTTCCTGCCACTAAGTTGAAAATAGATTTCCATGCAGAATTATGTTAGTGTTATTTATAAACCCATCTTACTGTTGCATTAAAATAAAAAGGGTCTGACTTCTTTTGTGTCCTATATAACACAACACAGTTGGGTGTTTAATTCGTTGAGTGACTGAATTTATCAATCTTAATGAAACAAAGAGCTCATGTCCACTGGAGAATAGGAGGATGGGAAATGGGCTTTTAGATTTTGGAACAGCCACTCTAGGAATCTGTCAAAGTCAAATTGTACAGAATTGCTGAATCATTTATATTGTACACCTGAAACTAATGTAACACTGTAGGTTTATTATAGTTCGATTTAAAAAAAGAAAAGAAAAGAAAAGAAAGGTGAACCAAAGGACTATTATGTGGAAATGAAGACCTGGCAAAGTTACATTGCACTGATTTTCGGAACAGAACAGTAGCATTGTCTTAAAATATGTATGTATTTTCCAGCAACACCTGGCAGCCCAGGAATTAAATCAGAATAGGGAAAGTGGGCAATACTGCGAAAGCCAGTGCTGTGCACCTACAGGGGAAGAAGAGAAAACCAAGGAGGTAAAGGGAAAGCACTACTGCTGAACACCACTGAAACTGCTCACTACAAATTTCAGGCTGAGAAGTTATTGATGGATTGGAGGTCAATACATGGTAAAGAAAACGTACAAGCTTAAGAATAAGTTAGACCCAAAAAGGGGGGTAAATAAAACAGAAGACTAGCAGTTGTGGTGAGAAAAATAAATGCATACTTATAGGTCTCTTTTGATGAGATCTTTTCTTTCTTTTTAGTTTTTGAGTAATGTATTTAAAATGTGAATACCATTTTTAGCTTGCAGACAAGAGCTTACAACCCCTGGTCTACAGATTAAAATTCCAACTTCTTTGTTCCCCTTAAAAAGACCTTCCTAATCTAAACCCAAGCTATTTCCCTGGCCCTGTCACCCCAGCCTCACACTCTGTGCATCTCAGTGCAGAACCTTCTATTTCCTGAATATTCAGTCTAAGGCTTGTGCAGCTCTTGACCTCTGCTCTTGCACTTCCCATAGAGCCCCTCCATTTCTCTGCTTACAGTTTATTCATCATTCAATGTCTATCCCAAATGTCAATTCTTCAGACACCTTTCACAATTCACAACTAGGAGGGAGCTAGTACCTTCTCTATTCAAAACCTCATTTGTATTGTTAATCTCTCCAGCCTTCATCATGCTGAATGATATCTCTATAGGTCTGCCTCCTCTTATCCCCACTGCTCTGAGTATCTAAGTGAAGGGCAGTCTCACCCATCTCAGTTTTCCCACTCCCCTATACTGGTGCCTAACAATACACAGCACACACTTGATAAATATTCAATGAATGGGGTACCTCATACTTGTTAGTAGAAGTATCTATGCATGATAATGACTAATATCCTAAAACTGTAGCATCATATCATCATAATTGGATTCTACTGTTTTAAGTTTTTTTAAAAAAGGAAAATTGCATTTTAATTTCACTATGATTTTAAGAGAATTTTCTATTTTACATGCCTGGTTGTGTTCATGAGCTGCGCAATTATCTGTTCCATTATATTCTGTAAGCTGTTCTCTTCTTTTTTCTCTAATAAGAATTTTATGAACATCATCTTCCAGTCTATTGAAGAATCCTCCATCATGTGATAAAGTCTGAGAACTCAATTCCTGTCAAAAATGAATTATGATTTACTATGATTCAACACAAAAGTATATTCATTTAATAAACCTAGTCAGCCACCAGAAGGTTGGAGAATGAAAGAAAAATGGTAACTAGGAGACAATCAACCATCTGATTCTTCTCTATCTCCAGAAGAAAAACATTAGACACACATTGTTAAATGTCCTTTTCTTCTTATTCTTTTTTTTTTTTTTAGGTTGGGTATTGCTTGATTTAAAAAAAAAATTTTTATCCATCTACTGTATAATTTGCCCATTTAACAAGCACATTTCCATGGCTTTTAATATATCCAGAGTTGTGCAACCTTTTATCAGCCCCCAAAACAAGCCCTGAACTTTTAGCAGTCATTCTCCATTTCTTCCTAATACCTACCCCCTCAGTTTCCCCTGCACAACACTAATCTACAGTCTGTCTGTATAGATCTGCCTTTTCTGGACATCTGATATAAATGAAAGCATATAATATGTGGTCTTTTGTGACTAGTTTCTTTTACTTAGTACAATGTTTTCAAAGTTCACCTATATTATAGCATGTATCAGTACTTCAGTTCTGCAAATAATATCTCAATGATGGATACATGATATTTTACATCTCCATTCATTGGTTGATGGACATTTGGGTGGTTTCCACTTTTGGACTACTATGAATAATGCTACTATAAACATTCAAGAACAAGTTTTTGTGTGGCTATGTTTTCAGTTCTCTTGGGTATATATGTATAAGTACAACTGCTGGAACATATGGTAACTCTGTGTTTAATTTTTTGAGGAATTGCCAGATAGTTTTCCAAAGTGGCTGCACCATTTTATAGTCCTATCAGTAGCATATGAAGGTTCTAATTTCTTCACATTCTCACCAACACTTGCCTTTATCTATCTTTATTGATCACAGCCATCCAAGTGAGGGTCAAGTGGTATCTCACTGTGGCTTTTAGCTGCATTTCCCTATGGCTAATGGTGCTGAGCATCTTTTCATGTGCTTATTGGATATTTTTATATCTTTTTGGGAAAATGTCTACTGAGATCCTTTGCCCACTTTTTTAACTGGATTTGTTTTCTACTTTTGAGTTTTAAGAGTGCTTTATATATTCTAGATACAAGTCTCTTATCAAATATATGATTGGGAAATATTTTCTCCCACTCTGTGGGTTTTCCTTTCATGTTCCTTTTTTTTTTTTTTAAAGATTTTATCTATTTATTTGAGGGAGAGAGATAGTTCCAGCATGAGCAGGGGAGGGAGAGAGAGAGGGAGAAGGAGAAATAGACGCCCCACTGAGCAGGAAGCCTGATGTGGACTCTGGGATCACGACCTGAGCCAAAGGCAGGCACTTAACTGACTGACCCACCCAGGTGCCCCATCCTTTCACATTCTTGGTAGTGTCCTTTGTATTACAAAATTTCTGAATGTTGACAATGTCCAATTTATGCAAGAAACTACTACTTTACTCAAAGTTCTGAAAATTTACTCTTATAATTTCTTCTAAGAGCTTTATCATTTTAGCTCTTTTAGACATTCAGGTCTATAATCCACTTTGAGTAATTTTTTTGTGTGTTTGGGGTGAACAAAGGATCCAAACTTATTCTTCGGCATGTGGATATCCAGCATTATTTGTTGAGAAGATTATTTCTTCCCCATCAAGTTGTCTTGGCATTCTTGTACAAGATCAACTGACCATAAATTTAAGAGTTTCTTTCTGGATTCAATTCGGTTCTGTCAACCTACAGGTCTACTCTTATGCCATACCACACTGCCTTGACTAATGTAGTTCTGTATTGCTCCATCTTGCACATTACATTTAAAAAATATTTTCTACATAAATTCTACATACTCGTTATAAAGAGATAAGATTTTATCACAATCTACTCAATTACATTAAATTAGATATTGTACATGTTCTCAATTAAGGTAGCATTTCTTCTCCAACTTCTTATTATAGAGAGAATGAAAGGGGTGCCTGGGTGCAGTCAGTTAAGTGTCTGACTCTTGGTTTCAGCTCAGGTCATGATCTCAGAGTTGTAAGACTGAGCCCAGTGCTGGGCTCTGTGCTTAGCAGAGTCTGCTTGAGATAGTCTCTCTCCCTCTCCCCCATACCCATTCTCTCTCTCAAATAAATTTTTTATTTTTTTTTAATCTTTTAAAAAAAATAGAGAGACTGAAGAAAATACTCTTCTTACTCTCATTAGTTTCATATATGTCCAACAGTCTTGAACTATAACACTCAAACTTTACCCATTTTAACTGTATTTGTAAGCAAATAACCCAAAAGTTCAAATTCCTTTCCCTATATATTATCTTAGAAAGTATTTGAAAGAAACAAAAATGTGAATCACTTCTTAATAAACAAATATTAAAAATATTTGTACAGCACATTGTATTTTACAAAGCACTCATGTAAAGCATCACTTTGACTCTCACTAACAGCATAAGAGATTGATAGTGAAAGAATTATTATTATTCACTAAAGTTAAATAACTTGCCCATGAGTTATTCCATTGCTAAGTGCTACACATACAACTCAAAGTCTACTGCTTCATAAAATATGGCCAGTACATTCTAGTAAGATTTCACTTTAAATAATAACTACAACAATGCTTAAAACAGTGCTAAGCTTCTACTCCTGGGTATTTACCAAAAGATACAGATGTAGTGAAAAGAAGGGCCATCTGTACCCCAATGTTTATAGCAGCAATGGCTACGGTCGCCAAACTGTGGAAAGAACCAAGATGCCCTTCAACGGACAAATGGATAAGGAAGATGTGGTCCATATACGCTACGGAGTATTATGCCTCCATCAGAAAGGATGAATACCCAACTTTTGTAGCAACATGGATGGGACTGGAGGAGATTGTGCTGAGTGAAATAAGTCAAGCAGAGAGAGTCAATTATCATATGGTTTCACTTATTTGTGAAGCATAACAAATAGCATGGAGGACATGGGGAGCTAGAGAGGAGAAGGGAGTTGGGGGACATTGGAAGGGGAGGTGAATCATGAGAGACTATGGACTCTGAAAAACAATCTGAGGGGTTTGAAGGGGTGGGGGGTGGGAGGTCGGGGTACCAGGTGATTCTTATTATAGAGGGCACGGATTGCATGGAGCACTGGGTGTGGTGCAAAAATAATGAATACTGTTATGCTGAAAATAAATAAAAAATAAATTAAAAAAAAAACACAGTGCTAAGCTTCTATGGAAGGAATAACAGGATGGCAACTAACTGGCCTCTGGATTTCACTTCTTTAAAGAGTGCAATTCCGGCCAGTGTCCTCTGTTACGTGATTGACACTACCATCACCAGCATGCCCATCCCAAAGGTACTCCGCCCTTGGGTATTTTTCAGCGAGGCAGAAAATTTCTTTATAGAGTAAGAACAGAATTTTTCAAAAGACAGTTTGATGAGAAACTAGGGAGAAAAGCAGCAAAAACAAATTACCCACAATTCCCCCTAAAACACCCACCCCCAAAAAGACAAAAAAGTGGCAAATATAAGAACACATGTTCTTTAAAAAGTTGGGCCAATTCAATTTCAATATAATTCAAATACTGAACATCTATTATGTGCCAAGTAAACAGCAAAAAAGACAGTATGGTATTTGTTTAAGTATAGCCTTACAGATTACTGGAACATAATTGAGAGTTTAGACATAAGCCTGCACATCTATGGTCAGTTTTTTCCCCCCAAAGATTGTACTTATTTATTTGAGAAAGAGAGAGCATGAGCAGGGGAAAAGGACAGAGGGAGAGGGAAAAGCAGGCTCCCCATTCAACATGGGGCCTGATTGTAGGACCCTTAGTCCATGACCTGAGCCGAAGGCAGACATTTAACTGACTAAGCCACCCAGGTGCCCCTGCTCAGTTTACTTTTTACAAATGAATAAGGTACTTCATTAAGGAAACAAGAGTGTTTTCAACAAGTTGTGCTAGGAGAACTGGATATACACATTTCAAAAAGTGAATGTGGCCTCTTTTTTCACACCATACACAAAAATTAACTCAAAAAAGAAAGGATTCTGAGAAGATTGAGAAAGAAGCACCAGGAATCTGTCTCCTCATCTAGACAACAATTGCACTGGCAGAATCTCTGAGATGTGACTGCTTTAGAACTTTGAAATCTGTTGAAGGCTTGCGACTTTCAGGACAAGATGGGAATGGTAAACGAACGTTAATTTTGGTTAACGTTGGTTAATTTTAGCTTTTAGCACAGTAGCAGCTACTCATTCCCCAAACTCAGCCACATGGCAGGCCACTATGTGAATGTTTGTAGAGTAGCTTGCACAGTTTATGGGAACTAGGGTATTCAAAAAGGACCCTGTCCTCCAAACAAAGGGAAGGTGCTCTCGTTACTGATTGCGCTCTGACCGCAGAAGTGCGAAGAGACAAAGAGGCAGGCAACCACTATAATCCTACCTCTTCAAATAGTAGCAAGCCTGACTCCCTCCAGCTGAATTGACTTCTACTGGATTTAAAGCATTAGTGCCCTTTTTTCCTACCTTCATTTTTTACATTTTCACTTTAGGGACCCAGACATTAAAAACTAGGTCATCGTGGGGTGCCTGGGTAGCTCAGTCGTTGAGTGTCTGTCTTGGGCCCAGGTCACAACCCCAGGGTTCTGGGATCGAGCTCTGCATCAGGCTCTCTGCTTGGTGGGAAGCCTGCGTCTCCCTCTCCCACTTGGCTCTGCTTTGTGTTTCCTCTCTCACTGTCAAATAAATAAATAAAATCTTTTAAAAAACAAAAACTAGGTCATCTGAAAACGAATGCCTGTAAGGGGATAATTAGAAAGTAACTGTGCATGTCCATGGAAAAGGGCTCAGAAAAGACCTAAGAAATTAAGTATACACCTTATCTTCATACCTGGAACACAGACCACCTATAACAATCATAAAAACAAAAATAATTAAAAAACACCACTCCCTGAGGAAGGAGGAGACTTTGATCTCCAGAGTTTCCACATTATTAGGTTAAAATATCTAGCATTTGACAAAAAAAATCACAATGTATTCAAAGAAATAGAGAAGTATGGCCCATTGAGAGGCATAAAATAAATCAACAGAAACTGTCCCTGAAAAACACTTCTGCAGTTATGTGAGACAAAGGCTTTAAAACAACTGTCATAAAGATGCTCAAAGAACAAAAGGAAGTTGTGGAGAAAAACAAACAAAATAATGTGTGAACAAAATGGAAATATCAAGAGACAAAAAACCTAAAAAGATTTTTTAAAAATCCTGGATTTGAAAAGTACAACTACTAAAATGACAAAGGCAGAGTTGAGTAAGCAGAAGAAAGAATCAGTGAACCTAAAGACAGGACAATGAAAATTATGTAGGCAGAAAAATAAATGAAGAAAAGCAAACAGAGTCTAGGATACCATCAAGGAGACCAACATGCACAGTGAGGGGATCTCAGAAGGAGATGAGAGAAAAGAGCATAGAGAATATTTTAAGAAATAGTGGCTCAGGCGCCTGGGTGGCTTAGTGGGTTAGGCCCTCTGCCTTTGGCTCAGGTCATAATCTCAGGGTCCTGGGATCGAGCCCTGCATCGGGCTCTCTGCTCAGCAGGGAGCCTGCTTCCCCTTCTCTTTCTGCCTGCCTCTCTGCCTACTTGTGATCTCTGTCTGTCAAATAAATAAAAATAAATAAATTAAAAAGAAATAGTGGCTCAACTTTTTTACACCACACACAACAATAAATTCAAAATGGATGAAAGACAGAAATATCCACAGGAAACCATCAAAATCCTAAAGGAGAGCACAGGCAGCAACCTCTCTGACCTTGGCCTCAGCAACTTCTTACTAGACATATATCCACAGTCAAGGGAAACAAAAGCAAAAATGAAATACTGGGGCTTTATTAAGATAGAAAGCTTCTGCATAAGAAGGAAACAATGAACAAAACTAAAAGGCAACTGACAAAATGGGAGAAGATATTTGCAAATGACATATCAGATAAAGGGCTAGTACCCAGAATCTATAAAGAACTCACCAAACTCAACACTCAAAAAATAAATAATCCAGGGTATCTGGGTGGCTCAGTGGGTTAAGCCTCTGCCTTCCGCTCAGGTCATGGTCTCAGGGTCCTTGGATCAAGGCCCACATTGGGCTCTCTACTCAGCAGGGAGCCTGCTTCCCCCTCTCTCTCTGCCTGCTGCTCTGCCTACTTGTGATCTCTCTCTCTCTCTCTGTGTCAAATAAATAAAATCTTAAAAAATCATAAAATAAAAAATGAAAAAAATAAATAATCCAGTTATGAAAATGGGCAGAAGGCATGAACTAACATTTCTCCAAAGAATACATAAAAATGGCTAACAGACCATATAAAAATGCTCAGTGTCACTCATCAAGAAATACAAATCAAAACCATGGTAAGATACCATCTCATACCTGTCAGAATGGCTAAAATTAACAACTCGGGAAAACAACAGAGGTTGGCAAGAATGTGGAAAAAGAGAAGAAAAGTCTTAGTAAGAAAGTTTTACACTATTGGTGGGAATGCAAACTGGTGCAGCCACTGTAGAGAACACTATGGAGGTTCCTCAAAAAGTTAAAAATAGAACTGCACTGCAACCCAGCAATTGCACTATGAGGTATTTATCTAAATACAAAAGTGCTAATTCGAATGGGCACATGCACCCCAATGTTTACAGCAGCACTATCAACAATAGCCAAATTATGGAAAGAGCCCAAATGCCCAACAACTGATGAATCAATAAAGAATATGTGGTGTGTATGTGTGCGTGTGTGTGTGTATATATGAATGTATATGTGTGTATGTGTATGGATATTACTTGGCCATCAAAAAGAATGAAATCTTGGGGCACCTGGGTGGCTCAGTGGGTTAAAGCCTCGGCCTTCGGCTCAGGTCATGATCCCAGGGTCCGGGGATCAAGCCCCGCATTGGGCTCTCTGCTCAGCAGGGAGCCTGCTTCCCTTCCTCTCTCTGCCTGCCTGTCTACTTGTAATCTGTCTGTCAAATAAATAAATGAAATCTTAAAACAAAAAAAAAAAAGAATGAAATCTTGCCATTTGTAACAACAAGGATGGAACTAGAGTATATCATGCTATGCAAAATAAGTCAATTAGAGAAAGACAAATATCATATGATTTCATTCATATATGATATTTTAGAAACAAAACAGATGAATACAGAAGGGAAGAAAAATAAAATAAGATAAAAATCGAGGGGCCCCTGGGTGGGTCTGTGGTTAAGTGTCAGATTCCTGGTTTTGGCTCAGGTCCTAATCTCAGGGTCAAGGGATTGAGCCCCACATTGGGCTCTGCACTCAATGTGGAGTCTGCTTGAGATTTTCTCCCTCCCTTTCCCTTTGCCCCTCCCCCTACTCACCCTTTTTGTCAATAAATAAAATCTTAAAAAAAGAAAAGATAAAAACAGACAGGGAGGCAAACCATAAAAGACTCTTGACTGGGGCACCTGGGTGGCTTAGGTTAAGTGTCTGCCTTTGGCTCAGGTCATGATCTCAGCGGCCTGGGATTGAGCCCTATGTTGGGTTCCCTGATCAGTGGGGAGTCTGCTTCTCCCTCTGCCCCTCCCCCTGCTCATGTACTCCCCCCTCAAATAAAATAATAAAATAAAATAGACTCTTAATTATAGAGAACAAACTGAGGGTTGCTGGAAATGAGGCAGGTGTGGGGATGGGCTAAATGGTCAATGGGCATTAAGGAGGGCACTTGTGATGACCACTGGGTGTTACATGTAAGTGATGAATAACTAAATTTTGCTCCTGAAACCAATACTACACAATATGTTAACTAATTTGAATTTAAATGAAATGGGAAAAATGTAGCAGAAAACTTCCCAAATTTGATGAAACACATGAGTATAAACATTTAAGAAGCTCAAAGAAGCTTCCACATTAAGATGAACTGAGAGAAAGCCACGCCAAGACCCATTATAAACAAACCTTCAAGGGCCACCTTGGTGGCTCAGTCAGTTGAGTGTCAGACTCTTGGTTTCAGCTCAGATCATGATCTCATGGGCTGTGGAACTGAGCCCTGCACTGAGCTCTGAGATCAGCACAGAGTCTGCTTGAGATTCTCTCCCTCTGTCCCTTCCCAGCTCTCCCCCCTCTCTCTAATAAGTAACTCTCAAAAAACAAGACAACTTTTCAAAAGACAAACACAAAGAAAAAAATCAGTGAAAAGAAGTGAATTATCACATACAAGGGATATTTACTAAGACCATTAGCAGATTTCTCTTCAGAAACTTTGGCTCCCAGAAGACATGGGCCAATATATTTGAATGCTAGAAGATAAAAACCTTTGAACCAATTATTTTATACGTGGGAAAACTGTCCTTCAAAAATGGAGGGGTGCCTGTGTGGCTCAGTCAGTTAAATGTCTGACTTCCCTAAGGTCATGATCTTGTGGTCTTAGGATGGAGCCCTGCACCTGGCTCCACACTCAGTGTGGAGTCTGCTTGAAATTCTCTCTCTCTTTTACCCCTGCCCCGCCCCTGCTCATGCTCTCTCTAATAAAAAAATATAATCTTTAAAAAAATTGAAGGAGAAATTGAGACATTCCCAGATAAATAAAAACTGATGTTGTGAACACTAGAATTGCTCTGCAAGAAATGGCCAAGGGAGTCCTGGCAAAGTGGGAAGGACAGACATTAGACAGTAACTCAGAGCCATAGAGAGAAATATACATCTATATAAAGGTAAATATATGGGCAGTTATAAAAGTTGATATTACCACAACAATGACATTTAATCATATTTTTTGTTTCTGACATGATTTGAAAGATTAATACATTTAATGAAAAAAAATTAGTGTAAAAGGTAGTATTACTATAACTTTGGCTTGTAACTCCAAATCTTGTTTCCTATATAATTTAGGAGACTAATGCACTTAAAATAATCATTAGTTTATGTTTTGGGGCATACAATGTATGAAGATGTTATTTTGTAACATCAACAACTGAAAGGGCTAGGGATGGCAGTGTAAAGGAGCAGAGTTTTGTATGTTAATGAAGTTATGCTGCTGTAAATTCAAATTAGAGTGTTATAATTCATGATATTAAATTTAATCCTCGTGGTAATCACAAAGAAAATAACCAAAGAATATACACAAAAGGAAACAAGAAAGGAATTTAAACATTTCACTACAAAAAATCAACTACACACAAAAGAAAACAGTAATGCAGGAAATGAGGGATAACAAAGCTATAGGGCATTTAAAAAGCAAACAGCATACTGATAGAAGTTCCTCATTAGCCATAATTACTTTAAATGTAAAATGGATTAAACTCCCTAATCAAAAGACATAGATTGGCAGAATAAATAAAAACAAACATCCAACTATATGGTCTCTACCAGGGACTCACGTGGGATCAAAAGACACAAACAGGTTGAAAGTGAGGAGTGGAAAAAGATATTCTGTGCAAATATTAACCAAAAGAAAGCTGGAGTGACTATACTAATATTAGTCAAAAGAGACTTTAAAATCAAAAAAGGTTACAAGAGACAAAGACAGACATTACATTTTAATAAAGGGTTTAACACAGCAAGAAAATATAACAATTATTAATATTTACATATGCAATGACAGACCATAAAGATACATTAAGAAAAACCTGACAGAATTGGAGAAATAGGCAGTTCAATAGTAGTAGAGACTTTAATACCCCACTCAAAATAATGAAGAGAATAACTGGACAGAAGTAAGGAAATAAAGAATTTAATACAGTAAATCAATGAGATCTATCAAATACATACAGAACACTTCTCAACCATAATAATATACACATTCTTTTCAAGGGCACTTGGGATATTTTCCAGAAGAGCCCACATATAGGACCACACATGAAGTCTCCATAGATTTTAGAAGGTATTATACAAAGTATATTCTCTGACAATGGGAAAGAGTTAGAAACCAACAACATTAGGTGGATAATTTACAAAATTACAGAAATTAAACAACATAGTTTTGAACAACCAATGGATCAAGAACAAAATCACAAGGGAAATTAGAAAAATACTTAGGGACAAATGAAAACCCAAACACACCACACTAAAACTTACAGAATGCAGCAAAAGCAGTGCTAAGGGAAATCAAAGCAACAACTCAACTTTACAACTTAAGGAACTAGAAAAAGAAGAAAAAACTAAACCCAAAGCTAGCAGAAAAAAGGAAATGATAAAAACTAGAACAGGTACACTAAACAGAGAATAGAAAAATATCAGAGAAAATTAAAGAAACCAAAAGTTGGTTCTTCAAAGAGGTTAACAAAATTGACAAATTGACAAATCTTGAGCTAGAAGCATGAAGAAAAGACTCGAATTACTAAAGTCACAAATGAAAATGGGGACATTACCACTGGTTCTACAGAAATAGGATAAGAAAGTACTATAAACAACTGCATGCCAAATAAACTGGATAACCTAGATGAAACAGACAAATACCTAGAAACAAAAACCTACCAAGACTAAATCATGAAAATAGAAAATCTGAATAGGCCTATAACTACTAAAGAGATTTTATCAGTAATCACAACTCTCCTAACAAAGAGCCCTGGACCCGACTGTTTCACTGGTGAATTCTACCAAATATTTAAAGAGCTAGTATCAATGCTTCTTAAACTCTTCCCCCCAAAATGAAGAAAACATTTCCTAACTCATTTTTAAAGGCAGCATAACCCTGATACCCAAGCTAGATAATGACACTACATGAAAACTATAGACCAATGTCTCCTAAAAATATAAATGCAAAAATCCTCAATCAAATACTAGCAAACAGAATTCAACAGCTAATTGAATTACACACCATGACCAAGTCAACCCATGGAAAGAAAAAAAAAATTGCAAACCATATATCTGATAAGGGATTAGTATTCAGAATTTATAGAGAACACCTAAAATTCAATAATAACAACAACAAAGGGCACTTGTGTGGCTCCATCAGTTAAGTGTCCGCTCTGGCTCAGTTCATGATCTCAGGGTCCTGGGCTCAAGTCCTATATCAGGCTCTCTATTCA
Source organism: Mustela nivalis (assembly GCF_964662115.1). Lineage (NCBI taxonomy): Eukaryota > Metazoa > Chordata > Mammalia > Carnivora > Mustelidae > Mustela > Mustela nivalis. Next base: position 25,408,422 of record NC_139032.1, read on the forward strand.
GCAGGGAGTCTGCTTCTCCCTCTTCCTCTGCCCCTCCCCCATGCTCCTGCTCTCTTGCTCATTCTCTCTCAAATAAATAAAGTCTTAAAAAAAAAAACCCAGTAACAACAACAAAAAAGTATTAATAACCCAATTTTTAAAAGGGCAAAGGACTCAAATAGACATTCCTTCTAAGGAGATATATGAATGCCAATAAGCACATGAAAAAATGTTTAACATCACGAATGATTAGGGAAACGCAAACCAAAATTACAACGAGGGGCACATGGGTGGCTCAATGAATTAAGCATCCATCTCTTGATTCAGCTCAGATCATGACCTCAGGGCCCTAAAATTGAGCCTCATATACAGAGCCCACTTAAGATTCTCTCCCTCCCTCCCTCTGCCCTATCCCGGGCCTGAATATGCACGTGCACTTTCTCTCAAAAACAAACAACAACAACAAAAACCCACTATAATAAGTTACCATGTCATATGCATTAGAATGGTGCTGTTCAGAAAACAAGTGCAGGCAAGGATGTGGAGAAATCTGAACTTTTGCACACTGTTCATGGGAATGTAGTACAGCCACTGTGTAAAACAGCATGACTATTCCTCAAAAAATTAAAAGTAGAATTACCACATGATCCAGCAACTCCACTTCTGGGTGTATTCCCAAGACAACTGGAAGCAGGGTCACAGAGATATTTGTACAGCCATGTTCACACAGCACCATTCATGAGCTAGAACACGGAAGCAACCCAAGTGACCACTAACAGATGAATGGATAAGCAAAAGTATACAATGGAATATTATTCAGTCTTAAAAAGGAAATTCTGCAATAATGTGTAACATGGGAGAAACTTGAAGATGTTATACTAAGTGAAATAAGTCAGTCACAAAAAGACAAATACTGTATATGATTCTATTTATATGAGGTACTTCAAGTAGTTAGTCATAGAGACAGAATAGAATGGTGGTTGTCATGGGCTGTGGAGATAGAAGAATGGGGAGTTATTATTTAGTAAGTATAGATTTTCTTATTTATAAGATGCAAAGAGTTACAGGGATGGATGGTGATGCCGCTGCACAACAGTATGAATGCAGTTAATACCACTGAACTATACACTTAAAAATGGTCAAGATGGTAAGCTTTATGTTAGGAGTATTTTGCCACAATAAAAAAAATGGAACATAGACTTTAAAGGAATAACTAAAACTATAAAACTTCTAGGATAAATCATTGTGGACCTGGGTAAGGCAAGTGCTATTAAACGAATACCAAAAGCACAATCCCTAAAAGAAAAAAAAATGATAATCTAGACTGCATCAGAATTGGAAACTTTTATGTTTCAAAAGACAACATTAAGAAAATAAAAAGGCAGGGCACCTGGGTGGCTCAGTGGGTTAAGCGTCTGCCTTTGGCTCAGGTCATCATCTTGGGGTCCTAGCATCAAGCCCCACATTGGGCTCCCGGCTCAGTGGGAATTCTGCTTCTCAGTCTCCCTCTGCCCCTCCCCCCTCACCTGTGTGAGCATGTACTCTCAAATAAATAAAATCTTAAAAAAAAAAAAAGGCAGATCACATCCTGTGAAAGAATATTTACAACTCATATATTTGGTAAAGAACATGTATCCAGGGGCGCCTGGGTGGCTCAGTGTGTTAAAAGACTGCCTTCAGCTCAGGTCATGGTCTCAAGGTCCTGGGATCGGGCCCCACATTGGGCTCTCTGCTCAGCAGGGAGCCTGCTTCCCCTTCTCTCTCTGCCTGCCTCTCTGCCTACTTGTGATCTCTCTCTGTCAAAATAAATAAATAAAATTTAAAAAAAAAAAAAAAGAACTTGTATCCAGAATGTGTAAAGGAATCTCAAAAAAAAAAAAAAAAAAAAAAAAAAAAGATGACACACTTTAAAAATGGGACAAAATATGTGAATAGACATTTTACCAAAGAAGACATAAAGACTGGCTGATGAGTGCATGAAAAGATGGCTCAAAATCACTAGTCATAGGAAAATGCAAATTAAAATGAGATACACTACGTACCCACTAGTATGACTATAATCAAAACAAGAAACAATATCAAGTGTTAGCAGGGATGTGGAGAAACTGGAACCCTCATACATCACTTGTGGGAATGAAAAATGGTACACTCTGGAAAACAGCTTGACCATACAATGCAGCAATTTCACTAAGTATTCACCTAAGAGAAATGAAACAAGTATCTACACAAAGACATGTATGAAATATTCACAGCAAATCCCACCACTTGTTGAATAAACATTCACACAATGAAATGCTATTCAGCAATGAAGTGAGATGGACTATTGACACATACTATAATGTAACAAGGACAAATCTTAAAAATGGACTATGGTTATGGTTGCAGTTTTTCAAATTCATTATAAGCTACTATATTGAATTATACACTTAACAAAGGGTGAATTTTATAGTATGTAAGTTATAACTCAATAAGACTTTTTTTTAAAAGAACATCCATGATAGCACCATTTTACTTAAAAACTAGAACATTACTAGGACCTTGTGCCCTACTGTAAGAGTAACTGTTAACATGAATTTAGTGTTTACTATTTCCATATTTTATTGGTTTTATTAGATGTCACTAAACAATATTCATTTTTATTTTTTATTTTTATTTTTTTAAAAGATTTTATTTATTTATTTGACAGAGAGAGATCACAAGTAGGCAGAGAGGCAGGCAGAGAGAGAGGAGGAAGCAGGCTCCCTGCTGAGCAGAGAGCCCGATGCGGGACTCGATCCCAGGACCCTGAGATCATGACCTGAGTCGAAGGCAGCGGCTCAACCCACTGAGCCACCCAGGCGCCCTTCATTTTTATTTTAATTTTTTCAGTGTTCCAAGATTCATTGTTTATGCACCATACCCAGTGCTCCATGCAATATGTGCCCTCCTTAATACCTACCACCAGGCTCACCCAAACCTCCAACCCCTTCTCCTCCAAAACACTGTTTGTTTCTCAGAGTCCACAGTCTCTCATAGTTTGTCTCCCCCTCCAATTTCCCTCAATTCACTCTTCCTTTCCTTCTATCCCTCAGAAGGATGAATACCCAACTTTTGTATCAACATGGACAGGACTAGGGGAGATTATGTTGAGTGAAATAAGTCAAGCATAGAAGATTAATTATTATATGGTTTCACTTACTTGTGGAAAAACAGTCATTTTGCATGAGTTTTGGAGATTTTTTTAAATTTAAAAAATTATTTATAAAAAAATTTTACTTACAAGGTTAGACATTTTTATGGTTTTTGAAAAATGCTTGATTTTGTAAAATGCTTGATGTCTCTTAACTACATTTAAAATTTTCTATCCTTTGAGACAGCAAGAAAACAAGACAACCACCTTTTTAAAAAAAGATTTTATTTATTTATTCGATAGAGACACAGCGAGAGAGGAACACAAGCAGGGGGAGTGAGAGGAGGAGAAGCAGGCTTCCCGCCAAGCAGGGAGCCTGATGTGGGGCTCAATCCCAGAACCCTGGGATGAGCCACCCAGGCACCCCCAACCATCTCCTTTTTAACCATGTGATAGGCGTTCTTTCTGTGTTTGAATAATAATATGAGTTGTGTTTTGAAAATATGTTCTCAATTGTGCCTCTTTTTACATTCTTATTGATATTGCATAATATTTTGATTCTGCCCAACAATTTTTTCGTTAAAAAAAATCCCTACCTAGACCTACAAATAAATTCTGTATTTCCTAGTTCTAAGGGCTGTACAATTGCCTTTCACACAGAAGTAGTTAATCTAGTGGAACAGATTTGAATGTGTGATGAAAGACTGAGATCCAATTTGGTTTTTCCCAATATGACTAACTGTCCCTTGCTTTTCCACGTATAAGACATGATGTTAAGTAATAAGCACACTATGGAATTAGCACAGGAACAAATCAGCCACTGAAAAATACAGAGAGATTGATGAATCTTGATGAATGAGGGAAATTGAGGAATCTTGATGAATGACAGGTAATATATTAAATATGGGTTCTTCTTTAGGAGCTCTTCACTATTTTTTAGCCTTTGTTCTTCTATACTAGTAATTTGCTGAGTTCTTGGCGGGGGGAAGCTTTTAGGATTTTCATTGAAAATGCAAAAACAATTTGGGGAAAACTGTTACTTTCATTATAATAAAGCTTCTTATCCATACAAACAGCATGTCTTTGTATCTATGTAGGTCATCTTTGTCTTTCAATAAAATTTTACAATCTGTTCCATTAAGTTTCTGCATAACTTCTGTTAGATCTTTAGGTACCTTATAATATTTTGTTGCTTCTGTAAATAGCATCCTTTTAAGAAATAACTTTTCTTTCAACTTGCATAAAGAAAGCCCAATTCTAAGTTTTTGTTGTTTGAATTTTTAAATTGAGTATATTTGACACGCAACTATTGATTCAGGTGTACAACAGTGATTCAACTTCTCTACGTGTAATGCTATGCTTACAAGTGTAGCTACCATCTGTCAACATACATTACTATTAGTGTATCATTGGCTATATTCCCTATGCTGTGCCTTTTATTCCTGTGACTTATTCATTCCATAAGTAGAAGCCTGTATCTCCCACTGCCCTTCACCCACTTTGCCCATCTCTCCACCCCACTCTCCTCTGGCAACCATCAGTTTGTTCTCTGTATTTGCAGGTCTGATTCTGCTTTTTGTTTCTTTATTCATTTGTTTTATTAAGTTCCACATACGAGTGAAATCATATCATATTTGTCTTTCCCAGTCTGACTTATTTCACTTAACATAATATCCTTATATCTATCCATGTTGAGAACATACAAAGCATATATACAGCCTGAAGAATAATTATGAAATGACATGCTTATAAGTTACTATCAAGGTAACAGAACTCTGCTAGCACCCCAGAGAATTCCATGCTTTTCTTTTCTTCATTAGAGATGTGATTATTTGAACTTTTTGTGATAATCTCTTTGATTTTATTGCCTGTCAAGGTATGCATGTATCTCTAAATGCATTTAATATTGCTTGTTTTTGAACTTTATATGGAATCATGTTGTTCCTGATAACAGTAAATCAGTCACTTTCAATGCTGATTAGTATTCCATTGACTAAATTTGCCATAGTTTGTTGTTCATTTCATGGTTGATGGACATTTAGATTCTTTACATGTTTTGATCTTAATGAACAATGATGTTTTAAAGTCTTATATATGTACAGTGGTCCACATAAGCACATATTACCACAGAGCATGTACTCAGGAGTAAAAATACCAGGTTATGGGTTATGGGCATCTTCAATTTTATATGGTTTGGAAAACTAATGTTTCATTAAAATTTTTAAAATTTAATTTTTAATTATTTTTTTATCGTGGTGTAATTGACATAGAGCATATTAGTTTCAGATATCTAACAATTCATTGTAAATACTGCAAAATGATCACCACAGTAACTCTAATTAACATCTGTCACCATACAGTTACACAATTTTTTTTCAGTGATGGGAACATTTAACATTTCAAACATGCAATACAGTATTAACTGTAGTAACTATGCTATATTACATCTCCATGATTTATTCTGCAACTGGATATCTATATCTTTTGATTCCCTCCACCCATTTTGCCTACTCCTTCATCCGTAACTATGAGCTGGTTTTAAGGGCTCTGTAACTATGAGCTTGGTGTTAAGGTTTTTGTGTTGTTTTTTTTTTTTAGATTCTGCATGTAAGTGAGATCATATATTATTTGTCTTTGACTTATCTCACTTAGCACAATGCCAAAGTCCATCCATGTTCTCATAAATGGCAAGATTTCATTCTTTTCTATGACTGAATATTTCATTGTACATACATATACTACAATTTCTTTATCCATTTTATCCACTCATCCATTGGTAAAACTTGTTTCTACATCCTGGCTCTTATAAATAATGCTGCACTGAACATGTGGGTGCATATACCTTCTCCAATTAGTGTTTTGTTCTCTTCAGATAAATAAACACAAATGGAATTGCTGGATCATATGGTAGTTCTACTTTTAATTTTGGGGGGAACCTCCATACTGTGTTCTATAGTGGCTGTACCAATTGATATTCCCATCAATGACGCCTGAGGGTTCCCTTTTCTCCACACCCTCACCAACATTTGTCATCTCTTGTCCTTTTGATGATAGCTCTTCTAACAGGTGTGAGGTGATGTCTTATTGTGGTTTTGATTTGCATTTTCCTGATGATCAGTAATGTTGAGCATCTTTTCATATACCTGTTGGCCATTTGTATGTCTTCTTTGGAAAAATATCTACTCATATCCTCTGCCCATTTCTTAGTGAATTGTTTGGGTTTTTTGCTACTGAGTTGTACAACTTCTTTGTATTTTTTGAACATTAACTCCTTATTAGATCTATGATTTGCAAATATTTTCTTCCATTCAGTAGATTACCTTTTCATTTTGATGATGGTTTCCTTTGGCATGCAGAAATTCTTAGTTTGATGGTGCCCCAGTTGTTTATTTTTGCATCTATTGCCTCTGCTTTTGGGGTCAAATCCAAAAACTCATTGCCAACGGCAATGTAAAGTTTACCACCTATGTTTTCTTATTGGAATTTTTTTTTAAGTTGTAGCTGACATACAGTGCTACATTTGTTTCTGGTGTACAACACAGTGATTCAACAGTTCTGTGTTTCACAATGTTCACCAAAAAGTGCAGTCACCATTCAGTGTTATATTATTGACTATATCCCCTATGCTGTACTTTTCATTCCTGTAACTTACTTGTTTTATAACTGGAAGTCTGTACTTCAGTTTGGCCCATTTTTCTACCACCCTCCCGTCTGGCAACTGCTAAGTTGTTCTCTGTTATGAACCTTCTATTTATGAGTTTTATTTGCTCATATTTTTAGATTTCACATATAAGTTAAATCATATGGTATTTGTCTTCCTTTGTCTGACTTATTTTACTTAGCATAACACCCACTAAGTTCATCATGTTACCACACTTGGCAAGATTTCACTGTGGTTTTTGTTTGTTTTTTGCTAACTCTTCTAGGAGTTTTAGGGTTTGGGGACTTAGGTTCAAGTATTTAATCCATTTTAAGTTAATTTTTGTGTATTGTGTAAGATAGTGGTCCACTTTTCCCAGTACCATTTATTGAAGAGACTGTCCTTTCCCCATTGTATATTCTTGCTTCCTTTGTCATAAATTCACTGACCATTAGAACAAAATAGCCCAGAAACAGGCCAACCACCCAACCACGAGTGAAACCTTGATCTATAAGAAAGTGATGTGGAATAGTACTGGGTAAAGGATGAACTTTTTTAAAATACATGGTTTTGGGCAATTGAATATTTTTATGGAAAAAAGATTAGATTATTTCTTCATATCATACATAAAAATTCACTCACAGTAGATTAAAGCCCTAAAAGTCAAAGGCTCTGTTAACAAAGCTTATAGGTGCTAATACAGGAATATTTTTATGACTTTAGGGTAGGAAAGACACAAAACCCACTAGCTTTAAATTTATAAATTGACTTCTTTCCATCAGAATATATTAGATAAATGAAAGGATGATCTTCAGAGTAGGAAAAGATTTTTTTCTAAAATAAGTCATTGAAGAATCTATAGAAAAGCAAGTACTCAGAAAAGAGGATATTTATATGGCTTAAAAATATATAAAAAGATGTTCAACCTCATTAGTAATCATGGATATGCAAATTAAAACTACAAAGAGAATATTACTTAACCTCCAGTTTAGCCAAAATCCAAGCATCTGATGACTTGTGTGTGTTATGAAGAGGTAACTTGTTACAAACAGTTTTGTTCAACATAGTATTGGAAGTCCTAGCCAGGGCAATTAGGTGAGAAAAAGAAATAAAAGGCATCCAAATCAGAAAGTAAAACTGTCACTATTTGTAGATGGCATGATATTGGGTTTAGAAAAGGCCCAATAAAGACTCTACCAAAATACCATTAGAACTAATAAATTAATTCATTAACTTGCAGAATATGAAAGCAATATACAAAAATCTGTTGCATTTCTATATACTAATAATAACAACCTATCAGAGAAATTAAGAGAGCAATTATTTCACAGTTGCATCAAAAAGAATAAAATACCTAGGCATAAGTTTAACAGAGGAGTTGAAAGACATGTAGACTCAAAACTATAAGACATGGATGAAAGAAGTTGAGGAAAACACAAATAAATGGAAAAATATCCCATGCTTATGGAGTGGAAGAATTAATATTGTTAAAATGTCCAAACTACCCAAAGCAGATAAATGGTCTATTTATCTATCATTATGCCTATACCTTAGTGAATTAATTATTAATTTTCTAAGAAAATCTTGATATATGATTGGGCAAATTCTCCTTTTTCATCATGAATGTTTTGATTATTTTTGGTCCTTTGCACTTGTACATTAATTTTTTTTTAGTTTAAAAACTAAATTGTCATAGATGACTTTGATGATATTGAGGTATGTGCCCTCTATCCCTACACTTTGAAGAGTTTTGATCAGGAAGGGATGCTGTACTTTGTCAAATGCTTTTTCAGCATCTATTGAGAGTATCATATGGTTCTTGTTCTTTCTTTTATTGATGTGTTGTATCACATTGACTGATTTGCAGATGTTGAACCAACCTTGCAGCCCTGGAATAAATCCCACTTGGTCGTGGTATATCATTCTCAATGGAGAAAAACTGAAAGCTTTTCCGCTAAGGTCAGGAAAACGGCAGGGATGTCCATTATCACCACTGCTATTCAACATAGTACTAGAGGTTCTAGCCTCAGCAATCAGACAACAAAAGGAAATTAAAGGCATCCAAATCGGCAAAGAAGTCAAATTATCACTCTTCGCAGATGATATGATACTATATGTGGAAAACCCAAAAGACTCCACTCCAAAACTGCTAAAACTTATACAGGAATTCAGTAAAGTGTCAGGATATAAAATCAATGCACAGAAATCAGTTGCATTTCTCTATACCAACAGCAAGACAGAAGAAAGAGATATTAAGGAGTCAATCCCATTTACAATTGCATCCAAAACCATAAGATACCTAGGAATAAACCTAACCAAAGAGACACAGAATCTATACTCAGAAAACTATAAAGTACTCATGAAAGAAATTGAGGAAGACACAAAGAAATGGAAAAATGTTCCATGCTCCTGGATTGGAAGAATAAATATTGTGAAAATGTCTATGCTACCTAAAGCAATCTACACATTTAATGCAATTCCTATCAAAGTACCATCCATCTTTTTCAAAGAAATGGAACAAATAATGCTAAAATTTATATGGAACCAGAAAAGACCTCGAATAGCCAAAGGGATATTGAAAAAGAAAGCCAACGTTGGTGGCATCACAATTCCGGACTTCAAGCTCTATTACAAAGCTGTCATCATCAAGACAGCATGGTACTGGCACAAAAACAGACCCATAGATCAATGGAACAGAATAGAGAGCCCAGAAATAGACCCTCAACTCTATGGTCAACTAATCTTCGACAAAGCAGGAAAGAATGTCCAATGGAAAAAAGACAGCCTCTTCAATAAATGGTGCTGGGAAAATTGGACAGCCACATGCAGAAAAATGAAATTGGACCATTTCCTTACACCACACACAAAAATAGACTCAAAATGGTTGAAGGACCTCAATGTGCGAAAGGAATCCATCAAAATCCTTGAGGAGAACACGGGCAGCAACCTCTTCGACCTCTGCCGCAGCAACATCTTCCTAGGAACAACGCCAAAGGCAAGGGAAGCAAGGGAAAAAATGAACTATTGGGATTTCATCAAGATCAAAAGCTTTTGCACAGCAAAGGAAACAGTTAACAAAATCAAAAGACAATTGACAGAATGGGAGAAGATATTTGCAAACGACATATCAGATAAAGGACTAGTGTCCAGAATCTATAAAGAACTTAGCAAACTCAACACCCAAAGAACAAATAATCCAATCAAGAAATGGGCAGAGGACATGAACAGACATTTCTGCAAAGAAGACATCCAGATGGCCAACAGACACATAAAAAGTGCTCCATATCACTGGGCATCAGGGAAATACAAATCAAAACCACAATGAGATATCACCTCACACCAGTCAGAATGGCTAAAATCAACAAGTCAGGAAATGACAGATGCTGGCGAGGATGCGGAGAAAGGGGAACCCTCCTACACTGTTGGTGGGAATGCAAGCTGGTGCAGCCACTCTGGAAAACAGCATGGAGGTTCCTCAAAATGTTGAAAATAGAACTGCCCTATGACCCAGCAATTGCACTATTGGGTATTTACCCTAAAGATACAAATGTAGTGATCCAAAGGGGCACGTGCACCCGAATGTTTATAGCAGCAATGTCCACAATAGCCAAACTATGGAAAGAACCTAGATGTCCATCAACAGATGAATGGATCAAGAAGATGTGGTATATATACACAATGGAATACTATGCAGCCATCAAAAGAAATGAAATCTTGCCATTTGCGACAACATGGATGGAACTAGAGCGTATCATGCTTAGCGAAATAAGTCAAGCAGAGAAAGACAACTATCATATGATCTCCCTGATATGAGGAAGTGGTGATGCAACATGGGGGCTTAAGTGGGTAGGAGAAGAATAAATGAAACAAGATGGGATTGGGAGGGAGACAAACCATAAGTGACTCTTAATCTCACAAAACAAACTGAGGGTTGCTGGGGGGAGGGAGTTTGGGAGAAGGGGGTAGGATTATGGACATTGGGGAGGGTATGTGCTTTGGTGAGTGCTGTGAAGTTTGTAAACCTGGTGATTCACAGACCTGTACCCCTGGGGATAAAAATATATGTATATAAAAAATTAAAAATTAAAAAAAAACTAAATTGTCAAAATGAAACAAATACAGAGAACTGGTGGTTGTGAGGGGGTGGGTGCATAAAATACATTAAGGAGATTAAGATGTACAAGCTACCAGTTATAAAATAAGTCATGGGGATTTAAATTACAGCATAGCGAACATTTTCAATAATATTGTAATAACTTTGTATAGTGACAGATTGTAACTTTACTTATTGTAGTAAGCATTTTGTAATGTGTACAAATATTGAATCATCTTATACTAATATAAAATCTTATATATCTTATATCTATATAGATATATCGTATACATCTTATATATATTAATATATCATTATATATTATCTTGTACTAATATAAAACTAATATAATCTTGCAGGTGAACTTCACTGGTTAAAACTGCACTGATTTTACAGATTAATTTGAGAAAAAGTGATACCTTTATAATAATAAGTCAAGGTATATTCCTCTACCTGCTTGCAATAAAGTTTTGTAATTTTCCCAATATAGGTCTTACACATTTTTATGAAGTTTATTCCTAGGTATCATTATATTACTGTAAAAAGCATTTTGATTTTAATTACAGTTAGTGGCATACAAAAATACAAATAATTACTGAAACTGTTTCTTCATCTATAGAGAAAGGAACTAAAGCTAGGATAATAAAAAACCTTTTGTCAACCTTTGTACCAGGAATGCAAAAATAACTTCTCTTGTTTCACAAACTCTTATACCTCTAAACAAGTCTAAAATGGTATATCCACTTTGGAAAATTCTTCAGTAGTTCCTTACAGTTAAACACAGATCCAGAGAATAAAAGACACAGCATAAGGAATATAGCCAATGATACTGTAACAGCATTGTATGCTGACAGATAGTAGCTTACACTTGTGGTGAACATATAACATATACCTTGTCAAATCACTATATAACCGAAACTAATGTAACATTGTGTGTCGACTATATTCAAATTTTTAAAAATGAAAGAAAAACAAATAAGCAAACATACATCTACCCCATGACATAACAATTTCATTCTTAAGTTTCTACCTAAGAGAAATTAAACATGTAAAGACTTGTACATGGATGTTCACAGCAGCATTATTCATAATTTAAAAAGTGGAAACAACCGGGGCACCTGGGTGGCTCAGTCGCTGAAGCATCTGACTCCTGATTTCAGCTCAGGTCTTGATCTCAGGGTTGTGAGTACAAGCCCTGCATTGGGCTCTAACACTGTGCAAGGAGGGTAGTTTTTAAAAAAAAAAAAAGGTGGACCGCCTTTGCTGCATCTCATAGGTTTTGGACTGAAGTGGAAACACCCCAAATATCCAAGTGATTAATGTGTAAATAAAATCAAATACAATGGAATACTATTAGTGATAAAAAGGGGGCGCCTGGGTGGCTCAGTGAGTTAAGCCTCTGCCTTCGGCTCAGGTCATGGTCTCCGAGTTCTGGGATCTGCTCGGCAGGGAGCCTGCTTCCTCCTCTCTCTCTCTCTCTCTCTACTTTCTCTCTCTCTGTGCCTACTTGTCATCTCTCTCTGTCAAATAAATAAAATCTTAAAAAAAAAAAAAAAGGAATGAAGTACCGATAGATGTTACAATATGAATGAACTTAAAAAAAAAATCAGGCTTAATGTAAGAAATCTCAAAAACCACATTCTTGTGATTCCATTTTTTTTAAAATATTTTATTTATTTATTTGACAGAGAGAGATCACAAGTAGGCATAGAAGCAGGCAGAGAGTGTGAGAGGGAAGCAGGCTCCCTGCTGAGCAGAGAGCCCAATGTGGGACTCGATCCCAGGACCCTAAGATCATGACCTGAGCCAAAGGCAACAGCTTAACCCACTGAGTCACCCAGGTGCCCCTTATGATTTCATTATATTAAATGTCCAGAACAGGCAAATCAATACAGATGATATAGCGGTTACCTAAGTTGGGGGAGGGTGTTAGGACAGAAGAGGTATGGGCAATAACTGGTAAGAAGTATGAGGTTTGTTATGGGAATGACAGAATTATTCTAAAACTAGATTACAGTAATGGCTGTACAATTCTGTAAATATACTAAAATCGGCTGAACTATACACTTTAATGGATAACTTTGAAGTATGTAAACTACATCTAAATAAAGCTGTGTTTTTAAAATATTTTATTTGTTTAAGTCATCTTTACACCCAACATGGGACTCAAACTCATGACCCCAAGTTCAAGAGTCATATGTTCTACCAAATGAGCCAGCCAGGTGCCCCTAAATAAAGCTGTTTTTTAAAAAAATCTTCTAATAGCCTTACTCAAAATGGCAAAAAAACAAAAACAAACAAACAAACAAAAAACCCACGAAATGTCTATCAACAGGAAAATAAATATACACATTATGATATCATGGAATACAATTTAACAATGAAAAGGTGCGCACAACAACATCAGTGAACCTTCAACATTCTGGGAGGGAAAGAGCCAGACCAAATAATAACATACTGTATGCTTTATTTCAAATAAAGAGGCTATTGCCCTATCCTCCTTCCTGGTTTATTATGCCAACCAAATAAGCATCTTTTTCTTGCTTATGCTGGATTGAGTTGGGTTTCTCTTACTTACAACAAAAGAGAGAGGGTTAATAAGTATACAAGACCAGTGCTCTAACCCCTGAGCTATGAAGCCAGGGTTAACAACACAAATAAGGGAAGTATCATCAAGACAAATAAGGGAAGGCGTGGGAACAAGAATGAGTTCAGGACACTGAAGAGTAGGAAACAGGTTGAGTTGCTTAGATAAAGCCAGATTTTAGGTGAAATTTTTAAAAACTATGTAGAATTTATTTGCTTTTAAATTTTAATGGGCTATTATTGCTGTTCTCCTGTGTTTCGGTAGTGTTAACTGTAGGGTTCAATTTTTAGCATCTAATATTTAATCACACATTGATCACTTATCATAATTTTAGAAACCAACAGAGTCAACTGTACTTTTCAGCTAATATAGTTAGGACCTAAAATGAATAAATTATTCATCCAAGCTCATATATCTAAGATAGACATGCAGGAAGCACTGTGCAACAAAAAGGAAATAGGGTATGGAGCCAGATAAGACCAGGTTTGTTCCCTATTCCCTCTCTCACCCAGTGCTTTTTATTTTTGATGTAATTTTTAAATACACAGACAGACTAGAAAACAAAATTTACATTGTGAAAAGCCTTTCTCCTATCCCAATAAGCCCTCCTTCCCCAACCCTTTGACAACCACTGTTACAACTTCTTGGGTACTCTTCTAGAGATAGTCTATTCGAGCATATTGAAGACTTGATCTTTAAGACCTTAAAACAGATGATGGCCACTAAAAATTTTAAAGCTACTAAATGGTACTAGAAGGACTGGGGCTGGGAAAGCAAGATAAGAGGGGAGCTAAAGAGAAGCCCTGCAGCACCAGTATTTAAAAAGGCAACATGTGAAAATTAAAAACACCTTTAAGGATCAAATAATGCTCCTCAAAAAGCATGATTCCTTAAGGCTTCTAAGAGGTATATACAAGCACCTATTTTTTATTTATTCTGCTTGTCTAGAATTCTTATGGGATGTTCTTGACTATACTGAAGAACGGATAGAGGAGTGGTGTAGCAGTGGCAACCAGCATTTCCTGGTCATTTAAGGAAGAAAAATTAATTGTTCCCATCCTCTACTCCTACAAATGCCAATTTTCTAATCATTTCAAGGTGAGAAAGATTACAAAGAAAGCACTGAGATTAATAACGTCATCAAGATGGATGGAGAAAGAAAAAGGAGAATGATGAAATCAACCTGAGAACAAGTTTAGTCAGCAGTTAGAGGAATATACAGAAGTTCAAGTACTCCTCATCACTAAGCAATAAAGTAAAAAAAAAACCCTTTTCTCTTTTGAATTTTATCCAGTAAACACCTGATTTAAGAAGAAATGGATGAGATGCACACTGTTCTCAACAGAGGTTAGGAATTTTAAAGTTCCTATGGAGGGGTGGAATCTCTTGGCATATGTAACAAATTACAGATGGAAAGAATAAGTCAATTATTGAGCATACATATAACAAAGACTTGTATATTTTTAGGAGTAGAAAGCAGATCTCATTTTAGACTTGAAATCAGACATTTTTCAGATTTATTTTTGGACTCTGAAAAAATTCTTCTAGATTCCTAGATTCATGGCATAAATGCTACAAAGCCTAAATATTCAAGTCCCAAGAAAGTGAGTAATAACTCTAATGAAATGGAATAGAAGTTTGGTATATTTTTAACAAGTATCAAGGAGAATGTGAATTACATGTTCTTTTGACCAATTTCTTAAAATAGTTAACATAGGAAATAAATTAGAATTAGATAGCATTTACAAAAGTAGAAAATGTCTTAATCATTAGGATTATTCAGAGTGAATTTTATTACATATCAAATTATTTATCAACAGAAGACAATCAGAACACAGCTCTAAAACTACAATGAAAGACAAAATATATGCTGTAACACCTATCTATGCTTGTTTAAATACAACACAGACTGAATACATTAAATACATGAGCTCCTGTCAGTTCGATTTTTTTTCCTCTTTCAAATCAGGAAAGAAGAAAAACCATGGCACAGTTTATAAAAATTATTTTTCCCTCCACTAACAGTTGCTGGCAGTCTCTTAGAAATAGGTGTACCATTTGAATATGCTTTCTTGTTTACACAAAGCTATCCTCCAAATAAGTCAATGGATTAAAAAAAATGGAATCAGTCCAAAAGTACATGTTTTTCACTTTCAAACATAAAATCAATACTCAGACTCTATTTGTGGTCATTTAAATTTTAATCTAAAAAATGGTGACAGTGGTTTTCAAATAAAAAGAATTTCCACCATCCATTTTAACATATTGATTTTGTGCTTCTGTTCATAGTTAAGGACTGTAATTTTAACATAGTGACAATTATTTAGATGTGGTTTTCTAGAGATGATTTCATTTCCCTAACCTGTCAAGTAAATACTTGAAACAGATTCAAAAATGGCCAAAAATCATACATGTATTATAAAGTAAAAACAAGAAACATCTCTGACCATTCAAAAAATCAACCGATGGAATTACTAACAAGAATACATATGTAACAGAACAGTGAAACTTTCAGATTAGTAGTCAAAATAACTCCAAACATTTTTTTATATCTTCCTCAATATTAGAAGATATTATAGTAGCTCCCAATTCTAAAAGGTTTGTAGGATCTGGTACTGGAGTCTTAAAAATAAAAGTGATCAATAGCCCTAGGAAGTTATGTGTAGGCTGCACTACCCTCTAATGGTGAATGTTAAAAGTAGTAAATGATCCATAGCTATAAACTACAGAATCACATCTTACCTCACAATTTCCATAATTCCAAAATATCTTGAGACATTGTTTCAGGATATCAGGATATTTTTAATAAATACTGGAGTGTTACATCACTTTTCCCTAAAATTTTAAGCTTACATGTGTAACCTTTTGGTGTGGGTGGGTGTGTACACACTCACAAATTAGGGTACTAAAGCCAAATAATATTATACCTCCTTCATGTGAATAATATTTTTATTCTACTGTAATGTATTTTATAACTTTATAATGGCCAGATCAACATGACTGAATTCATCCACAACAAATCTATGGGCTATCCTTTATACAGCTAAGTCTCAAAAAAGACTTACGGCCAAATGGTGAAGTATTATTCTTAAAATCATCAAATGTTTTCTAGAATAAAGATAGTTACAATAACACTTACCTCAGTCTTTTTACTAGTGGGATCTGTAAATGAAAAAAAATGATGAAAGTTCATTGAAGAAAATTACCATTAATATTTTATTAGTATTAATAATTATTAATACCCAATAGGTAAAAATATTTAAAGTAATTGAGAAGAATTTAAAAATCATAGTAAGAGTTACAAAAGTCCCTTGGGGGTTGTCTAAGATATCAGATTTCCCTCTCTAGGTATAAGATGTTAAATTTCAACATATAATTACTAATTTGCTCAGCTTAGGGACCGTATCTTGTAACTCAGTTAAATGCCACCCATACCACAGGGTATTATTAAATTTTAAACATTTGAACTCCAAATAATTTGGTATTTGGCTTCACATAATTTTGGGGGGACGAAAAGGGAATCAAATATGTCTAAGATGAAATCTCAAGGTAATACAACTGCAAAATTGTATAGAACACTACCTTTGTGGGGAAAAAAAAGAAGAATAGCATTTGTCATTTAAACCTCTTAGTTTATTTTAAAAATATACATCATAGTGTTTTGATAATACTGTAAAAAAATCTTAAAAATTGATGTATATTTATAAAATGAATAAAAGAAAGAAGGTAATATGAAATATACCCAGATTAAGCAAATCATTGATTCTGTAACAACACAGCATTTCTGGAAAGGGATTACAGAATGAGGAAAACTAAGACAAGGGAATCCACACAGATTCAAGGTTGAAACTAAACTACACAGAGGGAGCAAGTGTTCTTACTTAAATTAGAGATGACTGGGATATCTAATATTTAACATTGCTTCTTGTACATAGAAGAAAATTTATATTCTCAAGGACTAACAATAATTTAATAGAATAGCAATCTTATGACTGAGAATTTAAAACAGCTCTCTAAACCATCTGTTGATCAGAATAGGATCTAGAAGTATAATAAATGTCCAAATCCCAGGTTTCAGCTCAAACTACAAAATCCTATTTATTCCTAATTTCCTCTTTATTCCTAACATCATAGCCATTCTTCTAGTGTGTTTTACTTAGCATACAACGTGATGCCAGAACCTGAGAATCACGACTGCTTTAACCATATCTTGAAATAGTCGTCTACCTTCCTTTTAACAGTACTATACTGATGTCCTTCTTATTCTAATAAATTTACATAGCACTTATAATCAAACATATGAGAAATAAAGAAGTTTTTAAAAGCATTCTTTTCATGTTTCTGCCTAGTTTTTAATTATATTTTATATAAAATTTTTCTTGCCAAAATTGAAAACGCTAATATACATCTGACCTTTTAACCTCAAATAAGAAACTTAGTAAGAGAGGCAGACTAGAGGAAAAACAATCCTGATCCTTAAACCAAAGCAACATAATGCTCTAAATTTATTCCTAATATCACAGATAGGCTTGCTTCTGAAAAGAGTAAAGTATTTCACTGTGGGTTTTTTTTTAAATTATTGCTACAGTATTATTAATTCTCACAGAATAAATGCCCAATGTATTAAGGCTAAATTCATATGAGTCAAATAGATCAATCTGTCAATGAACAAACAACAGTTAATTTTGTCAGCAACTATTCTGACTGGCGTAAGCACAATGCTGTCCAAAAAAATTTTCTGTAAGGTATGTTCCATACCTGTGCTGTCTAATGTAGAAGCTACCAGCCACACGTAGCTGAGCATTTGAAATGTGGCTAATGTAACTAATGAATTTTTTTTATTTTAGTTCATCTTAATTAATTTGTATTTAAATTGCCACACATGAATAGTGGCTACCATATTTTACAGCACAGACAGGGTTTTCATGATTCCTCACATCAAAAACAATGTACTTTATGGTCTGTCTTCAAAAGTTTGGTGGATGGTGTAGTTTCCTTGTCTTTTCTGTTCAATAAAAAAATACATATGAGATTATAAAGTTACAAAATTTGCATTTTAATTTTCTAAGGTGTAGTTCCAGATAATTTGAAGAGGTTGACCAAAAATGGGTGAAATACTATTCTTGGTCTAGTGCAAGTCCATTTACTTTATAATGGCAATAATCATGTTTCAAGATGACTCAAAAACTACAATTTTTACTTTCAGTGAATTTTAGAAAATGGACAAATTCAGATACAAAAAGATAAATTTGTACTGAAATTTTATGGGGATTTAATGACTGTTTTTAAAATACCCCCCCCACATTCTTTCTTTCTAAACAGGTCTACATTTTTCACAATCTCAGTAACACATCACCAAAACAATTTTATTGTTTTTTATTTTAAAAATTAGCAAGGAACTTAAAACTTAAGTATACAAAGACTTAAAATAGTCTCTCTAGCATAATAGATTTTGTACATAAATTACCTTCAGATTGAAAATCTTTTAGTGATACTGTGAGAGGTTTGTCTTTTCCCTGATGAGTCTTTCTTTTATCTTTTTTATTCATAACCTTTGACTGAGTTGAAGCATTTTCAGCATTTTCATACTCCTAAAAAGAATTACCAATGATAATTAAGCTTGGTTTACCACTGGTAAAAAATCAATATACCATTATAGGTAATATATTAAAGTTTTATTTTTTTAAAGATAAACTGCAAATTTAAAAAATCAATACATGAAGCTAGCCAAATTGTATAAAAGGATAGTTTTTTTTTTTTTTTTAAGAGAGAAAGCACACATGCCAGTGGGGAAGGGCAAAGGGAAAGGGAAAGAGAGGATCTTAAGCAGGTGCCACTCTCAACACAGAGTCCGACGCAAGGCTGGATCTCATGACCCTGAAACGATGACCTGAGCTGAAATCAAGAGTCAGACACTTAACTGACAGAACCACCCAGGTACCACCCCCAGGGATAGCTATTTTTTATTTATATACTCAATCTCTTGCCTCTTAAACATTAAAATAAAAACAAAAAGCTATACTTTGTGGCTTATGACTTCTCCTAGTTGCCATCTCTTCTTTATTTCAGGACCAAACTTAAGACAATCATTTATAGTCGATTTCCTTTCTCACCACCTCCGCCAAATCTGGCTCCCCCTATTCTCTGCCACTAAAATTAAGGTCAACCTCCCCCACAATGCCAGATCCAAAGACGTTATTTTTTCAAACACCTCTTGGTTTTCTCAATACACTCTGAATACTCCTTAATCTCCTTCACTGGCTTCTCATTTCCAAACTCTTCTCACCATTATTCCATTCTTAAGATATTCTTTTGCTTTATACCCATTGTTCCTTGAAGTTTAAAGTTCTACCTATACACTGATTTTTGTATGTACAGACAATCAGCTGCACTGTTCAGTAAGCACAGCCCAACTAAATATGTTCACCCTGCCTGCCCTCCTGGATCCTCCAGTAAGTACCTTGTTTAATGCCACCATCATCTATACAACTGTGTAGACTAGAAACCTAAGTCACCTGTGTCTGCTTCCTGCAGACTTTATATACAAATCAGTCACAAGCTCTTGTGGAGTTTATCTCCTAAAGATCTCTTATATCTGTTCTGTTCTCTTCAGCCCTTCTGTCATTTCCTTATCTTCTTTTGCTGGACACTGCAACACCCTCTAATTTTAGCCCCTCAATTCATCTTCATGGCCACAGCATAAGTTTCTAAAACAAAAACCTGAAATCAATCTAAAAGTTAAAAATATTCAATAGTTCTCAGCCAACAGATTTATAAAGCCCAATCTCCTTAGCCTGGGGCATGAGATTCTTTATATCCTATCCTTCAGAAAGTGTCTTTAGCAACTTCAAATCAAAGATGCTATACTCTTCACATGCACGTATCCTGTACGTATCCCTGACAATGCCTACTTTCTCTGGCCTACACTTGACCTTTTAATAAACCTAGTTAAGACTCCTCTTTAATAATCCTTCTCTAAAGCCCATCCCCATCAAAGGCAAAGAAAAGTCTTCCATATTTCTGAATTCACACTGCACTGGGACCATGTCTTTATCTTTCTATGACATGCTTTGCACATTTTGGCTATTCAAAAAAATATTTAGCAAATGAGTAATAGAACAGAAAACAAAATGCCATCACAGGGGTGCCTGGGTGGCTCATCAGGTTAAGCATCCAACTCTTAATTTCTGAGACAGGTCCATAATCTCAGGGTCATGAGGCTCAGCCCCACATTGGGCTCCACACTCAGTGAGGAATGTGCTTGAGATTCTTTCCCTCTGCTCCTCCTCTCCATGTGCACTCTCTATTCTAAAGTAAGCAAAGAAAAAAAGAAAGAAAGATGGGGTGCCTGGGTGGCTCAGTGGGTTAAGCCTCTGCCTTCGACTCAGGTCATGATCTCAGGGTCCTGGGATCGAGTCCCGCATCAGGCTCTCTACTTGGCAGGGAGCCTGCTTCCCCCTCTCTCTCTGCCTCCTTGTGGTCTCTGTCAAATAAATAAATAAAATCTTTTTTAAAAAATGAAAGAAAATGCCATCCCAAACTTTAGTTCCTAAAAAAAAAAAAAAAAAAAATGCACTGAAAGAATTATAGTTATTTTATTGGAATACTGACTTAAAATTCAATTACTACATTAATGCAATCACATCAAACTAACCACTGCATACAATAAGAGTTCCTCCCTTTTCTGAAAGTCATTAATGTCTGATAGAACCAATGCTTTTGGGTAACAGACCTATGACCGTGCTAAGAAAACTGGTTGGGAGCATATTTTATCAGCACCATCTACATAGAGCAATATAGATCTAAAGATATAGTTAGTTCTTTTAGCTTTAGAATCTAGACATATATCTCATAACAATAAATTATTATGTGATAGTGCTCTATTTGATAAATTTTATCTCTGAATTAAGCAAGTCAGAACAACTTTTTTTTTATACTTTTCCAGTGTAACTTGAAAGTCCATTTTTTAAAAAGATTTTATTTATTTGATAGACAGAGATCACAAGTGGGCAGAGAAGGAGAAAGGGGGAAGCAGGCTCCCCGCTGAGCAGAGAGCCCAATGCGGGACTTGATCCTAGGACCCTAAGATCATGACCTGAGCCAAAGGCAGAAGCTTAACCTACTGAGCCACCCAGGCGCCCTGAAAGTCCATTTTAATAATTAAATAATACAAAAGCTCGCTGTATTCATTTTTCTAATTGCCAGTTTTGTGTTTAAATGGGCAACTAACAATAAGGATCATAGTTACTCTTGATTATTCAGGATAACACGAATAGGGACACTGAAAATGAAATGAACACATATTATATACAAAGTCTTTCATCCTTTTCCCTTGAAATACAAATAAAAAGCAAAAGCACCTGCTATAAATTTTAATTCCTCTCTTCCCTTCATCTTAAGTGAAGGAGCTAGTGTAAAGGCCTTTAACATGACCAGGGTCACTTATGACTACAATCACAAACTGAATATATTTTACAGACCAAAACAATTTCCAATGCATATAAAGAACTAAAATGTCAAATTATATGAAAATAATAAATGCTCAATTTAAATATAGAAACTGGAAGCCAACACTACCTTTTACTTAAACATTCCTATAGTTTCGAGCTGTACAATGCACTTCAGCACACAGCCCAATATTACAGTTTAGATAAAATTCAGAGTTCACAAAGTCAAAACATCAGGAATGGCCTCCCATTTAATTATCAGGTTATCTCCAGCAGAGAGTCTCTTAGTGGATGCCCATGTACTTATACTTACTTGGATTTTTAAATCTACTTATTTCCTGTGTTTTAAAAAATAAATTAAAATAAATCATCTGCTATTAATTTCATTTCCCCTCTTCTCTTCATCTTGGGTGGATGAATTTAAGGAAATATTTCAAATCACCAAAGTTCAGTTTGTTGCCTCTCAAAATCTAGGGAATAATCTTATTACAAAAAAATCTTGGAACACTAAAAATAATAAAATAAAATAAAGATGTTTAAAAAAATAAAAAATAAAAAGGCTCCAATCCACTGGGTATTGTACATAAACAATGAATCTTGGTGGGGGGGAAAACTGTAACAGGGCACCTGGGCAGTGCAGTCAGTTGAGCACCCAACTCTTGGTTTCCATGTGGGTCATGGTCTTGGGGTCATGGGATCAAGTCCCATGTTGGGCTCCATGCTCAGCACAGAGTCTGGTTGGGACTCTTTCTCCCTAGTCTCCTCCTCCCCACCCCTGCTCTCTCTCAAATAAATAGATACTACTTTTTTTAAAAGATTTTATTTATTTATTTGACAGATATCACAAGTAGGCAGAGAGAGAGGAGGGAAGCTGGCTCCCCACTCAAATCACGGGATCATGACCTGAGCTGAAGACAGAGGCTTTAACCCACTAAGCCACCAACCACCTCTAAATAAATCTTTTAAAAAATTATTTTTAAAAAACTTCTTAATAATAATTTGTTACAGTGGTGAATTTTTAGGATAAGCTTTAAATGGAGAACTCTTATACCATCTTTAGAAAGGCTGGTCCTAACCTCTGAACACTTAAACTTCTAAAATATCTAAATTAATAAATGTGTAAATACCTTTTTGTGTTCTTCATATTCTAATTTACTTAGCAACAATGCCTTCTCAAGATCTGCTTCAAACATTTCAGATGTCAGCTAGAACAAAAAGAAAGTTTCACGATTATGCCACACTAGCCATATAACCATGACAATATATACAGGAAAGGGAAACAAACACATTAAAAAACAATCTGGGTTCTCCAAATTTATCTGTCCACGCCAAAGTAGAGAACCTTGTAGTTTTCAGAAGATACAAAAGCAAACTTCCAATTTTGAGGTTTCTATTTCCCTATTCACTGTCAATGATATATTACACATCACATTTTTTTCTTTAGTAAAAAAAATTTTACAAAGAAATTGACACTATATTAGAAGTCAACGATGGTGTCCAGTTTAGGACACAGAAAATTTTAATAGTGACCTCCACTCAAAAATGTAACTGAAAAATAATAAACATTATAAAACATACCATTCCCTTAGTATAAGTAATCCACAGAGGTACAGAAACTTTAAATAAGGTGACCAAATGTTCTGGTAGATCTCTGATGTTACAGAATAATTTATAGTGTGCCTTTCTACCTCCATCCTTTTATATGATTGTCCAAACTTTAAGGTCATCTAATATAATAAAAAATAATTCTTTAATTTGTGATCTTTTGGTTCCTCTTTCCCACTACTCAAAATCATCTTAATTTCTTACAATCTAGCTCCTACTATCAACTGATCAAATTACTCTCCAAAATTACAAGACAGAATCGCTATGGTAGCTGAATGAAATTTTGGTTTCTACCATTGGAGAGAAGGTTATAACTGCAGCTGAATACAGGAGAGTTGCCACATGACAGGAGTAAACTTCCTAGATTTGTATACATGGATGTGTCAACCTACGTGGACTAGATACTAAAGGCAAAAATTTAGTGGACATGTCTAGTGTTTGTCCAGAATCCCCTCCTTTTTTCCTGTGAATAGCTATACTTCACCCCAATGCCCTGTGATTCTAGTAGGACAGCCAACCACATAACCCTGTATACCACCCATCACCAAACCCACACAAACATCCAAACTACCATCATCAAGGACAGGGTGGTGGCAAGGAATTCAACACTTTTTTGATGTACTAGGAATTAAATTTTGAGAACAAATACAAAGCAAGTGGTGTTTGATTATCTGATGTGACAGCCTCTATAAGTGAGCATACTAGTTCTACTGGTTCACATCTCTAAGCACTCCAGAATGTTTAAGCTTCCATCTCCCCCAAGGCACACTTTAGTTCTTAATTCAAATCGGTGAATCCTTTCAACAAATTACTTCAGCCAACAGTAATCGGAATTATTTCTATTGCTTAATGACAAAAAAATCTAAACTAAAACAGAAACTGACTCCAAAAAGGAATGATTTATTTCCAAGGAATAACTTAAAAATTAGAAAAATGTAAACACTGGATACCATGAACTAAAGTTTTGTTTTGTTTTTTTTTAAGATTTTATTTATTTACTTGACAGAGGGAGATCACAAGTAGGCAGAGAGGCAGGCAGAAAGCGAGGGGGAAGCAGACAGCCCAGTGCAGGGCTCGATCCCAGGACCCCGGAATCATGACCTGAGCCGAAGGCAGAGGCTTTAACCCACTGAGCCACCCAGGTGCACCTGAACTAAAGTTTTTATTCCTAAGTTATCTCTTTGAAAGCATCTCATCTAAACCTACACTAAGACAACAAAAAGAAAGGGGAAAGATTACATTTATCACAGAAAAAACTAATCTAACTCAGAGAAAAATGCAATTAGAATTAAAATGGTAAATAAGGCTATATAGCACTAGAAAATACGGTTAAACCCAGAGTAAACTGTACATATTTCTATAAAACTAAAATGAATTGAAGAATTAATCCAAGTTAGTAACCATCAAGAAAAAGTAGTAACCTTCCAAATATTTATAATACAAGAGATATTCAAAAACAGTATGTTATAAAGTAAAAAAGAATTGGATTCATCTTAGCATTATACAAAAAATTTTACATCAGGGGTACCTGAGTGGTGCAGTCCACTGAGCATCAGACTCTTGGTTTCAGCTCAGGTTGTGATCTCAGGGTCATGGCACTGGGCCCTCATCAGACTCCACAATCAGCGCAGAGTCTGCTTAGGATTCTCTCCCTTTCCCTCAGGTCCTCCCCGCACCCCTGCACACTCTCTCTCTAAATAAATAAATCTTTAAAAAAAAGTAAAGTTGGGGCGCCTGGGTGGCTCAGTGGGTTAAAGCCTCTGCTTTCGGCTCAGGTCATGATCTCAGGGTCCTGGGATCGAGTCCCGCATCGGGCTCTATGCTCAGCAGGGAGCCTGCTTCCTCCTCTCTCTCTGCCTCTCTGCCTACTTGTGATCTCTGTCTGTCAAATAAATAAAATAAAATCTTAAAAAAAAAAAAAGTAAAGTTGACATTAATTTCTCCTAAACTTAAAGCAAACAGAGTATAAAATATTTCTTTGTAAGTAAAGTTAAGAAGTCATCCCAACACAGATAAAGTAACAAAACTATTTGTTTATTCTGATCAAAGCCAGTTCAATTTACCACTGAACTTTTAATTCATATTAATGACATTTTACATTTGTAGAAAGGGAATTTAATATTATTTCCAATATGTTAGATATTCTGACTGATATTCCAAAAATTAGTTAATAAGCAGGAGAACAGATTAAAGAGTTGGGAGTCAACTAGAAGATATCAGTATTCTTTTTCCTATTAACTCAGGAACTTAAATATTAAAGTAGCTGATTGTAATAGCATGAAAAAAACTGAATGAAACTTTTAAAGTGAAAAGTCTCCTTAACATTTGGTTCCAAATGCAGCAGTTCAGAGCTTTTAATTTTTAACACAAACTAGTATACAAGGAAACACAAGTAGGCAAAAATGATTTAAGTTTCAATTAAATCTTTAAAAGCTAGAACAAATTTTCCAAAAATGTCCATATGATCAATCAACTAATAAGATAATAGACAACCTTCTACGTGTCTTGCTTGTAGGGCTTTAAAGCAACTTCTGCCCTCAAAGAGTTTCTGCTCCAGTTGTGGACAGAACACTAACACATACGAAGCACAGGAAATAGAATAAAATATTGAAAATGCTACAAAAGTGGAGGAAAAAAACATACATGACAAATAAAATTCAGAGAGGCATACAGAAAATACACTGTTTGTCCATAAATGGTAGATATAATTTGGAGAGGTAGAAAAAGGAATAGAAGAATTTCAGAAGAGCCAAGTGATACTATTATTAAAAATATGATATTAAAAATAGATGCATTATGGGATACACCAAAGAAAGGGGATACCTGATAAAGTGTGAATTCAATAGAGAGAAATGTAGACAAAACCTAGGCTTTGGGAGAACACTTAGGTATATCATTTAAATTCCAATTCCATGTATGTTAACTGACCTTGGGCAAATTACATGATTTCTATAAATATGAGTTTCTTCATATATAAAAAGGAAATAGAAATATCAACGTACAGGGCAGTTTTAAAGATTTAAAGCTATTAATACATGTTAAGTGCCTAACCCAGTGCCTGCCTGTCACAAGACGCACATACAGTACATTGGAATTCCCCTCCTCTACAATGGAGAATAGTGGAAAATGAGGTTGCTTAGGTAGGGCAGAATTAGACTCCTGGCACTCCCTAAAAAGTAGGGACTCAGGACAGATGAAAGAGAATTGCTGGTGAAAGTAATTTTAAAGAATTAAACTGGAACATCAGAAAAACAAAGGCTTAGAATCAATGTGTTTGGCTAAACATCTGTAATCTCAGCATACAGAAACTTGAACCAGAACACAAAAGTGCAGAAAATAAAGAAGGCTATATCCTAGAAAAGAATGACCAAGTTTTAGAACACTGACTGAATATGAAATATGAAAAAAGAATCAAAGATAAGATTTGTGATCCTAGATAAGAAAATGATAGCACAACACAAAACAATAAGAGAAAGAAAACATGATTCTAAATTCTCTAAACATATCTCACAGTGTTAATCATAAGACTACTATAAATATAGTTGTCAACCTAATTCATCAGTACATGTACAGACAGAATTGAGAGGGGGGACAGTCTGAGCCTAAAAGACAAGTACCAGGGCAAGAAAATGCAAAACCACCATGATTTTTTAAAAAGTATCTTCTATTAAGTCTGCAGATTGAGATTTCCGCAGCACTTGCGGGGAGGAGGAAAGGAAGACAAAGAAGAAATAGTAGGCACTGCAATGCCTACAAGACTGAAGAAGAGAAGTGCCCAAGAAGGAGCACTTCAGATCCTTCTTCAGTTGGCTTCCTTCATTGCCCACTCCCACTCCCCATCTAGCAGTAAAACATGTTTTTTCTATTTAAAAAAACCTATAGCTCAAGGGCTTATGATCAGTTAATATGAAGAACCAATGAAAAATGAAAAGGCCAGCAAGTCTTTTGGAACTAGATCTAAAAAAATTAATTTGTAAGTCTAAGTTCCATAACAATTTTACCCATTTTACATCCAAGCAAAACAAATTCCAAATGAAGAGTTACTCCTCATTTCCCACAGGCATCATGGGAACAGGATTTTGTAACACAACACAGACACCATTCTGAAGACAATCTAATGCTTACAGCCAATTGCTTCTTTAGCCACAACAGCAGCACTGCCCTGTGGTCCTCTAACTCCATGAGCTTCAGAGTGTGGACCACATATCTTTCACTAATTGGGAAGGCAGAATTATTTTCCCAAAAATCTTCTAATATTCTTATTGAACATTACAATTTTAAAGGCTGTCAACCTTCTACAAAAACTGGATCTGCGTGTACACACTAATTATTAGGTTCAGCTTATTTTGATAAAGTATCTTCATGTCTTCTAAGTGTTGTTCACATTTTTTAAATCTGCATATTTGTTGTATGCTTTATTACGCCACCCAAGTAACAAAAATGGTTTAATGATTTACTGAAGGATTAAAAGTAGGAAGGAAAACAGAACTGTAAATAATGCTACTTATAGAAACACCATGAATTGTTAAGTGAACAGAACTCTAACACAGTGAATATAGAACATAAATCTGTATGTGTCAGACTATACATTATAAGTAGAAATTTATGATAGTGAGCATTTGAAATTATGATAGTGAGCATTTGAAATTTTGATTTATTGAGTCAATATATTTGTTCCTAGCTGCCTGCTATGAAACATGGTCAGACCAGTGGCCTGAAGACACCATATTTTTGTTTCACTTTCGAAGCACAATAACTTGTATAAGTCTTTCCAGAACAAGCACCACATAATGCTTTTTCCAGAACAAAGGTGATGGACTTTTTTGCTAAAGAAAGAGCCAAAAAATACAGAGGATTTATGAACTTGCACTCCTTATAGGGAAACAAGCGCAAGTTAAAAAATTGCCAAGGGACTTCTTATACCAGCCATGAGGTTAATGACAAATATCACAAATCACAAACAAACAAAAAACATAACAAGCTATTGGCAAAACACCTTTATCAGATGGACCGGAGGTTTCACTGTACAAGAACAATTACGATTGTGCACATGCTGATACTTCACTTTAGAGCTGGACAAAACCAGTTTCAATACGATACTGAATCAATAAGAGGAAGAAATATACAATGATATTTTATCAGTTTATCACTAAAAAATCCGTGAGTAGAAATTTTTCTATTCAGTTAATTTGCTTTTGAGCCATGATGCGGACTTAACATAAAGTCCACCAGAATCAGCAATACCAATGTATCATGAATAAAGGAAAACAACATCTACACAGAGGTTTATTCCCAGGCAACAGATACTGGTGAAGAGGACATTTCTTGATCTTAATTGATTTTTTTTTAAGATTTATTTATTTATTTATTTGACAGAGATCACAAGTAGGGAGAGAGGCAGGTGGAGAGAGAGATTGGAGGAAGCAGGCTCCCTGCTGAGCAGAGAACCTGACATGGGGCTTGATCCCACGACTCTGGGATCATGACCTAAGCCAAAGACACTTTAACCCACTGAGCCACTCAGGTGTCAGGTGTCCCTTAACTGAGTATTAAAAGAAGAAGCAAAAATTATAAATATAACTAAATCAAAGCCACGAACTATTCATCTTTTTAAAAAATGGCTTTACTGAGATATAATTAACGTATTTCATATATCACATAAAATTCACCCATTTCAAGTGTGAAGCAAGTACCACTTTTGATGCATACAACTCTGCAAAGAAAAAGGAAATATAAGACTATCTTTCCATGCTGAAGTACACTGGGACACATACAAGTCTGTGAGAGGGAAAATGAGATAGAAACAGTTCTTTAAACACTAATAGTGCTTTAAAGATTATCTCTACAATTTCCAGCAGTTTCATAGCATACCTCAGCAAAACACACAGTATCCTGAATAGCCTGAACCTATCCTTTCAGGGTTAATGTGTCACAATTTTTTAAAATTTTTTTTTATTTTTTATTTTTTTTTAAAGATTTTATTTATTTATTTGACAGAGAGAGATCACAAGTAGGCAGAGAGGCAGGCAGAGAGAGAGAGAGGAGGAAGCAGACTCCCTGCTAAGCAGAGAGCCCGACGCGGGACTCGATCCCAGGACCCTGAGATCATGACCTGAGCCGAAGGCAGCGGCTTAACCCACTGAGCCACCCAGGCGCCCGTCACAATTTTTAATGTTAAGGAAAACATAAAAATTAAGATCAAAATGTAGTCCAGAAGTTGGTCTATATTGGTCTTTTAATGAGTAAATTCAACTATTTACATTTATTAAATGAAATGTCTATTATTGTTTTTATACCTTATTTCAAAGGCTTCCTTGCATATTCCTGGGCTTTGTTACTTTGCTTATATGGACGAGGTTTAGCTTTTTTTCTTCAACTGACTTTAAGCTCATAGAATGAAAAATTGTTCTCTTTAAAATATAAAAAAAAAAATCACACTTGGAACTATGTATCTTGTTCCCATTTTGAAAAATTTTAAATACCCACTGGCTTCTCCAACCAATTTCCTTCCTAATTTTCGTATTCACTTTAGACAAATTTTTCACGTGAGTCGATTTCTCTTTAACAAGCATTTACAATCACAACTTAAAGTTAATTCTGCACTAAATTGGTTTCAATGCTTGCCACTGGTGTTTTCCAATTGTTGTGCTCTTTATTTAGATTTGCCTTTTAATTGGCAGGAGCATATTTCAGAAGAGTTTGCAGAAAGGATACTGGTGGTATGCCTCCTTAGCCCTTTCATATCTAGAAATGTATTTCTTTAGCCTTCAAAAAATGACACCTTGGCCAGATATGGAACTTTTGGTCCTAGCATTTCAATTCTGGCATTTAAAGTAGCCAGCCTGATTTTTCATCTTGTTTTCTCCCATGTGTAGGTATATATACATACAGAGTATATATATGTATGTATACATACATATATACACACACATATGTACACACACACATATATATACACAGAATACTATTTTGTCTCTCATTCTTGAAATTAGAATCTTTTTAAAAGTCTTTTTTAAAGTTTTCCCAAAAAAGTCTTTTAAAAAGGCTTAAATTCTCGGGGCACCTGGGTGGCTCAGTGGTTAAGCCGCTGCCTTCGGCTCAGGTCATGATCTCAGGGTCCTGGGATCGAGTCCCGCATCGGGCTCTCTGCTCAGCAGGGAGCCTGCTTCCTCCTCTCTCTCTGCCTGCCTCTCTGCCTACTTGTGATTTCTCTCTGTCAAATAAATAAATAAAATCTTTAAAAAAAAAAAAAAGGCTTTAATTTTTTCAAGCTCAGACTGGAGAACTTTACTTAGCTTAGGAAAATTTCTATCAGTATTATCTTTGTTTTTTTTTAATTATTTATTTTTAGTTTATTAACATATAATGTATTATTCGTTCCAGGGGTACAGGTCTGTGACTCGTCAGTCTTAACACAATTCACAGCACTCCATATCCATAGCACAATCCATAGCACATACCCTCCCCAATGTCCATCACCCAGTATCAATATTATCTTTAATGACTGCCTCTATTCTGATTGTTGTGGGGACACTAATTATGCCTCTGTTGGATTTCACTTCTGTGTTCCAATCTATCATGCTGATTATATTGGCAAAATATAGCTCAAATTTCCTCCATACAACTGACTCAATCTTCTTCAGTGTATAGTCTGTTCTAATGAATGTTCTAATGAAACTTTTAATTCTGCTATGATTTTATTTCCCTAATTTTTTATTTCACCCACCTCCCTCCCTTTCAATTTCTCTTGTCCACTTTTCATCTCAGTCTATCACCTCACCTTGCTTTATAACATTACTAACCTCCTTGACTTTTACAAGATGCTCTAGCCCCTGGGTTTTTATTAAAGCAAAAGAACAGGTAGTGTCTACAATCAATTTTCGCTTCCTGTAATAAATTTTTTCCAAGTATACTTTCACTTTGGACACTAAGTACAATGTTCTTTTCCTTTCGTGGGGCACAAACTGCTTCAGTTGATGTGAGATCAACTAAGATCCAGTGTTTGCTTACATGGAGAAGGAATGGATGCTTCATTACTGTCCACCTAGCTGCTATTTAACACCAACTCTGATTTTATGCTCAAGCTTAAATGATGTCAACTTACCTTATTGCCTTGATGATTTAAGAGTAGGAAAGTTTGTCTTAGCAAAATTTCTCTTTTGTGTTTGAAATAAGTAGTCACATAACAAACAAGCTTTCTACAGCCATCTCTCTGTCTTATCTCCCTCAATACTGGAATTTCTCATTGTGTTATTCCTTTACTGTGTCAGGGAGAACACCCACCATACTATGTGCTTTCTGCCTAGTCTAGTCACTCCCTGGTTCCTACTTTTAAAATCTGTTATGCCACATAGTAAAATAGATTCCAAATGGTTTACTATCCATCTGTTCCAAAGCCTGCCCTTATCTATTCTTTACTTACCAATATAATTATCTGAGGATCTACTCTATCTCCCAAGACCTTGATTATTTTCCTGCAAGTGAGAATTCCAAATATGGTATCAGGTTTTCCTAAGTGACCCATCAAGAGTATACCCAGCAGAAATCCTCTGAAGTTCCTGAGCCTGGGATAACATTCTTGTACAGGGTAAGAGCCAAGTCAACTATTTCCTTTTCATAATTACCTGGTCATTTTGGCAGCATTCAGAGGGGGCAGGAAGAAGGGCAATCAAATATCTGTGCTCAAGTTCCCACATTACATGAAATTTATTTTGGTGCAAATTTGAGTAGTTTTCCTTCATTAATTTTCCAGTGCCCAAAGTGAGAGAAATTCTCTCTGGTGAAGATACTGGTCAATTCTATTACTGTCTAAACAAGTAGATTATTACATTTATACTTGTAAACCGGAAGAATCTGTCATAATGAATGCTACAGAAGGAAAAAAGAAATAATCAAATAAAAACTAGAGGTTCTGGGTGCCTGGTGGCTCAGTGGGTTTAGCCGCTGCCTTCGGCTCAGGTCATGATCCCCAGGTCCTGGGATCAAGTCCCGCATCGAGCTCTCTGCTCAGCAGGGATCCTGCTTCCCTCTCTCTCTGCCTGCCTCTCTGTCTACTTGTGATCTCTCTCTGTCAAATAAATAAATAAAATCTTAAAAAAAAAAAAAACTAGAGGTTTTAACACAAGATGATTTATCCAGTATACCACTGTCTGGAAATATCTTTTAAGCAGCATTTTTGCACAGGTCTCGTGTAATAATTGACACTATTGATGATGCACCTAAGGCATTACAAAACCCTAACAAAAATGTTATAACTAATATAGTTTTTGTCTTAAGAGTGCAGTTTAGATGTTCTAATTCTTTCAAAACTGGTAACCAAAGCATGATGGGTATAGTACTCTACTAAACCAAACATCTGCTAGAACAATACCTATTCCCAACATATCAACTGCCAGTTTCACAGGTAAGCAAATAAATTACTATTCATTTCCCATACATACAGCATCTCCTAGAGTACATTCCAGGGTTAGTATGTTATTTTCCTGAACAGCACACACACCAGAACTGATTGATCTTAAAAATCATCTATTTTGTTTTGTTATTAATAATATTTATTTAACAGAAGCACAATGTGTCATGTAAATAGGTTAAAGAAATTAACAAATGCCATAAACTATTGTACATCAAAGTTGAAAACAAGGGGGCGGCCTCGGTGGTTCAGCAGCTTAAGCATCTGTCTTTATGATCCCAGGGTCCAGGGATAAAGCCCTGCATCGGGCTCCCTGCTCAGCGGGGAGTCTCCTTCTCCCTCTCCCTCTGCTCCTCTCCTCTGCTCATGCTTTCTTTCTCTCAAATAAACAAATAAATAAATTTTTCCCAAAAAAGTTGAAAAGGAAATCTTCCCCTTTAAAGTCTTCCTTTTTTTTTTTAAAGATTTTATTTATTTGACAGAGAGAGATCACAAGCAGGCAGAGAGGCAGGCAGAGAGAGAGGAGGAAGCAGGCTCCCTGCCGAGCAGAGAGCCCGATTCGGGGCTCGATCCCAGGACCCCGGGATCACAACCTGAGCCGAAGGCAGCGGCCCAACCCACTGAGCCACCCAGGCGCCCCTAAAGTCTTCCTTTTTGAAGCAAAATTGTAACTGAGTATTTTTAACAAGAGACCTTGGACCCTACAAATATTTTTTTTTACCTGAAATAATTTAATCCTGTTATTTTACCTTCCCAATCTCTCCCCCATTTGTAAAAAGGCAGATGAAGTGAAAACTCACAAAATAACCGCTTTGAATTACCAAAGGTAACAAAATAATAAATGTATCAATTTTTTCTTAGTGGATGAAAAACAGAACCTCTTATTAAAAGTACAAAGATGTGTGAATTAATCCAATATAAAATGCTCCTCAGAACAGTGGTGTCATGGACTCAGATGCACTAACATTTTAAAAATGCATAAATTCACTGAAATACAAAGCCAAATAATCCGATTTACTTAACTGTACCTGCTCATCTCTTTGCCTCCACTCTTGCCAATTTTCTTCTCGTGAATCCTTCTGCACTGGGTTTGGTAATGAAAGCTCATGTTGAGCATTACAAATGGCATGGGAGGATTTCTGGGGAATTTTCTTAAAAGCAAGATTCCTGAGCTACGAAACAAACAAAAAGCATATTAAAGTCAGTCTACCAATTCTGGAATACTAATGATTTTTTTGGTAAGTTAAAAAAATTTTTATATTCCAAATACTATTCCATTCATTATGTTCTCAGAATCACTGTGTTCTTAATCTTTGTAAAATATTAATTTCATCGTATTTAGATAACATTGGTGGGTTTGAAAATGGATTGTATTCTATTATACCATCATTTTAATGATTCTGATTTACTTAAGAAGTTTATAGGAGTAGAAAACAGTATAACAAGTGTGCTTTTGACTATGCAGTACACCTGAAACTAATATGGCATTGTAAGATTTGTGGTAAGCATAGTATAATGGATAAATTTGTTGAATCACTATATTATACACTTGAAATTAACATAGCATTGTGTCAACTACCCTCAAATAAAAGAAAAAAAATTTTAATGGGATAATGATAATATAATTTAATGCACCGATTACCTTAAAGGATTGTTGTGAGGAATAAAGGACTCAATAAAGGCAGAGTGCTTAAAATATGCCTTTCTTATAATTAACATTATAAATTTAAGATATATATATATATATATATATACAACATATATCAACTCTACTTAAAAAAAAGGCAATATCATGGATTAAAAAAGATTCAAGTTAAATGGCTTACAAATTTTACAGTTTAAATAGTGAGAGAAAGTACTTTGGTAGTCCTTAAAAATACAGGGCCTAGTCCACAAAGTAACATAATGAGCTAAAACTGGACCAGCCAAACCACTCCCAACAAAGTGTCATCATCATCACCATCATCATCTGAGATGCAGTAGTTCGAACGGTGAGAGGTTATTATGGATTGCATTGTAATCCCCCAAAAGATTTATCTTAGGCCTGAAAAAAGCAGGGTTTCTGTGAATGTGACATTATTTGGAAAATGAGATCTCACAGATGTCATCAAGGTACCTCATGAGGGGTTACACTGAATGAGAGTGGGCCTAATCCAATACAACAGTTGTCCCTATAAGAAGAGGTGAAGACAGAGATACACAAACAACTCCAAGTAAAAGCAAAGGCAAAGACTGAAGTGACACAGCCATGAGCCAAGGAATGCCAAGGACTGACAGCCACAAGGAGTAGGAAGAGCCCAGGAAGACCACACAGTCTCACAGACAGCCTGGTCCTTGCAGACTCCTTGGTTTGGACTTCTGCTTACAGTGGGAAAGTAGACATAAACAGTTATAATTTTTACCTCATTTGCTTCACTCTGTTGCTGTTCCTTCTTTTTTCTTCTTTTTTCTCTCTTTTTCTCATTTGTAGTTGATTTGCTTGCTTGAGACTTTCCAGTATTCCGACCTTTGCCTTTTCCAGGCTCAGAATCAGAACCACTGCCACTATCTACTTGCAATAGGGCAAAACGAGAAGCAGTAGTGGGAACAGAACTAAGTACTGCTGAGGCCATTGTAAAGATTTCTATTTTAAGATATTTCTATCAAGAATAATTCCTGTGGGGAGGGAAAAGAAGGGCCAGATGAGTAAACATAATCAGTAAAATATGTTCTAGATTCTAGAACAGTGTTAAACACACACACACACATACACACACACACACACTTCCCCTGACACTGGATTTAGTCATATTTGGATTCATACCCACCTACTGGCAATAACATTCTTTTTTGAGTAAACAATATAAAATTGTATAATATAAAATAGAAAAAAGGAGACTGAGATTTCACAGACTATTGCAAGTCTACCACGAATAAAATGTATTCATTTTTCCAAATATGGTTTTTTAAAACTCATTATTTTCTTCTTTTAAATATACTGCTAATAATATATACATATTTACAGAGAACACCCTAAATCAATATGGAGCGGTAGGAATATTTTTCACTGACACAGAGGCCCTTAGTCCAACTCTATGTTCATCTCTAACTTTCAAGAGGGGGAAAAAGGAATAGAAAAGGAAGAACACTCTTATCATACACAAAATATTGCCTTAAATTTGATTCTGGAAACTACTACTAAGTCACAGAACTGACATCAGAACAGAGAACCTCTATTTCCTCAACCAAAGGATACTTATCAAAATCACATTCCACATTATCTTCTGCTTCATTAGTTTCAGTGTACCCTGAGAGACCTTTTAGACTCAGGGTATTAAAGGTCCTATAGTAATATCTCACCCAAATCATTAATTTAGTTTTACAGAGGAGGCAACTGGTGCTTGGACTGGATAAGTGACTTGCTTAAGGTCATTCTGCAAGTTAGAGGCAGAGTCATGACCTAAACCTAGGTTTGTTGAACTCTGCTCTCCAAGTTCAAAGTAAGTTCAAAGTAACTACAAGAAGACTCTGTGCTCTTTCCATTCAAAAAGAAACAGATTGTGAAACTCAGAAATTGGTTCATTTTATTTTGAAATGTATCAAGTACACAACCGAATAAAAATTGTTTGTAAATAAATGAACACTCCAAGATCCCAACACTAAGATTAAGAAAATTTTAACCATTTTGGAGGGGGGGATGTTGGGAGGGCCTGGTGGTGGTTATTAAGGAGGGCACATACTGTATGGAGCACTGGGTGTGGTGCATAAATAATGAATCTTGGAACACTGAAAAAATAAAATTAAATTTAAAAAAATAAAAGAAAAATTTAACCCACCCTGTGCCTCTCACCAACAGCGTCCCAACTGCCCCGGCCAGAGATAACTATTACCCTGATTTTTGTGTTAATCATTTGCTTTTCTTTATAGTTTTAACATATCTATCTCAAGCCACAGAACCCCATCCAAACTAACTTCTGTCACTTCTAAAATATCCTCGTTTACACAGATTACACCATTCAATGTGATATGGGACTATGCAAAAGTAAAAATGCTAGAAATGAGAATCATTGGGGTCCATTCTGAAAGCTAACCACATACTACAGTTTGTTTGTTTTTAGGAGGGAACAAAAAAGAAAAGGAATCTTCCACTTTAACTGAAAAAAATCCAGAAAATTATTTGGAAATCCTTGAGTTTCCTGTTAAAAATAAAGAAAATAAGAGCTGATATTTGAAGATACCACCTAGTAGTTATTAAAGTATTTTTATTATAAATATCATATCATGTTAAGACCTATTGCGCCTATGCTCAAAAATACACAAAACAAGATAAATACCATAACATATAGAAATGACTTCATACTGACAAATTATGACATATTTTTAGGCTTAAATTTTTGCTGCAAGCATGAGAATTAAGACTTTATAAGTTCCTACAAGGGAGAAGACATGAAAAAATAAAAAAGTTCAAGACTCAAAAGCATTATGGAGGGGCGCCTGGGTGGCTCAGTGGGTTAAGCCTCTGCCTTCAGCTCAGGTCATGATATCAGGGTCCTGGGATCGAGCCCCACATCAGGCTCTCTGCTCAGCAGGGAGCCTGCTTCCCCCTCTCTGTCCTCTCTGCCCACTTGTCATCTCTCCTTCTGCCAAATAAATAAATAATCTTAAAAAAGAAAAAAAAAGAAAATTCACTAAAAAAAAAAACATTATGGAAAGTATTAACTCTACTTCAACATGCCACGTGAAAAATTCCTTTAAGTTTTAGCTGCTTTGAGTCCTTTAAATACAATGATCCTACACAGTTGCTCAACAACTATTAGTACATTTAATTTTAACTATTGGGACTATAACCTGCATGGGTTAGACATTCACAAATATTCACTGACCCTCCCTGAAGGAGAATTATGCACCACTCTCCTACTGAATGGAGACATGACCATGTGAGTTACTTTGGCCAGTGAAATATAAGCTTCAAAACCTTTAAAAGTCAGAATACGGTTCCTGCTTCTGTGATTGTTGAAATATAGGTTGAGATGGGAGTCTCCACTGGTAAGGTCTGTTGGGTCTGAAATTATAATGAATAAAGTCTCTTATTCACCTGAAATGGATACACAGCTTAAGCAAGACAGCAACTTTGCTGCTTTAAGATGCAGAAATTTTGGGGATGTTGTTACAGTATAACTAGCTTTATCATGACTGATATCTTACACAAATTTCTTTTCCATTCTAGGACTGATATCAAAACCATGAATGTCACATTTAGACTGCTCTACTTGTGTTAAACGTTTGCATATGTCAAACACATCTCCACAAAGCTCACAGAATTTTCTTTCTGTGGCACAGCTTCCTTACCAATGTATCCTCCAATAAAGTTTCCCTTAGACCTTTGGGCACCTAAGAAAACTCTGGAGCATTCAGAGATGCTGGGCAGGCCACCACCAGATGCAAGCAGCCTCATCAGGTGCCCCGAAGGGGGCAGTACCTGCACATGCTGCGCTGTGGTTACCCGTCAGCTGTGAAGAGGGAAGTACGTGAGGCCCTGGAAATCTGTTTCATCAGACCAGCACAGGATGCACTTATGCCTGTCAGGGTAGGCAGGCCCAGGAAACTGTTGGGAAAGTTTGTGCTCTAGCTACCCCAAATGCAACACATGCAGAACAGGGAACAGCAGCTGCTGTCAGGAGTGGGAAAGTACAACATCTCCTAGTAAGCAAGGTTCCAAGCAAGGGCCTGAAAGCTCTCCATTCACAAGGCGCAGATACTTCCTCTCACTTGTCAGTGGTACGCCTTTTTAATGGCATAAAGTGTAGCTGCAAGGTGACTGCTCAAACAATGCATATGCTTTCTGAAAAAAAGAGCTCGGTTATTTTAAACACTTGAAGTTAGAAAGTCCAATTGAATCTGAACTCCTTTCATTTTATCACAAGAAATTCTTACTACAAAAAAATTTAAGAAATTCTTTACTACATTTTCTATGAGAAAAACTTTTGGATTCTTTAAAAATAATTTCAACTGTTATAAATGATTGAATACTTATTAAAAATGATTTATTTTTATTACCTACTCATCCAAATAAAATTTCAGTGGGAAAGTCTGGATCAGGAATTGTATGTTCTTATTTCAGGGACAAAACTGTTATTTATTTATTCTATTTAAGATTTTATTTATTTGACAGAGATCACAAGCAGGCAGAGAGGCAGACAGAGAGAGAGGAAGGGAAGCAGGCTCCCCGCTGAGCAGAGAGCCCAATGTGGGGCTCAATTCCAGGACCCTGGGATCATGACCCAAGCCAAAGGCAGAGGCTTTAACCCACTGAGCTACCAGGCACCCACAAATCTGTTATTTAAAAACTTCTGTTCATGGAAGCAAGCAACAATTTTCTCATGCGTAACCCTGAAAAGATTCTAAAGTTTTACACAAACTCAGCATTTAGTATCTTTCCTAATACTTTATATTTTGTTTTACTTATCCTAATCATATCCTATAAAGCAAACGTAACACGTTTTTTCCAGCCCGCTCCACATAGACACTGAGGATCCCTTCCCAGTTTGGGGGCAGTGAGATGCTCTGGTCTTTCATGGTTGTAATGCAGAAATCAAACGGCAGAAAAGCACTAGCCTATGATGCCAACCTGGAACAAGAATCCCTAGTCAAACCTGGTCAACCTGCTGCTTATTGAGAGCTCCCGAGCAACCCATCTGATCTCTCAGTTTCCTCATCTGTGAAATGGGGACAAGAATGCATATTTCACTGTGACACTGTAAAGATTAAATAATCTATGTGATGTGCTTAGAACAGTTGCCAGAACAGCAGAAGCACTCAAATGTAGATGGCTGCTGGTGTTCTTAAACAACAATTACTAACCAAAGCGTGACTTGAGGTCCTATGAGGCACAGGAGAACTGGCACAAGCTATTTAAAAATTTGGCTAAGCATGTCTGACTTGAGTGCAAAAAGTGATTGGAAACTTAAATCAACATCTAGCCATTCTCAAAGTTAAGATTTTAACCTATGAAATGAAGGGAAAAAGTGTTTAGGCCCTGAGAAGTAGGGATCAAGCAGTCAACCACTGAAAAGGGATTATACCTAACAAACCGCAGAGGGAAACACCAATCTACCTGAAACCCCAAAATCACAGAAGGGACTATGTTTTAAA
Source organism: Mustela nivalis (assembly GCF_964662115.1). NCBI lineage: Eukaryota > Metazoa > Chordata > Mammalia > Carnivora > Mustelidae > Mustela > Mustela nivalis. Next base: position 25,448,422 of record NC_139032.1, read on the forward strand.
CAGTAGACACACAGCAGACAGACAATAAACAATTCCTGAATGAATGAAAAAAAGTAATAAAAGAATGATAAACTGAAAAGAAAGCATGAGAACAAAGAGTATTAAATGAGAAACAGTAAAAAACCATAAAACATTTTTCTGAGGAGGCAGCTACCTATGATACACCTCAGCAACCTGAGTGTCAAAATACTTTAACTCAAGAAATGGTAGACAGAAAGAAGGAAATGTTCACCTATAATGATCCCTTGTTTGGTCTGGGGCAGGGCTACATAACAGAACAGAATAGTGGCCACCCCTTGCACTACACATAACAACTGAGGGAGTAAGGAAATGGGACAACTGGAAGAGCTTCATCATCTATGATACATACTATACTTTAAAAGGCAAGGGGTAGGGGGGTGCGTGGGTGACTCAGTGGGTTAAGTGTACGACTCTTGGTTTTGGCTCAGGTAATGATCTCATGGGTCCTGGACTGGCTCCATGCTCAGCACTGGGTCTGCTTGAAAGATTGTCTCCTTCTGTCTTCCCCCCATTCACATGCACACATGTGGCCACATGCTCTCTCTAAATAAAAATCTTAAAAAAATATATGTAATAGCTAACACATCATCCACCTTAACAGCCAAGAAAGAAATTGATGCAGCAAGTAAAAGGCACACTAACCAGTACTTCAGAAGTGTGGCGAGGTGGGGGGGGGGGTAGTAAATTTTAACTGAAAGGAGGAAATAAAAATATTAAAAAATCCCAAATTTGTAAATATGTATATAGCTTTCATACATACCAAAAAGAAGGAAATGCACAGGACTGTGCATTATGCTTATTTCCTTTTCAGTAGTTTTCACTCTTTCCCCAAATATTCTATAATGACCATATTTCTTCTATAAGAAAAAAATCATTTTGGAAAGGGCAAATGGCTATCTATACCTAAATTCAAAATGATAAACATAATGTACTCAATGCAATATTGACTTCTCTGTCCTTGATGCTCTGGTCCTTCCTGTTAATGATGCACAAAAGACAGAGAACAATTATGAAAGACTGCTTGGTGCATGCCTTTAAGAGAACATTACCTTCATTAACAAACTGTTCAGAATTTGCAAAAAGATGGTTATCTTATACAATCCAGGGATTTATTTGAAACTTTTTTGGTAAATGCTGGAGAGAAATGGGATACAAAGGCAGACCATGAAAACACCAGGCTTTTTTATTTTTAAAGACACTATTTCAGGGAATGGCTAGGGTTAATATACCTTCAGAATACTACTCTTCTTCAGTCTTGTGTCCTAAACTTCTGCATCTCCACCTACCGTCATAGCTAAGAGATATTAGCATGAGTAGGTTTATATAGAGCACTTCTCATCCTCCTTACCATTTTCCTTTTCTTTCTGTCTCATGTGGTCTTTAAAATACAAATACTCAAATACTCAGATGTTTATATACCCTTACGTGATATAGACATAATTAAGATATACAAAAACTACATAGCAGACATCTTGTAAGCTACCAACATTGGTCAGTGTATGAATGTGGTGGCTAGTGCTATAAATTAAATAGGCCTTTACATATTACTAAGATTCTATACAAATCAGGTTTTTAGTCCAGAAATATAATGATTACTCTTTAAGCTTCCCTTCTTCCCTTTGAGTCCCCTTTTAAACATAAGTTAAAGGTAAAGAACAAAGCTGGAGATATCACGCTTCTAATTTCAAGCTATATTACAAAGCCATAGTAATCGAAACTGAATGGTACTGCTATAAAGATAGACACATAAACCAATAGAACAGAATAGAGCCCAGAAAACTGATCCCAAACAAGGTTATTTAATTTACAACAGAGGAAGAAAAAATACACAATGAGAAAAGGACACTCTCTTCAATAAATGGTGCTGGGAAAACCATTGTTTTATGCAAAACAATGAAACTGTACCACATTATATCATACACAAAAATTAACTCAAAATGGATTAAACACCTAAATGTGAGACCAGAAACCATAAAACTCCTATGGGAAAACAGGCTGGGACAACTGGGTGGCTCAATCATTTAAGTGACTGCCTTTGGCTCAGGTCATGCTCCCAGGGTCCTGGGACAGAGTCCCACATTGGGCTCCCTGCTCAGCAGGGAGCCCGCCACTCCTTTGCTTGTGTGCGTTCTCCCTCTTTCTCTCTGACAAATAAGTAAAATCTTTAAAAAAAAAAAAAGAAAGAAAGAAAAAAAGAAAAAGAAAAGGAAACACAGGCAGTAAGCTACTTGACGTCACTCTTGCTAATATTTTTGGATCTGATGCCAAAGGCAATGGCAACAAAAGCAAAAATAAACAAGACTACATCAAATTAAAACACTTTTGTATAGAAAAAAAAAACCATCATCAAGACAAAAAGACACCCTACTGAACAGAAGATATTTGCAAATCACGTATCTGATAAGGAGCTACTATCCAAAATATCTAAAGAACTCATACAACTCAGTGACCAAAAAATTCAATTAGAAATGGGCATAAGATCTGAATGATGCTTATCCAAAGACATACAGATGGCCAAAAGGCATATGAAAAAAATGCTCAACATCACTAATCATCAGGGAAAGTAAAGTCAAAACCATAATGAGATGTCATCACACACTTATCAGAATGCCCATTATCAAATAAGAGAAGAAATAACAAGTGTTGGAGTGGTTGTGGAGAAAAGGGAACCCTTTCATACTGTTGGCAGGCCACTATGAAAAAACAGTATGGAGAGTCCTCAAAAAATTAAAAACAGAACTACTATATGATCCAGCAATTCCACTAGTAGGTATTTACCCAAAGAAAACAAAAACACTAATTTGAAAAAATATAAGCACCCCTATCTTCACTGCAGTATTGTTTATAACAGCCAAAATAAGGAAACAATCTAAGTATCCACTGATGTCTGAATAGAGAAAGAAAATGCGGTATATATACATAATAGACTACTACTCAGCCACGTAAGGAAATCTTGCCATTTGTGACAAAAAGGAATGGACCTTGAGGGCATAATGCAAAATGAAATAATTCACAGAGAGAAAGATTCCACCATATATGTGAAATCTAAAAAGCAAAACAAAAGAACAAATAAAACTCACAGATACAGAGAACAGACTGGTGGTTATCAGAAGGGAAAGGGGTTGGGAGATAGGTGAAAAGGGTAAAGGGGGTCAATTGTATTGCAACAGATAGCAGATAACTAGACTTACTATGATGATCACTTTGTAGTATATGTAAATATAAAATTATTATGCTGTACACCTAAAACTAATGTTATATACCAATTTTACTTCATAACAAAATAAAAATAACTTAGAAGTACTTAGAGAAGGACAGAAGAAAATTCCCAAAGATAATTTTAAAACAACTGTTTTTAGGGGCACATGGTGGCTCAGTTGGTTAAGCGTCCAACTCTTGGTTTCAGCTAAGGTCATGATCTCAGGGTTGTGGAATGAAGCCCCATGTCAGGCTCCACATTCCGTGGGGAGTCTCCTGGAGATTCTCTCTCCCCCTTTCCTTCAACCCCCACTTGCGTTTTCTCTCTCCCTCTCTCACTCTTTCTAAAAAAAAAAAAAGTTTTAAATGTAAAGACAATTGTTTCAGGTCAAAATGCACAAGAATTAAAAAGAAGTTCACAAATATAAATATGCAGGCAGCTCATAACATTGAAGTACAATATTCTATAATTTATTAATGACTACCATAAGTAAAAACTATTAATTTCTCTATAATCAAATCTCTAAAATCTCTGAGATCACAGTAATATCAAATTATAGTGAATCTCCATTTTAATATATACTCAAAACTCAAAAAATCCAATTATTTGACTTATCAAATATTATAGCACATCTTAGGGCTTCCTACAGTAACTGTCCTTCCTTAGATGTTGTACTATAGCAAAATAAACTACGTAAAATTTCCTGACCATGCATTTAGTTTTACTTGTTCATATCTTTTCTTCTGTTGCCTCTGGCTAAAATGCCCTCCTTCTTTTCGACATAAAACTTCTATTCACTCTTCAAAATTCTGCTCAGGGGCTAGCATCTCTATGAAGCTTTCTCTGACCTGCCCCTCAACTTAATCATTCCCTTCTCTGTAATATGTCTGTACTTTTATATTTATTATTAAGTGGATTCCATTAAAATTATGTTTGTTCTTGTGCCTAGCCACCTACAATCAGGAATTCAACATTCTGAAAGTCAATCCCTAACAAAACCACAGGACTAAGCACCCAAAAGATAAATTTATTGAATTTTAAAAATATATTTGTATTCCTCAAGTACACAGCTATCTATGCATTGACATACATACTTTAATATGGAATGTACAGCAAAAGAAAATGTAAAGTACACTACAGATAATCCTCAATTCCCAAAATGTAAATGCAAATTAACAATGATTATTAGCAGTTCACATTTGTTTCATTAGAATTGCCATGCTACTAAGTGATCACCACAGATAATTTTGTTTAGGAAACATATTTGCTTAAGAAACATAACTGGTTTAAAGTGTTGATTTAAAAAAAATTAGGATACATCAGGTAAACTCTAAAAACAAATGGCCTAAATGGTGAAGGGCAGGATTTCTAAATGGCTGGTATTCTTGGACTCCCCCACCAAGATTCTGAGAACCACTGCCACTATGACCTCATCCCGCCAGACTATGACCTCTCTAGGGTCAAGAAAAATGGCAGCAGTAGCCATACCTCAGTCTAGAGCAACCAGATATATTCCTTTAGTAAAATGATAGTCATCTTCCATTAACCATCAACCAGTTTGGCCTAATCAAACAATAAATTAATATGATGTAGATAAAATTAGTGTGGCCTCCTAGAAATGTAACTTAGATTTAAAAAGACAGATTGAGCATAAAATGAAATGGCACTGAGTATCAGTTATTTAGTACCTGGTGAAACTTTAACAAATATATTATTTCATGTTTCGTGTTCCTCAAATAACACAATAAACAATATCTTTCACTTTGGCTTTTTAGAAAGTTCACAACCAACAACAGCCAAGTGCAGACCAAAACCACGCTCCCAACACACTTATGTCCTAAATTACATTTTTTTCTTCACAGTTAAGTACTGCTGCCCTAATCCTTCTGCACTTAATTTCTGGGGGCTGAAAAATCAAAAAGTACAAGCAGGTATTGAGTGAGGATCTAAAGGATTCTCCCACAGATAAAACACGTGTATTTTCATTTGCCCCAATGTTCTTTTGGTCAATTCCAGGTTTTTGCTCTTAGTCCACAGGGTGAAGCTACTAGATTGGTATTTTACAGATAAGTCTGTTGTAACCCTTTATGACAATTAAGAATATCTCCCATTAATGAGGATTTGACTAACACCAAGTATGGTCACAAACCTGTCGAGAAACAAAATCTAAACTTCCATAGACTGAGCATTTTTAATTTTTCAATTTCCCATGAAGTTTCTCTAATATTCTCATGGCTCCAGGTCAAATGAATTAAGCTGATGATTCAGGCTACAATCACAAACACAGTTACTACATAAAGAAATAAATAATACTGAACGATGTAGAAAAAAATTCATGGGCTTTTCCGTTTAAAAAAAAAGAAAAAAGTGAGCTTTCATTAGTGCCTCTGGTGAAAGCCGTAGCACCCACTCAACCGTAAAATCTAAGGTAAGAATGAAAAATCTAAAAGAAGCTGGAGAGAAAAGACAATGTAATAAGCCATTTTTGTCATTACTGTTCCGTATCTACTAAGCCCCCTACATGCTAGAGATCTGACAAAAATTCTCAAAGACTGCTGTTCCCAAGAATAACGGCCAGTAACAACATTTAAAACCCCTCTCATTTACTTTTCAACAGCTAGCGGGGAGGAGGAGGAGCACTTTATTCAAAAAGTAATCCACCATACCTCATTCATGAATGAAAGCCAATTTTCACCCATAGGCTGTCAACCGATGCTCCAAAACTTACTCGCACAAAGTATACGGAGAAAGAAATAGGGCTGGGCGAACCCTAACTCGGGCAGAGAAGCAGCTTCCAAACCTGAAAGGGAGAAAACAGCGAGTCAGGTCGTGGCTCCAGAAATTTCTGAGCGCCCGGCTCCGGCTCCGGGCGAAGGAGCGCGCTGCCCGCGGCGGGGAGGGGGCGACGGCACCTGTCACTCGGCGGCCCCGCCACCACCGTAGCCCCCCCACGGGCCCGGGCCCCGCGGAGTCTCGGGAGGCTCAGCCACGGCCCGGGCGCCGGGGCCTGGGGAGGCGCGGGTCCCTCTCCTCCGCCCCGAGCCCTGCGCCGAGCGGCGGGGCCGCGGCCCTTCCCGAGGAGCGGCCCTCCCGCGCCCTCTGCCCAGCGGCTCCGGCCAGCGGGGCCCGTCGCCTCAGGCCGAGTCCTCAACCGCCGAGCCCGAGGCGCACGGAGCGGCGCGGCCGAGGTGCAGCCTCCGCCTCAGGGGCGCCGGAGCGGGCCCCCCGCGAGGCGGGCCCGCCCTCCGCGTACTCACCGGGCCTCCCCGGCCGCCGGCTCGGCCCTCCTCTCCCTCCTCCCCCCGCCGCCGCCGCTCCCGCGGCTCCCGGGGCGGCCGCACTGGGCGTTGGGACTAGGCTGGGTCAAGGGGCGGGGGCGGGCTCGCGCCGGGCAGGGGTCGCGCGGCGGCCCCGCGAGCGGGCGCCGGGCACTAACGGGCCCCGCGAGCGGGCGCCGGGCTGGGAGGGCTGGAAGGGCTGGGCGGCCCGCGGCGGGGAGCGCGGCTGCAGGCTGCGGTGAGGGGCGGGGAGAGCGCGGCTGCGAGGCGAGGGCGGGAGGGAAGTCCCGGCGGAGGGGGCGGCGTGAGAGCCGCGGGGCGGAGCGGGGGCGGGGCCAGGCGTGCCCGCCGCCGCGCGCGGAGGTTTGTTTATTTTCTCGGTTGGTTGCGGCGCTGGCGCGTGGGTAGAGGTTTGCCGATGACGTGAGCACCCCGAGTTGGGGGAGAGGACCAGAACCACCTGCTGAAGAAGGGGAGCTACGGGGGCCGGGCAGGGTCCAAACGGCTCGCGTAGGCGGCGGCGCTGCGGTCCTTCGGGTTACCGGGAAGAGAAGGGCTTTCCCTGGGCGTGTGGAAGGAGGGAGGCCTCCCGAGAGAATAGGGCGCCCGGCCATCCCCCGCTCAGTTCGGCGGTCTCACCTGGTCGCCGAGAGCAGTCTGGGGACTGTGGAGTGGAAGAGGGCCGTGGGGTCTGGTGGCCTGGGTTCGACCTCCAGTTAGTGAAGTAGGGTTAGTCCTGAAAGTCAAGACTGCATCAGCTCTTCGTAAGATAAATAATCAGCGTTGCTCCGTTCTCCGTAGAGTTACACGGTCCATCACGGTTATCTCCCTAGGTGCTCCGTCAGGGAGTAGGATTCTCATTTCACGAGCCAAGTAACTCACCCAAAGCCTCACCGCTAATAAATGTCAGAACCAGAACCCAGCTGTACTCACTTCACATTCTGTACTGCTTACCACTGATCACAGCATCTCCCTAAAACACTTCGATTTAACTTATAGACATAAGCTCCCATAGGTAACGCCGGCAGGGGTACGGACGGTAAAGATGTTAACCTTGTCTTCGGAGAGTAAGGAATAAAGATAAAACCGTTCTAATAAAAGACAAACCGTGCTCGGTGCCGTTTGAAAAACACAAAGTACTGAAGATCAAAAAACTGCTCATATCTGTCTGGGGGATCTGGAAAGAAAGGCGGCACGGAGGAGGAGACATTTGAAATGGACCCTGAAGGAGATGGGGACGTTTTTATAGCAAGAAGGGGTAGCATGAGAACATTTATGAAGATCAATCAATGAAAGTCATGGTCAGGAAAAAGTAAATGGTTAAATTCCAGGGCATGTCGAGAAGTAGCAGAGACAAAAGGGAATGGGTTCCTATGCCAAGAGGGAGAATTTTTATTTAACACAGTACTTTGAGTTTTCCTGGTTTAAAAGTTTTGGGCCTCTCTGTGAATGGATACGGAAATCAGAAGACCTGCAATAGGCCAGATGAGAGGTATTGATGAGTCTAAGCTAAAGGTAGGGCAGGAAGATGATGTGGAAGCGAAATATACAAAATTTGGCAATCGATTGGTTTTACAAGAAGAAGGGATAACATGAGAATATATATGAAGGTGGAAGCAAAGAACTGAAGATAGTGGAGGTTCTGAGTGTGTAGGTAATTATAGAAGAGACAGAAGTAGGAACTGCTTTTGGGGAGTTCAGTTTAGATTTGGACACTAAGAATTTGAAAGATCATTGAGACATCCAGCTAGAGGTGGATATTAAGAAGTTAGAAATAAAAACTTTGAAATATAGGAAAGATGGTTGAGCTGGAAAATAGATTAGTAAGTTAACAGCCTAATGGTGATATTACTGTGAGAGAAAAGAAGAAAACAAAGGTCAGAACCTTGGAGAACATCTTCTTTAGAACTTTGCTACTTAGAAGTGTGGCCAATGACCCAGCAGCCTTGCCAGGGGGTTAGAATGGTAGAATTTCAGGCCCCTCAACCCTGAAACATGTTAAATCAGCACCTTCAATTTAACAAGAACTCTAAGTGATTTGTATTACATCATAGTTTGAGAAACTCTGACCTAGATAAGAGAAGCCAACAAATAAAGAAGGGATCTAATCTAGATGAGGGAAACCAGGAAAGAAAGAGGGAAGAGGAAGTAAGAGGAGAACCAGGGTAATGCAAAATCACCAAAGCAAGGTAAATTGGAGTTTCACAAAAGCAGGAGCAGGAAAGAGTGTTTATCGTCACTATCTAATATCACAAAGGTTGAGGAGCTCAAAGAAAAAGAGTGTGTTTGAATTTTGTAATAGGGTGGTATGATCACACGACTATGTTTTAATTGAAAACTTGGCAACTACTCCTTTGTGATGGGGACAACCTAGAAATATAATCCCCCCTACTCCCCCACCCCCATGTATATGGGACATATGGAAGTAGGCTTGTGGATTTGATAGAAATTCTTTTCTAGTTGCTTCTATTTTCTCAGTGAACTAAGAAGCAAGATCATTTTGGCAGACTGCTAGTTGTCCATCACAATCTCTTCTTCCCTTCCTCTTGGGCACACGGACTATTTTTCTCAGCTTTTCTTCCAGTTAGTATGGTCAAGTATTAAGTTACTGCTAGTGGAATGTGAGCACAAATGATGTCTGCCACGGCCAGGCCAGTGTGTCTCCATGCACTTTTCCTTCTTGCCAGGTGGATTATCAAGATGACTACAAGGCCCTGGTGTTGATAGAGCCACAAAAAAGAAGGTGTCCAGATGGAGAGTTGCCCGCTGATCTGGAACCCCCACCGTCAATTATTATGTGAGCAAGATCCTAAATTTCTCTGTTAGGTTGGAGCTTTAATGTTTTGGGGTCTACATTAGCCTTACTCTATTTAATGTAATCAGTGACTGATGGGGGGCTTGGGAGAGGGAGAAGGGAGGAGAGGTGAAAAAACATTCTGACTGTGGGAGAGAGACTGACTAGGGAAGCATAGCAGGGTTTCCAGGCACTAGGAAGGGCCTGCCTAAGGGAGCGGTCATGAACTTACAGTCAGACCAGTCAATATGTTTGTGCATTTTCCCCTAGCCATATTCCGTTGTTTATGTGCAAACACTGAGTAGGTGGTTTGGGATTAACCAGGACTGAGTAGAATGGGGAGCAAGGGGCAAAGTGGCTGAGGGTAGAAACAAAGGAGGCACCATAATTTCAGAGGAGGTAAGAGGTAAGGCTGTGAGAGGGGTGGGGAATAGTGCAAAGATGGTAGGGCAAATAGATTGGTGATTCTGAGCAGGTTGAAGAAGAGTTGGAGTTTTGTTACTATAAAGAGTTACTTGGAAAGATAAGAGGTGGGTTGGAGAGTAGGAGGCTTGAAAGCAAAATGAAAAGTGGGACTATAGTTGGTAGTCATGTCAAAGTGTAGGGAATGATCACGAGAGTGGAGTGTTGAGATAGCTGCGGGTATAAGATCATTTGAAGAGGACTGGTCAGGGAATTGAGAGTGTTTGAAAGATATGATATATATGTCTCCGTCTCACAGAGAATTACCAAAGGACTGTTAATAATGTTGGAGTGGCAAGTAGCCTTGGAGACCGTGGTAATGAGCCTGGTACTAAAGTCTTCAAAGACTGAGGGGTTGAATTCTCTGAATTAGTGTTTCAAGGCCATCAGTGCCTCTCTGTGTTAAACTCTTACTGAGATCATGTTTCATTTAAACAGGCGCTTTTAAGTATTGTGTTACTAATGTGGGATTTGTAATTGCTTCTCTTTGACCTCTCCGATTACAGATGGTAACTGCTTTCTTTAAGAGGAAATGCCCATCTGTCTGTATTATAAAACAAACACATGCCAGGCTTCCCAGTTTAAATGACTGTGCTTTAAAATTTATCATAAACTACTCTGTTCTACCTCCAACATGTATCCTCAAGGAGATTCATCCAATGTGATGCTCGCTATGCTATGTCAAATAATGGGCTGTAATGTTCAAAATCTGTGTGAAAAACCTTAAGTATAACTTAAGTCAACCATAAATAGGGATTGACTAGAGACCTGACAAATTGAAAATGAAAAGATTGCTTATAATTTAGAAAATCATCTACCACGCTGTATACATAGGGACTCTGGAGTCAGATTGCTGGGGGTTGAACATAACACCCGTCTAAGGGGCTATTGTGAGGATGAGATATGTAATATATACAATAAAGATAAGCATTTAAAAGACTGCTTAGCACATATAAGCCCATGATAAAAGTTATAGTTATTCTATTACTGTACCATAATTCTTATAGAATTGCCTATAACAATATTTTAGCCTTTTCTACTTAGAAAATATGTTCATTACATCTATCCATGTTAAGACCTATTAATAGGGAGATTTCTGGTTAAATGTGGTGCATCAAACACACCTTTTTCTCCACTTACTCCAAATACCCATTAAAAGGACAGCTGGCTCAGTCAGTACAACGTGCAACTCTGGATTTCAGGGTTGTAAGTTGGAGCCCCACATTGGATATAGAGATTACTTAAAAATAAAATCTTGGGGCACCTGGGTGGCTCAGTGGGTTAAGCCGCTGCCTTCGGCTCAGGTCATGATCTCAGGGTCCTGGGATCGAGTCCCGCATTGGGCTCTCTGCTCAGCAGGGAGTCTGCTTCCTCCTCTCTCTCTCTCTCTGCCTGCCTCTCTGCCTACTTGTGATCTCTGTCTGTCAAATAAATAAATAAAATCTTAAAAATAAATAAATAAATAAAATTTTTAAAAATAAAAAAATAAAGTGAGAGGGGCACCTGGGTGGTTCAGTCGGTTGAGCATCTAACTCAGTTTTGTCTCAGATCTTGATCTTATGTTTATGAGTTTGGGCCCCTATTGAGCTTCATGGCCAGCACACCCAGCGTGGAGCCCATTTAAGAAAACAGTAATAATTGGGGCACCTGGGTGGCTCAGTCGTTAGACATCTGCCTTTGGCTTGGGTCATGATCCTGGGGTCCTGGGATCAAGCCCCACTTCGGGCTCCCTGCTCAGAGTTCCCTCTGAAGCCTGCTTCTCCCTCTCCCACTCCTCCTGCTTGTAGTCCCTCTCTTGCTGTCTCTCTCCATGTCAAATAAATAAATAAAATTTTTAAAATAATAAAATAAAATGAAATGATAGTGAAGCAATAAAAAAGGTATAAAACCATAACGTGAAGCAAAGAGGAAAATATCCCTGCTAAAGAAGGATGTCAGCAAACCTTAGGAACATGGAAAGCAGATGAATGAGTGACAAGTGACTTACCAAAACCCAGAAAGTTATGCCTTTGGGAGGGGTAGAGCCAGCCAGAGTGGATCCATTCACAACACAGACTCTATATGGGAAGGCTCTGAAACTAGAGCTGCTATAACTCTGAAAGCAGAGGTGAAATAGGACTAGAAACTGGAATTCATTATGGAAGTTGTATAAAGAATAGTGGGATACTTCCTTCCCCTGAATCCCTACCCCTTCCATGCTGCCCTACCTCAGTAGAAGATGGGATGTTTCTTTCGGAAGAGGTTGAGTCAGAGCTCCCCTGGACACCAGGCAGGGCTGAGGATAGGGGTGACTCATTCCACAGAAAAGCAGAATTAAATGAAGTTTTGCATGTTGAATCACAAGACATATCCTTCCTGATTTATTCCCCAATTCAGGTTCTAGCTATTTGAAGAAACCTCACAGGAAAGTGCCTCAAATGAACTAAGAAAAGAAAGAGAGAGGAGAGAGAGGGAGGTGGGAGGGAGGAGGAAGGAGGGAGGGAAAAAAGAAGAAATAGAGGAAATAGAGCTAATGCAGGGAACAGAAAAGGATGTCAAAATGAAAAAAAAAATCTCAAAAGTTCTAACTCGGGGCACCTGAGTGGCTCAGTGGTTTAAGCCTCTGCCTTCGGCTCAGGTCATGATCTCAGGGTCTTGGAAATGAGCTCTGCCTCGGGCTCTGCTCAGCGGGGAACCTATTTCCCCCTTTCTCTGCCTGCCTCTTTGCGTACTTCTGAGCTCTCTGTCAAATAAATAAATAAAATCTTTAGAAAAAATGTTCTAACTCAGAAATTCTAACTCACATATGCTCAGGTGGCTACTGAAGGGAGGAACCTCACCAAAGTCAGGGTATAAACCAAGACACAGAAACACAGAGGACCTGATAAAACAAGAGCTCTGACAAAAGGAGAAAACAGAGAATTCCTAAGATGAAGGTGAAGAGAAGGTCCAGGTCGACACCTGTGTGGCAGCCTGGGGAGCAACCAGTCCATTTCAACACGGGAGGATGGAGGGCTCTAGAGGGGATGTCACCAAAAAGCACAAAAACAAAAACACAGAACCTATCCATTACCTAATGTGTTCAAGCCTTATGAACAAAATCTCAAAGTTCAGATGGAACATAGAGAGATGAAATGGTGACAAGGATGGAGAACCGTAAGCAACCCCAGGAAGAGGGGAATATAAACTCCAGGGGAAACCAAAGATTTGTGGTGGACTGTGTAGTGGTTTAAGAATTTTTGATGTTGGGGTGCCTGGGTGGCTCAGTGGGTTAAGCCTCTGCCTTCGGCTCAGGTCATGATCCCAGGGTCCTGGGATTGAGCCCCACATTGGGCTCTCTGCTTGGCGGGGACCCTGCTTCCCTCTCTCTGTCTCTGCCTCTGCCTACTTGTGATCTCTGTCTGTCGAATAAATAAATAAAATCTTTTAAAAAAAATATTCAACATTACCTCCCTGGAGGAGAATTATACTTCCCTGCCCCACCATGAATTGCAGTGACCACTGAAGTAGGGGTACAAGTGAATATGTCACTGCCAGCCCGAAGCTTCAGGAGCCATGTCTCTGCCTCTGCCACAAGACAGGCACTGTTCAGAGGCTGCCTCTGGCCATCTAAGTCCTGAGTGAAGACGCATGGCCCCAAACTCCAACTGACCTGCCATTGGCTGGGCAGCATCAGTGAGAAGCCAACCTTTATTGTTGTAGGCCACTGAGGGTTTGGTGGTAGTTTGTTAACGCAGCATAATTAACCACTCCCGACACCACACGGAGCAATGTGGCAACATATAATAGGCATTACAATATATACGATAAACACCCAACAATATGATAGAAACGTATTAGGCAATTAGTAAATGGCACAAGGTGTCTAAAACTGAAAAACTAAGATGTGGCCGTAGAAATAAGATCTTTAGAAATGTGGAATAAAGTAGCAAGACAACTTTTTTGCGGGGGAAGCAGGCATCAGAGTGACAGTTGGAGCAGGGACTTCTGTTTGTAGTCATTTGACTTTTGAACCGTATGCATTGTCACTTGGGGAAAAAATTAAAAATACATTTATTTTTTAAACTTGGTGGTAAGTGAAAGGAGAGGAAGGTTGTATTATTGTCTTTGACTCAGCCAGTTTAATAAACTGATCATTAATCATCCCAACAGTAATAATAGGATTATAATCAGAACCTAATTCTTGATAGTACTTTAAAAATAACTTTTTTTCCCATGAATACTGAATAAATTGAATCACCAAAAGCTAAACTTTTTCATTCTACCGTCACACTGTCCTCTGCAAATAGAAATGTTCATGTTGCTTTCCTAGTATTTTGACTCAGCTACCTCCTTCCCTTGCCCTTACAGTGGTGTTATTTACAGTATACTATCTATATGAAGTCTAATGTCACTAACTTGAATTTGAAAAATTACCTTCATGTATATGGAATTATCTTGTGAAAAACTATTTTTATACTTTAAAAAATGATTATTTTTTCAAAGATTTTATTTATTTGACACAGAGAGAGAGACATCCAGAGAGGGAACACAAGCAGAGGGAGTGAGAAAAGTAGAAGCAGGCCTCCCACCGAGCAGGGAGCCCAGTACGGGGTTGGATCCCAGGATTAGGACCCAAGCTGGAGCAGATGCTTAATGACTGAGCCACCCAGGTGCCCCTAAAAAATGATTATTTTAAAAAATATCCTCTTACACGAGACCAGAAAGTTTTTTTCCTCAGATGGCTTGCAGTGATTAAAATTGATGTTATGGTGCTTCGTTTGTATGGTATTTTGTACGCCATTTTGTCTATGCCTAAAGGATCTGGAGCAGCAAAAGTAGACTAGTCCAACTGCCATATAATTTGGACAGAATAAATGTAGCAGGCTTTCCATAGCCTTTGGACACTTTAGTGTAGCCCCTTTCTGAAATGAGCTCTCTTCCTTCTTTTTCTTTCTTTTTTTTTTTTTTTTAAAGATTTTATTTATTTATTTGACAGAGAGAGATAGCAAGAGAGAGAAGCACAAGCAGGAAAAGCAGGCTTTCTGCCGAGCAAGGAGCCTGATGTAGAGTGGATCCCAGAACCTTGGAATCATGCATGACCGGAGCTGAAGGCAGACACTTAACGACTGAGCCGCCCAGGTGCCCCATAAACTCTCTTCCTATCCTCATTCCTAGCCATCCCCTATAGCCAGCACTAATTCAGTCACCCAATAGATACTTATTTGGGGTCTCCAGTGTACTGCTATGCAGTTCCCAGAGTATATGATGTTGTCTCTCACTTCTTTTATTTTTTTTTTAAGATTTATTTATTTATTTGACAGACAGAGATCACAAGTCGGCAGAGAGGCAGGCAGAGAGAGGGGTGGGGGAAGCAGACATCCCGCTGAGCAGAGAGCCTGATGCGGGACTCAATCTTAGGACCCTGGGATCATGACCCGAGCTGAAGGCAGAGGCCACTGAGCCACCCAGGTGCCCCAGATCCCATTTCTTAATCTTTGCAGAGGAGTTTCCTGATCTAAAATGTTATTTCCCCCCATTCCTATACCTTCAAAAAGCCAATCTGTCCATTAAGACACAAGGGGCACCTTCCTGGGGAAGCCTTCCCTTAATCCTAAAAGTTAAAAGCCCTTCCTCCCTACTCCCATAGCACCCTCTGTATTTTTCCTAGAGCCATTATATTCTCCTTTATATCTTGAGCCCCATTAAAGCAAGAACCTCGCTGGTTTTACTCACTGGTATGTCACTGCTGTGCCAGGCTCACTGTATATATTAGAATGGGCAAAATGTTATTGTCTGTTTGTCCTCAACAGACCATATACTCCTGGATGGATGGGTCTGTGATTTATTCACCTTTGTTTCTTTTAGCCTTTAGCACTTGGCACAAGACCTAGCACCCAGAAATTTGTTAAAAATTTGTTAAATAAATTAGCTCTCTCTGCATTATCGTTAATCTTTAAAATATATGCATTGAGGGAGGTAGCTCAATTGTTAAGTGTCTGCCTCCAGCTCAGGTCATGAACTCAGGATCCTGGGATTGAGCTCCTCAGCCTGCTCCCTGCTCAGCAGGGGTCCTATTTCTCCCTCTCTCTGCCCCTACCCATGCTTGTGTGCGCTCTCTGTCTCAAAAAATAAAATACTTAAAAATATATGTATGCATTGAGGAATATATAGAAAGTAAAAAGTATCCTCATGATCAGAGTGATCAGGTGATGAGGATTATGCCATTTATATTTTACTTAAATAGGAAAAGTACAGTACATGTGAAAGACCCAAGACTGAAACCCCAAATGCCAAATGACCCAGCTGTGCTGTATGATCTTACCACCTGTACTCTAGATAAGAAATAATTCTTAAAGGGGGATAATCTTAAAATAACCAGCCAAAAGTGTATCAACAACAGCAACAATGAGTTGGAATTTCTACTCATTTAGTCAGTTTGTATGAGTAAACATTGTCTGCATTTCTTGGTTCGCGGTATGGCATATTTCTAACCCAATTTACTATCAATCAAAGCCAAATTATTATCAATATACAAAAATCAGTTGTATTTCTATCCACTGGCAACGAACAATCCAAAAATGAAATTAAGAGAACGAGTCCGGAATAAACAATGAATCTTGGAACACTGAAAAAATTAAATTTAAAAAAAGAAAATAAGTCCACATATGATAGCATCAAAAGGAATAAAATATTAAGAATCAAATTTAACCAAAGAAACATAGGACTTATGCACTGAAAACTATGAAACATAGTTGAAAGAAATTAAATAAGAACTAAAGAAATGGAAAGTCAGCCGATGTTCATGGATTGGAAGACAATATTGTTAAGACAGTGAGTCACAACTTAGTTTTTACAGCTTTATGGTATGCCTGACTCAGGACCATTTCCATCTAAAAAAGCCTCCTTGATTCCCTACTCCTTTAATCTGCTTTATTTTCCCCATAATGCTTACCATTGAAATGTAATTCCTTAGGTGACAGGGCTTTTCTTTGTTTTTTTTAAAGACTTTATATACTTATTTGAGACCGAGATAGAGAGCACAGGCAGAGGGAGAGGGAGAAGCAGACTCCCTGCTGAGCTGGGAGCCTGACGAGTTGGGGCTTAGAGAAGGACCTGGAGATCATGATCTGAGCCAAAGGCAGATGCTTAATCGACTGAGCCACCCAGACATCCCGGTGACAGGGCATTTAGTTCTCAGCTCCATCCTCAGTAATAAACGGTTAATAGACAACATAAAGCATAAAGAAAGCTTTATTTATAAAATAAATATCGAAATTTTCAATCCATTGTGTATAGATGCCCTTTTTGTTATGTTCTCAGAATACAAGTAATTTAAGTTGCCAGCTCACCCTTTGGAAGAGGCATATATTCTTCCCCTCACAAGAGCTAAGTCCCAACTCACTGGCCCTGACTACAAAGGGTGTTTTGGTTTGCTGTGGCCTTGCCAAGTAAACTCACACAAGCTGGTCCTTATGTCTAGTTTCCCTTCTCTTTACTGGGAGATAGTAAACTTTGTAAAACAAAGAAACAAACAAACAAAAACAAAAAACAAAAAACCTTACTGAGAATACCTCAGTACCCCCGAAGGTAACTCTTCCGGGAAGAGTATCCATTAGTATTCTTCCTTTCTGATATATTTGTCACAATCCACTAGAATACTTCTGATTGGAGGTTCCATTACTCTTTAAGTCTTGGCCTGTTCTTTGGTTATTTGGCTGGGCAGGTCATGGGTGCTCTGATCTAAACAGAGACAAAATATTCTGTAACATGACAAGATGCTTGTAAAGTGAGGGGAATGAGCTTCCCTCAAAATGCTTATAAAGGAAAGACCACCATGGTAATGTCAGATTTCATTCTAATACACTTCTTGTATTTAGTTGCTAAGAGTATCAAATGCTGAAGAATGAAAGGCTTTGCTGTTACTTTGATCACATGTTTATACATGTCCCCCAAATTAACTATTTTACAGCTTCCTTGAGAGAGAAAAATTAAGTTTAAAACATCTTTGTGACTAGCACATGGAAACCATTCCTCTCAGCCTTAAGAAGTTATTTTCTACCAGAATTCATCAGTAACTCACAAATGTAATTGTTGCTAAAGAAATAAGGAACAAATAGGCAAAAACTGGTGGTTAAAAACCCCGTAAAACATACTCTTTAATTCACAACTCAAATAGTCATGAAACACTTCTTATGCCTATAAAACACTCAGCCAAGTCTTTATTTTCTTAAATTTCACATGAAACTTCTCCAGAGAGTACTGTTATTCCCACTGTTGCTAACAAATATAACTAAAACTCAGAATTTGTTTAAAAATGTTTTAGGATATATGTATAAAATAAGCAACCACATTTGTGCTAAAATATTATCCCATTTTGACAGCCAACTCTGGAAAATCTACTTAAAATTCCATCATAAACATATATGATGCATTCATTTGGTAAAGTAACAGACTATTTGCCTTATAGAAAAATTAGCAATTTCCCTCCCAATTAATTTATTAAATAATTACTTTTAGTTGCATTTGAAAGATAAGATTTTTATTTAAAACGTAAGGAAGTGGGGACACCCAGGTGGCTGAGTTGGTTAAGCATCCAACTCTTTTTTTTTTTTTTTTTAAGATTTATTTGAGAGAATGAGAGAGAGAGAGAGAGAGAGAGCCAGCGCGAGCATAAGCAAGTACAAGCAGGGGGAGGGGCAAAGGGAGAAGCAGGCACCCACTGAGCAAGAAGCCCAGGACCCTGGGATCATGACCTGAGCCAAAAGCAGACCCTTAACAGACTGAGCCACTCAGGCATCCCAGCATCCAACTCTGGATCTCAGTTCAGGTCTTGATCTCAGGGTTGTGAATTTAAGCCCTGCTGTGCCCAGCATAGAACCAATTTTAAAAGAAAATTGGAGGGGAGCGCCTGGGTGGCTCAGTCAGTTAAGCATCTGACTCTTGATCTCTGCTCAGGTCATGATCTCAGGGTGTAAGATGGAGACCCATGTGGGGCTCTGGGCTGGACATGGAGCATGCTTAAGACTCTCTCTCTTCTGGGGCGCCTGGGTGGCTCAGTGGGTTAAGCCTCTGCCTTCGGCTTGGGTCATGATCCCAGGGTCCTGAGATCAAGCCCCACATCAGACGCTCTGCTCCGAGGGGAGCCTGCTTCCTCCTCTCTCTCTGCCTGCCTCTCTGCCTACTTGTGATCTCTGTCAAATAAATAAATAAAATCTTAAAAAAAAAATTCTTTCTCTGTCTCTCCCCCTTCCCCTAAATTAAAAAAAAAAAATCATATAAAGTGCAAGGGAATGATTCATAAATTGCTTTTTTTCTTTTTGAAAGGAAAGGCTGTTTCGAAAAATAGCATTATTTAATGTACTCCCATTAAGATTATACCCTGGCTCATTCTGGTCATGTTGTGATCATGTTTTACAACTGGTGACACCTGGTGCCCGCTGGGAAAATGTCCAGTGAAACAGATCGGCTTAGTTCCATTCCAGGCTTCACCTGTAACAATTCAGATGCTGCCCACACCCTAGGTGAGGGGCATTTCAAAAGGAGATTGGCCTCTCGTTACACAAATATGTTGCCCTGTTCCTGTTCTTCCCATCTAGGGAAAAAAAAGCATTATTACATGAATCTGCCAAATTCAGATTAACTCCTCACTCCTTTTTACGGTGGACAGTGAAACGGCACTGCAGGCCACACACAAAAATGAATAGCATCAGTTCAGTCTCTCAGGCAGGCCAGTTGCTGCTGGTTTGTAATCATGTATGGAAGTCTTTCATCCAGGGGTTTTTCAGTAGAAAACTTGGGGGTGGGTATTTTAGCAGAGAGAAAAATTAAGCAAAATAGTTATGTATTATATAAAGATAAATCCTGGCAATTTTGCCTACAGTGTTTGTTTGGGCATACTATTCATGGCTCTTCAATGGTAAAATCTCTTGTTTTATTTTCTTTGGTTTATGTCTTGGTTGTTGGAATCTATCCAAAACTACTGTTTCTTGTAAGTCTCTATTGAATAGCTCCTCAATTTCCATTCTAATTCTATCTAGGGTGGCTTCTTTTCATAGAATTGTGAATTTAGCAATCCTAGAAAAAGGACCGGTATTAAAACTGGGATGTGTATTTTCAAATGGCAAATTCAGGAGTAACTAGGAGTGTTCTTCCGGGTTTAGAGATAGCCAAAGATTGAAGTTAAGTTTTAGTGTTGTTGCCAGAGAAATAAAACATATTCCCTCAAAGTATTTTTGAAAATTCTTGGCTGGTTTATAGAATGCTTTAAAATAACCCTTTTTTATCTCCTGTTCTTATCAGAGCTATTTGAATCCTGGAACTTTGTGGGGAATGAGGGGGTAAGTAAGCCATAATTGTTATGTAATTTGTTGTTGGTAATTGGGGAGGAGTGGGTAGGGTCCAAGAAGTGTTCTTTTAAAAGATCTGTCTTACCAATTTGGACTTCAAAAATTATACCTCTTTTTAAAAAAAAAAAAAATTATACCTCTTTTTGTATATACTGTAGTAAACTTGAAAACACAATACAGTATAGTTGTTTTTAAAATATATTTCTTTGGTGTTACTTTAATTACACAAGTATTAACTAAAAATTGGAATTTTAAATTTCCAGCAACCATAAGTATGAATTTTTAAAAAATATTTAGTTTTCTACTCTTCTGTGTGAATGATCTGTTCCTTGGTCATCTAAGGATCTTGCTCATTGTAAGTCTATGAGATTGTTGTATTTTTCTTTTGAAGTAATGTAGAGATAATTCAGTAGAAGTGTGTGTAATAATTTACCTGTAGAACCTAAGACTTAAGTCAATACATTTAGGTTTAATCATATTGTACCACTAGCATTTCACATACTGGCTATTCTCTTGATTCACTGTGGAAATTCCTAGGGAAAAAATATTTAAAGGGACAAAGAAGTATGGAAAATATCAAAAGTCAAGTTTTTCTGAGCTTTCTTTTCATAATTTTTCTCATTCTAATTACCTCCATGTTGGGGTATTATTGGAATAGTTATAAAAATCAAACACCATTCTTGTCGTATTTGGTGCTGTGCATGCCCCACAATTTAAGAGCAAGGAATAGAAGCAGTCACTCCTGCTGCAGGAGGTAAAGGGGTGCATTGTTTGTGGAAGACTTAAAACACCAAAACTTATCAAAAGTCTGCTTTTTATTGTCAGCATCAAGGTAAACAATGAGAGTAACAAAATATTCCTCCCCCTTGGGAAGATGTTCCTACTACTCTGCAAACACTATTGCCATACAAGCTCAGAAATATCACAAAATCAATGCACTTGAGATGGTTATTGTGGAAGGATCTCCTTTCTACCTTCATTTCCATCTGTCGAAAATATAAACGTAGATGAATGTGTTAGTACCAATGAAGGCAACCTGAGGCCTGTTATAAATTTAGATGTAAAATATACATAGTTAATACTCTTTAATATTCCAGCGAAGTTGAGAGAAGAATGGTGAACAAGTGGATACTGAACTTTCAGATACTGAAAGATACTCCAGTGTTTTAAACAGTCACAGATATGTCCCTAAGGAAATAACTGAGACCCAAACATGCCATTCTTGCATTTGATGCATGAGAATTTATGGTAACTATAGACTCAAACTCCCACTTAGCATCTGACTCCCTTAGACTTAGTGTAAGACCTTTATTAACCTCTTCCATTTAAGACATCAGTTCTTAAATAGAGCACTCACCATGCTGTTGACCTAAAAAAATACCCATTAGGAGAAAATAAACATTAAAGCCCCAAATCACCTTCA
This sequence comes from Mustela nivalis, assembly GCF_964662115.1. NCBI lineage: Eukaryota > Metazoa > Chordata > Mammalia > Carnivora > Mustelidae > Mustela > Mustela nivalis. The sequence continues at coordinate 25,469,906 of NC_139032.1, forward strand.
CTGATACTCTTCCCACCCATAGTTCCCATATTTATATAATTTTCCCACCCTGATATCTTCAACACTCTGAATTTAGGGAAGGAACTAGTACTTCACAGAGGCAAATATGTTTCCTTCCAAATGCTCTTTTGTAAGTGGGGGGAAAAAAACCATAATGAACCACAAAAAAAAGAAAACCACAGACATATATCATTTGCATACAAAAAGGCAAACATGATGACAAAATGATTAGACTAAGGAAAGCATGTGAAGCAGAGTAAAATTTATTACTAGTATAAGTAAAAAAAAATTTTTTTACTTGACTTGGGCAAGGTGCCTTAATTTTTCTTTCCTTTGTGAGGGCACTAAACTAGAAAGATGAGAGGTTCACTTCTAGAATGTATTTGTTATTCAGGACATTATTTGTATTTATATGTATGTGTTACTGTATGTACAGGAAATCTGTCATTGTATAGGGATATATGTGTAACCCAAAGGAAGAAAAAAATTGTACCTTTCTTATTTAGGAGTCCATTCACATTTGCATTATTAAATCTAATCACTGTTGATTTGATATAAATTTTCTTGCTTTGTGAGTGTGAGCGCTTTGGCTTTTAGAAAGTATGTTTCTATTTCCACAGGTAAAACAAGTATGGGTCAATTTCTGAGGCAAACTAAGATTCCAGGGTTAGAATATATTCTTATTCTAAATTATTACTTAATCTTATAAGGAATTTATACTTAGGACCTTCATTAATAGATATATCATTATACTTGGTTAAGGTACTGACCTTTGTCATATCTATAGATAGTATATACACACATTGCATATGATATATATTAAGTATATATCATATAAACTGAGGCAAAAAGAAGAGACTAGCTTAAAACCAGAATCTGACTTGAAATAGTCTCTGCTAAAAAGGTATTTTCCAAAAAAAAAAAAAAAAAAAAAAGGTATTTTCCAAATTAGTTCGTAATTCCCTGTTGAAAGCAGTTTCTCACTGGGCCAATGCTGTGTAATGTGGTTCAATTCCCAGCTAAGTGCATGGCAGTCTATCTCACCCACAATTTAAATGAATTTCAGTACCATGCTTAAGAGATACAGAACTATTCGCCGATTTAGAAGTTTGTTTTGTTTGGGTTTTCTTCTCTAGGAACTGGTTTTTAGCAATGAGAACAAGGAGCCCTACTCCCTAGGCACTAGAAACCAGAAAAGGAAACCATAAGTATGTGAGCACAGAGTGACAGTTGGGGTCTTTGGTAAGATGGGCAGGGTCATAACAACAAAGGAAAAGGACCAAAAAAATATCAGTAGCAGCATCACCTTAGAAACACTGGAGTCAGCAAGAATTGAGTAGACATCCATAAGTCAGGGCAGCTTGACCACTGTCCCACCCAAACAGTAGTTAGTTTAAGAAACAACTTTATTTTACAAATGGAAATTTCGAAAAGTAACAAAAATAACAACAAAATACCTCTGGTCATTATAATGTTTTCTGTGATTAAAAAGTATGATGAAAAGGTACAAAGTATTTGTTGGGCAAATCAGTATTTTCATTCTTAATTCCAAACTGAAGTTTATATTATATAATAAGATTTAGACTGAAAAAATCTTGATGAAAAATTTCATTTACATATTTACAGCCCCAGTGCAGTCTGGCCTGCCTGTGTGCAAGACCCGAGTAAGCAGGCTGTAGAGAAAAGTCTCTGATGAGGCCCATCAGCTTCTTAGCTGAAGAGCCTCTGGTGAGACTTCAAGCTTTACAGGCACACTCGTGTGACCAAATAACTTTTCCTGGAAATGCTAAAATGCTTTACCGTTATTCTGTCTGTTTCCCTGTGGCATAGGACTGAATCCTTTTCCCCCAATCTTATAGCCTAGGGACAGACATGTTGAGTATACAGGGTAGGAGCAAGATAAAACTTAGATTTCATAATATTAGCAAAATAGCAATATGACATTCTAAAGACAATTCCAGAAAAAGAGCAGAGAACTGTCTTTAGAAAGTCAAGATTGATCACTCAAGCTCTGTGAACTCGGAGGATCATAAATTAACTTCAACCCATCAACCTAGTCAAGTTGCCTTAAACCCACAGACTGTATTTTGGCAAGATTTTTCAGCTGTGCCAAAAGATAGGCTGTATGTAACTCCCTCTCTCATACAAGCAATATTTAACTGTAACTCTTCAAAATAACAAATACATTTGAGAATAACAATATTATAAACTTATAAAGTATAATTCATGTATTATAACATACTTTTATATTATACAGCAATATTACTATTCCAGTCTTTTTCTTCTTTATATAAGCTTGGATTTTAAGCAAATTTTTAAGTGGAAATAAATTTAAATATTTAATTATTTAAATTAAATTTGAATAGTTAATTAAATTCAAATAAATAAATATGTAAATATGTAAAAATTTTAAATTTTCCATTACTTGACAGTATTAGAGAACATGTTCATTTGCTAATTACAATTATTGCTAATTGTCTGCAAATAATTAAAACTTCCCAAACATACCATAGAAGATACATACATCTATAGTATACAAGATGATTCCTTCCTCCCCTTCTTCCTATATCCTGAAGGAAGAGCTTTAATTTCTAACAGGTTAGACAAAGGAATCTAATACCTCCTATTGAAAGTTAAAAGTTCTGTTACTAAAGGCCTAAGTTTTTAAGTCACTCGGTTTCCTAGCTACTTCAATGGAATCAGCAGTCATAGATCCAACACCAGCTCCAAGAGTGGAACGTCGTAATGATAGTTCCAAGGCAGAAATCTGACGTAACTCTTTACGACACAGTTTTACAGATGTGACACCATGAAGCTGTCCCACATTACCCACCAGCTGGATTTGGGGTGATGGTCGGCTATGAGATTTTGTGAAATGATTTTCATCTCCTTCTATTTTATCCTCATTGTTTAACAAATGTCCACTAGTGGGTGCTAAAGAGCTACAGATCAAAGGCAATTCTGGGCCCTCTTCCCAGAGTTTCAGAGGATTTGGTTGTGTTCTTAAACTGCTTGTTGAATTGTCCAGTTCTCTTTCTCTTCCACTTAATCTCATATTTTCAGTTCTGGATGCCCATTTTAATTCTTCTGGAACCATGCCTGCTTCATCAGGGTTCAGAACTCTATCCCCAGCATCATGATCTTAAAATAATACAAAAAGCAAAAAAATTAGAGATTTCTTCAAAAACAAGTATTTTGATCATGATATCCTAACATAATTATATTATTATCACTCAATATAAAGATATCTTTCAGCTTTTTTTCTTTGTTAGGTGACTTAGACAAACAGAAGTTTCACCTGCAGGCATTCTATGTGTGAATAACTGATAACTTTTAATTCATAGAACAAAGTTGGGAAAATAGTCATCTAGTGATTCTGTTTTTCCATGGAAACACAAGAACGCTTTGGGCCTCTCTGGTCTCCTACACCTGTCCTCCACTGCCTTGCCACTGGTGAACCACAGTCCACACCTTGGCTAAGTGAAGCAGCACCGGAGAATACTGGCTGTATGTCTGGGGGAGCTTTTGGGATGTGGCATCGTGTATGTGAAAGTCTAGTCTTGGTTAGAACTCCCAGCATGATAGCAGGGCTAAGCTCCTTAAAAATATTCTGGGGATCCACCATTAAAATGGAGAGGACAGCATACCCGCTCAGTGGGTTACCCTCCTGGAATGAGTGAAGGACTGAGTGGAAAGATCAAAGCTTGAAGTCTTCAAATCCTAGAATTATCTAATATCAAAGACAAAAATGTACTTGAGAAAAGCCCATCTAGGCCCGAGACCTAATACAATAAAAAATGCCAATGTTAACATATATTGACACATGATTAGTACACTTCTAATCCTCCGAATACCAACTTTAAAAACAGAAGTTGCACACTGGCAGTCCCTAGCCAAATCTGGCCCATAGACACATTTTACTTGCCTATGAAATAACACGGGACCCCAGTTTTTTTGGGACACCCAATTTTTTAATTGGGAACTTTCATATGAAAATAGAGATTCTGTCTTTTCTAGAAAAAAATGAGAACTACTGATTTCTGACTGGCCACAGAAGCTGGAGCAGAGCTGGCCCTACCTGTTGAGACAGCTGCTACCTTCCCTGCTGCTCCCTTTGGCTCCCTGCATCCTGAAGGCATTTCAGTTTTTTACCCCTGGTTGAAAACATAGTGGTTTTTCTAACTTAAAATAATCTCACAAACAAACCAGCTGAACTAACAAATGACACAGATTCGCACATGGAACTAGCAGATATTCACCAAGATAACGGTAGACAGTGGCTCCCAAACTTTGCCACATGTCAGTCACTGGAAGCTTTTAAAAAAAAATGATGCTCAGGTCCCGATGTCTGAGCCAGGCATCTTATTTTTGAAAAAGCATATGTGAAAGAGCAGAGATGGGCTTGCTGGAGAAGCTCACTTCTTGCCCAACTTGGATATTTCACAGTGGAAAGTTTCCCTCTTCCAGAATTTTACCAGTAGGGAACAAACCAGAAAAAGATTAGTTCACCTGAGGTCACAGAGTGAGGAAAACAAGTTAGGTTCCAGCCCAACTCTTCTGACTCAAGTATCCTCACACAGAGTTTTATAGTGATTTAAACTGATACAAGGATAGAGTTTTAAATACTTAAATAAGTACATCAACTGCATGTCCATATAAACTGATCATATTCTTACAGATTTTATCCTCATACCCTAATATATTTGTTAGAAAACAGATGCACTGTAACAGAGGCATGACTAAGAGGTAACCAAGATATTTTAGACCAAGATTAATTTTTCTGCACTTGAAAATGCTAAAAATGCCATTTACAAGATAAATGTAAGTGTTGTATGCAGACACTGAAAAGACTACTATCAAAAAACAATGACTCACGAAACAAACTGAGGGTTGCTGGGTGGTGGCGGGGTAGGGATAGGGTGATGGACATCGGGGAGGGTATGCGCTTTGGTGAGTGCTGTGAAATGTGTAAGCCTAATGAGTCACAGACCTGTACCTCTGGGGCAAATAATACATTATATGTTAATGGAAAAAATTCAGAAAGCAAACAAATAAACAAACTAATGAACTGAATACCAAGACAGTTAAGTATTAAGATCACTGATTGTGAAGTGCCTAATAATTTTTAGGGAACTCAGAATTTGATATATATAAATTGCTATATTTATAATTCAAACAAATTTTGTTTAATATTATATTAGAATAGCATTTTGTATATAGATATAGTACAAGCTTTATCTCTAATATGATTCTGACTAATTTTTTTAAAGCATGGGGACAATACTGAAAAGAATTATGCTAAATGTTAATAGTTGTGGGTAGAATTATGATTTTTTTCCAGCTCTTTTTCTATATTTTCAAATTTTCCTACGATGACTATTACTTTTCTTACTTTTTATAGATGTATCTAGGTGGAATAGCAAGCTAGCTGAAGTAGTTTCTTCAACATTAGTATCGAGACTAGATTTCCTGGGGTCCCTGGCTGGTTTAGTCGGTAGAGCATGCAACTCTTGATCTCATGGTTGTGAGTTTGAGTTTGGTGGTAAAGTTTACTTAAAAACAAACAAGACCAAAAAAAAAAAAAAGACTAGATTCCCAAGTAAGTTAGTCAGACAGATTCAGAACTTTATGATAACTCCAAGATTACTTAACTTGTTCAGTTTTCTGCATTTGTCTCATTAAAGAGCAGGATGAAGGTGCAGAACAAGGGTGAAACCTCTATATCCCCACACCACACTAGCATTTTAAAAGATGTCTTGTTGACTCGCAATATAAACATGGACCATTTAAACAGTAGGTATTGGGTGCCTGGGTGGCTCAGTGGGTTAAAGCCTCTGCCTTTGGCTTAGGTCATGATCCCAGGGTCCTGGGATGGAGCCCTGCATTGGGTTCTCCACTCAGCAGGGAGCCTGCTTCCCCCCTCCCCTGCCTGCCTCTCTGCCTGCTTGTGATCTCTGTCTGTCAAATAAATAAATAAAATCTTTAAAAAAAAAACCCAAAAACTTAAAAAAAAAAAAACTAGGTATCTAATGTTAGATGTCTCAAGTTTGAAAGTGGATTTTTAAAAGCTACAACAGTCTCTTTTTTAAATAAAGATTTTATTTATTTATTTGACAGAGAGAGAGAGATCACAAGTAGGCAGAGAGGCAGGCAGAGAGAGAGAGGGGAGCAGATTCCCCGCTGCACAGAGAACCCAATGCGGGGCTCAATCCCAAGACCCTGACACCATGACCTGAGTCGAAGGCAGAGGCTTAACCAGGGGTCCCAAAGCTAAAATGGTCTTATGCTGATTGTTCTGTTTGCTACTTAACGTTTGTTTAGTTTTTAATTTTTTATGGCGTGTTTCTTTTTTTTTTTTTTAAAGATTTTATTTATTTATTTGACAGAGAGAGATCACAAGCAGGCAGAGAGGCAGGCAGAGAGAGAGGAGGAAGCAGGCTCCCTGCTGAGCAGAGAGCCTGATGTGGGACTCGATCCCAGGACCCTGAGGTCATGACCTGAGCCGAAGGCAGCGGCCCAACCACTGAGCCACCCAGGCGCCCCTATGGCGTGTTTCAAGTAAAAGGTGCAGCTATATAATGCAGGCAGTATTTCAAGTAAATATTCTAGTTACATTAGCACCTCTGTATTACTACATTGAAAATCAGAAAACGTAGTCTCTCTGGCAGGATCTGTCTGTCTGTGTCACATCTCTGTCCTAAGACAACTTTTATTGTAGAATGTTAAACCAGGAATCATAAGATGAAGGACCTGAGACCATGTTCTAATTACTGTTGTGTTTTTAAGTTACTTGACCTAGGTTTCGATTCTTTTTTTTGAAAATGGCATTAGCTGACACTGACCCACCTAACTACTTGTGAAAATAACTATAAATTACAAATATTATAACCATAAGGTAGCATTAGAACTACTTTTCTAGGGCCGCCTGGGTGGCTCAGTCATCAAGCTTCTGCCTTCAGCTCAGGTCATGATCCCAAGGTCCTGGGATCAAGCTCCGCATCGGGCTCCCTGCTCTGCTGGAAGCCTGCTTCTCCCTCTCCCACTCTCCCTGCTGTGTTCCCTCTCTTGCTGTGTCTCTCCCTATCAAAAAAATAAATAAATAAAATCTTCAAAAAAAAAAAAAAAAAAAAGAACTACTTTTCTAAGATATTACCGTTTTAAACTTTAAAGCTATGTTAATTCTTCTTACATTATATATTCAGCATTTATCTTTTCCTTATGCGTAGATATAGTTTCCACTGGTCTCTTTACAGTCTTGTTGTACCCATCTTTAAGTGGTCTTCTTTACAGATACAGAACAGGTCTGTGTTCCTAAAATGTTGTCAAGTCAACTATGCATAAGCCATACTTGACTTAGTAGAATAACTTCTCTAAAGGCAGGCTCATTCTTTTATAAAATGTAAAATATATTAGGACTCCTGGGTGGCTCAGTTTGTTACGCGTCTGCCTTCCGGTCAGGTTACGATCGCAGGGTCCTGGGATGAAGCCCTGCTTTGTGCTCCCTGCTTAGCGGAGAGCCTCTGCTGCTCCTCTCTCCACCCCTCCTCCCTGCTTGTAGTCTCTTTCTCCCTCTCTCTCTCTCAAATAAATAAGTAAAATCTTTGAAAAAATGTAAAATATGTTATTCTAGAAATATTGATTCTTCTCTAATTGGGAGACTTCAAAAGTGTGTATTTTAATCATGGCACTTTCTCGTTTAGTTATGTCATGTTTTAGGGTGAGGGTCAGGCAGACAAGTATTTTTTTTTTGGCTTTTAGAGAAAAACACAAGTTCAATCTCTAATTCTAAACAACCAAATCAAACCAAATTTGTTTTGTTTCTTATATTCCACTTAGGAGTGAGATCATATGGTATTTGTCTCTCTCTGACTCACTTCACTTAGCATTATACCCTCTAGATCCATCCCTGTCCTTGCAAATGGCAAGGTTTCATTCTCTTTATGGCTGAATTAATATTCCATTGTATGTATACACCACATTTTCTTTACCCATTCATCTATCAGACATTTGGATTGTTCCATAATTTGGCTATTATAAATAATGCTACAGTAAACATAGGGATGCTCATATCTTTTCAAATTAGTGTTTTCATATTCTTTGGGTAAACCCCCAGTAGTGGAATTACTGAACCATACAGTAATTCTGTTGTTTTTTTTTTAAAGATTTTATTTATTTATTTGACAGACAGAGATCACAAACAGGCAGAGAGGCAGGCAGAGAGAGAGAGGAGGAAGCAGGCTCCCCACCGAGCAGAGAGCCTGACGGGGGGCTCGATCCCAGGACCCTGGGATCATGACCTGAGCCGAAGGCAGAAGCTCAACCCACTGAGCCACCCAGGCGCCCCAACAGTAATTCTGTTTTTAATCTGAGGATCCTCCATACTGTTTTCCAGAGTGGTTATACCAGTTTGCATTCCCACTGACAGTGCACGAGGGCTCCTTTTTCTCCACATCCTCGCCAACACTTGTTTTTTCCTGTGTTGTTGGTTTCAGCCATTTTGACAGGTGGGAGGTGATATCACATTGTGGTTTTGATTTGCATTTCCCTGGTGATTAGGACTAGAAAACTATTTTTGTTTACAGAGACAAATACAAGTTCAATATCTAATTCTAAATAACCAAATCAATTGGGAAAGGCTAAACTGTTAAGGCAGGCACAACTTCACTGAATATCAGATACATCACATACTGTTAGCATGACAAGTGACATGAAAAGTCTTACGTTCAGATGCTGCTAGCTGCCGCCGAACTGCTTCCCCTACCAGTTCCTTAAGTTTCTTCTTAAGATCTCTGCTGGTTTTCTTATAGAAATAAAGATCTTTTTCCAGCTGTTGGATTTTATCTTCATATGTTTTTAACATTTCCATGAGGCCTTCACCATCTTGCTCTATGAAACAGAGATTTATATTTATTTATTTTTTTTTTCAGAGATTTATATTTAAAATCAGTTTAAACTAAATGACTAAAAATTATGTTCTAACACAGTCTCCAGACTGTATTTAAAGGGTCAGAATTATGTTACATGTATCTGTTACCTGATTGGATTTGCTTTCAGATACAGTTCGGATTCTTCTGCCCTTAGTCACCGTCTCCGTCCAACCCCCTACCAACTACCGCATCTTCATGATTCATAAGCACTTTTTGAGTAACATTAACTAGATTTATCCTTGAAACAGCAGAAATAAGGTGTTCCCTATAAAAAATTCACATTTGGAACTCTATCAGTTGCATCAATATTTTATTTAAAGTTCATATCAGGGGGCGCCTGGGTGGCTCAGTCGACTACACATCTGCCTTCAGCTCAGGTCATGATCCAAGGGTCCCGGAAATCAAGTCCCACATCAGGCTTCCTGCTCAGGGGGAGCCTGCTTCTCCCTCTCCCTCTGCAGCTCCCCCTCTTTGTGCTCACACACTCTTTCTCTGTCAAATAAATAAAATCTTAAAAGTAAAAAAAAAAAAAAAAAAAAATAAGGTTCATATCAGGAACTGTGGATATATGGAAAATCAGAGGCCCAGGTTTATAAGCCTAAGAAATCTATAGCCAAAAAAACCCCCCAAAACCAAAAACCTGCCAAAAGAGGCTAGAGAGATTAAATTACAAAAGAAAACACCCATACAAAAAAGAGGGGAAACAGAAACAAGTTGTAGCTTATGCTACAATATAACTTAAAGCTTCTACTTAATATTTATGAATCTATAAAACTGTCCCTATTGGGTATGTTTTAGAACCGGTAAAACCTAGTTTATTGACCTTCTGCAAATGCATACTCTTGGACCTATTCTTTCCTAGTGGTATATTTATAAGATGATCCTACTGGGTTTTTTCTTTTTAATTTTTGATTTTTTGTTTATTTAAATTCATTTAGCCAATCTATAGTACATCATTAGTTTTTATGTAGCTTAATGATTCATTAATTGCATATAACATGATCCTACTGGTTTTAATGTTGTTTTTTTTTTTTTTGTAACTGGCTGTTTTGAAAAATTTGATCTAAGTATATTGGATATTCTAAATTAACCCATTATCTGTTTTTTTAAATATTTTATTTATTTATTTGACACAGAGAGAGATAACAAGTAGGCAGGCAGAGAGAGAGGAGAAGCAGGATCCCTGTTGAGCAGAGAGCCCAATGCGGGGCTCAATCCCAGGACCCTAAGATCATGACTTGAGCTAAAGGCAGAGGCTTAACCCATTGAGCCACCTAGGTGCCCATTATCTTGTATTTAAAAATAAAACTTTAAGGGGTGCATGAGTGGCTCAATCAGTTAAGCATCAGGCTCTTGATTTTGGCTAGGTCATGATTTTGGCTAGGGTTGTGGGATCAAGCCCTGTGTTGGGCTCTGCGCTCAGTGGTGTGTTTTCCTGAGTTTTCTCCCTCTTATTCTGCCCCTCCCCACCAAACTCTGTCTCTTCTCTCTAAAATAAATAAATCTTTAAAAAATAAATAAATACTTTAATAACACCAAAAATCAGAATCCCTATAAAGAATATAATCTATTTCAGGGTGCCTGGGTTGCTCAGTGGTTAAGCCTCTGCCTTCAGCTCAGGTCATGATCTCAGGGTCCTGGGACTGAGCCCCGCTTCCGGCTCTCTGATCAGCGGGGAACCTGCTTCCCCCTCTCTCTCTGCCTACTTGTGATGTCTCTCTTTGTCAAATAAATACATAAAATCTTAAAAAAAAAAAAAGAATATCATCTATGTCAACTGAATTTTATACAACATAGTCAGTTGAAATTAGAAAATTCATAAATTATCATTTTTAGCTACAACTTTGTTAGAAAAACTAATCCCAGGTATAGAAATGAATGACTTTTAAAATGTCCTCATTTGGCTATGAGCTTTTGTGATGCAATGCCAATCACTTGAAAAATACATTAAAAAGTCTATGAAAATATCACTTTATAGAGACGTTAAGATTGAACTAAAAATAAGGAAAGGAGAGCATGTTTGAATGAAGCAACATGTAGGATCCTGTCATCAGGCAACTGGTTGTTAATCGACTGGTTATTGAATTAACTTAGGGGCAAATTGCCTCAATACTCAAATTTATATATTTTCCAATTTTCTGCTTACTCAGATTGTTTCTCCAGATCCTTTCTAACCCATTTCCAGCTATAGATTCACAAGAATCAAGGCTAAGCAGCTAAGCAACCTGGACTGAAGCATTACCAGTGCTGCCAGGCAGTGATTTTGTTGCCATAGCAACTCTTTGTGTACTGGCCAAATGACCAGGTAACATGAGGACCAACTGCTGTGACAGCTCTTTCCACACCAGAGTTGACGGCTGAACTACTGTGCACTGATAACAGTACGTGTCCAATGGTGGTAGGCTAATTTTGACCTAAGATATAACCTTTATGCATAAAATTTACAATCAACTGAAAATTATAACAAGAAATATAACTAGAAATCTGACGGGGTGCCTATCACGTTAATTATGTAAAGGGAAAGTAATTTAAATATCAAAGTACTCCCTCCGTGAGAGAACGACACTTTTCAACTGTACACTGGAAGCCAGGATTGCCGCAGTTGTACATAAAAAAAAGACCAACAACAGATGGGTGGGAGTTCTTATGTGTGGCCCTGGGGACAGACAGAGGGAGGGCATTTCAAGCACCAAGAGCCCTACATCCCAGTCCCCTCTCCCCACGTGCAGGAACCCAGACATTTGAAGCTCAAAACCAAATATAAGTAGGAACTATTTATTATGTGACGAGCTTCTGTTCCTGGCTTCCCCTCCGAGCCCCTCTGACACACAGCCTTCCGTTCGGTTTCTCACAAATGGACCACCTAGCAAAGACATTTTTTGACCTTCTAAGTGTGTCTTCCATAGCAGCGGACCAGAAGGGGCAGTACCTTGGAAATGCTGTAACAGCAGCTGCATCTTTTGCTCTTGCTCCTTCTGCTGAAGGGTCAGTCTCCGGTCACACTGTAGTTTCAGATGCTCAAGGGCAGACTCCAGTTCACGAACCATATTATCCCGTTCTAGAACCTTCATTTTCATTTCTTCATTCTGTAACTGGAGCTTCCGTTCGGTTTCTCGCAAATGGAC